>NC_136816.1:53472967-54072967 GCF_951394365.1 Tetrao urogallus | reverse complement strand
CACAATTCTTCCTAGGGCCAATTCTGGTAAGAATTGAGCATATTTGCTCATAATGTTGAACTGGGAGGTGCTGTTGACTCTTTGGAGGGATGGGAGTCCTTACAGAAGGATTAGATAGACTGGAGCACAGCAGCATGAGTTCCAACAGATGAAAATGTGTGACGCTACACTTGAGATAGAACAACACCAGATGGGAGATGAGTGGCTGGGGAGCAGCTAGGCAGGAGAGGACCTGGAAGGGCTGGTGTCAGCAGCTCAGCTGGAGCCACTAGTGTGTCCTGGCAGCCAGGGGGCAAACTGCATCTTAAAGTGCATTAGCACAGCACAGCCATGTGCTCAAAAGCAGTAATTCTCCCACTGTATTTATAGAATTGCAGAATCCTGGGAGTTGGAAGGTACCTGTAAAGATCATCTGTTCTAGCGCCTCACCACCCTCACTGAAAAGACTCCTTCTTTATATCTAGCCTAAATAATCCCCTCTTTAAGATTGAAGCCATTTTTCCTTATCCTGTCACCACAGACCGTACTGAAGAAGTTGGGAACAGAGGGAGACCGACAGATCAGTAGTTCCCAGGGTCATCCTTTTTTACCCTTCTTAAAAATGGATGTGATATTGCCTTTTTTCTGGTCACTAGGGACTTCACCTGATTGCCACGACTTCTCAAATATCACTGAAAGTGGCTTGATAACTACATCAACTAATTTTCTAAGGACTTTGGGATGCATCTCATTGGAACCCATAGATTTGTGGATGTTTAGGTTCCTCAAGTGTTCATGAACCAGGTCTTTGTTTACAGTGTGAGGGATGTTGCTTCCCCAGTACCAAACTAAACATTTGAGGGCTGTGTGCTGAGCAGTTATCTGAGAAGACCAAGGCAAAAAAACTTGTTGAGTACCTCGTCTGTTGTTAGCAGCTTGCCTGTTTCACTCACTAGGGGGAGTACACTCTCCTGGACTTTCCTTTTCTGGTTGGGATACCTGTAGAAGCCTTTCTTGTCCTTGTTGGCATCCCTTGCCAAATCTATTTCAAGCTGGGCATTGGCTTTCCTGACCTATCCCTACACAGTCTACAAGCTTTCTTACAGTCTTCCCACAGTACCTGTTCCTGTTTCCACTGCCTTTGTGTTTTCTTCTTGCTCCTCAGTTTGATCAGCTGGTCCTGGTTCATCAGTGCCGGTCTCTTCCCTTCCTTTCCTGACTTGCTACACCTCAGAATGAAGAGCTCTTGTGTGCCAGCAAAAGCTTCCTTAAAGATCTGTCAGCTCTGCTCTGTGCCCTTACCCATGAGAACATTTTGCCAGGGTGTTTTGTTGACTAACTCTCCAAAGAGCTGGAAGTTAGCTTTCCTAAAATTTAGTGTCCTAATTTTACTCTTTGCCTGTCTCACGTCCTTCTGGAGCATGAACTCAACCATAGCATGGATGCTGCAGACCAGGCAGCTTCCAGTCCTACTATCATCTATCAGTTTGTTTGCATTGGTGAGCAACAGGTCCAGTATTCATCCTCCCTGGTGGGGCCTTCCAATACTTGACTGAGGAAGTTATCCTCAATGCATTTTAGGAGTGTCTTGGATTTGCCTGCATCTCGTGATGCTACTTTCCCAGCAGATGTCTGGTTGAGTGAAGTCCCCCAGCAGGACGAGCATTTGCAATTGTCATAGCTCCTATTGCTGGAGGTAGAAGACCTCATCAAAAGGCTCCGCTTGATCTGGTGGGCTGTAGTAGACATGGATCATAGGGCTCCTTTTGCAACCTTGATCTCTAACTGTCACCCAGAGGCTTTCAACTTGCTCTTACCCAATACAGAAGGCAGAGAAGATGATTTGTGCATTCAGTTCCTTCAGCCATTGAACCTCGAAGTCCCTTTTGATAGCTCTCAACCCATGTGTAGCTGCTTCATCTCTTCCTGTATAGAAAAGCAGTAAGGGATGGACAGTGGTCGTACCAGCTTGGTGGTCATACCAGGCTAGGTAGTTTCCTGGTGACGTCCCTTGCCTGAGCCCCATGAAGACAGTAGACTTCTCTAAGAAGTGGGTCTGCTCAGCATATTGGACGTTCAGTTCCCTGCAGGAAAGAATCACCTACAACTAGTACTCGATCTCTTCTTGATGTTGGGGGAAGGCTTTTCCTGCTTCGGTTTTGTTAGTTTGTCTGGACTGAGTGGGCTGTTATCACCCACTGATGGGCCTTGCCTCATACCTGTTACAGAGCGGTACCTAGGGGCTTGGAGCAGGCAAGGAAGGTTTTTGTTTGCACGCTTAGCCTTGGTTTGGCATCACCATGAAGAATGTGTGGAGATTTGAGGGTGTTTCCAGTTCTTAAGAGGGTCTGGAGGAGGACAGCACAGCTGGTACGGCAGGGCAGGAAGGCAGTTGATATGAGGAGGGGCTGAGGGCACTGGGATTGCCCAGCCCAGAGAAGCGGGGACCAAGAGATGACCTCAGTGCTCCCTGCAGCTCCCTGAGGAGGGGAGACAGAGAGAGGTGTTCTGCTGCTGGGAACTGATGGCAGAGTGGGAATGGCAGAGTGGGAATCAGCAGGGCTGGATCAGGCTGGGCATCAGGAAACGCTTCTGATGTGAAGGATGGTCAGGCACTGAAACAGGTTTCCTAGAGAGGTGGTTGATGCCCTCTGTGTCTGTGTTCAAGAGGTTTGGTCAGTGTCCTCAGTAATACATATTAGCTTTTTGTTAGCCTTGATGTGACCAGACAGTTGGAGTAGGTGATCTTTGAAGGTCTCTTCCAACGTGACTATTCTAATGACAGTAGACCTTTGCAATTAAGTAGCAAGTGTGGCAAACCATTAGGAAAAGAAGTGAAAAATGGGTGCATGATGAGAAGACCATAAAGAGCCTGTTGAAGTTTGTATTAGTTGAAAAGACAAAATGTTGCTTCCCAGTGCTCTCTTCTGGGGGGTGGCCGAAATTAGCGTGGTTATAGAAGGGCATTTAAAGCTGTGTAGAAACCCACTAATATTCATGTTGTTACAGTGAGCATGAGTCTATGCTTTTGAAGTGGGCAAAATGGAAATGTATGTTATATTTGGCAAGCAGGTTAATATTTACCTTGCAGTTCTAAAGCAAGTCTCATTTTTTCTGTTGTGATCCTTGCCCTCGAATTTGATCCTTTCTTCCACATCAGCAGAGTATATTACCAGTAAGCCGTGGGCCACCTGAACTGAAAAAAAAAAAAAAAAAAAAAAATGGAGCTTATAAATACTGATTGAAATGTCAGCATTAAGCAAAATCTTTGATTTTGAGACCTTTAATTGTATAAAGAGGACAAGACATTTCAATTGAGTAAAAGAACAAGTATGTAACTGGATTTTTCTAGAAGAGATATTTCTATTGTCTGCTGTAGGTTGTGGGGTATTATTTTGTTTGTTTGTTTGTTTTAAAAGAAACAAGTGATGTTTTGTCTGTACTGTTGTGTGTAAGAGTTTTGTTGGAAAAATGAGCTATTTTTGTTCTTTGCTCTATTTGGACCAGAATCATCTCCTTGCTTTTATGTGTGAAGAGCAGCTGCTAACCTCAGTTCTGTGACACCTAGAGGTGAGCAGTGCCTTTGCAAAACTTGTGCCTCAATTCTTCTCATAGGTGCAGCCAAAACTTGGTTAGTGCAGTTTTTCCCTTTTACCATTCATGATCAGTTACAGCTGATGGTTGTGAGTGTTTTGGGGTGGAGAACAAGGATAATGTCTTGCTAATGGCAATTGTTCTTGGGAAAAAGAATAAACATATGTGGATTTTTTTTAGCCCCTTCTATCCTGTGCAAAATGTCTAACAAAAATTCCTGCAGCTAAAGCCTAAATGTGGGGAAGTCTTTTATGCTGAAGACGAGTTTAATCAGTTTATGTTGTAGTTACTGGTTTTGACAGCAGTTTAGCAACAGCTGCTGAACATACTCATCGAATTCTAACAGAATTGTCAGCTATCATGATCTGACACTGGTAAAAGGAAGGCACCTAGATTCTTGTGAGCATAATGATCTCTAGCACGTATATTTTCAAGCACCACAGAGTCCCAGAATAGCTGAGATTGTCCAGGATTGCTGAGTCTATCTGCAGCAACCCCTGCTGCAGCAGGGACAGCCAGAGCATAGTGCCCCGCTTCTGAAGATCTCTCAGGAGGAGACTCCACAGCCTTTCTGGGCAACCTGTACCAGTGGTCCATCACCTGCACAGCACAGCACTGCCTGATACTCAGAGGGAGCCTCCAATGTTCTGATTAGTACCCACTGTGTTTTGTTCTGGCACCACTGCACCACTGCAAAGAGCCTGGCTCTGTCCTCTTAGCTTCCTTCCTTCAAGTATTTGTGGATGTCTTTTCTTTTCCAGGCATGAACAGTCCCAGCTCTCCTGACCTCTTCTCATCCTCTCTCAAGAGAGCTGCTCCAGCTTTTTTTTCATCCTCATAGCACTTTCCAGTCTGTCCATGTCTTTCTTGTACTGGTGGCCACAGAACAGGACACAGCACTGGTGGTAGGTGTGGTCTCTTCAGTGCTAAGAAGGAGGGAAGCATCACTTCTTGATGTGCTGTTAACAGTCCTCCTAATGCAGTCCAGGATACCATTAGCCCTAGCAGCAGGGGCACGTTGACTTATGTTCAACTTGATGCCCACCAGAACCGCCAAGCACTTTTTTACCTTCCAGTTGGTGGCCCCATGTGGGGTTGTTCCTAGCTATAGGGCTCTGCACTTCTCCTTGTTGAACTGCATGAGGTTCCAATCCTTCCTGTCAGCCCACCGCTCCATCCTGTTGAGCTCCTTCTGAATGGTTGCCCAACCCTCTAATAAGTCAACCACTGTCCCCACTTATTTGTCATCCACGAATTTAATGAAGGTGCGCTCTGCCTCATCATTTAGATTGCTAATGAAGAAGTAAAGCAGGGCTGGACCCAGTATTGACCCCTGAGGTACTCCCTCATGACTGGCCTCCAGCTAACTGGACTTTACATCACTGATCGCTTTCCTCTGGCTTTGGCCATTCAGCCAGTTTTTGATTCACTTCGCTGTTGAAATGAGGTGAGAAGTGCCAAATCTGGTACCTACTATATGCTGTTGTTGCATTTTTCTTATGTGTTTTAGAGAAGGATAAAATCTTACAGAGCTATGTCCATATAAAAACTATTGCTTTCTGCCAGTGGAATAACCCGGGGAAACCCATGACTTTATTCAAAACACAGGTTTTCTGTATCTGTATTCTGTGTCTTTGTTTGCATTTGTTCAGCTGAACAGTTGTACCAGCAGTTGGTATTTGATGCATTTTTCTGTTTAATTCATTCTTCTTCTCACTTAATATATAATAACTGAAGTTATAAAGATGGAAATGTTTGTGTAAGTGTGGTAGCTGGAATCTCTTGAATGTTCTGAAATCTTTATTGTCAATGCATTTTCTCCACCAGTCGTGGTAATATTACCAATGGGTGAAACAGACTGTAGAACAGCAGGCCAGCAGGGAGCATGGATTTTCTTGTGCTGAGTTGGATGGAATGATTTTTGTGTACTTCGAAGTGGAAAATTCATTCAGAAATTTTGCACTTCTTAGGTAAAGAAACATGGTTATTCATAGGTTTTGAAAGGCTGGGCTAAGAAAGTATAGAAGACAACATGGTAACAAATAAAAACTCTAAGCAGTATTTTTCTACAAGCAAATCTTTGAAAGGAGTAAAAACCAGATCACTCTGAAATGAGCACAGAGTTTTACTACATTAATTTTGGTAGCTGACATTAGTTTTTCTCTCGTGGGAAAGGATTTCTGTTTCTCATTAAGGATTTTCTTTTTTCCTTTTGCTAATTGCAGTATCTACTTTCCAAGTAAGGCATGTTCCTTTTTTTTTTTTGTAAAGTGAGTAGTGTTGGTGTATTTTGCCACTGCTGCTTTCAGCTGAAGACTTGAAATAGTGTGCAGATATTCAAACAGTGCTTAATAACATTAATTCTTAACTGAATTTACTGAACCAGTAGAATACTGAATATAGCCTTTGCGCTTTTTAAAACCGCTGTGGTATGTCATTTTGAATATATTCACATTGAATACTGATGGAATCGGTTGGTGTAATCAGGCTAGTAAACACTTCTTAAAAAAAATTGGCTCCTTCCCCTCTGTATTCATAAATTGTATTCGAATAGGGGATATACTTTTTATGACAGCTTACCTTATGAATGTTCATCATGCTTTTATACATTATATTTTCTGGCCAAGTTGGTTTTTTTTTTTTTTTTTTTTTGTTTTTTTTTTTTTTGCTTACCATCTCTTCAGAACATATTTGGCTGCTAGTCATTACATTAGATTTTTCCTCGTCACTACATCGAAACTACATTGCTTTTATGCAGACAGAACATTGCAGTGCTAGTTAAAGCTATGTAATTGGACCTAGGAAATATTTTGGTTTATGTTTTTATTTTTTAAAAATTTATTTATCAGTTGCCATTACTACGGTATCTCTTGCCCACTGGGATTCTTACAGAAGAAGTTCTTTTTGTTGTTGCAGATCTCATCACTGGAGGGACTTCAGACAACATATAGTGTTATTCTTAGGAAATTCTGTATTGTTAATAAATAGTAATATGTTGTTAATAATCATTCTGAAACCTTCCACCTTGTTCCATAGGATTCGGACTTCCTAATGTTAAAAGTTTGTAGAATAATACAAGGCAAAGCGAAACACGTCTAACTGCTGTTAAATTAGTTCTATCAATCACAAAGCTTAACACCGCCATAGTATCAGGTTTGTCTAAAGGAAATGTGTATAGATTATTCAAATTGCTTCCATACTGTACATATATTGATTTCCATTTTATTGTATGTTTTATACATGTAGCCTGTTAGACATTCTTTTTAATCTGGTTAATTTGAATTTAAGTCGATAATGCCTAGCTTTAAGTGGGTGTCTGGATCCTTCTTTTGCATCCCATGTAAGTAGCCATGGAGCTGTTGCACAGATGTGCTTTGAAAGGGGCAGTCAGCAGTGCCTGCAGCAGAAGTGTGGAAGTTAACTGAGGAGATAATAAATGAGTTACATAGAATACAGAATATTGAAGTAAGCAAGATGCAGACTCTTCTGGTTACATCTGAACTTAAGTAGCTCCTTTCCTTTATAACTTACATCCTGTTAAAATATACAGCAGTTACTGCTGATTTGTGACTTGAAGTTTGTTATTTACACTTTTTTTTTTAGTGTTTAGGTGGCAGAGTGGAGAAAGTTAACATGCAGTACATGTACACCGAAAATGTACATCTGAAATATTTAAAAGCAGCTTTGCGTTCATTCTCACAGGGTGTTCTGTAGATGATGGGGAAGAACTCTGAATAAGATATTTTCTGAGTCAGCAGTTTTTGCTCTTGAAAGTGCTTGGGAAAACACTGTGGGTACGTGCTAAGCAAAACAAACAATAAATCCCCCTGTGTTAAACTGTTGGCTGCATCTGGGTGACTAAAAAGAGTATGAAAACCTTGATCATCAAGTAGAAGATGAGAGTTCATTGTAAGGCATTCATAATGCCTGTCTCCTTGGCAGCGAGAGCAGAAAGGGACAGAAACTGATCTTAATTGGGACTTATGTTGTCAGAGAAATCTAGGTGTTTGTACGGAGTACTTTTCCTAAGAAAGGTGAGTACGGTGTTGCATCATGGGCAAGCTGAGTTAGACCAGGCCTGCTAAGAACATCCGTTCCAAACATGAACTCACTTGGGTCATGTGCTGGGCAGAGCAATTCTATGGGTACATCTGTTGTTAAGAAAAACAGGTTTGAGTGAGGATATTGTGATGAAGAGCTTTCTGCTCATTTTTGAAAACCAATGGATTTTCTTCAGCTGGAAATTTAAAGTTGAAAAACACTCTTAAAATTCAACCCTACTGTTAATAGAAAGCACTTCTTGAGGCAGAGTATTAGACTTCATGAAACCAGGAAACGTGGTAATTTTGTTTTAGAACAAAAGGACAGCTCTGACAGAGAAATTGTAGCAAGACAGAGGCATTTCATTTGGGACGTTAACACTGAGCATTTGAAATGATTGATGCTTCCACGTGGTGCCCCTTGCAATATGTTGAGTGAATCTGAAGAAGTGTTGGTGAAGTTGGGTGCAGCCAGCTGAAAAGTGTGACTTCCCATTGTCTTGCTTAGAAGATATTTAGAATGGCTTAATAACAGTGGGATTCATACAGTGACTTGATACATTAATCTTATAAATGGGTCAAGATGAGTTTTCCCTGATAGCAACTGTGTACTATTTTAGTCACCTTCCTTAATTTACTTCTTTCACTTATTCTGTCACACAGATGCAAGATCTGCTATCTCCAAAATCTTTTAGCAAAAACGTAGTAATTGCTCTTTTAAGAAAAGCCTTCGCATTACTCCCTCAAGACATCCTTCTTTTTGTCAGTAGTTATGATAAGAAGGTGAATTGTGTGCCATGACCGTTCTGTTGTGTCGTGCTGCTATAAATGCTGTGTAAATGTTAGCGTTAACCTGTTATTAATGCAGTGCGTTAATTGTGTATTAAATATTGCATTAGTGGAAAGCCTTGCAATGCTTGTGACAAATGAATTGACCAACAGGGTATAAACCCTTCTATAAATCTTACCACATTTAATACCTCCTCTGCTGAAGAGCACACTACTGATGATTTTTTCCATTCCCCCCCCCTCCCAAAAAAAAAAAAAAAAAAATTTGCTTTTCAGCCTACTTCTCTGGCAGCTGAAAACTATAAGATAAGACCTTTGAATATGTGAGAGATGTGCAGTTGTTTAAGTTAAAACAGACTGAATTGTAGATCTGAAACCTACCTGTATCAACAACTATCTACATCATTAGCAGCTCAGGAATGCATTAGCTTTTTATTCATGTTTGTTTATAAGTGAGCCCAGCAATAACCTAATGACATCTTCCTCCCTTGTTGGGGAGAACATGGACTATTCTAATTTTTTGTGATTTGCTGTCATATTTACAAGAAACTAGGTGAAGTTTAGCCTTTTTTTGGGTTTTCTAATTCAAATATACATAAATCTTTTTATTTAATTCTGTTACTTGAACACTTTTTCTAGTTTGTAGCATGAGGACTTTGATTCAGAAAAAAAATTCTGTTCTTTATTCAGGAAGTAGGGTTTTTCTGTTGTTGTTTTTTTTAAAGTAAGGCTGATTATCTGCAGTCTGGGGCACTGAGTGGACTTGTCCAGACTGAAATGCCGAGTAGATGTGTAGCACCAGAGGAAGAACCATAATTACTGAAATGAACAAAAAAGCATCTGTTGTTGTGAAACCATGTTACTGATGATAAAATGCACAGATTATGGAATTTGAACTGGCTAATGACAGCTGCAATTAAATTTGGTACGTAAGTCCTTCTGCATCATCACAGCAATTTGGCACAGAATTGCACAGACCTCTTAAACCAGTGACAAGCCCTATTATGTTTTCAGAGCACGTTTTTTGAGACATGAAGGACCTCAAGGCCAAAAGTGTGGTGCATTAAGACTGCTTTATGTGATTGGTATGGAATGAAGCAGCCCTGAAACAGGGAGAACTGGAATTGCATAGAGGAGGATTCCGTGTGAGGCAAGAGTGGAAGAGCATGGTGTCGTTCAGGTCCTTGAGAACCATAATGAGTGGTGCTGAAGGCTTTTTTTTAATGCTCAGGGGTTTTATCTGCAAGTACTTGACCTGAAAATCTTGACACCACTAAGTTTTTGCCTACAGCATTCCTCAGACTTGTGTTGGATGCTGCACAGCAGGACCAGGACAACTGGTCTGGGTCTAGCTGACTGAGCCTTTCAGAAACAGAGCAGTGCAGTGCCAGAGAACTGCAAGTGGCTACATTTGTAGTCTGAGATCTGAGCTTCAGAGCTGCAAGTCTGAAGGGCTGGTGGTTTTTGGTATAGTGTTATTCAGTGCTTTCATGTTTTCGGAATCTGTAAATAAAGCAGCTGGGAGAACCTGAGTAAAATTGGAACTTTAGCTGATAAAAGGTATAGATTTTTATATTTTTTAAAATGAACTTAACATGTTAATAACTTCTCCACCTAATCTATTGCTTAGTCCCAAGCATAGCATTGTTTAAACTTTTTCAATCTTGTCTGAATAGACTGTTACAGAGTTCTGGTATACTATGTCAAAGCAAGCAAAATCCTTGCCGGTCTGGTCTGCTGTCAGAAGGCCTGTGCCAGCACAGCTGATAATCTGCCAAATATTCAGTCTTTGGAAAAACCTAAGTCTTAAGTGATGTACAAAAAAAGAGAAAGGGGCTGTAAAAATTAAACCTGATTTGAGACAGAAAGCTAGGCTTCAGTCTACTTTGTACTTACTGTTTTTGATTGTTTTTGCTGTGATGTATAGGAAAAATTAGTATGTAGAGGTCATCCAGAAAAAAAAACCAAACATGTTTTTTCTTATATACATTCATTGTCATGGTATTTTAAAATCTGCAACTTTTTTGAAGTCTTCCAGCATGAGTTGCATACCTGAGGTTTTATTTCTTTTTTTTTTTTTTTTTTTTTTTTTTAAATTTTATACTGAGAGATCTTGGCAGTTCTCAACATTTTTACTTGCAGGTAGTTGCAGTGAATTTTAGAACCGTATTTGGTGATCAAGAGTAATACTTGAGGGTGGCATGCGTGAGAATAAGCTGAGAGATTAGTGTGACTTCAGGTTCCCATTGGAGGCAGTTATGTGCCATTTTCTGTATTAGTAACAATCTGTGACCAAACTGATGTAGTTTTCTGTTCAGTGACACACAAACACCAAACCACGCAAAACAACAGAAACAAAAAGTCAAAGCCTGAATTACAAGAAAAAGTTGAAGTATATGTTGCAATTCTGTTAGATTAGCTATGAAGCCACATACAATTCTTGCTCGTTAGATTTTGTCAGTTTTCTGTGGTTAGGGTCTATTATGATGTGACAATGCCTAGAATTACAGATGAAGTTTTATGTAAGAAATGAAACACAATGGCATTGTAAATATTAAAGAAAAAAACATTACGCAAGGAAGTACGTGGGTTCTAAATTGCAGTTACATTTTGTTTGTGATGAATGTGACATTCTCAATTTAGGGGAATTACACAGCTGCATAATGCAATATTCTGTGCAGGTGTAGCTGTTCTTTTGTATATAAACACGTTATGCTAAAAGATTTTTTTTTTTAAATTGCAGATTCTGAACATTTGCTGGAACTTCCTAGGAAGCACCAGATTTTGTTACCAAGGCCTCCTGTTCTGCTCTCTTGTGCCTGTGCCTTATGATCTCTAATTACATTGTTTCACACTATTTTTTCCTGCCTCATTCAGTTAACAGGATGGGCGGTGCTCAGGAATTGAGTAGCTACTTGATATTTTAATCCTTATCACTCAGTGAGCGGCCCCTGCCTTATTTACTGCGCACCATTTAAGTCTCCAAAGAATACATAATTATTCATTCCCTTACAGCCTTTTCTAAGGTGCCTGACTAAACTATTTTTATCCATTCAATTGTATTTCATGTGCATTTTCTAGTCAGTGCCTATAACTTAATTTATATGCTCTATGAAATGAGAACATGTGTAAACACAGTTTTAGAATTTTGACATCATTCTCTTTTGAAATGGAACTTTGGAATGGAAGTGAAGCAGATATGACATATTTTAAAATAGTCTTTTGTGGGAATATTGAAAGTAAACGTAAAAGTAATGAGTAACTGAAGGCATCAATTCACGTAACATTGAGTCATTCTTACATGCAGCTGTCCTTTGTGGTAGTCTTCAATGTTTCATGTATCCTGGAGGTTAGTCAGCTATTCTGTTTATTTCAAAGCAGGCTATTCTCCTGGTGGAAAGGACTGCAAAGAAATTGCTACCTCATGTAGCATTTAGAATATAAATCAATGTGGGAAATGTGAAAAAAATAAGGATAGTTGAACACTGCAGCAGGTTGCCCAGGTAGGTTTGGATCTTTGTAGACTTTTGAACCCAACAGGATACGTGCCTGGGTGACCAGTTCTACCTAGCCCTGCCTGGGGCAAAGCTGGACTGGGAGATCTTTAGAGATCCCTTTTAGCCTCAACTATTCTGTTATTTCTGCAATATGTAACGCCACTGTAATTGTGGTGTACATATGTCATGCTTATTTCTGATAGGCAAAATTTCATGAATCTTGTGGCTTTCTTCTATGCTAAAATGCTTGTAAAATGTTTGTCTGCAGTTGCCTCTTAGCGAGCACGCTGTGTCCCGTCTGCCTCATGAGCAGCAGTTTAACTGTTCTCAGCAAAAGTGTTAGAAACATTTGTCTAATGGTGTTTCTGTTGCCATGCCAGTACTACTTTCTAGAAGACTGCAGAGAATTGCATTGATCTATAATTGATCAAACTGTAGTGGATTTCATCCTTTTTGAGTTAAAAAAAACAAACCAGCACCTCAGTGTAGAATCCATCGGTTAGTTGGTCTCAATCCTTTTGCAAACACCCCTTGCAAACAGTGGGTTCTATGAAGAGCTTAGAATTTTTTTGTCACTGACTTGCAAGTTTTAATACTGTCACCAGTGCATCATATTTCTGAGTGTAAGGTTTTTCTGTGATGGTTCTTCTGGTTGAAATAATTTAAGATTTCTGCTACAAAACAGCCAAGACTTTTCGCATTGCTAATGTTAATACTTCAAATAAGAATAGAAAGCAATAAATGAAAGATGGTGCATGTCAAATCTTTCTTTTATTGCAGTTGAACATCTCTGCTGCTGACTGAATGGAATAATTACAATACATATATATGTATATGTGTTTTGTTTTTTTTTTAAAGGCCACATCCAATTCAAATAGATTTTGTTTCTAATGTAACTTTATTTTTTTTTTTTTTTTCAGAAGGAATTGAGCCTTCCAAGAAGAGGAAGTCTGTAAGTTTCTGAAATTTCTTCTGCTATGTGCTCATTATGTGTTTTGGCAATTCTTAAGGGGGCTGTTTTTCTCTTTGGGGAGTTAAAATGAAGACTAAATGTGGTGTGTGATTTGCCTTAAGATGTATACAAAGAAATTGAGATTGTGAATGAAGACTGGGTTGTGCAGTAACCTTTTTTTATGCCTGTCCTCCTCTCTTAGAGGAGCTGTTGTTAGATATTTCCAAATTGACAAGAAGACCTGGTGTTGAAGCTTTTATTTTGTATTGAAGATTACTATAGTTAAAATCAAAGTTTAGTTTGTTTCTGAATGATACAAAGGTAAGTCAAACTGTTATCATATGAAATTTTGTGATAAAACCTGTGGATAATGAAACAAAGAATAGATGAGTGCTATTAAGTGTATAGGATCGTTAATCTAGTATTTGGTTAGTGGATGTGAAGATTGTATGTTCTTGTGTGAATTGTTACTGAATTAGAATAGCATGACCTCAAATACTGTGGTTTAAGTGTTCTTTGTATGGGTTGCAATACCTTGTCTTTCTTTCCTTTTTTGAGTTATTTGGTTTTAAAGCTTGCTTTATTTCGTATTACATAGTAATAATTAAGAAGGTATTGGGATCACAGTGTATTAAAATATCTTAATCTGCATTCGGCTACTGTTTTATTTCCCAAAATAACATAGGACTATAGTTTTATCACTGTACTCAGCTAAGATGGTGTTACTGATGACGTGTTTTGAGTAAACCTCTAAACCCTTGTACAAAGGCTAGATATTTGGCTTTGTTTTTAAATATTTGTTTTCAGCTTGATGGTGCTGCATGTGTGAGTAACTGAAATGCTAATTGCTGGGAAGGTACAGGTTGTAGGCATCTGCTGACTTGCAGAAGGTTTTCTTACTTTAGCTTTTGTCACAAATCTTCTACTAAATAGTAAGCAAAACAATTATTAAGAAATGGCACAAAGTTTTGAGACTAATTCTACGTGAAGTATTTGATACTGCAGTAACACAGAGAAAAATAGTTAAGGAAGAGAATTACTGGTGTCTTTTAGAGGCTTTATATAAACCCAGCACTATTCTGTGTGCAAAAGATAACTGACTGTAAAGTTAATGAGTAAACTCCTGTTGATTTCAGCCAGAGCAGAAAGTATCTTTACAGACTCTTTTTTTTTTTAATAAATAGCCCTGACCTTGCTTACTCTTGCTGTGTTTGACGTTGAATATTATTATATACTTTTCTCCAGGTTTGAAAAATGGTTGCATTCATCTACGTATTTTTTATAGCTGATCATTGAGATGTAAGTGCAGATTCTGTAATGTTGCTGAGATTTTAATAAAGTGTAGTAAAGGAATAGTTGATTATCAGCATAATCATATCTGGCTGTTAAAATGGTTGAGATTCTGCACGTGGTATTTTAAACTGTCATCTTTATTACTGCTTTCTTAGTTATCAGAGCTCACAGTACTGAAGTTAGCAACAGCTGTAGCATCAGAAGGTCTGCATTGGGTCACTTTGACTCCTCTATTTGCATATCATATGCATGTTAATATGAAGACTGAATATCAAAATGTGGTATGTCCTGTGTTTTAATTGCCATAAACATCTAAAGAACCTCAGTGGTTCTGTGTGGATGTGTTGTTTTGTCTTCTGGAACTTAAGAGCCAGATGTCATGCCAGGGCTTTAGGTAAGGCAGGGACAGCTGGCTGAGGCATGATCAAGAAAAGAAACGTGGATAACAAGATTCTGATCGATGAACAATTCTGCTTTTTTTAATTTGCGCTTTGTCTCACTGATTATGGTACAGTCTGGTGGAAAAATATGGAGGGATGATGTATGGGGAAAAGGTTTCTAGCTTGTATTCAATATGTAAGTCTTAAAGGACTATTGCACAAAATACTTTCAGAAAGGTTGAATTATTTTTATGCCTATTTTGGAGAGTCTACTGTCTGGATCATATGGTGTTGCTTACATCTTTATGTGAATAATTTTTAATGCAATTTCTGTGGCAAACATAAAGGAGACTGTTGATTCCAGATATAGAGAGCAAGTGCAATACAAGATAGTAAAATAGAAAGATAGATACTTGTGAGGAAGCACAGGTTGAAAATGCATATTATATGACTTACATAAGCCAGCAACCCTTTCTTACCTGTATACTGCTGAACCAAGCAGAGCTCTTTGGCTTCTGTAACTACGCACACAACTTGATGCCAAGAGAGGTATCCAGGTTGCCTTTGTTAGGTTGATCAAATATGCAGAGAAAAAAAAAGGGCAATGCTGACTTCCTGCCAGCAAAACAATAAGCAGAGGAGTCTATTTGTGCAGTAGTAATTAGCTCTGAGTTCGTTAGTCGTGGCATTTGTTCTGACACAATGTAAAACCTGCTGCCAGTTGGCAATTATTGTTCACTTGTTGAATTGCCACCTGCCATTCATCAGTTAGGGTATCCTGGTTGTGCTCTTGGGCACACATGTTGTTGCCATGTGTGGAGCCATTCCACTTTGATGCTGACCTTTTGAGCTAGCTCTGTGGCTGCTGATCTACAAACCCAACTGGCTTCACTTAAAAAAAAAAAAAAGCAAACCACGCCATATGTTTTCACTGACCATCCCTCAGCCCAGTCAGAGGCTTCTAGGCTTCTCTTGTAGCCCGGCAGTGTCCCTGCTTTTTGTTCACCAGGTATAAGGGCATGGTAATACGGAAGTCTTCTGCCAGATCTTGAAATCAAAGATTGGATGCCAGAAATGAAGTGTCTAGAGACGCTGGACGACAAGGCATGCAGTGTGTCTTAGGTGAACTATGGGAGAGCATTGATGGCAGAAACTGGAGGAAGCTTGGAGAGGGAGTGGACTCAACATCTCCACTTCTCCCCACATTGTTGCTATTTTGGTTAACTATTTGTGGAACAACTCTATTATAGGCTGCAGTTCTGCAGCCTCATTTTGGATCTCAGGAAATAAGTTGAACTGTGCAGGCTTCCTGCTGTACAACACAGTTTTGATTTCTACATGTACAGCAACTCCTTGGGAAGGAGTTGGAGACAAAGGCTTGTTACAAGGTTAGTTAAAGTAGCACAGTTGACAAACTCTGGTAAGTGATGCTGATTCAGAAGGAAGTGGTATGCTCTATGCTCTGACCACCCACTGGCTATGTTGATACAAGTGCTTGTATAAGCACAGGCAGAACTGATCCAGATTGCAATTAGTTTCATGCAGGTTCTTTGGTGTATTGTGTAGCTTTCTAACAGCAGGGTACCATGGCAAGGAGGGAAAATTAATATCAGGGGTCTTCTGCTAGTCCTCTCACCAGCATCAAAACTATCTGACTTTTCAACCTTATCAGAAAGTTATTCAAAATACTTTGTGCACTGCTGCTACAGAGGGAGTTTATATGCTGCTATGACATTTTTATTAGTTCGCTTGTTTTTGCAAAATATTTTCAAATATCAGGGCAAGCATTTGTGGTTTATGTTAAGTCAGATCCAAAAATGCAGGTTTAAGCATTGCTAGTATCAGTATGTCAAACATACAGATCTTCTGATGAGCCACTGAATGGCTGTTTGAACCTAAAAATCTACTGTAAGTGAATTGACAGCGTGCTTCAGAAGAAGTCAGACTTCAATAGGGGTAAGTGTGTAAGGTAGAGGAGGTACTGGTTACTGGTACTGGTTATCCAGTACTAGTACTGGATAGTGTTTAAACAATTTTAGGCAGATCATTATAAGGAATAATTCTTTTTGGAGATACAAAGTATTTTCCATGTTAATTATGAAAGCTAGTCAAAATGCAGTCTTGAGATATGAAAGACAGTGAAAATTTGTAGTCTTAATTAAAATAAAAACTTTCTCTGCTTATGAATGTTTTGGTGCTTGTTTCATGGTAGATTTTTTTCTGATACTTTTCTCTGAAAATGCAGAGGGCCTCTGCTATCTGGTGCTTACTTGGAAAAACTGAGTGTCTTAAATTAATCTGCAGTATCTCATCAAAATTATTACAGGTTTATAACACAGTTGTGCCCAGGACTGCACAATGAATTCATACTGCAAAGCAGCGCAGAAATGGAAATTCTGTATTGATGTAGCTCTCTTCTTTAGTTTGCTGACACTATTTATATTTGTACAGAAGTGAAGCCAACAAGTTGGCCTGAGGTGAGTGTTCTGGTAAACTGCTTGGTTAACAGCAAGGAGAGAGATTTACATGCATTTGTTCCTTAGAGTGTCTACCTTTATAGCTGTGGCTTGTGTATGTTCTGTGAGTAGTGATTTCTGCTGCAAATTACTGTACACTGATAAAAGACTCCCTCTGATGGCCAGTTAAGGAATCTGATGTATCTGAACAATATGCTGCCCCCAGGGATTTCCTCTGTGCTTGTCTCAGTGGTGTATTGACCTTTGGCCGGAAGTGGCAGGGGCAAATGTAGTAAGGAAGAGGGCCAGCAGCCAGCCCTTTTAGAATGTGGAGCTGGATAGCTTGAGTCATGCCGTCTGTGCTAGGGTACAGCTTACACTTCTCTGTGAATCCTTGTGCTCCAGAAGCATGTATCAGCTGATTTTATTGCTCTTTGCCTGTGAGCTATTCAGAGTTATTTTGCAGATCTAAATTACATACACAAAAGAGTGAATTGCATTTGTTTAGCTACACCCATGGTTAGACTTCTGCAGACATTGTAGCAGAGGCATTTTTTTAGTTACAGTCAATAATTGTTAAACATCAGCAAGTAACACAGTACTGGTATATTGCATGTCAAAAGCAGAGGGCTTTTTGGGAAGGAGTGGAAGCTATGGGATAGACTTGAGATTTTCTTACACTTTGGAGTCCTGAAAATAAAAACAGCTTTTTATTCTTATTTCATTTTCATTTCCATTTTATCCACTCATTTCGTTCTGTTTCATCTGAGTTTAAAGTGAGCTGAGATGCTGCTTAGTGTGTTCAGATGATTGAGTCATAATTAATTATTTGGTACCTTTGTAGTAAATATCACTGTTAATCATAAAAAGAAAAATTTTAAGTTATTTAGGAGACTGCTATCATCTTCAGATTTTAAGTCAGAACATGTTACTTATTATTACCAGGTGGTGGACCTCTGTGATGATTTCATACCAGTGACTAGCTGAACTCTACCACACCTGTGTCTCGGTGCCCCTCCTCATGATGTGTAAAAAAAAAAAAAAAAAAAGGACTCAGGGTTTCTAAATATGACAGCTTTGGTAGTCATTCAGGGGATTTTGTGGTTTTTTTTTTTTTTTTTTTTTTTCCCCCAACAAGCCCAATTTATTGATGTAGGATCACATAGAAGAATTCTATTTCCATCTCTGTTACTGTTTCTATTAGTGACTTTTGTGAGAGCAGCATAATGTCTCCTAAACACCTCTGAGTTACTGCTGGTGATGGTGGCTTTCTGAGTGCAGTGCAAACTCCTCAGTTTCCAGATACTTAATAATTATTTGTTTAAAGGAGCGCAAATTACAGAGAGATCCTGATCATTTTGTATGTGACAGTGTTTTCAGTGTTTGGTATTTATGCAGTGTTTCACCTTTGAACTTTCAGCAGTGACTTGTAAATATCATTTCCGGGTCACTGATGCAAATGTTGAATAGCATCAAGCAGACCATAAGAGTCTATGAACTCATAAAATAATTTATTCTGTACAAAGGAAATTCCTCCACTGACAGTTTTTTTTCTTTTGAGATCTGTTAGTGAACTATAAATCCACTTAATATATGCATTACTGCTAACATGGTGAGCTTTTTTAATGAAAATTCTGAACAATGAATTCAGATCTGTCTGGCCAAAATCACTTGGCTATGACATGGAGGACAGGGGTCATGAGCTGCTGAGTCCTTATCAGTTCTTGTGACTGACGACGGAAAAATGGTTTTTGGACATGTGTTTTGTATGCTCTGAACCAGCAGTTACTGTAGCACATTTCTTTTCCTCACAGCCCTTCTTGCTTCAGCCTCCATAAATTTTACACAAGTCTGTTGCCCATTGTTTGCATTTCCTCATTTTAAAGTTCTGTTGGGCTGACAGGAAGAGTAATGGCACGTGCTGTAGCCTTGTTGCCATTTTTCTGTTGGCAGCATAGGGTCCTTTGCAAACAAGTCTTCTGTGCTGTGGAAAGCATGTGCCTGGTTTTGATGTAAACAGTATATCCTTTGGCATCTTATTGCTGTTAGTTATGCCCTTACTTATCAGTAGAGGCCGCTCTAATTAGTCTTTCAGCTATTTCTTTTGGTTCCTTCATGCACACATTTGCATCCTTAGTTCATTCATACCGTGTTGGGGATCTTTGCGTGTTGTCTCTTGGCTCATGTTTTACTGCTGTGTGCACTCTTTGAGCCTTCCCCCCACCGTGAGCAGGTCGTCATTTTTCTTTCCAGTGGAAGATCCATACGCTACTTTTGAACATCTTTTAAGTTTTGTGAAACCTTCTTATTGGTGAGCTCACACTTATCTGTGTGCACACAGTCTTTATGAACATCTTCAAGAAGAAAGATGACACTTTTGGGTGCATTAAAATTCTTTGTTGCATTTAGTAGGCCATATGTTTCTTACAGCATTTTCCACTAAATTTTTTTATGTGTGTTCAGAATGCTAGAACATGAAAAAAAAAAAAAAGTGTTGAAGTTTTGGTTACCTGACAGATTTATGTCTAGAAGATGACACATTCAGATTTTGAACCACAATTATGTAATGTATTTGCCCTCTTGTTCTGTGAGTGCTGTGATGTCTGGATCGTGTAAAGTCTGGATAATAAATGTCTGGATAATAACCAATTCTTAACCACACACTAAGGTTCTTCACAGAACTGTGTTGGAATTTACTTTTGGGTACTTGGACAAGGACAGGACATTCGAGAATGACAATAATCTTAAATAATTCTTTATCAAATTCGTGATCATAGAGGAAATAGAAAAAAGTAAAATCAGTGTGTAGGGTCTAGTAGTGATTTTGTTAAAATGTTACAGAATTTTAGGATAGGATAATTGCATGCATCTTGCAGGGAGCAGAGGCCAAATACCTGGGTGTATCCATGTGTTACCTAAACCCAACAGTGTTTTTGCAGTAGAATAGTTTGCTTGAGAATTTAAATATTTCTGCGCATGCAAATAAATCTTTAATTGAGCATGATGTTCAACTCAGATGTTTGATGGCCAGATCTTACAGCTCAGGGATTGGTGGTGTTGAGAAGGTGGGTGCTGAGGTTCTTAAACAACTAGATGCGTGCAGAGAAACAGCAGTAGAAAGAATCTCTGTTTCTGTATTAAAATTTCAATAGTGAATCTTATGAAATGAAGCAAAAAAGAGTAATGGGATGGAGATTTGTTGAAAACAGACTAACCTACTGTTCTTGCTCTTCCCACGTGACTCCCCTTCCCTGGGCAGCCTTTTAATTTCAGTGGTGAACTGCTCTGCTTCTGCTGGTTCCTCCCTTGTACTCTCTACTACCTGTTGAACAAGCACTTTTTGATGTTCATAGTGTTTCTCTGTACATACTAGCAGCTAAGTGTATAGCAAATAAAGAAAATGCTTAGGAAATTTCATAGTAGAAATGTGAGCTAGGGAGGGAAGTGAGCTAGGGAAACGGACGCTAGGGAGGAGGTAATAAGCTCTGAGGGCAGGCTGAGGTATAAGGAAGGCTTGGTTTGGTGAACACTGTTACAGGGTTGTGTTTTGACTTTCAGTAGCAAATGTGAATAACAAATATTTCATGATAATTGCTTCAGGAATTTTTTAAATAAGCATTTTATCCTCTCACTTGATCTTTGAGCAAAACTTGCATCATAAATAAAATTATTTCCCTTTAGTTTGTTCTAGTAGAACACACACACTAGAGCCAACAACAGATGACCATGCAACCACCTGCTTTATTCTGCTGCCTTAGAGAATATACGCAGTGAGAAAACTGGCAGAAAAACAGCGTCATGCTACTAATCACCACTGATCAGTGCAGCTAGAATTTCAAACAGCAAAACTTGGGAATGTCAGACATACTGAAAAAGTGTTTTCTTCACTTTGCTTTTTCACACTGATATTTATTTTGGAAATCCCAGTTTTCTTCACTTAAGGAAAATTCAAAGTTGGTCAAGAAAGTTCTGTTTTAAAGAAATTCGCCTTATGAATTGCATGATCCTGTCTGCCCTGTGCTGTATTGATGAATTGATTTTTTTTTTTTTTTTTTTTGCATTGATGCTAGAAACATTTGAATAATCTCTTAATCTGCAGAGAGAGCTTTCTGAGGCTATGCAATTTCAAGCTCACACTCTTAGCCTCTGTTGGATTGGGGTCATGGTAGGGCTCTGGAAAGCTTACATGATTATTTGATGAAGCTGTGCTCTGCTTAGAGAATTCTAATGACTATTTTGTGTGTGTGTGGAGATCAAAGATGAAGAATAAGCTATGAATAGATGTATGGTTCGGAAAGAACCATTCAAGTTTCTGCACAATATATTTGTTCCTCTAGTAACAATGAAATCACCTGTATTCTAAATAACAGCTTTTAGGTAAAAGAGGCAGTTGCTGAACAGCAGGGATCTGCATCTTCTGGCATTACAGACTTTCCTCTTGAAATTGTTAGTATTATCACAGTTCCATTATGTAAAGTACAGGCTGACTTCCTAGAGGTGTCAAGATCATGATATCCCAGTAAGCCATTTCTGTTGAGTCAGAGAGGAAAGGTAAGCCCTTTTTCCCCTTCCTCACTCCTATCAAATGCAAAGTTGAACATTTTATTTACTGTCAGTATTCTGAACCAGTAATGTTGCTTACTGTAAAGAATATTCATGCATTTGTATCTGTTACCTGTCAGGGCCTCTACTCTCCATGGCTGGAAGTGGTACCTACTTTGTCACAATGTCAGTTTCTCGTTGGCAAGCCTTTTGTGAAAATGTTGAATAACATTTGAGTCCCTGGCCATTTTGACCTCTACCATTGTCTCCATCTGCCTAAAATTTCTGGATCCTGTTGATTTTCCTCCATCCCAATATACCACTCCACAAGTCATGCTTGCCCTCTGAGAAAGTAAAATTTGGTTGTCTTAATGCAGTTGTTGACATGCTTGTGTTTTGCTGGAAGTATTCCTTCCATTTTTATTTTCAACCTTTGCTTGAAGCTGAGTGTTGTCTTACAGGTCTGTTCTATGGGAGAAGTCAGCAGGAATCCAGGGCAGGGATACCGAGTCAGGTTTTGAGCTTGTAGGACTTGCTCTGGGAATGTAGTTTTCACACAAGGATAGACATGCCAGGAACCTGGTTGCAGACTGTTTTTTTCATGGGAGAATGGATGGTAACTCTTGGTTTTAAAGGAGCACCAAGGAACATGAGGTCTGATCAGTGGCTCATTATGAGACTTGAGGTAGCAGAAACTGAATAAGGTGTGCCCAGAGGCCTGGGCAATGGATGTGTGGATGCTTCCTGTGTATAGCAGCTGGGCTGAGCTCTCCTCTTGCAGGTTTGGGGAAGAAAAGTGTTTCTTTGGCTAGATACCTTTCTGTTCTGCAAGTCCTAATCAGCTAATTCTGCCTCTTTAGTCTTCAACAAGCCTTTATTTCCCATGTTCTGGCAGCTCTATCCTGGCATTAATGTGCTTTCCTGCCGTCATGCACTTTTCTTCTCTGGTGTTTCATAACAAAGTGGGGGGTAAGCAGATAATTTCTGTCCCTTCTCCCAAATGTTGTAGGGCTTCTTTTCCGATTTTTTTTTTTTTTTTCTTTTTTCTTCTAGCACTAGCAAGCCATTTTAGCTTAGATCTGTAAGGTTTAGTAAGTTATGTTATGACAGCTCTCATAGCCAAGTGAAAAGGTCAGAAGGAGCGCTGGGGATAAGTAGATCTGTAACGCCGCAGAGCTTGGATGAAAGGAGATCAAGTGCCAGGGGGGAAGAAAATGGAGGTCTGAAAGGCTGGCACAGTTTTTGGGAGTCTCTTGCTTTGTATTCATTGTGTGCTGGTTGCCATGATGCACAAGACAGTATAATTGCATATAATCACATTTCTTCAAGTCCCAGTTGGTTCACTCATGAATATTTAGTGTAGTGATGCCCCTAGGCAGTGAAGGTGAGCATAGCATTTGAGACAAACGCACTATCCCAGGTGTTTCTATGTGGGGCTAAGTTTCAAGCTGACAAAGAAACCAGTTCTTGCTATTTTAGCCTGACTGTTTTAACTCATGTCTACTTTTGTAAAGGTTGTGCAGCATATGCGGGCATTGGGAATGCTTTTTTACTTTGTTGAATGCTTTGTTACATGGTACTAGTATGCAGGCAGAAGGTGTGATTAAGTCAGGGACGTTCTACATCCATATGTGAGTATGGTTTTGAGGCTGAGTGGGAAAGGGTCTGAGGTGACAGCAAAGCACATGCTTCAAACCATCCTGCTTCTAAAAAGAAGGCCGGTGATGCCTTTAAGCCTGAGGTCAGAGTTAACCCTACCAAGGCAATTCTTAAATGTGCTCTGATAGCCTGGCAGTGCCTTCAGGTCGGCTCAATGGCTGGTAGCTTTATACACTGTACAGCATGAGCAGTGAATTGTGTTGTGGTTTAGCCCTGCAGCAGCTCAGTGCCACAGCCTTCACTCAGTTGCCTGCAGTGAGATGAGGGAGAGAACTGGAAACAAAATAGAATTAGTGGGTAGAGATAAAAACTATTTTTCTGAGACAGAAGAGGAAAATGGAAACAAAAAAGCAATGATAACAATGTGTATATGTCTGCAATGGAATTATTTGCCAACTGATGCCCAGCTCACAATACAGCTGCCTGCTGGTCAATGACCTGCTATCAGTGCAGTGTCTTACCACCTGCCAACTGATATCCAGCAACCTCTGAGCAGAGCCGCCTTCTTGGCCAGCTCCTCATAGCATCTCTTGCCTAATTGAGATAAGCTGTCCTGGCCCCAGGTGTGCTCCCAACAGCTAGTAACAGCCAAAATATCAATGTGCTGTTAACGCTGTCTCAGCTGATACCAGGACAGTTTGGAACACAGGACACTGGCTGTGTCTTGTTTAGTCTTTCTCATACTGGGAAACGTGCTGACTTACTGTTGTGGGTTTTTTTGGGTTGTTTTTTTTTTTTTCCCCGTTTTCTTTTGTTTCTTTGTTGGAGTAGGAGATTTTATAGCCATTATTTAAAAATACTGGCAATGTAAAATGTGGAAAGCAAGTCAAATTGTTTCCTTTCCTAACTGGCTTATGCTTTACTTCATAAGCAGCACATAATCAATTTTACGTAGATAAGATGTTAGTCCGGGAGCAAACAGTAGTCTGAAACCAAAAATCAAAGGAATTTCAAACAGTGGGATGCTAGGGCTTATTGGCATGAGAACAACTATCGGAAATCTCCTGTCAGTAAAAACTGTGAAAGCTTGCCATGCAAATTTGGTTCACAAATTAACTCAACATGGAGAATCTTAAGCAGAGAAGCATAGCTAGAGAATCAAAATATTTACATAGCAGTTGATTTTGAATGATGTCCAGGGATTGTATAGCTCATTTGTGATGGTATGACACAGAAGCAATGTAATACCAGTGAAGTTAAGGAATTGTGCAAGAGTGAGAGATGAGGGAAGAAGTTGCCATAGAGAAGAATAAAATGGGTAATGATTGAGAAAAGGCTGTGTGGAACACAGAGGCAAGAAGACAGAAGTGCTGGGAATGGTATGCTTGAGAGACTTTGGAATACTGAGATTTGACATGTAAAGTTCTGTAGTTGTGAGTCACTCTACTACCCTTGGGTGTAGTATCCAGACAGCAAAGAGAAATCAGTGGAACCACTGTTGGTAGTAGAGGAACGTCAGCCTTAGACACTTTTATGGACAGATGAATAGTTGGTAATAAGTTAGTGCCACATGGAGTGTGATGAAACTCTCAGAGGCATGTTTTTATGGAGGAATTCTGTATAAAGCACAGTTTGATCTCCTTAAATATGGCATTGATATTCTTGTGGGAACTCCTGGGCAGATCAAAGATCACATTCAGAGTAGCAAGCTGGCCCTTTCCAACATGAAGCATGTTGTTTAGGATGAAGTTGATCATATGTTAGATGTGGGCTTTGCTGAACAAGTAGATGAAATCTTAGGATTTGCTTGCAGAAAGGTTCTGAGAACAACCCTCAGACATTGCTGTTTTCTTGCAACATTCCTGCAAGTTAGGCAGGAATGAGGAAATGAAAATGGAGGGTAGTTCCAGCATTTGCTACTGACTAAGTAAGAAAGCTGAGAGATCGTATTCTGTTGGAAGACAGCTGTTCAGGGCAATGGGGGTAGTGCAATTCCCAAGATGTGTTCTTGGTCATTCTTATCAGTCTTAGCACTGTTGTGTACTTGCCTCCCACCTGAAATGGTTGCAGAACCATCTCTCATTTCAATTGGCTATACTGGTGCTAATAAAATGGTGGTGGCACTGGAACTCAGTTTTGCATTCACTTTTACCTGGAGCAGTGCGCTTTCCTCCACAGCAATGCTTGTAAAGCTCATGCTCCTCTAGACAGCAGGGCATTTCTTCAGCCTGAGCAATTGCTGTGTGATGCTGGAGGCTGTGGCAGGCAATACCATGCTCTCTGTATCTGAACGTGGTTGATGCTTTATTTTATGTTTTGTGGGTGGTTTTTTTTTCTGTTCATTGTGAAGCCTACTGATTCCTTAAAAGAAAGAGAAGTTAGCTTAGTTTACCTGTAGTTAAACAGCACTGTCACAGGGACTTGTGTGGTCTTTTCCCCATGCTAAAACATGACAATTTTTAGCACTTGTCCTACCTTTCAGTTGAGACATGAAGTTTGTAAGGTGTGGTAGAGTCTTCTATTAGATCAACCTCTACAGTTAACAAAAAAGAGACTTTTCTCGGCTCTCTAGCCTTGTGCATTTTGTTCTTGATTTATTACACCTCAACATCTTCAGATTTCAGGTTTAGATTCTGAACCTTCTGGGGCTTCCCTCATAAATAACTAATGTTCTGGCTCCTGCCCAACTGTAATAATTTATAACTGCAAAGCCATAAATATTTAAATTTTGGATCAATGAAGGTTTCTGTAGCTTTACTAAATATCCAGTTAAGTTTCAGAAGTGTGAAGTGCGGAAGCACAGTAGTTTTACTGACAGTTTTCTGAGTGTTTTTTTGCCTTTGTCTTTACTTCTTCTGAATGGAAATTAACTAAATAAACTAATGATATTCATCTTTGTGATTTTCTCTAAACCTCTTCTCTTGGTAAGATGTGAGCTTTTAAGTATTGCTAAGCTTCCTTACTGTTTTTTATTAGGTGAAATTACTTTCCAGAAGAAAACGCTAGCCCCGAGAACAGGGCTTTCTCCTTGGAGCTGAACTGGATAGAGTTAATCTAACTTGACTTTATGTGGCACCATTTGTCAGATTTATTGAACAGGTACATAAGAGCAGCAAAGAAATCTTTGAATCTGTCCATATGAGGTAGGGCTGCTTGAAGGTGCATTCGGATGGATGATGACCTTTTCAAAGAGATAGCTGTTAGCACTCTGACCGTCTTCAATGACTGTGTGTAAGCCCTCAGGTTAACAAAGTGCATATAGGATATGCCACTTCTTTAACGTTGGATGTGAAAGTAGGAAATACTGTGCATTTTAATCTGAAGTCAGTCAGTGCTATTGAAACTTATTTAATAACTCAGACCAAGATGTTTCTAGAATGGATAAAGACAATAAAAATATACTTCAAATTTTTTTTCGTTCTCTTATTATATATGACTAATACAGAATGCTGTGTAAGATTTGCTTAAGATGGTCCTCTGAGGAACAGTGGGTATAAAAATATCCATTGACATAAGGGGTACCTGCTTCTATTTACAATGTAGAGAGTACCTGAATAACTTTTTAAATGCTTAACTTGAAAGTAGATTTTTGTGTGCGTTAGATTTGGTATCACAGTTGCTAAACATGATGATTTTGAAAGAATTTTGTGGTTTTTCTTAATACCAGTGGGAGTCTGTTGATGATCAGGTTTATACACTCTTGTGTTTTGTGGATGCTTTTCTCGTAGATTATTGTAGGAGAAACCTGAAATATTTTTAGTTACCTGGAAAATATATCTGATTTTATGGTTGAAGTAAATCAATGACGAATACAAAGAATATACCTATATTAGTTTGGATACCTTTTAGGTTACTGCTCTCTAACTCTGAACTTTGTTGTTGTTTGTTTTTTTCAGACAAGTTTTACCTGTTGTCACTACTGAGAATCTTTTGATAAGTTGTGTATTTGATAGAAACACTAAGCAAGAAATTGCAGTTGTCTGTAGATGTAAAAAGCCTGGCTGTTCTGTCGCTTTTGTTAGTGACGTAGATGATAAAGTGTATTTGTTAAATTTGGAGAGGACAAGCAGGGAAGAGTGCAAGTATGTTTAAGAACAGTTTGGGAATTCAAAATCTGGCATCTTGAATAAAATATACACATGAAATAGAGAAAGCTGAAGATTATGTTGTTCAACAGAAAACACTCAGCTTTTTGGATGCAAGATAGCTGACTAAGTGGCAGCTTATGGAAGAGGGTTTGAGAAACAATAGTTCCACCGTACTGTGTAGAGAAAATACAAGGGAAGATGATACATCTCAGTACATCATATTAGAAAGCTGATAACTCAGAGCTGCAAAGCATGCAGGACTATTCTACCCCATGCAGAACTTTTTAGGTCTTAGGCTTAAATGCTGCGTATGGATCTGAGTGTTGTGTGTTGGTTTGACATAATCTATGGAAGAATACTTTCCAGAATGAGATTGTGGAAAAGAGAAGACTGGGTGGAGGTTAAAAGAATCTTTTTCAAGAGTGCAGAATATTTGTTTTGGGCAGGAAATAGTGCTGTGTATGTTTTCAGGTGTAAAACAAGTCATAATGGCTTCAGTTTAGACACTGCTGAGGTGTTTTCTGTCCCTCTGGATAGTGAAATAGCGAACTGAGGTTACAGAGAAATTGCTATCTAATTTTAAGAACAGCGAGAAAAACAGCTGGCATTGTGTGATGTGGGTAATAGACACATAAAGGACACATTATCTTGATTTACTTAGACTCTCTTTACTGCATGCCGTTACATTGCCAATAACCAAATGTCAGTAAAAATGAAAAGGCTTGACTTTAGCCTTGTGACTGGCATATAATGCTTTTGAATACATATATATGTATTTTACTAAAATAAGTGCTTAAATCCTATGAAACAGAATTCTTCAAGAACTAGGTCTATTTTTGCTTCTTCCTTTAAGTATTATTCCTTTCATATTGAAAGACAGTACAGATTGAGACCGTAATTATTATTAATAAGCTTGGTTTTTCAGGCTTTTTACAGTTTTGATGTCAGCTTGATATGTGTTGACGAGAGACTTCATTAGTTGAGCTATTTTTATTACTTTCTAAATTCAGCTTAAGATTTATTTAATTTTAATTGTTACAGCATGTGGAATGTGGTAGGAGGTTGTCTAAATCTCCCTAGCTACTTTAGGAGTTTTCTGGAAGAGAAAATTTGATAAAAGATGCATAAATTGGCTGTGCAGATGCAGGTATGGTGAGCATCTTCCGTCATCCTCACCAACCTCTCCCTTTGCCAGGAAAAAAAAACAACAAAACAAAATGTAAGACATTGCTGCTTCTTTTCCTTATGCAATCTGACCAAGATGAAAAATTCCTTGAATTGTAAAATGGGAGATTGTTTTGAGCCAAAACACGTGAGCAAGACATGCCAGACAGGATTCTAAGGAAAAGGATTTCTTATACCATCTGGTATTACTTCCTTAGGCCTATCTCAAATGCTTCTGAAGAAAGTAGGCATAAATAACAAAAGTGCCCAGAATAGACTAGCCAGTTACACGTTGATAGGAAAATATTTCTTTACCCCGTCCAGCAGCTAGCAAAAGCATGAGATGTGTTCCATGTGCATTGGGTTGATCAGTCTGTTGACTTCAGCAGAAGTAACAGTTTGATGTGCTTTTCAGAATTCTTCTGTGATTGTCTTAATAAATATCTGGACACACTGCATTGGAAACGATGCAAAACATTGCTTGAGTGCTGTGTTTTGCTTCTCACTGATGCCAAGAAACCAGGATTGTACTAGAGTGCTTCTGCATTGTTCTTGGTAGAACCTATTTAATACTTCAGTGTTGCTGGTGAAACAACTATGAGAATCCTGAATGTCTCTGAGTAACAGCTCTGCTTTCCAGTTGGTAGGTAGTTCTGCAGTATTTCAGATTTGAATATTGAATCTGATTTTAAAGTTGTTGTTCTTGACTGCTCACCTGAGAGACTTTCACAGACCTAAGTTTTGAATGTAATAGGAAAGGAAGGGAAAGCACTTGAACAAGTAGAACAGAATCTGCTGCTTTGGTGTCATTACGAGCTCCTGCTGTTTATTTAATGGTGGATCCTGAAATGGTAATTTTTCTGGCTGATGGGAGAGATGCAGAGTGACCGCAGAATGTGACACTTGCAGATACAGAAGTCTGTCCAAAAGTAATGCCTCCTATTTGTTTCCATGGAAACTGCAACAGGTAGAAGGAATGCAGTAACATTATTTGATGGTGCAAGTTCTCAGCTACAAAATACTTTCAACACAGCCATTAGCTATGCACTTATGCCAATGATTAAAATAAGCCTGCATGCTTCACTGGTAAAAATCTGCACCACTGGAGTGTGAACGACTAGCTGCTGCTACCATACCACCACCATCCACCTCTGATGTCACGGACTGACGCAAAAACATAGGAGGCATCACTTTCAGAGCTGTCCATGTGTTTGTGTGTGTGTGTACGTATACATACCTGCATGCTGTATGTGTGTGCATATATATGTATGCCTGTGTGTGTATACACTGCTAATGCCTGGATGTTTTCTCATCCTCTCAAGTTCTATGGTACAACATTAAACTGAGAAGAAATAGTTCCTGAGTAACAGTCCTCGGTTACAACTCTGTAACTGTCATGCAGTGACTAGATTATACAGTCAATGAGTGTATGCAGCTGATTTTCATGGATGAATGCTGTCTAATAAGTGAAACTTGAAATGGGTGCATTCCACTTAAAGATCACTTTAATGGGGCTGATTAGTCTGACAGGACCTCTGGAGGATTCACAATGATGTTGTTGAAGTATGGGCCATTTAGAGGATGAACATCAGCTCATTCTTGATAACTGACAAATAAATTTCAGCTTTTCTTTTTATACATAAGAAAACAGCAACTTGACTTGGAAAATGTTGACAAAAGCATTTGTGCAAGGGATAAAATGCAATTCACTTTATGTTGGTTTTACAGTTTTTCTTTAGTCCTGTATTCACTGGATTATGATTATTACATTTTTTTTAAACAACGTATGTTTTCTGGTCATGAGTTCAGAACAGTAATCTAATTTGAACTGGGAGAAGTAGAAGTTCTATGTCTACTTGAATGTTACTAAACAGAATATGCTAAATGTCTGAACATGGTGTGCTAAGCAGTTCAGGTGGTACAAATGAAGATGAAATTATCTTTGATCAAACTATCACAGAAATAAATTATTTGTTGTTGGTGGTTATTGAAGTTAACTGCAAACTCCTAAGCACATCTGGAAAGTACTTGCCAAGTATGCACGCAGAACCAAACATTGCACAGACTTGCTTATTACTTTAGCTTTTCAATTGCTATTGAACATTAAAGACTAACGAAAACCAGAGGCACCTGCATTGTTAGTGGTATTACTGTGTATTACCATCATTTAAGGAAAAAAGGATATGCATAAGTAGCAGCTAGGGAAGTAGTTGAAAGTGTAGAATATTAATCTTACCTGTGATGTGGAAGAGTTGTTCAGGCTTGTGTTTCAGTCAAATAAAACATTTCACTGTGCTTTCCTCTTTGTTTGCTTTTAACTGGATATTGGAGATGATTTACTGAACTAGAAAACCTCAGGGCACATAACTTGTGGCCTGTATTCTTGTATTTCACTTTCTAAATTTGTCTGAATATGGATTTCATCTGTCATCTTAGGGGTATGGATTAGTAGGCAATTTTGGTGGTAGGTTGGACTGGATGATTACTTAGAGTTCTGTTCCAACTGTATTGATAGGACACTAGGGTTTAAATTTGCAAAGGAACGTAATTCCTAAATTCCCTGTGTTCTGTTCTTGACCTTTTGTTTGAGATTAAGCTTTCTAGATGAGAAATACTCCACTATGGTAGTTGTGTCAATGTAGGCAAAAATATCTTTACCTGGGTAAAAAAGCATGAACACAACAGAGGATACTTGACACCGTTATCAATACATTTTTAGGTATGTTTCTCAGGAAACTAAGGTCCTACTTGCCTAACTAGTCTTTCTCATGAAATAATGTTCTGCCACCGTCCTCTGTTGCCTGAAGCATTACTTATCCTTTCCCATGGTGAGGGGGCCTGGAGCATAAACCTTAGGAGGAATGGCTGAGGGAACTGGGGTTATTTAGCCTGGTGGAGGCTCACAGGAGACCTTATCTCTGTTTACATCTGCCTGAAAGGATATTGTGGTGAGATAGGGTTTGCCTCTTCTCCCAGGTAAGCAATAGGATGAGAGGAAATGGCCTTAAATTGAGGCAAGGGTGGTTCAGATTGGATACTAGGGAGAATTTCTTCTCAGAAAGAGTAATGGTGCATTGGCACCAGGCAGCTAGTGAAGTCACCATCCCTGGAGGAGTTTCAGGAAAGGGTAGAAGTAGGGTATAAGTAGTACTTAGGGGTATGGATTAGTAAGCAATTTTGGTGGTAGGTTGGACTGGATGATTACTTAGAGTTCTGTTCCAACTGTATTGATTCTGTGATTGTGTGATACCTTGATACCTGGTAGTGTTAGAAGAATGCAATGTACAGATCTGAAAAAGTTGTTGACTTTTCACTTAAATTATTTTTTCTCCTCTTATGTAACAAAACCTCCTGTTGTATCTGGTATCCAGACTTAGTGTTTCTGCTCTTCATCATGCTGTTAGTAAAGCTGTCCTCTTGGTGAAGCATAGCTCCTTTCTTAACAGGAGAAAATGGCATTTCTTTCCAGTAGCCATAGTACAGTAGAACACTAACGTGGACTTTCAAGCATTTAAGCTTGTGGGTGTTGCAAATTACAACTTAAAATCTCATAAATGAGAAGTTGGACTTTTAAAAATTACCTCAGGGACTCTGCGGTATTTATGAGAATTTATTCTTCATAGTAAGTAATGCTGTGTTACACTGAAAGAGCTGGTTTTACTGATAAAATAATCCTTAAAATACCTATCTCAGGGATAATGACAAAAATCAAGAAAAAGCTTATATTGGTATCTTTGAGACTGACTTTACTGTAGCCTTTGCAAGTATAGTGAGTATTATTTTCTTAAGAGTAAATTAGTTACTTCAAATAAATGAATTAAGATTGTACCACAAAAATATAATGAGCCCCCTCTTTGTCTTCATCTTGCTTTGTCAACTGCATATTGGTGGAAATGCTTTATATCTAAGTAGTCTGAAATTAAGAACCAGACGATATTTTTTGATTAAATTGATGTCAACTTTTAACTTTCACTGGCTAGTTGTCATCTAATTAAATTGCTAATTCACAGAATCATAGAACTGTGGGAGTTGGAAGGGATCTGTAAAGATCATTGAGTCCAACCTCCCTGCCAAAGCAGGCTCCCTACAGCAGGCTGCATAGGTTAGCATCCAGATGGGTCTTGTATATCCCCAGAGAAGGAGAATCCACAACCTCTGGGGGCAGCCTGTTCCAGCGCATTACTACTGGTAACTGGTGCTAACTGAAGAAGTTCCTTGATGAATCATGATGAAAAAAAAAGACAGAGGAACTCAGTGGATTGAAGCCACTGAATCATGTGAACCCATTGTTATAACTACTTCTCAGCATGCATCTTGAAAAAAAAGTTGTAGGTATCTGTTCATCTTGTGTTCCAAGTTGTGGTTGTTGCCTCTTGTCCTGTTGTTGGGCACTGCTGTTCAGTGTTCGTCTTCTCATAGCAATATGTTCCTCCATGTGCATAGGTCAACTTCCTTCTTTGGTTTCTCCTTGCTTGAATGGCCCGCAAATATGTGAGGTTCCCACTTACTGTTAAAGAAGCTAAGAAAGAATGTAACTGTAGGCAGAATTTGTTCTGTTCTGTTTTTCAGGAAGTCCTAATTATCCAAACTTATGTCTGTGCAAGATGAAATGCAGAGAAGAATAATTTTCAAAGTCAAACTACAGTTCAGTCTCAGCTTAGAGTAACTTTACCGTTACTACAATGTGAAATGCATGAATTAGCTCACCAAGGGGTTTGATTTATTGTGGTCTTAAGCAGCTGCATGTAAGAGCTACTTTATGTTTCATGTGCTATGTTCAGTCACTGCTACAACTCATTTTTGTGTTGCCTGGCTTGGTGGCAGTCTTGACCTCCTGCAGGTAAAGTGCATCTGTTGCCTAATTATAATGTTTCATTCTTGAGCAGTGTTTTGTGACCACTGTTCTTTTTGCCTGTTTTCTTCTTGGTAGTGCTTCAAGAACAGCAGGAAAGAGCCACTTTGACTGTGGGCCTGTCTCAGCTCTCTCCAAGTAATAACACTGGCCTTACAGGTGTGTTTGAAGGAAGCTCTGCATCTTCCTGAGCTGATCCTTTTGCTGTTTTCTACATGGAAATAATTCTGGTACCATCCAGATTTGGTGGAGCTGCCTGTCCTGTCAGTGTCCTGCTTTAAACGTTTTCAGTGAAAAACAACTTTATACAAGAAAAGTTAAGTAGTTTGTATTATGTCCGTGTGTATATACAAGCACAGGTGTGGGCTTAAGTTAGCTACAAGGCAGTATGTGCCTATAATGTTATGTAAGATTTATATGTATGTCTATACATGTGCACAGTTTCAATTTGTCTGTCCAAATTTTCTGTCACTGTTTATTACTCCATCAGGTGTGATAATATCTTTAACAAATGGCCATTTTGCTGCATTCTGAGTAGAATTTGAAGAACATATTCTGAAAGTCAGAATTGAACACCTAACAGATCTTTGTGCCCTCGAATCTGTGAATTGAATCAGCACTGTCTGTGGTCTCAAGATAATCGCTGAAGTTCAGTCAATTCTTTTTTCTTTTGGGAGGCAGGGGAATTTAGAACTTCTCTAGAAAGATAATTGTAGGATGCTTGGCCTAGCAATGCTTGCAAGGGCCTGAGTTTGGTGTATCAGAATCCAAATGTTTTAGAAATTCAGATGTTCAGTTTTGATTTCAGTGTCCTGTAAATGAATGCTCAGGGTAATGCTTAAAGTGTTGTTTCCTAATGGAAATATGAAGAGAAAGGAGTTCAGTGATTTTCGCTTGTGCACTTGAAAGAGTAATCCAGTTCATCAGTTCCCATAGCTAGAAGACATTGTCAGTTTCTGAAAACTACGATTCTTAGGAGTTAGCTGATTTTATTCTAATTAATGAGACAGCGACCCCAAAAGCAGCAGCTTTACTTGGTCCTGCCGTGTGAATAGTCTGCAAAGTACATCTGTGCACAGAGCAGGGACAGGGCTCTCAAAGATGGAAGAAGAAAAGCCCTGGGAATATTGTATTGTGCGAGTAATACGAACTAAAGCTGTGTGGGAAAACCATACGGATCAGGTAAAAGCTTCTGGCTCTTAAATTACTGAAAATGAGTACTTGCACAGTGCCATGCTTTTCTTGGTGTTCTGTGGAGTCCTTGTGGAACAATTCACAGTATTTATGATAGGATAGCCTGAGAGAAAATGTCGAAGAAAGAAAAAGTCAGCAGCCCGTACAGTAGCACTGCCTTTAGTACAATGTCGTGTACTGCTTTACTTTTAGCTTGGGATACCTTTGTTTAAAGTGAACAAACAAAACAAAAGACCTGAAATTGGTAATGCTTTTCTGCAATTTCCTGGGCTGCTCTCACTCTTTAATAAAGATGGTAGGTTATTTGTATTTAAAATCCAAGTACAGCCATGATAGAAGAGAATTTCAACTTTTCCCTTTGTCTTAGCCCCCACCGTGACAGTAAGGTATTTGTTCCTTCAGGCACTCAGTCACAGTTTCCCATGTTAAAGGAAAAAAGCACATTTTTCATGCGGGGGAATGAAAGGCGGGAACTGCCTGTCTGTTTACCGAGGAAGGGGATAATGTGACTTAAACAAGATGGCTAAATCCTATTCGGTAGGATCAGAGGGGGTGGCTAATGTTTGACATTTGCGGAGAGAAACTGTCTGTAACACGCAGGGTGTTTTTGCTCTGCCGCTTGGCGCGGTGAGGGGGACTTCTCCTTCGTCGGTGGGGCAGAGCGGTGCCGGCGGGGGCTGCCTTTGCGGAGGGCGGCTGAGCCGCTTGTCGGGCAGGTCCTGCGCTGACAGCTGAGCGCGGTGCGTGCGGCTGCCAAACTGAGCGAGGCCGCGGGCGGCGCGTCGTGACGGCGCGGGGCGGAAGGACCGAAGTTGCGGTGCTCCCCCGCCTCCGGGAGGTCCTTTAGTCCGTTCCTTCGTAGTGGCTCATTTTGGCTCTCTCATCGCCGGGATGCTGCCGGGGAACGCGTGGCGTGGGTACAATAGAGCCTGGTAGCGCATCAGAGCAATGAAAGCCCAGCGGGAGAGACTACAGATTCCAGGGCTGACCTTGGAGTAAGTATTGTCTGTCTTTAATATTTTAATGGTTTCTGCATGATAGCTGGCTTTGGTGCACACAGGAGCTGTTTAGCGTGCGTTGTGCTGGCAGTCTCACAGCACTGCAGCTCTGGGTTGAGGGGATATGTTTTAAATGCATTGCAGTTGGTTGAAGCAGATGTGTGAGCCGGGAGCTGGGGCACTGCAGTGCATTGGGAAAGAAAGCATTTCTGCGTATTTAAAGTTACTGAATCTCCTGCGTGGAGCATCCTGTCAGCTCGCAGAGAGCATCCTTCTGTAGGCCATGGTGTCTGCCTTTCTCTCCTGCACTCTGTTACTGTTTGTTTATCCTGGTGCTGCCTTTTAGAGAGGCCTCTATCTCTGCTGCATAACAGAGAGCACTGCAAGAGATTAAAGCATTACAGAAAAACCATTTGTGAGAATCCAGCAGCAGCAGCCTGGATTTTACATACGTAACTACATTAATGAATGGTATTTGCATACTGGAGATTCCTCTGCAGTAAGCATGTTTACCTAATTTAGCAGCATGTTTACTTGGTGCCTGCTTAAAACTGATTAACTAATTTGTGTGTTTTCAGCTATTTATACAGTAGGCACATGGAAATATGTAAATTTTAGCGTATAGTGATAGTAACAACAGTCTTTATTCATGAATGCCAGCATATATTTACCCAAGGTTTGTCAGTCAAAACTAAATATTAATTTCTATACATGCATATCTACGTTCTTGTTAAATACACGTCAGGCACATATGTATGCATGTTGCAGACACCATGGGAACTTGCTAATTTTATCTATGTAAATAGACATGGTTATGTCAGATCCTTTAGTGTTCCCTGGGACTTCCCCATTCGTGCTGAAGAAAAAACCTGAACGCTGCAAATGCCTGCAGTAAAGTTACTTAGCTCTGAAAGGTATTATATTTGACATCTGCCACGTTTTAAAGAAAAGGCAGTAGGTGAGTGTGCAGTCTAGCAAATAATTTATTCTGATAATCACATGAAGGTGACAGAGCACTTTATTCCAGGAACAAGTGTAGATGTTACACTGGGTTCTCCCAGAACAGGGCTTGTGAAATGTCAGGGAGGAATCTGCTTTTCAGTGTGGTGTCCTTTCCTCAGCGCAGTGTGTGTTAGCTGTGAGCACACTGAGCTCTAGATAATTGGAAAAAAAAAGAGTTGTTAATTTCTCGTGAGTTTTAAAGGAGGGTTCTTACCAGGGAGCTCATTAAAATGGTTGCCATGAATAATTGATAATGGTGCTCCTTCGGTGATGTGGAAGTTTAAATATTTTTAAATCAGTCTTCACTGAATTATATAATCATTTTATGTGAATAACATCACTAACTGCAAAAGATGAAAAGTGATTGATGTTACTGGTTCTTTATGTGTGTGTGTGTGTGTATGTTTTTGTAATGCAGGGCAGTCATTTACTGTTTCCTATTTTCACGGTACCCTGACAAAATCGTGCTTGCTTTGTGTCATTTCTACAGTATTTAAGTACTGGTAAAAATATTTGTATTTTAGTTTCAGCATTGCTCAGTTTTTGATTTTTTTTTTTTTTTTTTGTTAAAACATTGTCCAGATACAAATCAGTTACATGTTCAATTTTTTTTTTTTTTCATAGTTTTATAATAACATTTATATAGGTCATCATGCTCATACTTTCTGAACTTAAATTGTTTGTAGAGAAGAGAGAATACCATATTTTGGTTGTTGTCACTCAGTGGTTACCATAAAGTCGTTTTCTGATTTGTTAGAGTTGAGTCAGCAGAGCTTTAAGTTGTATCCCCCCAATTTTTATTTTCAAGTATCTTAAAAGGCAAATACTGGGGGATGGGAAGGGGAAGACAGAAAGAAAGAAAGAAGTAACAACAAAATGCAAACAAAGAAACTCTACAACCATTTCTTTTAAACAGTCTTTGCGTTTGGATTCTCTTACATTTTCTTTCAATCAGGTTTAAATGTTGGGACTGGAGTTATGTTTTATCCCTGAGAAATCTGTACAGTCTGTCTGCTTTCTATTCATTACTTGCAGAAAGCTTCTTTCAAAGAATATTAAGGATCCAGAATGAAACATTCCTAATTTAGTAAATGTAGGAATTAATGCTGCCTGTCATCCTTGTGCATATGCACTATGATAATTTGTTTTAACACGTTTCTGCCTGCGATTTTTAGGTCTTAAAAAAAAGCAAAGCTGAAAAGCAAGCTCTGTAGAACTGTATTGACACTATGCTGTCAACACTTGGTGGGAATTTATAGATGCACAGTGTCTGATATTGAATGCCCTCCATGACTGAGACTCTTGTGTTTCAGAAACGAACATGAAGAGTAACGGTGGAGTAACTACTAGCAGGTGCAGCATTTCTACCTGCTGTGTGTATGCCAGCCACTAGAGAGAGGGGAACATGTTCTGACACTGGGTGTCCCCAAGGTTTGTTCCCACAAAAGGGGAAGTTACTGACTTCATCTCATTCTGATCTGAGTTACCATATTCTTCTTACTCAGTGCCAGCGCCATTATTTCCTTCCTTTCCACTGCTCTGGCTTTGGCTGGTTCCTTGCCCCTGATCTTCACTGCGTAGTGGTCTCCATCCTCTCTTCCTGCTGCTGACCTGTGCCTTTTGGGCAGCAGCACTGCTTCTTTCCTTCTTCTGCCTGGATTTCCTTCAGTGCTCTCTTCCTATTCCTGATCCTTGTCATCCACATCACCCACCTTTGCCCTTGCTGAGCACCTCCAGAACATACTGGGCAGAGACACTGTTGCACAGCAGTTTTCCAGCCCATTGCTAGTGTTGGCAATACTCACGCCCTCCTAGTGCTCTACATCAGAAGCAATAGTACTGTTTCTGCTGATTTTTTTTCAATCAGATCTCCACCTTGCCAGGTTTTAGTGAGAATGTTACAAAATGTGGCGTTGTCATGCAGCTGAAAACTAGGGATGGAGATGATTGAAGCTTTCTGGCTGTCTCTGGCTCCCTGAGGGCAGGTCAGGACACCAGTGCTGGCTGGCTGCAGCACTGGTCTGTTATGCATCAGGACAGGTCTTTGTGAAGGTCATCTGGAAAAAGCTACACATCAGCATCTACTTTTGCTTAGCTTGAACCAGTGGTGCCACATGTAGTTTAGATAATTTCAGCTGATCACAACAGGAAGAGTGTAATCGAACATTTAAAAAGAAAAAGAGCTGTATTGCAAGTGTTGTAGGGACATGTGCACATGACTGCACTAGAGTATCATAAAAGCGCATCTCTGAAATCTTTCAGTGTCGTACTTTTATTGAGAGACTTCACAATGGAGCTGCACTTGAGGTAACTTCTTGAAGGTGCCTTCAGAGCCAAGAGCTCAAGTGTGCTTTTGGAGACATTAGTTGCTTGTATTCGTACTTGATTACATAAGTAAAAAGCTTGATGCATGCAGTAAGACATTTCACAGTGATATCGATGGAAATTGCTTGTAGGTCACTTCTAGTTTTCAGTAGGTCCCTGATTTTAGGCTTTCAAATTGAATTTTTTTTTTCCTAAGAATTCTTCTTGCTGACAAAAGCTCATAATCATTTTTAATTTCCAACATATCTTATTTGCATATCGAAACATAGAAAATTCCTAATATTAAAAACAAAAAACCCACTATCCTGTCTCAGTTATTTATTCTGCTCTGAAGTTTGAAACAGTGCCACAGTACACAACTTCTGCGTACGCAAACAAGTATTGGAGAGAGCCTCACATAGTCAAGCTTATTCACCAGCAACAGATTTCATGTTTGTTTTTATTTAAATCAGTTTCATCTTAAGTCAAAAACTATGTGGCTATTGTCACTCACTTCATTCAGAAGGACAGTAATGTTTCAGTTCTAACTGGAACTCCTTTTGTAACTCCTGCACTAAAACATGCAACTCTTGCTAAACCTTCTGTTCACTAGAGATGACATTATTTTAACTTTCAGTCTCACCCCAAGGAGCCTGAGCCCAACCCCAACAAGCCCTTGCAGTCCATGCAGCCCTCTGTTCGCTTTTCATTTTTGGAGGTAAGCAAGTAAACTTCCATTGTTGATGTTTTCTTCTGCATCCAGAACTTGACAATCAAAATGTATTTCAGGGGGAAAAATGCAGAAAATCAAATATGTCTGTACAATCAGAAAAATGTTGTACTTAATAAACTGTTATTCTGAAGTTATTACTATTATTGTTAAATAGAAAAAAGTGCCATATTTTGAAACATTGTAAGGAGTTTTGAGTTGCAAATTCATAATTGTGAGTTGCTCTGACTTTGGATCAGGAATGTATCCGCTGTTGAAGTTTTATGGTTTGCTTCCTGTGGTGATACTGCAAACTGTGTTCTGTCGTGTCAAAAGTTTAGAAGGTGTATTCAGAAGTGGATGTGATCAGTGAAGCACATTATTGTGTCATGCGTACCTGAGAGGCAGCAGTATGATCTGTGATGCCAGGTGACAGAAGAGTTGGGTATCCAAGAGGTACGTCATTTTAGAAGAAAATAATCCGTTCTGTAGTAGGCCTGTAGTGCTGTCCCTTCTTCAGGACTGGGATAATTTTAAGCCTTATTTCTAGTACTGTAACATCTTAGATATGCCCTATGCAGCCACATGCAATATCTTTCTCATTTTCTTTGTTCTACTTCTCAGTTCATACAAAAGAAACAGTTTGTTGGTTTTTTTTTTTGTTTTTTTTTTTAACTTGTTGGTATTTACTTTAACGACATCAGAAAATAATTGAGAAAGTACTGTGTGCCTCATACTATCATGGTAAAATAAATCACAATAGATGGTAATTGAAGGGTGTTTCTGATACAGAAAAGCTTTTTTTTTCTTTCCTATTTTTTTCTTTCTAATATGCAAAATAAACTTGCAAGCCAAGTCTCATACTCAAGAGCATAAATTAGTGAGATTCTGCCCTATAGGGAATGTAGTTTTTAAAATGAGTTTTCAGTGCTTTCTGGTTTAAAAAAACAAGAGCAAAACAAAATACTTAATATTTGTGATAATTAGAAGTTTTGTTTGATACTGTGATGATGAAGGACTACAACTTCACAGAATTATACAATAAAATAGATCTGTATCTACATAGTATAGCCTCTTCAATGTTGCATGGCAGAGACAATGTTTCAATGGGTCGTTCTCCTTCAGAATGCTTTAAAAAGGAGCTTATTCTTGAAATTCATGCATTGTGGTATAATTTGACAGTGAAAAATTAAGCAATAATTTCGCAATTTCTCTGTGTCTCTGTAGAAATACTATGATTTTTTAAAATAACTATCTATCTATCTATCTATATATATACTATTCTTTAAGGGAAGAGATGGAATTAAAATCTTCCTTTTTTGCATTTTTTCAATATGATTTAACCATATGTTTTCTTCTCAGTGGAAAAATGGAAACACTTTGTGGTGAATTATCAGCATATCCAATGTGTTCTGTGGAGTTTATCTTGATGGTAGGGAAAAGCTGTTAAAAACCAACATTTCTGTATTAGTCTTCAGTTTCTGTGCAGCTGGATTTTGAGGGAAGGGGATGCGAGTAGGGAAGGTTGGAGGAGGGACAACAATGCTCATGGAAGGGTTCTTTTTCAGAACGGCAATGTTATGGATGCAAAAAGCTGCATTAAAAAGTTTTTAATTTGTTTAAACTGCTGAATTGTGTCTCTGGCCCTGTGGACATCCTTCCGTGCAGACTGTGGTGTGGACACAGCCCTCGCAGGCTTTATGATTTTAGAATGAACCAATGAGACTGGACCCTCAGTGCTACGGTTTCCCCATGCTGGGTGGAGAGGTTAGTAACTACATCAACTTTGAGCTTTCCATTCCTGTGATGGATGGTGGTGCAGAGAGCAGACTTCTTAGATTCTTTTTGATGAAATGGAATGGAATTTAATGCTAGAGTTCAATGTAATACCTAAGCCACATATTTTCCTGAAAAAAAGATCAAAATTCTTACAATTATATTTTATTTTTATTCTTATTTTTTGCTTTTAGAAATCCCTTAAGAATACTTGAATTTACCCTGGAATGGAAATTAAAGAGAAATACTATGATTCTGAATCATTATACTATAGCTGCAGAGGACTTACGATGTTCAGAACAGCAAATAGTAATTATTTACTGTTCAGGACTGACTTATGTTAACAGAGAAAAATATGTTTTTTAGGGCATGTAAGTAATTAGCATTTCCTGTTCCTTTGGCTCAGAGTACTCTAGTAAGTGGGAGGAGAGGAATTATTTTAGTTTTACTACTTTTGCTTTTGTTCAGAAGTATTAGCATTATGCCTTCCTAGAGTAAATATATAGGATTTTCCTATGGCATTGTATCTGTCTAACATTCTGTCTCGTCTCTGTCATGTCCAAGGATCTGCGCAAGTCAAAGGACAAGTTTTGTTCAAGTTCTGCTTACAGCAGTTGTCTCATAGAGTTGCTGTGTAAAGGGAATCTTTGGCCACTCAGATGATAAACGATTATTAAAATAAACAGTAGCATCTTGTGAATGTACCTGTAATAGCAGAGCTTTGAAGAGGATGGGGGTGAGGCATAAATTTCCCATTAATTCATACAGCTAACATTTTCAACTTTTGCAGGGGAGAAAAGTAGTATATTACCATTTTAGCAGGAATTAATACAAGCAGCAAAAGCAGATTTGCAAGGAAAGGGAGAAGGTGGAAATTATGTAAACAGCTAACTACAGCTGCTGAGAGATTCTTCTGGAGTGCTCCAGCACAGGTCCCCACGGGCAGCAGCTCTGCAGGCACAGCTCCACATGGCTCCGTCCCACAGGGCCCCCCCTCAGGAGCTGCTCTGGCACTGTCCCACGGGCGGCAGCTGCCCCAGCCCTCCCGCCCCACCGCAGGCTGCTCCCCACGGGCTGCTCCTGCGGGGTATCCGTGGGCCGTGCCTCCTCCGGGCCTCAGCCGCTGCTGCACCGTGGGCTCCTCCGTGGCTGCACGGGAGATTTGCTCCGCGTGGTGCCTGTGGGCTGCAGGGGGACGGTCTGCTCCTCCGTGGGCCTCTGTGGGCTGCAGGGAGCTGCTGCTCCATGCCTGGAGCACCTCCTGCACTGACTGTGGTGCCTGCAGGGCTACTTCACATTTTCTTACTTTTCTCTCCCAGCTTCCTCCCACACAATGTTTTCCCCTTTCTTAACCACGCTTTCCCAGAACCACAGCCAGCATCGTTCATGGCTCAGCTGAAGGTGAAGCATGATTTTGTAGAAGAGTTAGTGATGTAATTCAGATTTCTTGTCACAGAGTAATTTATTTTATGAATTTAAAAGAATGATATATACCATATGATGACTCCTTTTCCTCCTAGTCTGATAGCTACCATATCTTAGGAAGCTCAAGCAAACATTTTTCTTTAAAATTCATTTCCTCCTTTAGTTCCAGAGAACAGTACAAAGTGGATTGACCTTGAGGTTATGCTGAAAGATGCAGTTGTTGATTTATTAGTCTAAAACAGCAAGTTCATGATAAGGTCTGATGTGTATGAGGTAAGGAATCACTTGGCTCCAACTCTTGCCCAATTTATTCATTTTTATCTAACATGAGAAAAACCTGCTGTTTCATCTCTTAGAATAATCTCATTAGAATTCATGAACACCTAACACAAAGCACGAGTTCCTCAAGGTGTAATAAATTAGTAGTTGGCTCTAGCCTCCCAAGGTAGACTCTCTGCTCCCAAGTTCTTGTTAAAGCCTCACTGTTCTTTTAACTCTGTGAGCATTTATTTAAAATGGCAACACACACATACTTCAGATATTTCCAACACGCTCTCATTAAACCATGTGATGCTTCAAAGGGAGAGCTGTCAGTTAGCACTTAGGGTTTGCAAGGATTCTTAGAGAATTTGCAGCCTTTACTGTTCTTTTGTCAAACTGGAGGGATGCAGTAGGGTAATTCCTGATAGTGTGATTTTTGGGCTGGCATTAATAAGAGTGTGGTTTTGCTTGCCTCACACTGGTTCAAATCAGAGAGGCAAAGCTTTAGTTGTCTCAGTGATGTTATGGAGCTTATGGGGTAGGATAAGAGTAAGGCTCAACTGACTTACCAGTCATAAAGATATGGAGTGAAGTATACTTTAAAAAACTCCCAGAAAAAAAGAAAAAAATCTGTGTTCTTGTATGCGTGTTTCAAAACCTTATGTCGAATATGGCAGTTTTACCTGTGGTTTGCGTTACTTGATGATGATGTTCAGAATACCTTTTTTCTAAGTCATGTAACCAAATAAAAATAGTCCCCTTTCCTGTATCTTCAACCCCAAAGTTTTACAGCACAGACTGTCTTGGAAGAATAAATGACAGAATAATTTGCTGCAGCTTTTTTTTCTTTTTTTTTTTTTTCTTTTCCTTTTTTTTCCCCCCCCCCGCCCTTTTTTCTTTTTCCTTTGGCATTTGTAAGATAGATCTCAAGAGAACATGAAAAGTTCTTGTGATGGTTATTTCCTGTGGTAGTCTGAAAGTTGCTACTTCTCATCTGTGGGAGAGAGCTTGTCTGAATCATTTTAGATGCCATATTGTCAATCTCCTTTCCCTGAACTCTCATAAAGATTCTCCCAAAGCAGTTGAATGTCGTTTTTATTATATCTTCTGGCCTTTTGTGTTCTATTTTGTGTGTTGAATGTTGCAATTTTAAATTAATATTTAGGCTTTCTAAAAACTTTGAGGAGGTAAAAGACTGCTATGAATTCAACTTTGAAAATTGCAGCTGTTATGGAGTAGTGCTGTAACTAGAGCATTGGGGTTGAAGACACTAAAAGGTTTGTAGGTTTTATTCTAAATGCTGTTAGAAAACTTTCTAAAATTTTCTAAGACTGCATAGTCATAGTAATGACCTGAATGAAAATTTCTTGAGCAACTTTATTCCTTTCTAAAGCAGAGAATGAAAGAATTCACAATTTTAAAGCTTAAAGTGTTTATGGCCATTAATTTTGTTTACCTTTGAGCCAGATTCAGCTTTCTCTTAACTGTTAAAGACAATGTAATAAAGAACTAGTCTGACTGAGCACTTACCCTGGGTCTTGTTTGAAGGAGTAAAATAAAAATAAGAAGTGGAGAGTGGTGTTTTGTAGGAAATGGGGTTTTTAAGGTTTTCAGGTTTTAAAAAAATACATTGAAAGTTTGCAGTACTTATGAAAAACACTATATGCTGCACATAAATCAAAAGTTGGTGGAAAGGGGGGAATTGAACTCCGGAGACTGAGTGAAAATTGGGTGAGTACTCAACCCATCGTGTTACAACATCTCTCCAAGATCTCAAGATTATTAAAATTTGGATAACAAATCTACACTGTATAGCAGAAGGTCTTGAAATACGCTTGGAAATGTGTCTTCCTAACTGTCAGATGACAAGTTTTCAAGTACATGCAAGTTACCTGCTAGAATCGTAACTGTTGCAAAAGACCTCTGGGATGATCTAGTCAAACAACAGAGAGCAGTGTGGTCTTTCTTGAGCCTCCCCCAGGGTAAACAATCCCGGTTCCCTCAGCCACTCCTCATAAGACATGTGCTCCAGACTCTTCACAGATTCATTACCATTTTTTGGATGTGCACTGTGGCCTTGGTGCGTACAATACTCAGGGTGCAATCTTACCAGGGCTGAGAACAGAAGGGACAACCACTTCGCTAGTCCTGATTACAACAGGATCCTGGTTTGTATCAGAAGGAGTGGCCTTCTTGGCCAGCTGGACTCACTCACTGGCTCATGTTCAGCTGTTTGTTAGCTAGCACCCTCAGATCCTTTTCTACCATACAGTTTTCTAGCCATTCTGCCCTAAGCCTGTAGCATTGCTTAGAATTGTTGTGACCAAAACGTAGGACCTGGCACTTGATCTTGTTGAACATCATACTGGTGATGATGGTTCTCAACCCCCAATCTGTCCTACCCAGATTCCTCTGTAAGGCCTACCTACCCTTCAGCATTTCCAGCTTAATGTCGTCTGCAGACTTACTGAGCGTGCGCTCAGTCCTCTCATACACATCATCAGTGAAGATTTTAAACAGGGATGGCCCCAGTACTTACCTCTGGGAAACACCACTAGAGACTGGTAGCCAGATGGATTTAATTCCATTCACCACCACTCTCTGGACTCAGTCATTACCTGGTGAAAGGCTTTGGTAAGTTTAGGTAGACTGCATCCACAGCCTTTCCCTCGTCCACGAGGTGGATCACCTGGTTATAGAAGGTCGTCAGGTTGTTGAGGTTGTTCTTGCCTTTGATGAATCTGTGCTGAATAGCCTGATCACCTGGTTATCCCAGCGTGTGCTTTATGATCATACTCAAGATCATCTTCTCCATAACCTTCCCCAGTATATAAAGGACAGGCTGACAGGCCTGTGGATCCTGGATCCTCCTTCCCATCCTGCTTACAAATGATGTCATGTTGACATGTCTACAGTCATCTGGGACCTCCCAGTTGACCAGGACTGGTGGAAAATGGCTTGTCAAGTTACAGTCATTAGTCACTGTGGAGTGTGTTAACCTTGTTAACTGGTTAACCTTGTGGCTTTGCCTATTGGAGCGTGACATATATATTATATTAATGATTGTGCTCAGTTGCCTCAACCTATGCATAGTCAGACTTGTATAGTATGATTTCATGTCGGTTTCATCTGAGGTAATGGGAAAAGATTTGATCCTTAATTCAAGGTCTTTTTATTGTCCAAAGTGAGGCTGTTGCTTATATTTCCTGTTCTGGGAAATATGGAGAAAAATACTAAGTAATCCTGCTTGTTATCCATTTTTTTTCTTTTTTCTTTTTTTTTTCTTTTTAAGTTTGAACTGGTAGGTGTATCAGCAGTTTGCTTCTTCCAGGAGAGTTATTTCTTTAGATATTTCCACTTCCGTTACACCATTTCAGAAATCTTGCAGACTCCCTGCAGCACAGTGACTTATTTCAACTAGTTCTTGTACAAGTTGCCAGAGAAACAATCCTTCGGCTACATTCTTGAGTTGGAAATTCTCATCCATGCTCTGTGCCAACACTGCAGCATTGTGTAGCATCTGCATTATTTTATCGCACCTTGATAAAAATAGTCACAGAACTGAAACCAACACTGCAGGCATCAGCCTTCTGTATTACACAATTCCAGCAGACCACAGTTCTATGAGCTGCAAGGAGTTGCTTATCTGCCTTGAAGCTTAAGAAATACTTTCAGACTCAAGGCTATAACTGTAGTAATGCAGAAGGAGGAGTTTCAGAAAGACTGCTATCCCTGAAGTATGCTTTTTGGGAGGCTTTCTTTTTCTGCCCTTACACAACACAACTTGTTTTCACTACTTTGTGAGCCAAATTACTTTGCAGTAAATATTGATGATCCCTTAGGGAAAGTGTTTTTCTTTGGTATTAGTTTATTCTTGAATACTGTTAAAGTGATGGTTTCACAAATGTGAATTCTAGTCAGACTTCACAAATGAACAGAACATTCTGGAATACAGGAATGCAAGAAGCATAACAGATTTATAGAATACTGGAAGAAAATAAAAAATAACCCAGGCAATACTCCTGTTAAGTACAAAGACTCTTAGTCCATTTGTTCTTCAGGTATCTTGTTGCTCCCTTTGTTTTTGTTACCATTTCAAAAGGGAAGTAAATATATAGGTTCATAGAGATAGTGCCTGGCAGAAAACTGAAGAAGATCACTAATGTGCTGTATTCTGGACTCAACAGCCCTTTCTCTGGTGCCAGTTTTAGCAGGTTTGTCATCTTGATCTACAAGATATTGGTGGTTCGGGCAGAGATTTCCTATGCTCCTGATCTGTAGTTATTTGGCTTTAAACAAGGGAGCAGTTCCTCTCTGTGATAGAGTGGAAGGACAGTCATGGAATGACTGGGCACAAACTGGTGAGCCCTCCTGGGGACTCTTGTTCTCTGCTTAGAGGAGTTGTAGCTGGCCTCTTGTAAAATTGCAGCATGGTTCCAGAGCCTGAGCACTCTAAGGATGTGATTCCATCTGCTGCTGGGACACTGGTTTTTTAGAGGCCTTTGGGAGCTGATTCTGGGCTCAAGCATAGTGTTGGGAAGTAGATGGTGTTGAGCTGCATAGTGTTGGACTGACACCAGCTTGAATGTGTCTGTCTCCTGAATCTAGCTTTCACACAGCTCTGTGTTTGTCATTAATGTGGTAACTGTTCTGTTTGTGTGACAACATTGTCAGTATTAACGTCATACAGTGTTATAATGGGTGTATGTTGTGATGTCTGCCTTCGATCAGTGTGAGTTTCTGGGCTTATGCCGCAGCAGTCAGGTGCTTATACCCACAGTGTACTCTGAAGCAGACTGTCTATTAGCTTTAGAGACTGTGGGAGGATATGAGCTAGGCTTGCAGAGTTCTTTTCTAGCAGTGAGAAGCCTGCTGCTGTAGAGAAAAAGCATGGAGCAATAGAATCTGCTTTTTCTGTTCTTTGGGGTGTGCTGCTAAGAGACACTGGCGAAGTTACCCTTGGGCTATAAGAGATTAGGTGGTTTGCAGTTTTAAGTTCTAGCACAGTGATACTTTAACAGGGCAAAGCTGATGGGAGTTTAGCACCTCAGAGTTATGTAGGAATAGTGTGGTTTACAGCTGCAACATGCATACCGTAAAGGGTTGTGAGAGAGATTGCTCCATCAGGGCGTCTTGGAGAAGGAATAACATGTTTCTTGGCCAGGGACACAAATTTGCAATTTGACAGAGAAGTGAGCAGTGACCAAAACTGGGCCTAAAACTTTCACTCAACTGAAAAATGTCTGTGGGATTCCAAAGTACTGCAGCAACGGTTTTGTCATATTTTAGGAGTTCATGGTTTAAGACTGCTGTATTTCTGCTGGGACGTAAATGGTAAAGTGTGTGGTTGGGTTTGGGAAGGTGGTGAATGCTCTGTGACTTTCCAGGCTGATTAAACCTGGAAGTGTCTGTAAAAATTGCTGTAGTGACTGAGATGACGGGATGTTAAGGTGCTGGCATAGATGCGTATGAACGAGAGCCAGCCTCTTTCAGTATGAGCATTCAGGTTTGCTGTTCCTCCTTGACCTCTGTGCTGTGTCATCTTTACCAGGCTCTCAGAGCTTTGTCTGCCACTGGTGAAGTTTTTCTTTGTACATATGTACAATTGCATGAACAATGGTGTTGAAGAAAAGCAGAATGGAGAACGCAGTATGCATTTGTTGAGCTGGGGATAAATATGGTATTAGTTGTTGTGGCAGATGGCAGAATTTTTGACTAAAGCTAGTCATGTGGCTAATGGTGCTTGTGAAGATAGAGTGGAATATGTTGGGATAATTCTTTCATTGAGATTAAGCATGACTTCTTCCTTTAAATTTTGCAGAATTTATTTGTTTTTGACCAGTCCTCCATTCCTCTTGCTGTAAATAATCAAATATAGAGCGGAAAGTGTATACTTGTTTAGGAGCAACATAGTTTTATGTATGAGGTTCAAGCTCATTTAAATTAATGGTAATTCATGTCCAAGCATGTCTGGAGACAGTCAGAAGAGGGGCTGCCTGAACGTTAAGCTACGATATGTTACCTTTGAGTTTGTCCTTTTTTTTTTTTTTCTTTTCTCATTGATAGCATATGAGGAATGTATATTTGCAGTGATAAATGTTTTAAGTTTCTTTTGTATTGGGATATTGATTTTCCCATAAACACTCTCTGCAGTTGCATGGATGGAATAATCAGATTGTCTGCTTTCAGTAAAAACATGACTGTTAGTGATTTGAACTGTTATTTGAATGCTGAGGAGTTAATTCCCTCACTCCCACTATGAATGATAGAATTTTCCGGGATGCTGGAAGTATAAAAAGCTAGCACAGATTGTGCTGATTCTGCAGCCCTTGTTTTACATGTTTTTGACAGGGTGTTGGTAGTGATCGAGCTGCTGACTACATTTTGTGTGTTACACAGCATTGATGTGCCCTCTCAATCCTCAAGAGCTAAGATAAAATGTGTAAAATATGCCTGTCTTTGCACCAAGAAGGTGCAAAGTTTGTGATTTGCCATGTCTACTTTTAATTCTTGCTGATATGCAGAGAACAGATATTTAAGGCTGTTTCTTAACTTACCTGAGTTCCATTCAGCTAATGTTTGTACTGTCTTTGCTTGTAAGAGGGTGATGTAGAAATAATTCAGTAGCTCTCAGTGTGCACTGTGGTGAGCCCGCCTCCTTGCTGTTGTCTACTCCAGTGCTCTCCTTTTTTTCAATACCTGTACATTTCATGCACATATTTCTGGAAATGTCTTTGCTGCAATATGAAGAAGCCACATGAAGAAGGCATTATTATCTCTGCTTTGCAGATGGAGAACTGAAACACAGAGGTTAAATGACTAGATAACACTGGATCTTAGATCCTGAGGCACCTTAGCCATAAGATTGTTTCTGTATTTTGTCCTTCACTTGTGGGTTTTCTCTCACACTTTGACAGGCATAAATAACTAAAATCACGTTATCCTCTGTTGTTGTTCTAGGTGCTTGGTTCGTATGCTGTGCCTTCTTTTACATATAGTTAATTCTACCTACTTTTTTTGTGATGCTCCTTTTCTGTCAGCAGTAGTCCTGCTAATGCAATTGGATTTATCCAGCTGCTGCACCATCTGGGAAACAAGCTAGTTAGTTAGCTTAGAAAACAACACAGAGTACAAGCTATTGAGATATGCCAGCAATCAGTTCAGCTGGTCAGATTCTTTGAGTCAGGGAGCTGGGAAGGTCTGAGTATTTCTCATTTGGATGTAGTCAGGATTGTGTGGGTATTCAGTGGTAGAGCTTAAAGCGCTGTTGTAGATGGGCAACATCTGACTGGCAGCAGGTCACCTCTGGTGTTCCCCAGACTCAGTTCTAGGGCTTGTCCTGGTCTGCAGCTGCAGTGTGCCCTCAGCAAGCTGAAGACACTAAATGAGGTGGTGCTTTTGACTCCTTGGAAGAATGAGAGACCTTGTAGAGGGATCTGGATAGGTGAGAGCACTAGGCAATCAGCAACAAAAAAAGGAGAATGTGGAGTGCTGCACCTGAGGTGGAGCAATGCTGGATACAGGTACAAATGGGAAATGAGTGGCCGGGAAGTAGCTCAGCACCCCTGCTAACATAAAGGGTGCTAGTGCCTGCAGCTCAGCAGAAGCCAGTAGCGTGCCCTGGAGCCCAGGGGCAAACCATATCTTGGGGTGCATTAGCACAGCACAGCCACTTGCTCAAAACAGATGATTCTCCCACTGTGTTTAGCCTTGGTGTGACCTCACCTTGAACAATGTGTGCAGCTTTGGTATCCACAATGTGGAAAGGATGTTAAAGTCCTTGAAAGTGTCTGGAGGAGGACAGCACAGCTGGTGCGGCAAGGCAGAAAGGCAGTTGATATGAGGAGGGGCTGAGGGCACTGGGATTGCCCAGCCCAGAGAAGCGGCGGCCAAGAGATGACCTCAGTGCTCCCGGCAGCTCCCTGAGGAGGGGAGACAGAGAGAGGTGTTCTGCTGCTGGGAACTGATGGCAGAGTGGGAATGGCAGCATGGGAATGGCGGAGTGGGAATCAGCAGGGCTGGATCAGGCTGGGCATCAGGAAACGCTTCTGATGTGAAGGGTGGTCAGGCACTGAAACAGGTTTCCTAGAGAGGTGGTTGATGCCCTCTGTGTCTGTGTTCAAGTGGTTTGGTCAGTGTCCTCAGTAATATGTATTAGCTTTTTGTTAGCCTTGATGTGACCAGACAGTTGGAGTAGGTGATCTTTGTATGTCCCTTATAACTGAACTATTTTGTTCTATTTAGATTTAAACTGTGGAGTGTGTGCTGAAATGTAATTACTATTTGTTACTTAGCCCATTGAGTAAGAGAGCAAAAAGATGAAGACATTATATATATATATATATATAATTATATATATATAATATATATATAATATATATTATAATATAATATAATATAATATAATATAATATAATATAATATAATATAATATAATATAATTATATATAATATAATTATATATTATTATATATGAAAAGGTGAAGACATTATCAACTTCCAAGCAATGTGCACACAGCACTGTAATACCTAGAGTGGTGTGTATAGGCAGTCCACTAAGCACAACATTTACCCTTTTAACTTTCTGAATACCAGATTTCCATTTTGTTGGCTTGCACTGCATGCGGCGCTCCATTTCACACCATTCTAGTGACAGCAGATCCATCATGTACATCATCTGTGGCAGGAAGCCATAGGAGTGTGGGGATAAGCTCCAGAAGTGCAACTGCTTTGTGTTGCCATACTACAAAGCTCTGAATTCTTAGCACCTTATTTTTATTCACTTTGATTTAAATCAGGATTTGGAAGTAACTGGTCTGTCTGAAACACCTGAAATAAGCAGAATAGCCAAAGTCATGCTTAATTTCTTTGCTCTGACAGGGACCTGTAATTGATCATCTATCTTGTGCTGATTGTCTAATTAGTTCAGGGCATTCAGTGTGTAAGTATCAAACCTGATGAAGTTTTGTCTCACTGGAGACAGCATTTGTACTGAATAGCTGCTTTCAATTTCAGTATCACTGGCATCAGACTACTTAGGCTTCAGTTGACAGGCATGAATGCTTCACAGTGCTGACTGCCATTAACCCCACCCCCAAAAGATATTTTAAAAATGAGAGAAGTTACAGCTCGTGACAGCGACTGTTCCAAACACATCAGGGTTGAATGCTATCAAATGTGAACTGTGCTGGATTTCTTTCCCTAGTTCATCTGACTTTTACATACAGAGTTCCTTAAGTCTGTTGTTAGGAGCAGAGCAGGGTGGTGGGGTTGGTCAGCGGTGGAGCTGAGCACACAAAAATGGCTCTGAATAAGGAGCAGCATTCACCTTACAGGAGTGTGTTGTTTGGGATCTCCAAGCTCTGGTGCTGCAGTGACATAGCAGGATGCTCCATTTTTTAAACCATTCTTCCCTCTGAAAACATTGGGTTTTAATTTATGTGTTGTTAGAAGTTATGAAAACAAAAAAGATACAAAAAATTTTACAATTTAACAGTTCTATTTTGTTTTTTTTTGTTGTTGTTGTTGTTTTTTTTTAAGTTGATACCTTTGAAACTTTGTTCTTAAACAATATTTTATTTTTGGTTTTAAAAGGGAAAACCTGATATTAATATTACATGTTTGAAAGATTGAGAAAGATTGTATTGGAATGTTTGTTTACTGGAATTACTCATTTTTAAACTTTAAAAGCTTTCTGATAACATAATTTTTAAGTTTTAAAAAAAATTTAAAAATGGATCTTTTCTACAATTGAATTAAGATTTTTTTCTCAAAATGTGGCTTAGTTGACTGAGACTTTAATGTAGAATGTATGGTAATGGATGAATACTTACTGCTTTAGAAAAATGACTGTATTCATATCTTGTTAAGGAATTAAGAATTTCACCTTTAAACATAGGGTATTGATGTTGATTTCACAGGATGTGTGGTAAAATATGGCAAGATGTGTGAGGAGTGGATATAAATGTGTGAAGTGAGCTAAGCTAGTGCAATGAATTACATGTCTTAAATCTATGACTTCTTTATGTGAATGCCTTAAGACACTAAAACATCATTACCACTCCTGAGCAGAGAATACATTAGCATACAGATTTATACTCGTGGTACCACAGCCACAAAAATGGTTACCAACTGATTTGAAGATAGAGTGTGACCCTTTCAGGATGCTGCTGGGTGCTAGCAAGCAAGGCTCTCAAAGCAAAGCAGGATGTTTTAGTATTGGCTGTAACACAGCATTTTTATTTTTTCCTCTGGCAGTTGTGATAATGAAGTCAAAATGTAAATGCCACGGTACCTGCAGAAAGGTGATATTTCATCTGATGTCTTCTGTTTTCCTTTCTTTGCTGGACCTGCTCACCACAAAAAGTAGCACTTTGAACTGTAGTAACGCATTCTCTATCTGTGAAGATAGATGTAAATCTAGTGATAAGTTGGAAATAGCTCTTTCATACTTCAGCAGCTAGTTTGCTTGCTTGCTAAATTAGCTCCAAAGCTAATTTTTTGGACAAGAACAAATGAGTAGCCTTGTTGATAGAGCATAAGTGGCTCCTTCCACTACAGGTAGCAAAATGTTGGATTAAAAATAGTGCTGCCTGAAATGAATTCCTATGTTTCACGTGAATAACTGCACAATATATGTAACTTCCAATTAATAGTGCATATCTATCTAGAAGCTTTCAGAAATGGGAAGAGATGCTGTGACCATTGCTTTTCCTAAATGTGTTTGTGCTAAAAAATATATACCACACTGGAACAGTAGGAAGTGGATCTGAATTTGTATGTTACTTTACGACTGGTTAGAACAATAATGTTTACTTATGTTTATAAACATTTCTAAGTAAACTCAGAAATCTGGCAGACATGCGTTGCACACTCACAAAACACTTCTTTCAGTGAGTTCTTCAGCTTATTTCTACGCTCTACATCCCACAGTGATGGTTGTGTGAAAACAGCAGGGAAAGGTAATAAACATCAAAATCAACCACTAGAGGGAGCAAGATCTCAAATATTGCAGCTGAGAATACTAAAAAATATTTATTAATTAGTGCATTTTAAGGATGAATGTACTATTAAGATCCTGAGATTCAATTTCCCGTGTAGGTTAGGCTGTAGAACTGTACCTGCTAATGCTTGTACCTATCTTTTTACTCATGTTTGAAGTGTGATTTTATTTTTTAGCTAAAAAGGTATCTAATTTACAGGTTAGCGATGGGACATCAAGTGGGTGGACAAAATAAATCAAAAATTTTTTTTCATCCAATTCTTGCATCTTGAAACCTTACCTCTACTTGAGGAGTTGGGCAGGAGGGAGTTCTTGATGCCTACAACCTGTATCTTCCTCCACATCTCTTCCTCTTGGGTATTCCTATACTGTATGACCAACGTACTTCTTTAGTCTTGGATAAGTTGAATAAATCAAGCTTTTCAGACTGTGTATAGCAAATTATTTTTGACTATGCTCTAGTCCCATAGGCCTGATCTCCTTACTTCTGTGAGAGATTTTCCTGCTTACGCACCTGAGGGATGTGTATTTTTAGATATGCTGTCACATCAGGAGCACCTATTTAACTGCATATCTGAGAGAGAACCTGAATTCTTTGTGTTGTCTGTGTCCTCCACATTTCTGCTTTATACTGAGTTTTTTTGTGTGGTTTTTGTGTGACCTCACGTCTGCTAATAACAGCATGTCAGTTGCTCAAACAAGGTTGCTTTATCCAATGATAAACCATCTTGTTCCTGTCATTGTTTACCTCTTTGTTTTCATTTGCTAGAAAGGGTACTACATTTTTTTTTCTTTCCAAATCACTGATAGCAGTACTGAATTGCAATCAGTGAAGAAAGTAGTCCAGAATTAACTACAAGAAGCATTTAACGTGCAGGTTTTTTCTGAATTTTAGTGTTTCCTGTATCTTACATAAATTTTTGTGTTATGCTTAATTAACTCGTTAAAACATGATGTGGAAATGTGTTGAATGTTTTACATTCTCAGTTCTCATTGTCTCAGTGAATTTTTAACTTGAATGTTTATTAATCAGACTTGAAATCTTGTTTTAAAGCAGAACTGTTGGGCAGAGCTGTGTTTAGTGACGCCAAGCATGCTGCCATACCTGAATACTGTTACTAATGGCAGCTAGTATCCTGTTTGTTCTTTTAAAGGAATGCCATTAAGGGGTGACTTCGTTTCAGTGTTGTAGAACTTTCACATATACTAAGATACTTTGAAAAGGGCAATAATTGATGAGCAGCTCAGGCAGTTCCTTTGTTTCTCTTTGTGTAATAGTTAACTGGCAAAAAAAGGGAGCAGCTAAAAGAAAACAAACTCCTCCCTGCATGTCTGCAGCCCTCGTTGTAATCTGATGATCTTCCAGTTACTGATTGAATGAATGAAAAGCATTTCTTTGTTACTTTAAGATGCGATAGCATTTTAACAAATACAGAAAAGATGTGTTAAGGCAAGAGTTACCTCTACTTTTTCCTCATTCACGTTTTATGAATTTACTCTTCCAACCCAGTATGAGGCCTGTGCTGATGTTAGGATTTTACTGGTTTTGGGTATTGAAGGAACTTTATTATCTACACTGTTACTGGTAAACTTCATTTGGTGTGTATCTCGTAAAACTGATAAGATTTGGGCAGTTTGTAATGCCTCTGGGCAATGATTCCAGAACAGTTTTCATGTTTTGAAAAATTCCACTGTGTATTGACTTAATAATCAGAGTGAAGAAGCTAGGTTAGATCTAACTTCTTCACTGGAATACTATATGCAGTATATTGATTTTGTGTTGGTATTGCACTTTGGTTTTAAAGATAAGCTACTTATCTTTGTGAGTGTTTTGAGGCAGTGAAACAGTACTACTGTAACTGAAAAGTTTCTGGAGAATATTTTATTGCTATTTATCATTGAAACTTTGAAACTAAGTGTTGACATTCAACTAAGCATTGAAATTTTATTTTATTTCATTTTTTGCTTATGTATTGAATGGGAATCTTTCTTAGAGAAGGGCATCCTTTTGTAAGCTTACTTTTTGGAAATGAATTTTCTTCAAAGGTGGATTAGATACCTGTAATGACTTGGGCAATGTTTTCATTCTCACGTGAGTATGTAACGGAAAGCTTAGTGATCCTTATCACTAGCATTACAATCTGATCCCCTATGTGCTTTGTGATAGAACTTATCAGTCAAGTTACATAGTGAAGCATCTCTTAAGTAGTCAAGTTGCCTGAGCTGCTTACTGTTTTGGGTGGGCCTGTGAAGCTGAAAACCAAATGGTATTCATAATGTGTTTGCAAGTTCTCATGTTGTATTGTAAGCTGATTCTTATTTTAATACTACAGAATTCAGTGTTTTAAATTTCACAGTGACTTATTTGTAGTTGCCAAACTTTTCAGTAACATTCTGATGCAGAGAAATGTATTTAATTGTCAAATGCATATTTATTGTGCCACAGATCTATTCCTAGCAGCTTTGTTTTCACATGTTTTGGAATATGATGTAATCTACATTATGCAATTTTTTGTCCAGTTCTACATGGCAGAGGTGAGTAACTACACTCTGCTGACATACTGGCTGTTTAGTCTGTGTCTGTTGGATTGTTGTAGGGATGGGCAGCCCTGTCAGATGGCAGAGTGAAAGAAAGCTCCAGCATGATGGATATATGCTGCCAAAGGACTAGTCCTGCTCTCCCTGCTTGTCTGCCCAGCTATTTGCTCCTTGTTCTTTTCTTCTTGGCCTGGTGCTGGCTGTCCCTGCCTGAGCTGATTCAGCTAGTAAATTGTGGAGAGAGGGTGGTCCTTCAGACAGCAGCTGTGTGGGACCAGTTTCATTAGTTTGCAAGCCTTTCTCTCCCTTGAGATGTCTGCTTTGAAATCTGGTCTTTCTGTGGCATGGAAAGTCTTAGACTGCAGGCACCACTGTGGAAAGGATGTCATTATGAAGTCCTCACCATCATTTACATGTAGTACCCTGTGTGATAAGGCCTTTATTTCCCCTTATGAAGCTTTTTCTTTCATCTGAGGTTGTTGTGGAACTGTGCTGGATTTTCACAACTCCTCCCTTAATATTTGCGTGTCTACTTCAGAAAAGTACTTGGTCTCCTTGCTTTTGAACTCATGATAGAAACAGCCTAACCAGTTAGCAGGACTGCTTGTGTCTAATTGTGTGTGGAAAAGTTAAGTGAACCTAAGCTTGAATTCACAGGTCATGTAATTCTGGGAGCTATTGCTTGTTGAAAAGCCTATGCAGGGTGTACAGACAGAATTGTAAGGATTTAAACCATTAGAAGCCAAAATGAGCAGTGTTCAACACTGAACGTAGACAACATTCTGATATGATACACTGTGTTGCTACACAAATGGACAAAAACTTTTACCTTGATTCCTTTGTTCCTTTCTGCATATGGAAAAGTACAGTTTGTTAGATCATGACGTGTATTGCAGTACCCAGATCTCTGTAATGGCTTTAGATATAGTAGTCTGGTTACATCTAGGAGTGGACAATTAATGCCATCCAATTGCAGGCAGTAATCATTCTTTTTCAAGCGGATCTTTGCCAACAATGTAATAGATGATCTTGCTTCATTTTTGAAAACTTCTAGTTGATGTTTCAAAATCAGATCCTTCTAATCATTATTGTAAAAATAGTAGAGTTTCACAAAGAAAACATTAGCTGAATTAGCGTGGCTTTGCTAGAGAAGACTTGTACTATGTGGCCTATATAAAATGGGTTTTGAGCTCTGTGTTCCAGGATCACCCCACAGATGCATTTGGCTAGATGTGTCTTGAGTTAAAGAAGCTGAGCTATTCCTTTAACTGCTTTTTAGGGAGACTTAGAGTGGGAAGATAGCTTGCAGAGAGATGAGGGTGCTGAAACTTTCCTTGCATGATGGAAGGCTTTGTTGTTACTCTTCAGTCAGTGCTGTTTGCTACATCCAACAGGCGAAATTCCCTACCTTCATCGTTAAACACAGATGCAAATTACAGGCAAAAGCTCGGGTGAGAGATGATGAATTGAGTGTAATTGAGTGTAAAGAGATGTTTCTCAGTGCTTATTCAGAGATTTGAGAATCCCCTTCTGAAATAGCAGAAGGTTCAGCAGAACTTAGCAGTTTTGCAGGAAGGGGGGTTCTCAAGCACACGTGCCTTCACACAAACCTTAAAAAGCTCACACAATGTGAGGACAAATACAGGGAAAAGAATTGGGTGAGAGTTTTCCTGTCATTGGTGTGAATATCTCCTCTGTGTCCATGTGTGGTGTGAGAAGTGCAGCCACTGGAAGGGAGGCACTCCTGCTGAGCACCTCAGGGAATATGATGGGGTTTGCCCTGCACACCAGCTTCTGCGGTGATTTGTATCAGCCAGTTTATACAAGAAAATGTGACCCAAGACCTGCATTGGACTGTTTTCAATTCCTCTCATCTGTAACTGGTCTCTGCTAAAACTAAGACGTTTATGGAGGGTTGTTAGATGGCTCTATTGTGTTTGGTCCATGCTAGCCTGCCTTTGTTTGCAGTGATGTGTCTGCAGGGCATTTATCCTAATAGGGTGCTATTAGATGCCTATGTGAACTCACTTTATACCTGTTCATTTTTTTTCTCTCTTGCCTTTGACTTGTGCTTATCTTCCAATTTATTAACTGAAGATTTTTTTTAATGGTATCTCTGTGCATTTTCTGAGTATGATAAGTTTTTGTGTGTGACTTAGAAAACTTTACCCTGAGAGGATGTTCTCTGCATCCCTCAAATAAGCATGTTGAGGCTGGTTGATTAGAGGTCCGGTACCTTCTTTGTAATGTGTATTTCTGGGCACTTTTCATAATGATGGCTAATATTTGGATGCTCTGTGGCATGCAAAGCTGGAATCCTCAGTGGTGCCTGGTTGGCCACTCCAGATGGTCTCTGCAAGGGTGTGTTGGTTTCACAGCCTTGTCAGGCCATTCTTGCACTCATTCTCCTCAAAAGAGAGAAAGTACAGTGAAAAAAGTCTTACAGGTTGAGATAAGGACAGGGAGATCACTTGCCAGTTTTCTGTCATGAGCAAAACAGACTCAGCATAAGGGGGATTAATATGTAATGCATTACCTATTGCGAACAGACTCCAGCCACTGACTGTCCCTTTTGGAACAGCTGGAGCTGGCTCTGATGTGCCATGTGGTGCTGGGCTCTGCTCACAAAGGCCAACTGCCACAGATTCTCCCCTCACAAAACCCTGCCATGTAAGGCCAATGCAGCTATGCAGGTTGTGGCCAAGAAGGCCAGTGGTATCTGGGGGTACATTGAAAAGAGCATGGCCAGCCGGTTGAGGAAGGTGATCTTTCCCTTCTGTTGTGCCCTGCTGAGGCCGCATCTGGAGTACTGGGCTCCCCAGTTTAGGATGGACAGGGAACTCCTGGAGAGAGTTCAGTGGAGGGTCACAGAGATGCTGAGGGGCCCTTCTGTGAAAGGCTGAGACCTGGGACTGTTCAGCCTGGCAATGATTGAGGGGGGATCAGGGTTTGTATCAGTGCTTATAAGTATCAGAAGGTGGAATTCAAGTGGATGGGACCATGCTCTTTTTCGTGATGCTCAGTGACAGGACAGGGGGCAGTGGGGACAAACAGGAACTCAGAAAGAAAGTTCCGTATGAACACGAGGAAAAACTTATTTGGGATGGAGCACTGGGACAGTCTGCCCATGATGGTTCTGGAGTCTCCTCTGGGGGTATTCGAGATGCACCTGGATGCCTTCCTGTGTGACCTGCTGTAGGGAATTGCTTTAGCTGGGTTTTGCACTGGATGATCTCCAGAGGCCCTTTCGAAGCTCTACAATTCTGTGGCAGTGAGGCATAGCAGTAATTCCAGACCCTCTCGTGTGCTGCGCAGATGTGAGCGAGCATGCTTGTCTGGGCAGAGGCAGCACGGCTGTGGCACTGGCTGGGCCTGCAGCAGAGCACAGAGCTGCAGGGGAAGCGGAGGTGTGGCCGGGCTGGAACGAGGGCAAGGAGGAGGAGGCAAAGGAAGAAAGTTGGGAGGAGGAGGAGGAAATGACTCAGAGCACCTGAGCGCTTAGGTCACCCACTGTTTGGAGTGGAAACGGTGCCGTTAGCCTCTCTCTGGCCTTGTGGCAGCCTGCGTCCTAGGGTGGGCTTTCGCAGCCAGCGCGCTGTCCAGTGCAAAGAACAGCGACGAAGCGCCGGCTTTGCGCCGGGCTAGGCCCGTGCTCCCCGGAGCGCTCTCGTACGCGGGCGCAGACCGATCGCCGCGCGACCGCTGTTCGCGTCGCCCGGGCCGCGGCCCGCCGGCTGGTGCCGCCGCGGCGCTGCGGAGCTCCTCTGCCCGGCCGTCCCGCCGCGCGCCCCCAGCGCCTCCCCCCGCCCCAGCGCCGCGCCCGGGGCCGCCCGGCGCCCTCACCTGGCGCCGCCGCTGGCGGGGGGCGGGGCGGGGCGGGGCGGGGCGGGGGCGGCCGCGCGGAAAGTTGCCGTCGGGCCGAGCTCCTCTGGGCGGGCTCCTTTGGGCGGGCCTCGGCTCTCGTCTCCAGCTGCCGGGAGCGGTGCAGAAAGCGGCGGCTCTCCCTTCCTTCCTCGCGTGTTATGGCTGTGAGCGGCGCCGCGCTGTGAGCGCCGGGGTATGGATATGTCGGACCCCAACTACTGGACGGTCCTCTCCAACTTCACGCTGCCCCACCTGAGGAGCGGCACCCGCCTGCGCCGGACCCAGAGGTAAGGGCGCCCGGCAGGCCCGGCCCTGGGCCACCCCTGCGCTGCCGGCTCCGCGCGGCCATCCGTCCGTAGGACTGCGCCGTGCCCCGGCTCCTGCGGGTTTTCGGTTAGCTCTCTGATAGTTGACCTTTTATCCGCACGCGTATACTTTATATGGACAACTCTGGGAGCCTACTTTGTTCGCTGCTCTTAAAGAGACCGCTCTGTGCAGCTGCGCGGTCCGAAGCGGGCTGGGTGACGTTCATATATACAGGGACGGCTTTTTTTTTTTGTTTTTTTTTTTCCCTCCCTTTTTTTCGGTAGCTTTTCTCTTCTTGACCGGAGGGAAGCGGTTCGCGGTACCTGATCGCTGCCAGCCGCCCGCCGGATGCCGCCGTGCCCGCAGTGCTGTTCCGCAGCCGCTGTCACGCGCCGCGCCGAAGTTTGTCGCTCCGCTCGCCTCCCGTCCGCCGTGCTGGGACGTCACCCTCCGCGGTGTGCGGCTCGGCGCGCTTCTGTGTGAAGCTGCCGTCGATATCTGCGCGGGGTTGTCCCCGGGATGTGACACGGCTCGGGCGGGGCGGGGGCTACGGAGCCCGAGGGTCCGTGCGGTGATGCGGTGACACGTCCCGACGGAGCAGCTTCTATAGAACGGCGGAAAGTTAGAATAACAAACCGAGGACACGCCTCTCGTGCGTGAAAGTGCTGCTGCGGCTCATACCCAGCCCGGACCTAACTTGAGTTAGCTACAAGCGCCGTGTTTTTTGGTGTTCAGTTATTGTGCTCCTTCTTGAATATCATGTCCTCTTAACATCTCAACTGAATCTACTTATGCCTTTACACTTTTTTTTTTTTTTTTCTCTCTACAGATGCATCTGTGTGTAAACAGCACAAGTAGTGGGTCTTTTTTTGCACCTTCATTCTTCCAGTACCTATGGGAAGGTGCAGAAATGGGTTTTCTCAAAGTGTTTGGGAGACTTTTCAGAATTACAGAGTGCACATTTGTGCCACTGATATTTTTTAACTTCTATTTGAATGCCCTCCTATTTCTTAAAGACATACAATACTACAGAATTGTAAACTAGAATGATAGAATGCTTTGGCTTTGGCAAACTATTTGAAAAAATGTATGAAGTAGCGCTGACTGCTTACATTTTATAAGTAAGTTTCAATGAATAGAATATACCGTATATACACCTCTGTTGTGTGTATTATAGCCAACCCAACCTGAGGAAGGGATTTCATCCACTGAGACCTGTACAGGCTTGGAAATTCAACCCATGTGAACCTAATAACGTTCAACAAGAGCAGCCCTGCAAAGAAGGACTTTGAGGTCCTGATGGACAAAAAGCTGGGTATGAGCCAGCAGTGTGCGCTTGCAGCCAGAAGGCCAACTGTGTCCTGGGCTGCATCAACAGAGAGGTGGCCAGCAGGGAGAGAGAAGGAATTGTAGCACTCTGCTTTGCCCTTCCCTCATGAAGCCTCACCCAGAGTACTGCATCCGGGCCTGGAGCCCCCAGCACAAGGAAGATACAGAGCTATTGGGACAGGTCCAGAGGAGGGCCACAAAGATGAGTGAGAGCTGGAGCATCCTCTCCTGTGAAGAAAGGTTGAGGGTTTTGGCATGTTTAGCTTGGAGAAGAGAAGGCTGCAGAGAAACATCATTGCAGCCTTCCAGTACTGGAAGGGGGCTTATGGGAGGGAGACACAGGCTGATAGAGACAGGACAGTGGGAAGTGGCTTTAAACTAAAGGAGGGGAGATTTAGGTTAGGTGTTAAGAAAGACTTCTTTACTCAAACAGTGGTGAGGCCCTGATGCAGTCTGCCCAGAGAAGCTGTGGATGTCCCATCCCTGTAGGAGCTCAAACTCAGGTTGGATGGGCCCTGGGCAGCCTCAGCTGATGGGTCAGGTGCTAGCTGACCCCCTTGTTGCTAGCATCACGGGGTTGGAAGTGGATTGTCTTAAAAGTCCCTTCCAGCCTAAGTCATTCTTTGATTCTATTACAGCGGTTCCATGTTGAACACCCTCTGCTTAGTAATAACCAGTATGTCACTGCATTTTGAATCTAAGAGCCTGCAGTGGGGGTTCAGAGCTCTTTTCAGGTAGGTTCCCTCACTTGGTGGGAAGCCTGGTATCTCCCTTGCTGACTGCCCCATTGCTCCAGTTCTCTTTGTGAAGGGATGTGTCCCCTCTGCCTGGCACTTATACCTGTGTTAATGTATACAGAGTACATTCCAGAGTAATGAAACTGTCAGAATTAAAAATAATACAGGCCATTCCTCTGGTTCTGCTCTGGTTAATTGAGATAGCAGCTGGATCTGCATTTTCAGAGCTCCATCTGATGTCTTCAGAAACTCACAAACCCAACTGCTGCATGAGTCAACTGGAAGGATGTACATTTATCCTTTTACATGCCACAGGATTCTGCCTCTTTCTGGAGGAGTGCTGTTTGGTGATAGCCACTCATATTACGTGAAGCTTTTCAGGTGTTTTAGAGATTGAAGACTATGAGTAGACCTGAAGGGATCTTGTTCCTGTGACACATGAATCTGCTGGTTGTGTTTAAGTCTTGGGTCCACTGATCCAAGGCCTTGGGATTCCTTTCTAGCATGAGAGCTTTATTTTTATTTTGTTGAGTGCTTTTTTTTTTTTTTTTTTTTTTTTTTTTTACTTAATCTTTGTTCCTCTGGCATGTTCTCTGACCTGTGTTACTGAGATTATTATGGGCGAGTAGACCTTTTCTGTGTGACTGTCCTCTTTACAGTTGAGATAATGAGAGTTGTATGCAAACACTAGGAATTTTGGAGTTTTTTTTGGTACATATTTCCTTGAAGGAGGATTTCATTTCTCTTTTTGAGATTCTCTGAAGAAAAGAAGTAAAAGATAAGCTATTTTCCTTCAGGGGTTAGTATTGAGCCGATCAACTGAGTTATAACAAAAGCATAAAACTTTATGGTCTTACTTGCTCACCGAAGTCTTTAATTAAGGCTTTTCTCTCCTGCAGTAGACTTAACTGAACTCAATTGCAGCAAGTCTGGTTGGAAGTGATACCTGAACAAGAAATATCCCAGCCTGACTTTCAAATCAGGGCTTTCAGGACTTGCAGGTAGAAAAATTCGGTTACAAATTAGAGGTACTTGGTATACAAGTCATCAAGTCTATAAATGACATGGATTTCACCATACCCTTTTACAGAAAAGAGGCATGCACACCACCACATGATCTCATTTTTCTGATGCTATAGGTATGTGAGACTTGTGTAGTGCTGATTTGGTGTTCCTGACAGAAATGACAGCTAGTCTGGGTTGGAGAACAGGAGAGAGAACATGAGAGAAAGACCATGTGTGTATGTGTGTACATTATAGACATGGATATGTACAACTACATAAAGATGCGTAAACAAAAAACATATTACTTTTTCATACTGAACATAGGTAAAATATATCTACTGCATGCTACAATTTGCAGTTATCTCTTCTGTAACTTCTGTCTCTGTCCTCTGTATTTAAAAAAAAAAAAAAAAAAAAAGCAACGGAATGATTTTGTTTAGTGCCTTTATTTTTTTTTCCCTTGCTTTTTTTGTGGCAGTGGCACTGAAACAGTATTATTACAGTCTTGCTTTGGGTCAGAGAGGTTGCATTGCTTCTCAGCCAGAATACACTTTTGGATGATGCTTGTATTATTTGTATGCAGACATTGAAGTGGTACTGAAGAGACTTTCTTAATAGGCACTTAAAATATTCATCAATCATCAAGTAATTCTTCAAGCATTCAAAGAATTTCTAACCATATTGGAAACGTGAATTGTTGAATATATATATAAATCATAGCTCTTTTTGGAAACTCCTAGAGAGAGCAGAGTTGTCAGACTGTTGCTGTAGTTCCGTTATTTTTGGGACAGTGTGCTTCCTGGAAAATATGGAGCAGGCTTCTTGAACTTGTGGGGTTTGGCAGTTTGAGTAGATGGGATGATAAAGTTACAATGTAACTCCTGCTTTTGGCTCTTGTATAGATTTTCCTTTTTCAGCCTGATGTTATGTTGTAGTATTTGTATCCTGTGAATCTGTTCAATATTTATTCAGTAGCATGTGCTAAAAGGAGACCTGTTGGAGTCATAAAAACAAGCAAAAAACCTGAACACATTTATTAACATAAAAGCAGCCGCAGGAATTAAAAGTCACTGTGCTGATGCCAACTGAATGTGTCAGCACTCCATTGTGAACTCTTTTACTTTTGTTAAATAGGAGTACCACTGGTTACAGCTCGCCAAGGATTGCTATTGATTGTGTTTGTGTTATTTTGCTATGTGTTTCAGAGTGTGGTGATTTGGAGAGCTTTGTCTCTTTCCTGCTGTCAGTCCTCTACATGCAAGACAGGGAGAGTCAGAATATTTATTACTCTAGTAGATGTTGAATATACTTAAGAAGAAGATAATTATCCTAAATCTGAGGGGGAATGAAAAATAGGCTTGAGCAGGCCACCCGGGCTTCAAAACACCATCGAACAGGAGGAATTAGCAGGTATCTGCTGGGCTTGCTGTGCAAGATAGTGAAGTGTTAATGTATCTTGGGAGTTTTATTTCCTTTCTTTCACAGCAGAGGTTTGTGTTAGGGGAATAGTCTTACAGTCTCACTATCAAAGTGAGTACACTGTTCTTTTTATTCAGTGTAGCTTACTTGGCCAAACTTTTTGTTTGAGCAATTAATGTATTTCAAGTTCTGCTTACAATTGAATGTTGGCAACATTCAGTTTTTTCCAGTGAGCCTTCATTGTTTCTTAGCTTTAGCCAGACTGGAGAGGATTCATCTGATTGCATTCTTGTTTCTTTGGGTTTTTTGTTTGTTTGTTTTTTTATTTTTGTATTTTTGCTTAGTCTTTACAATGAGAAATTTCTATTTGTTTAGAATTAAACCAAGATCCTTACTTATATTAGTAAGTAAGAATGAAAGAGTCATCCTGTAGAAAACCTGGGGAAAGCAACAATAAGACAGATCTAAGAGGAAAAAAAAAAGCTTGGAAAGTGCTGGAACTTTAAGAAGCTGGGTTTTAAAAATGATTTTTTAGCCATTGTGGTTAGTGTCCGTTGTTGCAGAGTGGCAGACAGTCTTTGTCCTAGTACAGAAAATCAACAAGACAGCAGTCCAGGCTTCTGTTCAGTAGCTGTGGCTGTTGGGACACATCACACGATACAGACGCATTGCGCAGAGATCTACATCTGCTGTTGATGTCCTGAAGAGCCGTTAAAATTCTTTCTGTTAGAAGTTTACTGATCCCTCTGAAATGTAATTTTTAAATATATAAGCAACTCCCTCATGCAGCTGTTAATTGCCTGCCTTTTATGCTGCATCCTCTGTCAGATTCAGGTTCCCAGTAGCAGTAAGCTACATACCTTGCTGTGTGGCTGCACATGCTTCACCCATTGGTGAGCCTACCTCCGGTAATTCTTTGTCAAAACTGTAAGAGTCAGTTAAGTGGACTCCAAAGTGGGTTCCCTTGAATTGGTTACACGTTTCAGTGTGCATGCCTTAGAAAGTAGGAAACTTGAGTGGCATTGATGTGGTTAGTTACTGGACATGACCCATTCACTAGCTGGAGCTGCTGTGTTCCGAGTATGAATGTTCTGCTAGCTGATTTAGGTTGAGCATGTTTAGTGACACTTACTGAGTGGCACGCTAAATTAATAATGGAGTAAAACTGTTCCACGAGTTGTGTAATTCTTCTGTGTGTGTTGGCAAACCAATAGGCTGTACAATGTTACATCAACATATGGAATGAGGCAGATTTGTTGAAGGGAGCACTGCTATAGCACCAAGGTAGATGTATATATGCCTCACTGTATTTCTCAGAGAAAAATAGTGTTAACTTTGATTCAGGTGTATCACAGTCAGTGATAGCTTATGGATTTTCCCTTGGGAACCCTTCAGGTGATCTCACCTCTGAATCTTCGCAAATTCAATAACTGCCATAACTGTGAAGCTTTAAAGCCTCCCAGTAACACACAGCATTAAATAATCGTGTGTAAGCATAATATGTGTCGTGTATCAGGCTCTTAAATTTCATCTGATATGTCTATTGCATTACACTGTGCTTGGTTACCTTACTTAATTTTTAATGGGACTTTAGTTTTCTCTTTCTTTGTAGGAATACATATTCTGTATATTGTTAATATTTTTGTTTTCATATGCTATTGGTGTGCTAGCTAGATCTGCTGCAGTATAATCTTCCACCTGAATTAAGCAGGGATACAAAAAAATATCCTAGTGCAACCTTAAATCTCATGGCACGTCAGTTCTGTGATTTTATTTGAAATGCTTAAATTGAATAGTAGCAAACTAGAAAACTCCTTGGCATGCTTCCCAGTAAATATAAAAGTACCTCAGAAATACTGTAAACTGGAACAACTCCCAGATTGATCTACCCAATAGAAGGACTTCAGAACTACCAGCTGTGCATTGCTAGTGTTCCTGCCACTGACAGATAAGTACAAAAATATTGAGGTCAAGCCAGAATAAATATATCAGTTTTTTCTTCCTTTCTGTTGGTTAGCAATGCTCTTCACTAAATAATTATTTAGGAGTAAGGAAAACCGTCATGCTCTATTGTTGCTGAGAGATTATAATTATTATTGTAAGTAGAATCTGTTATTCCCATGAAATGCTGGCATGTTCAGTTTGGTGATTAGAAAGTAAAATCTGCTGCAGTTTCCTTCTCCCACCCATTCTTTTTTTCTGCATATGCGGTAATTATGTAGATATTCCAGCATGTAATAGCCTGCTTTTGATCCCTATCATTTGGCTTTAGCCTAGGTTTAAAATTACGCATTAATGAAAAACTGTTAAAAGGTTACCCACTGGTGATTTTTCTTTTTTTTTTTTCTTACGAAAGCATTGAAGGTGATGTCAAACAGGGCACTGATTGCTGGCAGGAAAGTGATTGTTCTGTCCATCAACTTATGGCCTGTATTAACCATGGGTTTAAAACATAATTATTAATACCAAATAAATCAAAGATACACATGGCATCTTAGAAGCATCTTAGTAGTTTGTGTGTAATATAATGTTAGATCTGGGTAGTTGCTGGTACATTTAAATGTGTTTATTTGATTACTGAAGAAATACTGCTCCTAATGATGTTTAATCTGTTGAAACATACTAATGTAAAGTGTTGCATATTAAAATACTTCATATTACTAATGTGTAGACCTCATGGTTCTTGGATATAAAAATTATTGCATTGGAGAGTTTGAAAAATATTTTTTCTTTCATGGGGGTAAGTTTGATTTCTTGTGTGTGTCAGTGGGGGAATGCGTCAGTCTGAAAACTTCTTCTCTGTCTGATAGAATTTTTATTTTTTTTTTCCAGAGAACTTGCTTGACTGTAAGCTTAACCTGCTGTAGCATAGGAGCGCAAATATTAGCAGTATCAGAGCATTTTTTTATCTTTACTTTCATACATACATCTAGGCAGACTAAATACATGGGTGTTCAGACATCTGTGTACATAAATACTCAAGCAATAGCTTTAAAATAATGGCTGTTCAGAACTTGAGTATTAACATTATAAGGTCAGTTCCCCAGTTGGAAAAAACTTGCTCCCTTGTGCTTTGTTCAAAGATGTGTCATGACAAACAGGAAAGAAGCTATTTCATCTACAAGGGGATGTAAGATGGCTATTTGTAATGGCCATCAATTAGTAGTATAGATTTTGAAAGTACCTCAAGTACAGCCATTTCTGATTTTGCTTCTGGAAAATGTGACTTGTCTTCTAAAATTGAGTAGGATTCTGGGCTCTATTCCAGCACTGGAAAAAGCAGTCTGTTTATTTGATTTTTTAATAGCATGACTTATTGAAACTAGTATTTACATTGTGAAATATGCCTGTATTACTCTTAAAAAATAGAGAAGATTCCTTAAAAGAAGAAGTCCTTTTATTTCCAAGGAAGTGATACAGATATGAATTTTATCGTGAACTTAAATTGAGAGGGCTAATAAATTCAAACTCAATTTGTTTGAATGCTGGTACTTGTTATTTGTGCTTGTTTAAGTAGCACTGTAGATGTTTATAACTGAAACAGTAATGGAAGAGGAACTTTTCTTTTTCTCCAGCTATTTCCCTTAATGCCTTTTGGAATAGCGTATAGTCTCCCCTTTCTAGAATGCTGGGCCCCTGTCATCCTGTATGGGATCTGGCATGGGCTCATGAACAGAACTGTTCATGAATCTCAGGAGACTTGCACGTGTGGGACAAGTTGCAGTGTTGGATCCTTTGCTCTTCTTACACACCTGGGAAAGTGGAGTTATTGTATAATAAAATTCATATTAAAGCTGCCTGTCAGAGATGAGTTTTCTATGAAAAGTCTTTCCTTTGTTTCTGGAATACATTTAAGTGTGATGTTTTAATGTATCAGATTTAACTCCTAAGATTGCTATGAGGAAGATGGAGACAGTGGTTTGAAGGAGTTGACCTTCTTCTTGATAAAATGTGAATGTAACAAATCAGGTTATAATTAAAATCTTTAAAAATCTTAAAATCTTTAAGAAGCTTTTTAGGTTCTCTTTGAGAAGCTAAAAAAAGTGATATTATCACTTGATGAGCTGCTGAAATCTTCTGGAAAGGTATTCCTACATTAAAGAAATGGATATAAACATTTTTGGGAGTGTGGAGAAGGTGGCTTTAAGAACAGCTTATTGTATAAGTCATTACTTACACCTCTGACATCTCTCCCACCTGCCCCCCAGACTGTACTGGAACATATGTGCATGTTGGCTGGCTCTGATGGGTGGGATGCACAGAGGTGTCTGTAACTGAGTGGCAGATCCTTCTTCCAGCCAGGAGGTGGGGAAGCTCTTGGGAAATGTTCCAGAGTTGGTACTGAAGTGGAAACAAGAAGTGTCTTGCTCTCCGTGTTGTCTGACTCTAAAGGGGAGGTGACTCTAAGGGGATTTTCTTGGCGAGTGAATGGGACGAGAGAACTGAAAATGTTGGAGGACGGCTACAGGGGTTGTAGTGCTGCATTCAGTTAGGAAATGCAAAATTGCGGGAAGTAGAGCTTCCTTAGTTCCTCTGTTAAAGGAATTATTTGCAACAATGTGTCTAATTCATAATTATATATATCTTAATGTCAGTGAGCCTGGGAATCTCAAAATGATGTTATGCTTCAGCCATGGTCATTTCCTGTTGTTTTATATTTCTACCAACAGCTGCCTCGGTATTTAACATAATTTGTTGTCAAGACAGTTTTCGTAATGTAAATCAACACGCAGCTTTTATGTTCCCTTTTATGGAAATAAGAATAAGAAGGCATGAATGTTAACTCATTCATCTGACAGTGCTGTTTACTGATAAGTCGTAATTAGCTAATGTCCTTTGTGATAATACTGTTAACCTTCACAAAGTGAGCTGATAATAAGTGGATTGTGTGCATTTGTTACACAGGTTAGCTTTTCCAGTGAGTCTGCTCTTGCCTAGCTTCTTCTTACGCATGGGTATGTCAAGGGAATTTACTGAAGTGCTGTAAGAGTAGGAGTGAAGGCAGTCAGACAAGTCCAGTATGCTCTATTCGTTTTGTCTACAAACAGCCTACGCAAAAAGATGATTATGTCGGCTCCCTGTACAATCAAGTTTTACCAGATTATCTTCCTTTTATTTCCCTGACAAGATGGACAGGAAAAGTATGTAACATGTTTTGTAAGTAAGCTCGTTGGCTTTTTTTTCTTATTTTTTCTCCCCCTTTTTTTTGTTACCTGAGGCTTGATGATTTGGCTTCTTCCCATGTCTTTCGTGTTTTGATGATTGAACTATCTTCTTTGTAGGCGTCTGTTCCCCACCTGTGGCCTATGAGTAATGAGAGAACATGAGCTCTATTGAGAAATAAAGTTGGTCTCTGTTGGGTTTTTTTTCCCTTTTTGTTTGATTGTCTCACATGTTCTGTTCTGTCTTGCCAAGTATCAAGATATTGATACTTGATACTTGTATTAAGCATTGTACTTAATATACTTGTATTATATTACCATCATTTGCAAGCTTTTGAGGACTGATTGATGGAATAAACCTTCAAAACCAAAAATGAACCTTCTTCCTGTTTTGTTTCTTTTCCCCAAGTTCAAAAATGAAATTTCTTTGCTTTTTCTTACTTGCGTTCTCCAAACTTTACAGTAGCAAATTACCTTTTTTTGTCTGTCTTTTGGTCTGTCTTTCCTTTTCTGTAAGGGAATGCTTTAAAGGAAATTCAGAACATACTGTACCATATGAATATACAAGGTTATTTTATTAAATATGCAAATTGTTTGTGTGGTCAGACTTAAGCATTCAATATTATCTATAAATTAATACCTTTTAACCATCATGTGTTTCCTTCTTCTGATTCATAAATTAAAAGGCAAGGAGAAACCTGTAGGATCACCTACTCTGGCATTCTACAGGAAAAACAACACGGAGTAATAGTAATCTGGTCTTACCAGTCAATGTATTGTGTTTATTTAATCACTGACAAATTTGAGAGAATGGACAATCAGAAGACCAGGATCCAGGAGCTAGAGCTTTAGTAGTAGTAGGCATACCTTGTGCATGGGGAAGTCCAGTAACCTAATGAAATAAAGTATTGCTGTAAGTAGTTTTAGTGTAATGGTAATGTATGCATTTAAAATATTAAAATGCCTGTAATGTTTTAGATGATCTTGGAGTTGCATTTTAATAATTATTTTTTGACTTGTTACTGGAAAAACTGCTCAAACATTCATATGTAACAAGAGAAAAAAATCTACCAATGTAATTGCTCTGTTTTGTGGAAGAGCTCGTATGAAAAATCACAGTGATCATTGGAGGCATCTTTTTCATTCTGATTATCATATACACAAGTTGGGGGTTTACAGGAAACCCGGTGAAGGACTTTTTATAAAGGCATGTAGCAATGGTACAGGGGAAATGGTTTTAACCTGGAAGAGGGTAGATTTAGACTAGATATTAGGAAGAAATTCTTTACTGTGACGGTGCTGAGACACTGGGACAGGTTGCCCAGTGAGGCTGTGGATGCCCCCTCCTTGGAAGCATTCAAGGCCAGGCTGGATGTGGCTTTGAGCAACCTGGTCTAGAGGGAGGTGTCCCTGCCTACAGCAGGGGGTTGGAACTAGCTGTCCTTAAAGGTCCCTTCCAACCCAAACCATTCTATGATTCAGACATCTCAACAGAACAGTTTGTATGTTTTAAGATAATTTTCTTTCTCTGCTGGCTTGTGTGTTCTTACAAAACCATTTTTCAGAAAGATACCAAGGTGCCTATAAACCACAAGTGGGTGAGTTAACTTGCCACTAGACTATAGCCAACCTGTACTCAAAGGCCACAAATACTATACAGTATTTGTATATACTATACAATACAGAACTGTCCAGGATAGGTAAAGACAAATGTAGGAGTCTCTCTTCAAATACAGCAGAAATGAAACATAATTAATAGATTATAAAACTTAATTGGAAATATAGTTCTTTTTATAGTGAGATAAATGGGAGAAATGTGGTGATCTTTTTTTTTTTTGTAGTAAGTGTACAGTATAATGTGTTTGGGTTTTTTTAGCCATTTATTTTTTAATGCCTATTACTCTAAGAAATTAGTGCAAACTGATCCACTGACTTTTGCATTTATTAGGTAATGTGTTTTGTCCTGTGTCGAAAATGAGGGCAACTGTTCCCTCAAAAATTTTGCACAACAAAAGCAATTTATGCACAACGCGAATTTTCTCTTGGCTTTATGAGAGAATTGAAATATTTTTCTTTTCTTGAACCTGCTGGTAATGGTATTCACAGGGCATAAAACCTTGTTTTCTGAACAAAAGCAAAGACTGGAGGAGTGATGGTTTTGTCTTTTCTTTGCATCATTCCTTATGGCAAACTTATGCTGTGATGCAGATAGAAACCTTAAATTAGGTGATGGGTAATGGGCTGGATGAGTAGCAAGGTGATTACTCTTCCTGATGGCCAGGAATTGTAGCACACCCTCTTTCAGTCACCTTACTTCATCCACACCCTCTTCTAACCTGTTTGTCTCATGTACATGTCATGCCTAGGTTTTTGGACCATGTAAGCTTTTCCCAGCAGAGGCTGTTATCTGCTGTGTATGATGTCTAGAATAGTGAGGACTTGGAATAGTATTCTGTATACAAAGAGTATTAGAGCTTCTCAGAGTTATGTTGTTTTGCACACTGCGCTGTTATTTTTTTATTGAGAGTAGAAGATGTGGTGTTCTCTCATTTATGAACATGTCTTTCCACAAAACTGTTTTTCTATAGAAATCTTGGGGAAAAAAAGCATTCTAATTTTGCCCTGTTTCTGACTCCCTCTCTTAGACAGAAGGCCTGTTGTGTGAATAACAAAAAAATTGGTTCTAGGTAAAGTCTAGAGAAATAATACCTACAATTAGGACATTTCTCACTTACTCCAAAGTTTTCTTCTTACAAAAAGCACCATTGTATCCATCTATAGTGTCCTGTTTGTCTTTTTTTTGGTGGGGTGGGTAGGAATACACATTTGTACAGATGTTTATGTGAGTGCTTGTTATTTTCTGGTTTCTAGAATAAAAAGAAGTATGTAGAAAATAAACTAAAGGCTTCTTTTTTTTTTTCCACATACTTCCTATGTTTTAATATTGGAATATCAAATGCACTTCATTGTTAATGTACTTAGTGATTACTGAGATTTCAAGCGAATATATAATATATGCTGAATTTCAATTGATGTCTTTGAAAGAGGATAGAATGCACTTTGCTATTACACTGAAAGACAATATTTTTGCTTAACGTTTATTAGATGTTTTCCCCTACAGTTCTCCCAACAGACAGAATTTATAAAATGACATTATTGAACCATACTGTCACTGAACTCCAGTAATGAAACTCGCTAGCCCAAATGGCAGGTTGGAGAGCTGACATTATGGCAGCACGGGGTGCAGGGGGCATCACTCACAGCATGCACTCCCACGATCTTAAGCACACAGATCTTTTACGTTTGAACGTGAGAACATTCCTACAATTTCCACAAAGTGCATGCCTATTCCTAGAATTGCTATGCATACTAAAACCTAACACTGCACATGTGCTGTGTTTGTATAGGATTCTTGCAAGGAGGTCTTTGGTGGTCATGAGGTTCTGTGGAAAAGTGTTATCCAGGCAAAGTTCGTGTGTGTTACATGGGCCAGGTCCCACATATGGTCAGGAACTTATATACAAAAAACAGTGCTGTTGAATAAGTTTCTACTTAGCACTTTAGCCTGTATGATAGTTGTCACAGTGTGCAGTGTGCCTCCTCAAGGGCTGTGGAATGCTGAGACTCTGTTTTTAGGCTCCAGATGTCCTGTTTATATTGGAAAAAAGCAGCCTTCCCTAGACAGAACGTCAGTTTATTGAAGATTTTGAATTAATTGCTGAAAGCTCTGAGTTTATTGTGCCAGGTATCAGTTCCCCTCTTTGGAAGTAGTTAGTTCTTCTCACGGTATTGATATTTTTTTCAATATATGTTGTATCAGGAAATTCAGACTTTGAGTCTGCGTGGTGCCTATGTGCCACCTGTTTGCCTCAACAAAATCAACGAACTTCTGTGCTTCTGTTCCCATACATAATGGTGATAGCCTTCCAAAGAGACTATCAGTATAATTTACCTTTTTACACTTGACCAGTGATTTGATAAGAATTTCATTTGTTAAATGTATCGATACGTATTTATCTGGTTTTACTCAAAATATCCTCGTTACACTTTGTTGTCTTTGGTCATAAGTTGTCTTTAGTGGTAAAATCATGTACATATATGCATAGTAATTACAGGCCTATTTTTGTTAGGCTGGATAGTTTTCAGAAGCCCAAATCTATCACTAGGTATGTTGGTTTCAAATTAAGTATTGGTACAGAAAAGAGGAGAGTAATCAAGTGAACTTAACAGCAATGTTCTGTTAAAATGATTAACATTTTCCTTCAGTTAGCTTGTTGACATCTTGAAAAGCAGCCCAGTAAATCATGTTCAGTTGACCTGTGGTTCTGAGTATTGGATTGTTATTTTCAAAAGCGCGTATTTAACTAACCTTACTCCTAAAAATTGCAGTAATCTCTAATGATCTCACGTGGCTGGCAGCGCATACTCATCCGAAAAGCAGCACTGTGCCCTGCAGCACCGCAGTGGGGTGTGTGTTTAGCACTGACTCACAAGAGATGATCATTTCCTGCAGCAGCTAGTTAGCCTAATGCTGTGTAGCCTGAGAAGTGGCAGAATCACAGCACGAGGTGATATGGCTACAGGCATTTGAAGTATTGAAGCTAGACTTGTAAAGGATATGACGTGTAGTTTTCTATCACGTTACAGATTATTCTCAGTTCCACCTCTCGTGAATGCCGTGTTACTACTTTTTTACATTGATGAAGTATGCCGTGAGAGATCAGTGAATGTGAAAACCAGAAATTGTCTCTTTGGATGGAGCAATTAAATTAACTTTTGTAAAGACTTTTGTAAATTGTGTAGTCAGAATCTAAAAGCAGAATATTATGTTCTGAAGTTACTATGTGAGATTGTTTTCAGATCTCTGTTTCACAGATACTCCATCAAGCCTGTGGATTATCAGTAATGTTAATATTCAACCCAGCTTTGGTCTTAGAGAAGTTCATGAGAGCATAGGAGATTTTTGCAGGATGATACTGGTTCTGGTTCCCTATGTTAAAAGATGTGCGATTATTATTCTTGTTCGAGTTTATTTATAGAAAGAAGAAGAAGAAAAATTAAAGGAAATTATGATATTTTTTTTTTCCTGTAAGAAGAATATGAAATAAAGAATCTGTATGAATTTATAAGCTGTCAGCTGTTCCCACAGTCACCTGAAATCTAATGGAAAGCTTTGGAAGCATGAGATTATCAGATTGCATTGTTATTGCACCAAATTGCAGGAGGAAGTATGTGTTGATGAATGCCAGTTCACCAACAAGTGTATTTTGGTTTCTGTGGATTTTTTTTTGTGTGTGTGTGTGTTATTTCTCTGTTTCAACTGATCACTTCCAAAAATTCAGTCATTGATAATTTCCTGTATCAGCTAAATTGGTTGTAGTCCCAATGAGACAGAGTATTGTACACACTAATAAAGACTAGTTAGAGCTCTCTAGTCAATTCAAGCTAGTTTGAGAAAACTGTCACTTTTTGATTAGTCACACACCTGTATGTACATCAGATTTTGTGTGTTACCATTACCAGCACAAACTGTCTCTAGATTTTGAAAGCCTGAAGAACATTCTAGTGTAATGTTTAGTTACGCATTTGTAGATTGGAATTGATTAAAAAGTGTATGATTATATTAACACTAGTTTATGTTAATGATTTATCACTTAATTTATACCTACAAAAGCAAAAGCTGTTTGTTTGAGTAGTGGTAATTTTTGCAGTTGTCATTTAAGGAAAAGAAAATCCTAGTGAATGTCTGTCCTCTTTTATATTCAAAACATTTGAGGAAGTGGGTTTCACTGACATTCTTATGTCTTTATGTGCTTAGGTTTGGCTTTTGAGCTCGCTGTCTGTTGAAGGTGATTGTGAAGATTATTTGGAAAGCTGAGTGAGGACTTGTATTAGTAGGAAGTCTAACGTTTAATGGATCAAATCACTGGACTAAGTAGTTTGGGGCATTTGTTTTGCAAAATCCAGAAAATGAAGGACAAATGCTCAAACTCATGAAGTAGTCCCACTTGAGTATGCCTTTATGCCATCAAAAGGAGATACGTAGAAATTATGCCAAAGCAAGATTTTGGTAGAACAGAACAGTTATGTGTTAAAGCTACTGAATTCAACTTGAACTCTACATTCAGCTTTCAGTTCTTTTCATCTGAGCTGCTTGAAATGACTTGGAATGTGCAAGATGTCTTTCTGTGCTGGAATCACAGACATGAATCTTAGGGATCTTGGAACCTCATGGCAGCACATACTACAGAAACACATAGATGAATGTATCTACCATGTTAATTGCTAGAGTTAATTGCTAAGATTGTAGTATGTCTTGATAATGAATTGGAAGAACATAAGTGATGTGATTGACATAGTGAACACATTGCTGAGGAAAGGAGGAGATGTGTTCTTGCTGTAGATGCCGGCATTTGTTTTAGTGGCAAATTGAGTATTTCTTAGCTCTAAACCCAGTACTAGTCGTAGGCATAAATTCTAGTTCAAAACTGGGTGAATGGAAGCAAAAATCATGTTTTTCCTATTTTTTCTTTTAAGTACATTTCTTCTCATTCTGAGATAACAGTTGAGTGCTTGCAGATTTGTTTTCTGTAATTCAGAGCTCATAAACAGTAAATGCTGTTTGTAAGAGTTCCAGCTATTCACGTTGCTCATTTCTGACACAGATTCCTTCTCAGTTTTATTCATTCCACCATCATTTTTCTTCTGTCCTGTACATTGCTACTCCAAAGCAGAATTTTAGCTGAAGTCAAAAGTTAAATAGTTGTCCTTGTAGGATAACAGAGCTTTAAGATCTCTGCAGTACTAGAGTTCTTGCAAAGATGGATGTCTGAAGAAAAAGGACTTTGTATTGAATTGCACCATTCATCCACACTGTTAGTTCAAACCAGTGCTCCTTTTTGTTTGAATTTCATTGACTGCTGTATAGATTTTAGTGCATACTTTTCTGATGTTTATAGGTCAAAGTTAGATTTTTACTGTGGTCAGATGTTTACAGATCATATTATGTCCTTATTTTGCCAATCCTGTTTGGGATTTACACATAAAATTCCAAGAAAATCCTCAAACAAACCCCAATGTAGAAATGATCAATCCAAGAGTTCCTTCCCTAAATGCCAAAAATTTGGGAATTTTCCAGTTGCTACATGAATCTAGAAGTTAGGACTCTGAGCGTAGCTGTAAGTACAGCATCGTACAGTTACAAATGGCAATGTTTTCACCTAGTTTTCTTCTTTAAATTACCTACTCTGCTCGTATTGGAATAGATTAGTTGAAAGTTGAGTTTTAGTACAGACGTGTCATCCCTTGCTCATGCGACAGGCAGCATTTTGTTGTTGTGTCACGTAGGTAAGCTTTCATAGCTATAGACAGTAAGTTAACCAATGTATTCAAAATTAAAATGTTAAATGTAATTATTACTGCTTGCTCTTTCCTCTCTGCTTTTGGATGTTGCTTTTCCAGTTCTTTTATGTGATACTTCATTCCTGACACACCAAGATGAATTAAATGAATCTGCATTGTGAAATGGTTCCTCTTCAGATACTTGCTCATAGCTATTTGCATACTATAAATCATATCCTTGCACTCTTTTTTTTTTTCTTTTTTCTTTTCTTCTTTTTGGCGCATTGAATCATTGGCATTTGCTTTCATGAATTGTCTGTGACCTACTTCTTCTGTTTACAGACAATCAGTATATTACTTTGTAGCGAAATGAACCTTTCCTGGTAGGGATATTTTTATCCAGGGCAAAGCACATGTAGATTTTTTTCTCATGAATCGCTTCTATACTCTGTATTTAAGAGGCATTTAGTCTTTTTCACTGTATTCTTGTGGGATTCTGTATCTGCTGTCCATAACCTAGAATTATATTAAGGATAAACATTAAGTTTCACTTTTCTCTCTACCTCACTTCTGTGTTCTTGGATTTTTATGAGAAAATAGGATGTTACATTAGCCACTGAAGGAATAAAGGAATGTTACTATGAACAAGGCACTTTTCTGTAAGTTATGCATAGAAATAAATCTTGGTAAAGGCAACATAGAGATGGATTTTACAGACCACGTCCATTCTCAGAGATACATTTCACTCTTCTACCTGGAGACTGTACTACTCAAAGATCATTTGTTTAAAAGCAATCCATTTTGCTTTTATTTTTGTTTTGTTGTGCTTTTCCCATAAAAATGATACTCATTTTCCAGTTTCAGTCAGTAGATTTTCACAAATAATTTAATGTCCAGTAGTGTTATTCTTAAGTTAGATCACCAGTTATGGGAAGTATATATCATTGCAGAGAAGAAAATTTTTGGTCTCCCTAAATTATGCATAATTTGTTTTCAGAGCCTAGAAGACCTTGTCTAGAGATTACAATCCAGCACTCTTTATGTTTTCATCTCCAGAAATCCTATTTTACATACTCTACAAGATTCTAAAATATTACCAATTATGATTTTTGAGTTTTATATACGTGGGTCATTAAAGAAACATAGCATGTCAGGGGGAAGAAAAGCACTTGATGGAGGAATGTGAGCACTATAACAGTACTTATTTGGAGTGTCCCAGATAATTTGTTTCTGACATCACTGAGTAATGCAGTCACTTGAAACTTACGCCATTGAAACTTCTGTTTAATGCTGCACTATACTATTTTTAATAGCATAAATGTGCATGTCTGCTAAGAGCCAGGTCTGTGGCAGCAAACTTACATATGTAAATCACTCAATCATTCTTGGCTTGTATGGTGCTTGATGATTAAGTGTTACCAAAAAAATAAAAAAAGGTGGTTGCATGTCATAAACCCTTTGCTGTCATCCCTGCTGATGAGTATGCCTGGAGATGTTTGAATTGCTTCACTGGAAATTATTCAGATGTTCCCAGTACGTCACAGTGACTTTGCAGCAAAGCAGTGTCATCTGCGTGTGTAATAGTCTGCCTTCCTGAAATAGGTGTGCTGCTGCATGAGGCTATTGTTGCTCTCAGACTCAGTATACATGCTGGGCTTTTATATGAGGGTAATCATTTGAGTTATATCTGCCCAGTTAATTAGGCTGAAGTAGCTGTGTTCGTATGCAATTATGGTTGAAAAAGAGAGTTTACGTTCTCATGGCTTGGTCTATTTTCCATCTTGGAAAATCTAAACCAGTAAAAGACTTCTATACTGATATAACTATGTCGATGGAATAGATTCACATAGCTGTATCAGTACAGATACGTAGCTCACTCTTAATTATAGATACTACACGTCTAATAAAAAATGTGTTCAAAAGAAGTGATTGATGTAGTTTCCGTGATTTTGTAAATAGTGTCAGCTGTGTGTTAGTATCCTGGAGGGCATTTCAGTGTGTTTCTGTCAAGTTTCTCATGAAGCTTTCTTAAACAAAAAAATCATAATTAACAATTATGTTGGTTACGTTATGTCAGTTTTCATCTGGAAAAAAGAAAGCCCATACATAGAGTTCTACAAATTAGTTATTTCCTGTTCTGCTATTAAAAGGACTTGACTGTGTTTGGAAAACTCTGGAGGGAAAAATGTAGCTCATTACAGCTCCATATAACTGACAGGCAGTGCCACGTTGCTGGCTGCACGTATGTTCATGGTGATGAACATGGATTGTTTGGTCACTTAACATTTCAGCATGAGTTTGCAGACAACCAGTTCCTACTGAACAAACAGCCTCTTCATGAAAGCCACCGTAGCTGGCATTAATTGATGTCCTCTTTGGCAGGCTGAACAGACACCGGCAGCTGAATGGGCACAAGGAAAGGATTTTTTTTTTTTCCCTAGGAAAATAATGCTTCTGATTGCTTAATTATGATTTAATTGCAAAACTTCGGCTCAGCTGATGGTGGGAGGAAAGGAGAACGCTGCTCCCGATGAAGAGACTGTTTTGTCTGCAGACTGCACTTTGGCAATGCGCTCTGTCTGTGTGCACACTCAAGTGGGGCACTGACGGTGCGGCTGGAGGTCTCCTGGGAGCAGCTGCAAATGTCAGGTTGAATGCCTCGCAGTCAAGTGTTTGTATTCAGGATCCTAACTAGTGAAGGGTCCACATTTTGTCCTAAATAATGATTAAAAAAAAATTTATTTTTGTAAATTCCTTAATTCCAGTGTATTAACTACTTGCTTAAGCACTGTTGAATTTCTAATTCCAAGCAAAAAACAGTACAAATGGAACTTTAGTTATATAGTTGTGTTTTGGTTTTGTGTTTGGGGTTCAACAGGCCCAGCACTGCCAGAGGGAGAGGGGAGGGGTTGTCCCGCTTTGCTTCGCACAGTGCTGCCTCAGCTCCAGCACTGGGTGCGGGTTGGGTACCACAGTGTAAGAGCATAAAGCTATGTGTCCATGGAGGGCTACAAAGATGGTGAATGGTTTGAAGGGCAAGGTGTCCAAGGAATGGCTGAGGCCCCTGGGTGTGCGCAGTGCAGAGCAGAGGAGCTGAGGGGAGGCCTGAAGGCAGCTGCAGTTCCTCATGTGGAGCTGAGGGCAGCGCTGAGCTCTGCTCTGTGTGACAGCGACAGGGCCTGAGGGAACGGCATGGAGCTGTGCCAGGGGAGGGCAGCTGGGGGCTGGGGACAGGGTCTGCAACACACTGAGGTTGGGCACTGGAACAGGGTGCCAGCAGTGGTCATGGTACCAAGCTGCTAGAGCTCAGGAAGTGTTTGGACAATGCTCTCAGACACAGGATTTGAATTTTGGGTGGTACTGCATGGAGCCAGGGGTTGGACTCATTGGTGACTCCTGGTGGTCTCTTCCCACTTGGGATATTTTGACTATATACTCTTTTTAAAAAGCTCAGCTCTAAAATGAATGAGACTATTTTCTTGTTACTTGCATGAATTAGTTTGAAGAAAGAGTGAAAACTTATACCTTGAACTTAAAAATTAGATTTTAAATGTATGTATTTTTTACACTCTCAGAGTCACAAGAGAAAAGAAGGAAGGGGTAAGGAAACTACTGACAGTGACATGAAAAAGCTGAAGCTCACTTCCCTTATTTTGCAGGTGCTCAATAGGCAACTAATTCACACTGCAATGCTTCTGAATTTGTGGGTTTCTGCCCTCCCTTCTGGTTCTCATCAGGTTAAATAATGTGAGTGATCAGGGCTGTCTTTACTGGAGGAATGTGTCTGAATACTAATATCCTTGAAAGATTTTGCCTTGCTCCCTGCATGTTGTGACAAAAGGAAGTTTTTCAGAATCTGCTGCTAGGTTTTATGTTAAAAATTACATCCTCATCTTTTAGGTGTAAAGCAGGGATCCTCCTCTGAGTAACACAGTTTGAAGCAAGCAGTACCTAAAAAATTCACACAAGCCTGTATGTAAGATAAAAATGTGAGGTTGGGATATTTGTAAGAAAAGACAAAGGAATTTTTTTTTTCTCCTGAGTTCATTTACAGACTTGTGTTTTTACAGCATGTCATTTCTTCCAGCTTTTGGTCCTGTAAAGCTGTATCTGTTTAATGCTGGTTGTACAGTGCTGTGAAAAAGTTCCACAGAAGCACTGAATAATTAAATGAAGTTAATGCAACTTTTTTTTTTTTAATGGTTTCTGTTTTCTTTTAATTTATCTGTAACTCCACTACTTTCTTTGCCTATTCTTCTTATTGACCTTCTGCCTAAAGGTTAAAATTGTATGTATGTGCACACATATTTGGTTTGCCTTCTGGGTGCAGTTGTTTACAGATGAGTTATAATTTTTATCTTTTTTAGCATGAATGAGCTGAAGCCAAACCTACCAGTTCCAGGAGAATTGTGATGATTTAGCTAAGGTTAAATCTACAGATTTCAGAAAACCGTGACACCACAAGAGGCAGAAGTCTCAAGTGATAAACATAAGGAATGAGCTAGTGATAGTTGAAGTATTGTGATTTATGAAATTCTAATTTTAAAATAGAAAAATGAACACTTAGTTTGCCAGAGGTTTTAATTACTTTTTAATCTCTTAATTCTTTCTAGCAAGGGAGGGTAAGTTATTTAGCAGTTATTTAGTTAAGCTTTTCAAAGTAGTGGATAATAGAGCACTTCATACAGTGACAGTGTCTTATAGCTTTTTTGGTGCCCTGCTTGCTAGGAATTAGAAAATGTCAGGCTCTTGTTCCTAGTAGGTTTGATCTGTGAATGTAATTTTTCTTCATTTTTTTTCTCTGGCATTGATTATCCAATCTATCAAAACCTTATCTAAAGGTTTAAAGAAAAAAAACATTTATTTAGCATACACTCTTCTGTAGTTTTGATAGGATGTGAGCTACCAAATCTAGCAATGGAGAACACTGAGTCCTATGTGGAGTAATTATTGATTAAAGTAAAAAATGAATTCCTATTTAGTTATAGAAGAAAGAAGTCAGGTATAGGTTAGGGATTAAAACAGAAGGCTGTTATTGGCTTTGAAAGTGAAACCATACAAAATCACATAGTTTACTACCCTTGAATTCTAGGATATTATTAATTTTATTGCAATTATATAAAATGATTTAAAAGAAAATCACAAAAACAACTGTCCTAACAATTGTGGTATGGGGAAAATATTTCTAGGGCTTGTCTTTTAGTGGCTTTTCTCATGAGGGGAGTTTCTGGCTAGGGTGTAGAGCAGATACTTTCATGTGATAAACATGTTGAGCTCTGCTGTGTAGACTTCGGTTTAATAAGCCTCTGATCCTTTTTTTATGAAGGTAGCATTAGCAATGTAAATTGTTTTGACATATGTTCACATTGCAAGGAGGTTGAAAGTACGGTAAAACAAAACTGTAGCAGGAAGTAGAGCAGACTAAGTCATTTCTTCTCCTTTCTCTTTCGTATCCCCAAATGAAAGCAGATTAATCGTTTCTGAGCTACTTCCTAGGCATCTGTTTTGTCACTGAGGCATCAGAGCTGTTAGGCTGTTTTTATGTGTAAACGTGTGATAATTTCCGGCAGTGGTAGACTTACCCTTAGAAACTACCACATGTGCTCTTTCAGCCACAGGAAATGCTCAGAAAAGCCACTCTGCTATTTGGGGAATCTCTCAATGTTATGAGGAGGACTGTCTATCGCACCATCATAATACACCAATCCAATGAAATGAGGTGAATTAAGAGCAGTGATGCCCATAGGACTGCCGTTGGGAATGGCTGTCAGCAAGGAGAAAGCTGAGAAAGCCAAGAGGTGGCAGGTCTAAGTGGAAAACAGAGCAAGAAAGCTGTGTAGATTGCAGTATCTGGATAAGCAGGTCTTCTGTCAGCAGTTGGGAGGCACGCCCACTTTTTATCTTAATTCTGAACTGTGCTGGTCTCATTTTCAACCGGAGTTACAGAAAGCTTGGGGTTTGAGCTTAGCTCCCTTGTGGTGCTGCAACAGCCTGGGGACTTTGCTGTGGTTAGACTTTGAGTCTGGATGGATGCTATTCAAAGGAAAAATGACTGGAGCATGACCCGCTTTGTCTTCGTGGATCTTGTTTTTGTTTTTTGGAAGAGCCAAATTGGGTAAAAGTCGTGAGTTGGGCTAGTTGGCTAGGCTGTCTGTGGTGGGTGTGGAAAAGGCCTTGCTCATACCTTTACATCAGCTAGGGGTGGAACTTGCGGAAATCACACAGCGGGCCCCCTCCTGAGTCTGGACTTTGCATGTTGGAGCAGCAGCAGCCAGAGGCACCAGCCAGCTCCCAGAGTGAGGATAGATCGAACAGCAAGCACCATCAGTGGTGGGCTGCATGAGAAGGCACAGGAGACAGCAGGTCCAGAGTAATAAAGCAGAACTGATGCCAGTGGGGGTGGGGGTGGGGCGGGCAGTGCACAGCACTCTACTGTAGTAACTGACCTTGCCTTATTTCTCCTAAGATATTAACAGTGGGCAAGGGGGAAGCGCAGGCAACATCCTGTCCCCAAAGTAAGGTTTGAGGTGAGCACCACAACGTGGTGAGAAATATGGGGCCACATCATCTTATTAAGAGATATACCAAGGGCTTGTAGTCAAAATCCAAAATCTAGAATAACCTTTGTTAATGTGAAATTTCTATGAATGGCCAAAAACATGGTGAGATTTGTGTCCTTAAAACCCCTGACCTGCTGTGGCTGTGATAGGCATGCACTCTAGTAAGTTATTTCCCGTCTGATGTAAATGATTTCTGGCAGAGCTATCTGCAAGCAAGTCAAGGCACTACCTCGTTTGGTTAGCATCTCAAACTTACTGATGCTTTGATCTTCACAGGTGTGATACATGACACATTGTTGTTGTTTTTAAGGGACTAGTAGTTAAGTGTTATAAACCTTCTTCTGTTCCTCTCAGTTACTCTTTTTTTGCATGTAGGTTTTTCTCCCTTTTTTAATTTCCCAAATTTTGTTATGGAAGTCATACTTAGTGGTGAGTCAGGCAATCCCTGTAGATTTTTCCTCTGATTCTGATACTGCCTAGCTATTTGTCTTTTTGTTTTGAAAGAGAAATATTTACATGTTGAGGAATTTTTTACATGTTGAGGAATGTCACAGTATGATAGCAGATGTGCTTTTCAGCTAATAATATGGTTTGTATCTCTTCCCAAAACACACATAAGATTAAAAAAAAAATGAAGCACCAGCAGAATTAATCATTCCCACAGATGTGTTCTCAGTAGCTTGTATGATACAAAGTTTCAGAAACTGCATATTGAGTATAAGGAAGCAGAATTGTGCAGGAGTCTCGTTTATAATCTTGGGTGTTGTGGTCTTTGCTGTTTTCCCATGCAGTGTTCATAACAAGTTTTATCTTGTGTGTAGCAGTTCTATGGATATTGTACAACTATGGGGGTTAGAAGGTGGCTTAAATACTCAGCCTTGTGTCAAATAATGAAATGCTTGTCTCTAATCAGTTGAAGTGTATCAGGTTTTTTTTAGGAAGCAGCTGAACAGACAAATAGAACATTTTAGGTCTGTGGGGGAGATTTAGATTTCTTGAAATACCATTTTTCTTCTGTTTGAAGAGAAAAAAAGAAGTGTGATCAAAATTGCTAGGAGTAAAAATAAAAGCAAATGCTAATGCAAAATATGTTGAACACGGATGTAGCTACATTAGGCAAAGGCATAGTTATGTTTATTTGTGGTGCAGTGCATTATGGAAATGTAGATTTCTCTCACAGCATCAGAGATCAGTCTTTGTGACAGAGTGTGACAAATCTTCCACAGGTCTGAACAGAAGAGACATGGGAGATACTTTTTGCAGTTTCATGAATTACTTTGGCAGATTCTTCTCCACCAGTGCTGACCAATGTGTCTTTGAATTCCTTGACAGTCTGTGCAGAGGGTGATCGTGCATCCAGCTGTTTTCATTTCAAGGTTAATCTTCAACATATTTTCTTCCTAGAAAAATGAGGAAGAGTCTGAGTTTTCCTTCTTTGTTATTTGGGGAAGATAAGAGTTTTGATGACGTGCAGGAAGCTGGTAGACATCAGTGACTGCGGAAAAGCACTTGTTAAGTGTCTAGTCTGGGTGTCCAGTTTCACCCAGGTAGCAGTCAGAGCTGAAACATTCACAACTGTATTGGAAAAAAATCAAGACATACTCTGCTAAGCTAGTACTGCTAGCGGCTGTGTATTGCAGTATTTCCTTGTGTTTGTTATGCTTTGAAAGCAGTCTTCAAAGTATAACTGTCTTCATTCAAGTTGACTAAAGCTTAAATACAACTTGAACCTTTCCATCATAACAGTTAAACTTTCCAGCAAATACCATGACTATTTCTTCAGCTCACTAAAATATAGAATAATTCCTTGCAACGTGTAGGATATTTAATAAGTAGTGTTTTTCAATGTGTGTCTATGTGTGTATATATAAGATTCTAAAATAAAACTTCTTGTATCTATATTTATTTATATCTATGTCTATGTGTAAACATGCATACATAGATACACCATATATAGAAAGTATATTTGCAAACATAGTCTATTAAAATATTTTGGAAAATAATACTATGTTATGCTAAATGTATGTAAGTATGGGTCATCGACATCCATTAAAAAAGTTCAGTGTTATTGATCTTGTGTTTTGCTCACCTTCAGATGTTTTCCACATTTGTCTAAGTGGTGGCAGCTAACAGATTTTTTAATTCAGCCTTTAAGTTAAGAAATTTCTCTCAAAATTGGAAACTAGTGCTTCCTTACTCTGCACTCTCCACTAGCTGTAGGGCAGAACAAGATAGCAGATTGCTCTAAGTAGGGTTTGTGGGTTTTGCTTGTGTAACCCTAAATCCTCAGCATTCATGAATAAACAGTCTTGGTTGGTTTGCTCTCTTTTAAAAAGTGACCTAGGCATGAAACTTCTTTAACTGCACCCATGTTGCATTCTGTTTTCCTAAATCAGAAGATGCATCATCAACCTTAATGGTTGCTGTTGGCATGGAAAGCACTGTATATGAAGAAAGGCTAAGTGAACTGGGTCTGTTCAGCCTTGAGAAAAGATGACTAAGAGGGGACCTGATCCAGGTTTATAAATATCTGAGGTGTGGGGGCCATAGTGGTGAGGCCGGACTCTTTTCAGTGGTGAGTGGAGACAGGACAAGGGGAAACGGCCGGAAACTGCAGCATAGGAAGTTCCGCACAAACATGCGCAAGAACTTCTTTACAGTGAGGTGACGGAGCACTGGAACAGGCTGCCCAGGGAGGTGGTGGAGTCTCCTTCTCTGGAGATGTTCAAGACCTGCCTGGATGCCTACCTGTGCGACCTGCTGTAGGGAACCTGCTTTGGCAGGGGGGTTGGACTCGATGATCTCTGGAGGTCCCTTCCAACCCCTACAGTTCTGTGATTCTGTGTGTATCGCACATGTCATCTCTTCATTACAGCTGTTGCATTCTTTTGAGTTAGTGCCCCACAGAACTTCGATGGATGATGGAGAGCTTGGAAATGCTCACCAGACTGCCCTTTAATGCAGAAGACTTTTTTTCTGGAAAAGCAGAACACAAATCAAAAGCAGTGAATTCCTCGTTATAGAGGTTTTAATTAATTATTATTATTTTTTTTAACTTAAAGCAGAGTGTCCCATTGATTCTTCAGTGTTGCTGTTCATGAACTTAACTATGGAGTTAGCTTCAAAATAAGTTAAATGTAACTGAAATACAACTTACTCTGTTGTATAAGCAAAGTGGTGTCATCTGAAGTCTTGCTAGGGACAGCACATTCCTCCTAAGGTAGTTTTCAGCCGTGCGGTTTTAACACCAGAAAGATTGCAGCTGCTTTCTTATCCCTACATCCTTTATGCTAGTGCTGATCTTGCACTATGAGCCTGTCTTGTATCTATGCAGTCAAGCTTCGTATTCTGGGTACAGCAATAGCTTATTTTATCTGCATTTACATTAGCAAATAAAACATTTATTTGCAGTCTTTCTTAAATAGGAGGTGTGCCCTTTTAATCTTTACTTTCACCTAAATGTATTATACTGATAACAAAATTAGGAAGCTGTGTTGCAAAGTGCTGTGCTCAGCATATACCATGAAAGGTGGTGAACTGTCATGATAGCTTGTAGTCCAAATCCATCCTCATTACATGTGTTAATTAAGATGTTGAGATGAGATCACCATAAATGATTAAAGCTATGAAAAGCATGGCAAGAGGCAATCTCTATAAATATGTCCTTTTTAATGTATTTTTTTTTTTTGTAGGGGTGGGGAGTGAAAGCAATTAACCCTTAGTGCCAGTAATTTGCTCACATATTAACCCTCTTTCTGAAGAAGAATCTTTCATTTTTATGTGTGCTTCTCACTGTTACTGCCATTTTTTGATCAGGAAATCAGAATTTAATATTTCAGTTCACAGAATCACAGAATAACCAAGGTTAGAAAAGACCTTCAAGATCATCCAGTCCAACCATCCACCAATCACCAATAGTACTCACTAAACCATGTCTCTCAACACAAAATCCAAATGTTCAGTTCTGGATGTGGTACCTGCCCGAGTACGCAATTAGAAGAAGTTTCCCTTTCAGTCTTGCAGCATACTTAGTGTTTTCAGGAGCTTAGTGCAGCTGTATTTAGTGGCCATGCTAGTGCTTCATGCACTGCTGGTGGGGGTGTAGCTGTTCCCATCATTTCTGCCCAGAGAGCTTTTGCCTGAGGAAAAATGGTAGCTGTTTAAGGAGCAAAGTAATACAGCCTCATGCAGCTGGATCCTGCCTTTCAGCAGCTGTAGTTAACCCTTGCTTTCTGAGATTAACAGAGTTCAGTGCAGAATACCTTTTACATAGTGTCCTGTTCTTGCTTTATCAGGCAGTGCTTCTCATGGGAAGCGTTCATCTGTTGCAGTTGGACTGACTCAGAGGTCAGAGCGCTCGCTGCTCCTGATAGCAGAGAGTGAGGGAGGAATTCCCCAGCAGTGAAGTATTGTGAGTGGGCAGGAGTGTTGGTGGCAGAGAGCGGGAGTTTAGGCGATGGGATTTGGAAACCAAATAGTAAATTTTAAATTGGATTCCATGATAAGGAACGGTGCCAGTAATCCAGGGCACAGCTGGTAGGATGTAAACTGCTGCCAAACATAGTGGTTCAAGGTTTTTCAAGTTGTGAGGAACAGGTTCAAATCCAGGGAGGATCTTCCTGGGAAAGAAAAGAAGAAAAAATGCAAACTTTCTGTTTCGATTCTGTGTACACTTCAATTGTAGTTAATATGTTTAACATGACTGGATCTTCTTGGAAAAGTTATTTTTTAACTCAGTGCTTTAGACCGTGTGTCGTATCTACTGCCTAGCTCGCTGGTCTTGTCTCCATGCTGTGCAACCTGAACCCAAGGCTTAGAGAATTGTTTTTTGAGAGTGTAACTCTCTGTTTTATCAAGGTTATGTTTCTGTAGTTTACAATCCCTGTGGATGTTCCTGTGCTGTGTAACTTCAGTGTAGACAGAGAGGCTTTCTTTCAGAGCCGCGTCTTAACAGTTGGTTTATCTTGTCAAATTTGAATGGAAAATTTATGAAGACAATAGAAGGAAAAAGTTGCTTGATGAGTATAGAAATCCAGGATAAATGATTTTGTTTGCAGAATGGCTCTAACACTGAAGACTGCTCTTTCAAGACTAATTTTGTCAGTAATGCTTTGCTATCTCCTTAGTGGGACTCTGCTTCCTGTTTGCAATGTTCTAGTATCTTAGGTCATTTTTCAGAGTTCCCCACAGATAGCTTTTTTACCCACAAAGAGCCTCTTCTATTCTAGCATTAATCTGAGGAAGGAATTGTGTTTCATGACTTATACAGGATAACCACATTGAATTTCAGAATCTGTGGAACAAAATAACAAAGCTACAGGATGAGCTGTAGCATGGATTTGTGTTTTCATGCAGAGATTCACTTTTTACCTTAGGAGGAGGACAAGCAGAGTGGTGGTACATTGGTGCAGGCTGCCCATCCAGCTGGTGGACTCACCGTCTTTGAAGGTGTTTAAGGAAAGGGCAGATGTAATACTTAGGGACATGATCTAGTGAGCAGATTCAGTGGTAGGTGGACTAGATGATCTTAGAGATCTTTTCCAATGTTAAAGATTTTGATTCTGGGAGTTTTATATCCTAGATGATATGTTAGAAGTATTGTGCTAATTTCAAGTGTAGAATGTGAAGTTTGAATTTTACTGTAAAAACGAATAGAGAGAGTCTTTTGCATGTGAAATTCAGGCGTAAGTGATAAAACTCAACTTCCACAGTTGAATGTAAATGGTGCAGATACACATATCTGGAATTGCCTAGGTAACAAAATCAACCATGTGTGCAAGTTTCAAAGTAATGTTTGGTTAGTTAAGAAAAATCAACAGCTACCTGTGGAATCTCTTCTACTGGTTATATATTTTAAGCGATTGGATGATTAAAATGTATCTTTTTTGTGAAAGATGAGAATCTCAAGCTTGCATTTGCAGAGCAGCTGCATGTCTTGTAGTGGGGTCTCATAGCCTACAGCCTTAGACTGCAACCCAGAAGCTGTATTCGTCATCTCACCGTAACGGATAGATGCTGACTGTTGTGTTCTTAAACAAATGTTTAATGAATACTGAAATTTTCTGTTGGATTTAGTTTTGGATTGCAGAATTACCAGTGGACAGTTATTCCTTTTTTCTTACAAAATGTGTAGCAGCTAAATTGAGGCTTGTCATAGTATGATATTAAAAAAATTACTGAAAGTACAGTGATATTACATGAAGTCAAAAGGAAGAATTTGGACTATTCCTAATAAGAGGACAATCACATGTAATTCTTCAGCTGGATAAAATCTAGAGATAAGATGAAACAAGAAGACTTTGGAATTGTCTAATAAAATATGGAGTATTTGCTGAAGTTCTGTCACTTAAAAAGTAGGTTACATAGTGAGTACATTAAACATACTTCTCATAAGATAACCACATTTAGGAGGATTCTTTAAAACGTATGTTCTCTGTCATTTGAGAAGATTTATCTCTTTAGTCAGCTTAGAAATTGGAGTGCGTCTCTGTTTTATGTGATTTCTGTACTTCAGATGTTACTACTTCAGTCATTTTTTGTTTTCTGTTCTTAAGTAGATCAGTTATTATTAATAGATATGCATAAGTTAATGTATAATTTGCTATAATAATATAGTGAAATGGTAGTTAATAACTTGGCATTAACTGTTTGAAGTGTTGAGGATTCATATTTATGATTGTAGTAGCTGCAGTAAACAAGAGAAAATAAAATATCTCTAAGAAAAAAAAAACACTTAAAAATTGTGCGGTGTATTTAAGAAAAGTGTGTCCTCTCAAGTTTAATAGATTCATTAATTTACTATTTATCTTGCTTAATGATCCTGTGATAAGGGAAATTAGTGGCTTTGCAGATGAAAAATGTCTGAGTAAAAAAATGCATTCATCTTTGTAGGCATCATCTGTTTCACTGACAAAAGGCACAGATGCAAAATTTATCTCAATAATTGAATTTAGAATTATTGTATCATAGATTGATAAATCATTGCTCTTGCTGGCTTGTAAGTTCGAGCTACAGGTTCATGTAACAGAAATAGATTTAATCATTGAATAGTGATTATAAGCTGAGATTTTTCTAAGATTGCACTTGTATGTTTTTATACATTATTTAAAAAGTAAGGCAGAGAAGAAAGCTGCAGATACGGAAGAGGATTTTGTTAATGACTCTACAGGGACGTGCTTTTCTTTGTACAGAATGGCAGACATGCAGGCTTGAAAAGTTTCTACTGTGCTTTTTCTTTAGAAACTGCTGTCTTTGCCATTATCGAGGATGTTCATAGATTTCCTAAACTCATAAAAGTACTACAAATCAGCAATAGCACTGATTTTTAATAGGAGGCTGGGAAGTGAAAGAACAAATGAGCAAAAAGGCAAAGTGTTCGTATGTGGTGTGTGATGTATTTCTGATGATTATGTCTTTTTTTTCCTCTTTCCCAACAGCTGTAGAACAAGCAATCGAAAGAGTTTGATGGGCAATGGCCAGTCTCCAGCTCTGCCTCGACCTCATTCACCTCTCTCAGCACACACAGGTGATTTTTGTATCTATGCTACTGCTGGTGTTATTAAATCCTTAAAAATCCTGTATAAGAAAAGGAAAATAGGCTAATTCTCTTCTCCACTACCCCTCCTTTCTTTGTTGGTTGTAGTGAAAAAAGTGCATATCATTCCATCCAACTTTCTGTTAAGTTTAAATTCAGAAATCCATACATGTTAGGCTATGGTGGAAAGCACTCCAGAGATACCTAGCACGGGTCATGCAGCTTTTTTTGTTTTTCACGTTCTTATGCATTTTCTCCAGTTCCTTATCAGTGTGTATTACAGTATGGAAAGGAATATAAAACAGCTTATAACACATGGTAAATTTAATGGAGTTGGTGAGGAAAGTATTACAGTATTATAGTGTTTTTGCTCCTTAGGATTTTTGATGTTAGACACATGGCAAGAAATTTCAGTGCTTCATTTGTCATATTCCATTTTGCTTCTAAAGCAGCTGAAGAGATGCTTTGGATTGAATCAAAGATTGAATAAAAAGTCTGTAGATTTGGGATATTATTGATAACAATTGTCCTCAATTTTCAAAAAAAGCATTTTTAGAATATAAAAACACATTTCTTCAAAGAATTATTCTGTCATGTTTTTTTGTGTTGGCACTGACACTGACTACTTTGTAGTACTGTTCCTGGATGGTGGAAGATAAAGTGCAGAGTTCTGTGTGTGTTTTTCAAGAAGGTGTTGAGTTTAGTGAGACACTTGAAGTTTTCTAGTGGAAGTAACATTATTAGAAAAAATAGAGTGGTTCTCTTCAAACTGAGCAGCCGGCTATCACAATCAGAAACGCAGATGAGATCATGAAGATTTGTGAAGAGTTCAAGATAACATGCTATGTGCAGTTTCTCAAACATAAAACAGGAGTAGAATAAAATACTACATTTGGAAGGAACTTACAGATCCTTTAGTCCAATTACCTGAATACTTGAGATCTAATCAAAGTTTAAAACATGTTACCCAAATGCATCTTGAGCACTGACAGACATAGGGCATCAAACACCTTACTAGAAAGCCTATCCAGTGTTTTGCCACTCTCACAAATAAATAAATTTTTACTGATGTCCAGTCTGAATAATACTGTTGATTTCAAAACTATGAGCAAGCCACTCTAAATGTAGAAAAATGATAGTATTAAAGAAAGTTAAGCGTAGCCTATTCTTTTCCACTAACTGAGCAGTATGTGCCATGTTTTCAAAAAACTTGCTGTGGAAGCTTGGCAACTTCTGCAGTTATGCAAGATCATAGGGTCATATAATAGTTTAAGTTGGAAGTGACCTTAAAGACGATCTAGTTCCACTCCACTTGGCATGAGAAGGGACATCTTTCACTAGATGGAGTTGCCCAAAGCCCCATCTGATGGAGCTCTGGATGCTTCCAGGGAGGGTGCATCCACACCTTCTCTGGGCGACCTGTTCCAGTGCCTCACTACGCTCATAGTGAAGAATTTATTCCTTATATATAATGTATTTTCCTTCTGAAGTTTAAAGCCATTGCCCATTGTTGTGTCACTATAGTCTCTGACAAAAGAGTCCCTCTCCATCTTTCCTTTAGGCCCCCTGAAATACTGGAAGATCTTTCTGGGATCTTCCTAGAGCCTTCTCTTTTCCAGGCTGAACAAGCCTGGTTCCCTCAGCCTCCTTTGTAGGAGAGGTGTTCCAGCCCTCTGAGCATCTTCATGACCCCTTCTGGATCTTCTCCAACATCTCCAGGTCCTTCTTGTACTGGGGGCCCCTGAGCTGAATACAGTACTCCAGGTGGAGCCTCTTGAGTGGAATAGAGAGGAGGGCAGTTGTGTCTCTTGCCCTTCGGGCCACCTCCATGCAGCTCAGGGCATGGTTGGTTTTCTGGGCTGTGAGTGCAAAGTAGTGCTGGCTAATGTTCATTTTCTTGTCCATCACTATCCCTAAATCCTTTTCCACGGGGCTGCTTTCTGTGCGCTCATCACCCAACTTATATTCATGTTTGGGATTCCCCTGACCCAGGTGCAGGACTTTGTGCATGGCCTTGTTGAACTTTCCGAGATTTGCATAGGCTTACCTCTCAAGCCTGAGAAGGTCCCTCTGGATGCCTCCCTTTCTCCAGCATGTTGACTGCACCACACAGGTGCTCTCTGAAAACTTACTGAGAGTGCATTCAATCCCACTGTCCACATCACCAACAAAGATGTTAAATGGTGCCAGTTCCAATAATTACCCCTGAGGAACACTTCACTGCACTGAATGCAACGGATTCTCTTATACTTGTACCTTGTTTTCCCAAGGTTTGCATGCCAAAGACTTCAGCAGCAATGGGATATCTCTTCTGTGCTAGAAATTTGCATGTTTATGACTGTTTTTTTAGTTTTAATTCTGTGTGTAGTAGTTTACAGTAAACAATTGCATAGTCATTGGCTCCTGACTCAGCTGGCTATTGTGTCTGGAGTAGTCCCTTGCAGGAATAATTTGAAATTACAGCATGCTCAGAGACAGCCTTGAGTAGTTTACTTCTTACTGTGCAGATGGAGTAGATACTTTCTAGAGCTGACTTAGGCAAAATCATTTCTTAATATTTAAATACCGTGAATGCGATTCTAATTCATGCAAGCAGATATGCAAATGTGTTACTTAAAAACATGGTGAGGCCATGTAAGAATTTTCTTCTGTATGTGTTTTAGGAGTTCAAGGTATCAAGTGTTCATAAATCCTCGATAACTTAAGTCTGAAGAAACTATGGATTTCTACCATTGCTGTATTCTTGTGTTGTCAGAACCACCAGGGCTTACTTGCTCAAGTGACCTCCCTGCTCTTGCTGGAAACCTGTAATTTTTTGCTAAGTCCAGCAGAGAAGTGTAACAAGGGATAGTTTGGACCACTAAGTGGATAAAGAACTGATTGAAAGGCCACAGACAAAGGGCGGTGATCAGTGCTTCTATGTCCAGATGGAGGCTGGTAATGAGTGGTGTCTCCCAGGGGTCTGTCTTGGACCAGTACTGTTTAACATCTTCATCAGTGACACTGATGATGGAATCGAGTGCACCCTCTGCAAGTTGCTGGTGACACCAAGCAGAGTGGTGTAGTTGACACAGTGGAAGGAGGGGATGCCATTCAGAGAGACCTCAAGAGACTTGGACAGGTGGGCCCAGGTGAATCTAATGAGTTTCAACACAGCAAAGTATAAGGTTTTGAATTTGGGCCGGAGGAATACAGACTAGAAAGAGCAATCCTTGAGAGCAGCCCTGCAGAGAAGGGCCTGGGATCTAGTGGATAAAAATCTTAACGTGAGCGAGCAGTGTGCTCTTGTAGCTCGGAAAGCAAATGGTATCCTGGGTTCCAGTAGAGGGGTGGCCAGCAAGGGACAGGGAGGTGATTTGCCCTCTCTACTCTGCCCTTGTGAGGCCCCATCTGGAGTACTGTGTCCAGGTCTGGGGTCCCCAGTATGAGACAGGGAGCTTTTGGAGATGGTCCAGAGAGCCATAAAGATGATCAGAGGGCTGGAGCACCTCCCCTGCAAAGACAGGCTGAGGGAGTGGGCTTGTTCAGCCTGGAGAAGGCTGCAGGGTGACATTGCAGCTTCCCAGTATCTAAAGGGATATAAACAGGAGGGGAATAAACTCTTTGAAAGGGTTGATAACAGCAGGACAAGGGGAAATGGATTTAAGTTGAAGGAGGGAAGATTTAGGTTGGATGTCAGGGGAAGTTCTTTACAAAGAGAGTGGTGAGGTGCTGGAACAGGCTGCCCAGAGAGGTTGTGGGTGCCCCGTCTATCCCTGGAGGTATTCAGGGGCAGGTTGGATGGGGCCTTGGGCAGCCTGGTCTAGGATTAAATGGGGAGGTTGGTGGCCCTGCATGTGGTAGGGGTGTTGGAACTTCATCATTCTTGAGGCCCCTTTCAACCCAAGCCGTTCTGCAGTTTGTTCTCTATGTCCTGCTGTATTTACTCCCTTGGGGAGTTTGTATCCGAGTGTTGAGTTCTTCAAATTAGAGAGGCCTCCTTAACTCCACTGAGACAGCCTGATTTATCTACTGTCACGCTTGATGATTTTTAAGTTCTCCTTTGACTACGTCTGCAAAGTAACTAATAGTGGTGAAATGTTACCAGAAAAGTTCACTAAATCAGAACGGCGTTTATTTTTGCAGTCTGCACAGGACATTCTACCAGGAGCATGTATTATAATCCCAAATCTCAGGTGAAGATTACCATCAGAAAAGATAAGCAGATTTTCACTTCTTTAATTAGTGGTTGCTGCTGGAGAACAAACAAAAAGAAATAAAAATTGAAGCAGGAAAGATAGGAGGAAACAAAATAGTTTCCAGTTCCAGTTGAGCAAACTAAATGTGCAGTGTAGGACCTGTGCTGGCATTCAACAGAAACAAGATTTTTTAATTAGGCTATCCTTGGCTGAAGTGCAATAATTGCATGTGCACGTGGCAAAAGTCCTAGTAGGATGATGCAGAGTGTGGAGGATGTTGGAAGGGAATCCTGTTCCAGATAGTGTTTTTGTGCATGTTGTCAGAATTCAGTTTTGTGCAAGAAGTCTCAGATTGCTGCAGGTTGAACAGATCAGGCTATGAGCAGCGGCAGGCAGGTAGCTTGTCGTCATGTGATACTGCACCATTATATTCCTCTGGGCTATCAAAGGAAAAAGGTATTGACACTTGCCATTCAAGAGGCTGAGTGTAACTGATGATAAAGTTGAGACCTGGAGCCACTAAATATTCTTCCAGTTCTCGATTGTCTTGAGAATTTTCTACCCACCTCTGAAACTTAGTTCTTTGTATTTTACGATGCCTCGTTGTCTTGGTTTCAGCTGAGTCAATGTTTGTAGTACAGGGATGTTTGATCATTGCTGTGTGATGGGAGCATGCCCTGCACCAGGCTGGGCTGCTCAGTGGGAAAGAGTCAGCCACAACAGTCCTTTTGGTGCTCAGCATGGAGCTCTAATGGTTGTGATAATGACAGCTCTGAACAGAGCATGTTAAAGCAAAACTGTTGTAGGTGTTGTAGTAGTTTAACAGTTTCTGCTGTTCAGAATGTTTTTTTTTGCTTTCTATTTTTGGAGGTCTTAGTATTTGCACAGAACCATATTAAATACTTACTTGTGATATACAATCCTGCTGCATTATTTACCATTTCTGGGGGCTGGATTGAGATTATCATTCATCTATTTGGTATAACACTGTTTTGGAAACTAACCTGGTATTTCTATTTAATGTTGCAGTCGTCTTTATGTTTTAGGAAGCATCTATTGGAAACTTTTAATTTCTCTCTTTACTTTGTCACTTGGGGGAGTCAGGCTGTGGGGGAGACAAGTGGGAATGCTCAAACCAGCATGTTAAAATTTCTACACATACTGACAGTGTTTCAGATTTTGTTTAAGGTTAAGAAGATGTTTAGGAATTTCTCCCAGTGGTCTGTCCTGAGGCTGGATGAATGGTTGGGAGCATGGGATGGTATGGTCAGGCACCTAGAACAGTGGACACCATTAGTGTTTTGGAACTTCACCCCTAAACAACTGCAGAATCCTGAGAAGCTGGGAAAATATTCGGAAAAGGTGTGCTGCTGCCTTGACAATCTTAGAGAGACTGAAATCACTACAATGTTCTGTGGCCTGGCCTACTGCTCAACACTTTTTTATTTGGCAGCCTAAAGGGAAAGAAGTCTGTAACTGGCCCTACGTTTGCTCCAGCCACTACACCAGGCCTTGCGGTTTAGTCAGATAACCAATCTGTGCCAGTCTTCGTGTCATCTGTAAACAAGACAAATAAAAGTGTCTGCAAAAGTCAGCTTGTTTAGTAAGAACAGAAATGCCTACTAAAATAAGGATAGAATAAGATGAGGATGAAACAGGGCCATCATGATGATGAGAGGAGGAAGAGTCAGAACTCATAAAGGAGGCAATAACTTTCTGACCACTAATTATGGGTGAACTGCAAGATGCACAGAAAGATTTCAGCTATCATCCACATGAATGCTCCAGTACAGGGATAATGGGGCCAGGACCCTGGGCTTACTGGGCAGCAAAGCTGAGATTCCTTTTTAGGTAAAGGGGATGTTAACAAAGCAGTGGGAAGAGGGACACAAGCCTTCACCCTGTGGAGGCAACTCTTGTCATCTGTGAAAGAAAGGTATCCCTTGAAAGAAGATCTGATGTGTTTCCCAGGTAAATGGAACCACCATAGAAAAGGCTATCCAGTAACTGGAGGATATTAGCTGTACAGGAGATGATGTACAACATTGATCTGAATGATGTAAGGCCTTGCACCTGAATCACAGCAGCTCCTACTACAATGCAAGCTGGGGACAAAGGGGCTAAGCACAGCTCTGCCAAGACAGGCTTGGGAGAGCTGGTGCATGGCAATCTGTGTGTGAGCCAGCAGCGTGCCCTCACAGCCCAGAATGCCAACCAGATGCTGGTCTGCATGTTATAGTGCTGATCCTGCCCCTGTACTGTGTGCTAGTGAAAGCTCCCCTGGAGTACTGTGCCCAGATGTCGAATCCTCAGCCCCTTTATGTATCGAAAGGCCTCAGGTCTTAGCACCATTCTGGCTTCGGTTTCATACTGTGAATGCTTTTCTTGCTAGAGTACTGTCAGAGTACTCTAGGCATCTCTATGGAGAAATGACTGTTAACCTCACAGAAAACAGGAAATATTGTACTAAATACTGTTGTTTAATTTGACCAGGTTTTTGACTTCAGGCTTGTTGCATCTTGGTCATTATGGCATGTACTTGTTCTTTATTGCAACTAATGAACTTCAAGGGAATCAAAGTTGTCTGTCAGACTTTATTATATCCAGTTTCTATTAATTAATTCTGTTAATTATTTCTATTAAATATCTTGAGATGTCTGCAGTACTGTACTCTATCCTTCTTAAAACTGTTTGTGTTGGTTGGAAATTCCATGCTTTATAAGTACCCAAATTCAGTATGTTCATGCCTTGCTCCACAAAGATCCATTTTACATCAATTTATTGCTCTTGTTGGGAGGACAGGCAGGATTAAGCATATATTGAGTTATCTCTGCTTGCATTCTATACTTGAGGTAAGTTCTTTTGGGATAACTAGTTTACAAGACTTCACATCTTGAAGCGAAGAGTGTTATGTGTATCTTTAGTATCAATAGAAGCAAGGTATATAAAGGCGTACTCTGAGTGTGAGGGTGGAGCTCTATTAGTCAGAGTGCACTGAATTAATACTCATCCCAGTACTGCTGGCTTTGCTGAGGAGTGTTTTCATCTTTGGTGATCTGCTCAACAATCATTTTAGAGATCTGGTTGCTCCTTCAGTAACGTGTCATTATTTCAGACTTAAAAGAACTCGGGTTGGTGGTGCGTAATCACAGTGATTTGAGTTGGACCTATCCAAAACCAGTGTTGCATGTAGTCTTGCTCTATTCTAAAGAAGAGCTTCTTGAGTGTAATTGTAAATCTTTCAGGATATTTTCAGTGCTTTTTATACCCACACTCTTCCTTGCAGTCCTTTTCTTACAAGTTCAGACTAAACTGAAGGTACAGGCCATTCTAATTAAAAAGACACCCTTTGAGGAGGACTTGAGGTGGTCAAGTTTAGAATTATGCGAATTTTCATTACATATGAGAAAGTCATGTAGACTCAGTGCACTTTATACCTCTTCTCATTCTCCTGTTATAATTGTTTGAGATGGGGATAACAGAGGATTGTTCCTACAAAGCGGTCTGTTATTAATCTTTATACGTGCAAGCTGAATTGGGTAAACCCTGAATAGTTGCATAAAGATTTTTAAGTGCTTGTCTTACCTTCTCAATATTTCTCAGATTCATGAGCCTAGATAGGGGAGTACATGTGAGATGACACCTTAACAATAAAGTAAATACATTGTGCAGTAAATACATAGCACTGGTCAAAGAGGGAACGGTTTACTGCTGAAGTCTTTTGCATATATGAAAAGACAGTAAGATTTCTAGAGTAATTTCAACTATCATTATGTGAAATTTTCTTAGTAAAATAGAAAACATGTACACTAATGACACTTCTTGAGGTTCAAATCTTGTTCATTAAACTAATAATCTTATCTTAGTTGTTTGGATATCCCTCATATTTAATATCTGGGTTGAAAGCCTCTAAGCCTGCTTAGAGGTCCTGTTAGCTTTTACATTAACTGTGACTGCATTCAGAATTGTGAGAGGCAAAGGGTTGCAGTATCAGCTTGGACAACATCTGGTGCCCTGGATGCTAATGGACTTTTCCAGATGAATGCCTGCTGCTGTGTAGGCAGGTCATCTGCACCACCCAGCCTTCAAGTGAGTGAGTGTCATCACAGCAAGTCAGGGCGTTCAGATGTCCCCACCTCAGCAGTCACAGAAGCTTGTTCTTGTGGGTGATGCTAACCCCCTGATGATTAATAATCACATGTAGTGCTGTTTAATTTTATCTACTGCAGAAATGGGTATCAACTGTTAGGAGTAATGCTGTAAATCTTGTGTTTCTTAATACAATGTTCCATGTGGTGTCACTAAGAAAACAAGTACTAGGATAAGAATTGCAAGTAGGAAATGGCTTAAAAAAGAGAGGTGAGTGTTGTGCAAAAATGAGAAATCATGGAATCATAGAATCTGGTGATTTGCAAGGTCACCTAGTTTAAAGGTAATTTAAAGGTCATCTAGTTCCCAACTCCCCTGCAGTGAATAAGGACATCTACAACTAGATCAGGTTGCTCAGAGTCAGGTCCAGCCTTACCTTGAATGCCTGGCAAGGATGGAACATCCATCACCTCTCTAGGCAGCTAGTTTCAGTGCCTCACTCACTGCTCATATTGTTAAATAAATAAATAAATAATTTTATTTATAACCACTCTGAATCTCACCTTTTCTAGTTCGAAACTGTTTCTCATTGTCTATCACTACAGGCCTTGCGGGAGAGTCTGTCCCCTTCTTACAGCCCCCTTTGTATACTGACAGGCCACTATTGGTCGCACCAGAACCTTCTCTTCTCCATGCTGAACAGACCCAGCTCTCTCAGCTTATCCTTGTGAGGTATTCCATACCTTGGATCATTTTTGTGGTCCTCCACTGGACACGGTGCTCCAGGTGAGGTCTCACCAGCACAGAGTAGAGGGGCAGAATCACTTCCCTTTCCCTCCTGACAGCACTTCTTTTGTGTCCAGGATAAGTTGGCTTTTGGGGCTGTGCTGGAACACATCCGGCTCACCATCCACTAATACCCAAGTCCTTTTTGGCAGGGCTTACAGAAAAGTTGCGAAGGTTACCAGTAAAGTCCTCAGGTTTTGGTTTTGGCCAAATGGTAATCTTTTTCTAATGGACATTGGAAAAAAAAAACTTACTTTGTTGTTGTAAAGTTAGAAAACATCCAGTCAAGACGAGGTTTGGGAAACTCTATTGAGGTGACTGAATTTTTTTGGGATCTATAGTAAAGAGGTTGAAATAAGAACATGCAGCCTTTTTGTGCTGGAAGACCAGTAAAAGAAATACCTACTACTTAGGAATTTAGAGAAGTGGAATCAGATGGTATTTGCAAGGGTGAAACTAGTGTATCTTTCAAAATCAAATCTCAGAAGATTATGCAAAGCAAGTAATTTTCAGTTGAATCAGGTAAGGTTTCAGGCCACTGAACAATGTTGTGGTTAAATTTTACCTGGAACGCTTCATGTTGTCATGGTTGTGGGACCGTGGAGAAAGAGAAGCTAGTATGACTGAATGTGAGACTTTCTCATGGAAGACTAACCGACTGCTACTTAATTGGCTTAGCAAATAGAGGACTGAAGAACCTGTGCTGTAATCTAAATTGGTCAGAGGTGTTTTGCAGGGAATGGGAAGAGAGATGTGTATTGCAGTGTATCCCAGAATGTAAGGATTCCTGAAGAATCTTCCACTAAGTATGGCAGTGACAATCTCTACCTTTCCTATGGGATTCAATAAATCTATGCCTAAAGCAAAATTTCAAGGCCCAAATTCTTACCTGTACATGTGGTCCTCTTTCTAGGATTTTCAAGGTCTGGATTTTCCTAGACGTTTAACTTCGTATGTGTCTTTTCTGTCCATAGTAGGTGATAACAAGTACTGGCCTTACTGTGATGTATTTGAGGCTGAGAAGGATCTCTCTTATACAACTTCTGTGCTGTTCTGCTTAAATAGCAGTCTGTAGAGGTTGTGTTTTGGGGAAGGATTAGGTTTGTAAATGAATGTAAGGGAGCAAAGCCTTTATTTTTGTGGTGAAAGTCAGGAGTGCTAAATGCTAAAGTTTTTAATCTTTTTTTTTTTTTTTAAGGGAATTAAAACAGTGTTTCAGTTACTCTGACTGTTATCATATGTAGAACTATAGAAACTGTTCTGCTAAAACTCAGCTTAATATTATTTAGTCTTGTTTTGGAGCGAGCTGTCAGTCCCAGAGCACCTTCTCTGTTCGGAGATTAGAAGGAAATAGTGAATGGTATGTTAACACGTAAATTCAACTAAATTTCAAGTTAAGTGCTATTAAGACATAGCACTGCTGGTATTTTAAGTAGGTAAGTAATGGTCTGATTGTGAAAAGAACTCTCTGTTCTTCTTGAGAACACTGTAAGTGTAATTTGTGGTTTCCTCTTCTTGTCTCTACTGTTTCCCAGTATACTGAAAGCAGGAATTGTATTGTCTTATCAGTGTAAACTTCAGATTTTTTTCTGGGCCTATGTTTCAGTGTTAATTCCAGCTTGGAGGAAGTGAAATAATAGATACAGCTTTCCTACTTCTTTGTGCCTGCCTAATGGTGGTTTCTCCTGGAAGCAGTCAATGCTACTGAGCCAGCCAGGAGTCTTCAGTGACAACCAGGATAAAACAAACCAGCTGCAAACCACAACAAGGCAATTCAGCAAAAAGTCTGTGTAGACAAGTTTGACTTGGCAAACGGATTTAAGGAGCTTGCTAACCTTCCTTTCTGTAACTGAGGCATGAGGCATAATTAATTGTTTTTGAAATAGCACAAGACCCTTTCCTCTGTGCAGATTCTCAGTGGAAACACCTGCAGAAATAGTCAGAATGATTCTGCTGCCCAGCTCTATATGTTGCTGACTGACAGTTTCTTGGAATGTGAAATTCAGATCTGTGACTATTGGTGTTTTCTAGTGTACTGTTCACTTCACAATGTGCATTCACCACCAAGTAAACAGACATAGAGGAGCATGACCTCTTGTTACATTGTGCTGCTGTGCTGTAATTCATTTCAAAAGACTACCAGATAATGACACCAAGATTTCAAACTTGAACTGTCTTTGAGTAGTTGGGAATTTATGATTCCAGTTATTGTTAATCTGTTATTCATTCAGTACTAACAAAGTGCTTGTATCAGAATGTCTTTGTTTTCTAAGTAGGCTGCTATTAAAAATACATCAATGTAACATGCCTTTTTAAAAGATTTAATAATCTTCCCTCCGTGGTAAAGGCACAGGACTTGTTGACTAATGACAAAACAATTGAACAATTCAATTAATTTATGTATAGTGTTCTTAAGAATAGCTGATTGCTGAATGAGGCACCCCACATATTGTCGTAAGTTAAAAGTATTGTTTTGATATGCTGATTGCCTATTCATTGTGTTACTTCTCCCAGAGGATCTGGAGTTAATTAGCTACCTAGTGCCTGACCACCAGTCAAGTTTACTTCATCCTGTCGGGGACATCAACAATAAACTCGGCAGCATGGAAATATCCTAGGACTAAAACATACAGTAGCCAGCAGGTCCCAAAGAACAACGGGATTTGACTAATAAGTAAGCACTGCACATATGGGCAGAGAATTAACTGGCACTGGCTTTTATTTGAAAGTCTCCCAGGTATTGACATGCAGATGGACTTGGGGGTGGATGAATGCCATGATGGATGAAGGTCACGTATAGGACTCTGTTTCTAACCTTTCTTGTTTTTCTGGAACACCACACCTTACACCCTTAATAGCACCAGTTGTTGCCTCCATTGTTTGAGGTTCGGATTTTTCATTCTATTTCCAGGCTTGTGTGGATTCTCAGACATCTAAATAAAAACACAGGGTTTAGTATCAAAGTATTATGTGTATAGCTTTGCCAATTTTGTTGTTTTAAAAGCTGATTTGCATTTGGAAATTGTGCTTGCATCCAGATTTTTCTTTGAGAATAAGACATAGATGTTGTGTTTTCTCTGAGAGGAAGAGCTTTTATTGCTTTTAGTGAGGTAGTGAGACCAGAACATGTCCCCTTGAACCCTGCATTGTAGTTATAATATTTCTGCGTCTTCAATGTTTTTTGCCCCATTGTGAATGCTGTGCTCAAAGTAAATGTTTAGTTTGCCTAACTAGCTGTTAGGCAAATTGGTGATGTGTGATAAGAAAGTATAACCCTGTAAAACTTAAAAATAGCTGTCACCAGAAACAAATTTAAGAAACCCTCCCTCTGATGATTTGTCAGATAATCTTCTGTCAAAAGCTGTTTCTGTCCCATCACCTAATTTGATTCTTCTTTGAAAGAGTTTAAGGTAGCTTTTTATTGTATTTTTTTTCCCCCCTCACGTCTAAGCTCACACAGAACTCCCAATTACAGTTAGTTGTGTCCAGTGCAGTAGCTGGAGTTTGTGACAATATTTTATCTGCACAGTTTTAAATTTTTTAGCCTATCTTATCTTTATTAAGCAGCAAAAGAAATCCAGTTAGCTGTTAAATTAAATGAGCTGTTACTGTCAGTAATTTGGTGTTTGCAGTTCGTGCAGGACAAGAATAAATTGTGGTGGCCCCCAAGTAAAGATTAAAATCTGTGCCACATGTGTAGATTCCCTTCATTCTTCCCTTCCATCCTTAAGGGAACAAAAATCCTTGCCACCTCAAAATTATCTAGGCCCTCAGAAGTGTCTGAAGAGTAATGAAAAAGTCTTGAGAGGGAGGAGGTAAAGTTGAAAGGGCCTAGCTCAGCTGTGATAAATAAATGGACAAAAAGCAGTCTGGGGTACGGGCCAGCGAAAGTGGAATCCTTGTCTCTTGGGGCTGTGGAAAGAACAGATGGAAGGGCCTGATTTTAAGCAGAGCTGAAAATGAGTCTTTCATCTGCTTCTGATAAAAGAGGGAGACGGACTCTGTTTACTACCTCGTGGTTCTTTGTCGTGGAATGTTTAAGGATATCACTCTGAAAAATGCAATTTTTGTTCAAAAATTTGAGTAGAAATCAAAGTCACTTGAAGTATTTTAGGAACTATTTACTAGGTTTTCCACATGTAGAAGCTTCTTTATATTTTGTTTGGTGTTGTAGTCCCATTTATGTAAAAATTAAATTCATGATCTTAATGTATTGATTTTGCAATCTGTTCATTATTTAAGGAAGGATAGGTTTTAGATGTATGTGAGTGCTACTTTAAAACAAATATTTTTAACTCTTGAAGGTTAGTGGGGTTTTTTAGGTCTCTTCAGGTATCACTTTTATCACATTTTCTCTATACTGTGTTTACTCTAGCTATATATGTTGAAGAACCAACTGCCTATCACTGCCTGTCTTCTTTCTGCATTTTCATTGGTCAGGAGATTAAGTATTCACATAGGGAGAAATAACTATCCCTAAATTGTAACATGTTCAGAATGTGCGAATCACCTATCTCGCAGGATGCTCAACTTTTTATTTTTTGGTTTAACAAATAATGGAGAAAAGATCATTAAATGTGTTCTCCCTCCTTGTTTGGGGATAGGAGCTAGGAAAAAGCCTGAACAATGCAAAATAAAACTTTGGAAATGCTATAGAGACTTTGTCTAAGGGCTAAATCATGCTAATCTTGATTTTTCTTTCTTTCAAGTATATGATTAGAAATGCTATGTTTCTGAGTTTGAGAATACTTTTTTCAAGCTAAAATAGCATTTTTCGAAACTTTCTAAAATTGAATAGAGATACATAGATTTATATAAGTAGGAGTAAAAAAATAGAATTAAGATTCTGTGTTACTTTGTGAGGCTGTGAGAGGAGAAACTCAAAAATCAGCTTTTAACTTGACTAAAAGTGATTTAAGTAGCATGTTTGAATTTTCCTGATATTTACTATTCCCTAGTATTTATTTCTTCATTTGCCCTTCCAACAGGAAACAGTCCTCAAGACAGTCCTAGGAATTTCTCTCCCAGTGCCTCAGCCCACTTCTCTTTTGCAAGAAGGTAAGCGTTTGTCTGTAGCATGCTGCGTGCGTTCTGCAGAAAGGAAATGTTGTTGGACTCAGATATCAAATGGTGATTGCAAATACACTGTTATATCTGTCAAATCTATCACAAAGAATTATATCTGTCTCTGTTATACAAACTCCTTTAAACCTCAGTTGCAGCAAAACTTTGTTGGATGATTGATACAGTGCCTTTATACCTTTTTCAATTCAAAAAAAGATGTTTTGTTAATGACTTTTAAATGAATCTTATTCGGGCTATATGGAAATGCAGATGTTATCTCCTCATCTATTGGAATTTGTAGAAGTTGTAGCATATATCTATTTTTTTAAACTCATTTTTAACAATGTAAGAAGTGCATAGCATGCAAGAATCCTGTCATAGAGAAGATGGAGTAGAAGTGCCTGTATATAGAGCTGCGCTTTGCAGGTAACAGCTGGATTGTCACCAGATATTACATCTGACCTTGATCTTTTTCACTATCTGGACAACTGAGACAGACAGTTCTGTCATAGGGGCATTCTGAGGGTTAATTAATGTTAGAATTTTTGATCATATAAAGTGAATTTGAAGTAATCTATGAGGTAAATTACTATTAAATGAACCATAAACTAAATTGATTGTGTGTCTTGGGAGACTGCCTATTTGTGCCATTGTGGTTCCGTATCACTTAATACCTTGTCAACTTACCTTAAATAATATATTCATTAACTCTAAGCCTGGGAGAATACGTAAAGTTTGTATGTTGACCCAAGAATATAGACACAAAAAAATGAAATAGGAGTGCAGTGGCATTCTTTGTCATTAATGTCAGGTATATAACTGTTGTATTCGCAGTAAGGTAACACTGCTATAACTTTACTTCCTTTCTTTTAGGCATTCATTGAAGTTGCTCACACAACAGCTCATAAAAATGCACACGAAGAAGTGTGTGATCTCTACTTATATGCTGCATAGGGGAGAAAGCTTCACACACTTATTCTTTTTATTCATATCTGAAACAGTAGTAGATTCTACCAGTCTTTCTGATACTGCATGATGCCGTTTTTTAAATCAACACCTTAAAAAATATTTCTTTGGAATTTATTTCCTCTTGATAATATCTTTATTGTAAAAGGAATGATACATCTTCATAGATTTTTTGTTTGTGAACGTATTTTCAGGAAGATTAGTTAAATCCTTAAATAGCTTATAATGGAAAAAGCAGATGTGAAAGACAACGTTATTTAGAAAAACAGCAGGCAGGAAGTACTTTTCCTTTCCCACCCATAATAAAAAAAAAATTCAAATCATCCTGTTCCTCTGAACCTTAAAATTCAAGGAGGAAAATGAATTTGTCTTATCAGTATTTCAGCTGATTTTAACCATTCTTAGAGCATTGAAAGTCCGTTAATTTCCAAATGAAGAGTTTTAAGTCTTTCTCTTATGCGATTAACACAAGAACTTTCTGCTATTTTAAAATATTTAACCCTTATGCTGGGATTCAAAGAAACTTCTTTTTAGCACTGTCCATGAAAACTAACTTTCTTCAGTGTTCATAGCACAAATGTTTGTTAACACTACATTTGAAAGTGTAGATAAAAAAGTTTATCAAGTTGGTGTATGTATTATGGTTATTTCCACATAACCTGTGTGTCTCAGGCCCGTCTGCAGCAAGCACAAGTGTCAACTTCCTCTGCCCAGATTTGATGCTGTGACACAAAAGGAATAGACTGTGCTTCTCCTGTCTGCCACTACAAATAGTGGTAAAAGTCCAGTGTCTGTGATCCCGTGCGTAGCTGGCAGATACTGCTTTCTAGAGCTTCTGGAGAGGTAGATCTGTACTGTAGTCCAGTGACAAACAGTATGTCAGGGTCCAGGGAAAATGCTGTAGGTACTTACTAAGCTTTTCTCCTTTCTTCCTGATTGGATGCTTCCTATTTTCTCTCCTCTGCTTCTGGGGTGTTTTCTGAGATAACCTTGCCCCCCTTCAAAGGCTTTTATGAGTGGGAATTGCTGTATGATGCAGGAATCCTGTTCAGTATAGATAATTCATTGACTGTATTTTCTATCTCACTGCTGTGGAATATATAGGTCTAAGCCAATTTAAATTACCTTTTGTTTCTCTTTCAACTGTGAGCATACCTAAGTTGTGCAGCTGAGCCAAAATGAAGAGAAAGCTCTTTTTGTAATTGCTCACTGAGCTGGATATTGGTGATTTCTTTTCGGGAAAGAGTGAGGAATTAATGAAATAAAAGCAAAACAGTTGGACTATATCATCTTTGAGGTCTTTTCCAACAACCTTAGTGATTATATGATTCTGTGCTAAGTATTTGTCCAAAACTCACTCTTGTCCTTCTACTACATGTTCTCTTTTCATAATTAATAGCATTAAGATATGTTCTAATTTGTAATGGACAGCATTTCAGATGCAGTTCTTGACGTATTTACATGTACTCTGTTATAGCTTGTAAATAAATGGGAGTAGGAAACAAACTGCTAGAATGGAAAGGGAAAAGATTACCTCAAAGGATAGGAAAGTTCCCCCAAGAGATTCAGGGCTCCAGATTTGCTGTGACTTAAGTTCTCCTTTATGGAGTTGTATTTTTTGTGCAGATTGGACTTGAAAGGTGATCTTTGTGCTGGCTGTAAAACAGAACTTTGATTTTTCTCTCAACTCTGCCATCATCTTGTGTATTAATAAAAATAATTTTATTTTCTTGTTTATGTATGTATTATTTTCCCTTTTTTTTTTTTTATTTTAACATATTTGATAACAATTGTACTCCAGTCATGGGCACCGAAATGACAGGTAAATGATACCTCCTTAGAAATCAAAACATCGACTTCGTCATTGCTTTTTGGTTTGTCTCTTTGATCGTTTAAGCTCCATCTTTTCTATGTGTAGCTCATCTGAAGCTGTGAAGAGTAGAATTGATGCTGGTTGCGATTTTTATTTAATCTGATTAAGCATGATTTTTTCTGAGGCATTTCTTTTTACTGATCTACAACTTTGCACAAATTTAAGTGTTTACCAAATCATTATTTCCTAGTTATTTTAGATTAGCTTGTTAGTTTGCTGTTGTCCGCCACTGATGTCATGTAAGAAAGTGTTACCTTTACACTTAAAGCTGTCTCCTGGTTATTTTCTGGTTCAGAGCATCATGACTTGCATTTGTTCACAGGTTTTTAATTTGCTTCTCATTCATTTTCATTTGATGAACCTGAAAGTTATGAAAATTCCATGTTCAGTTTTTATGCACATTAGTGAGAGATCATTTCTGTGGATCTATTCATTCACTTTCTAATTGTTTAATCTCATCAATTTGGTCTAGAAAAAAGCTTTAGGAAGTCCATAAACCTGAATCATCTTTGCTGAAAGCTTGTTTATTGTGGTCCCTTGTGAATGTTTACTTTCTATTAAAAAACTTGTCTGCAACATGCTTTTGGAATGCAGTTTTTCACGATAACACTTCATAGATGTTTCTACATACTGCAGTGTTCATTTGACTAAACTCAGTTTTCACAACAGGACTGATGGTCGTCGCTGGTCTTTGGCTTCCCTCCCTTCTTCTGGCTATGGTACAAATACACCCAGCTCAACTGTTTCTGTGAGTATCCACTTTGCTATGCAGATAGATTTTCATTACATGCCCTATATTCTTAAATTAAGTAGTGGTTATTTGTTTTAGGAAAAGGCAGTGTAAGACTTCTTGTGTCATTTCTTTTCCTGTTTGTTGTTGTCTGTTTTTTACTGGACACCTGGTGTCTGTTTTTGTTTGTTTGTTTTTTTAATGTTTATTTTAGAATTTAAGTAACCTCTTCTCCTGGGTATATTTTACTTCTATTGTGAAGTAGTGGAATTTCACATCCTGAGCACTGATTAAACTTGACCATTTTGCACCATGGTCAACTCTTTATCTTCATCCATAAAAACTCTTGGAAAGTGGAATCAATTCTATTCCTTACTAACTTAAAAAAAAAATGTTGGATTTTATGTACACAGGGCACTCTGAAAGTAATGCTTCCGTATTTATTTTCATAGAAACTACAACAGATACAAAGAGCGTTATAAGACTGTCAGAGCAAATTCTCATCTACAAAACATTTTTCAATACAATCAGCACCATGAGCTGTGCATTTTCACCAGAAATGAACAAGATCCTGCATGTCCCTTGTAAGAATAGACACCAGTAGAAGTCACCCACTATCACTGTCACCTTTGCTGAAGTGTACCACCCACTGCCTCATGGTGGTTACATCCACTGGTTGGTCTCCATAAATATTCAGCAAGTCAGTGAATGACAGTGGGTGCAATTATTTTCTCATACAGTGACACATCCTTGTTTAATGCATTCTTCCATCTCAGATGCTGTTCTGTCAAACTGTGTCTCCACTGCTGTTTGTCACACAACAATGAAATAAAGTGGAGTATTGGTGGGAAGATGCTATCTCTACTGCCATATCACTATAATTAGATGCCTCCAATGTTGTGGGCTAACATAATAAGATATGAGGCATTACTTTTGGAGCAGCCTTTGTATATTTTGAACTGCTTCTCAGCAGCACTCATTTTCGACCTCTGACCTGGATCAAGTCTTTGCCAAGTAAATGCTTTGTTTCACATTGTCTCTGACCACTTTCCATGGTGCACAGTCATGCACCTCTTCTTGACACCAGCGCAGATATGCTGTGCTATTCACTTGAAATATATTGATGTAAAGGAGCTTGTCAGATAATAAGTTGCTTTAGCAAACTCATCATTGTTAGAAGTGAGAGACGTGCTAGAGAAGAAATAAAAAGCTGTATCAGGAATGTTTTAAAACACAGTTCTAATTTTCCATCCACAGGCATAGCTTTTTTCTTTGATAGCTTCCATTTTAGAATTGTAGTTTACAGTGTTTTGTTTCTTTCTTTACTCCATTTTAAGTTTATGGATGTGCTGAAACACAAAACAGTTTTTACATCACATTTGCATTTCTTCTGGAAAAAAGCAGCACTGTCATTTGTGTAGTTAATGTATCTCAACTGTTGTGATACTATTTTTGAGTTCTGCCTTGATATTCTTTGACACGACCACATCTTATAAATACTAAAATAGATTTATATCATTGAACAAGCATTCTAACTTGTGAATCTGTTTTCTAGGAAGATTAAATTTTGTTGAAGAAAGCGACAGTGTAGAGTTGATGCCCCATGTTTCTTTTCCTTTGTGGAATTTTTTTTTGTTTTTTCTTCCAAGAATCCTCGCCTGTTGATGAACTCTGTAAAAGTATTGAGGCAACTTCAAATTTTAATTTTAAATGTAGTCACTATTTCTTTGCTACTTACTGGAAGAGTTCTTCGTGTTTTTTGCACATTGACTGATGTACTTCATTTGAAAAATGAAAACTCTTCATCTAATTAATGTCACCTATGTTTTCAGAATCTGAAGTGGCTAGCACTGTGCAACCTTCCTCTCTGTATTTTTCCAGATTCATAAAGACAGTGACAGATCATAAGTGGTAGTCTTAAGTATACGTACAGAGTGCTGAGTTTTCAATGCAGGATGAATAAGATACACCTTAATTAATCCAGAGATTTATTAACTGGAAACCAGAAGTAGTTTTTGCATAACACAGTAGAGCACAACTCGGATCTTTTCACTTTGACTGAAAGTCAAAGCAGGGACAGAAGAGCTGATAGTAACCCTACCATGAGTATGCTGCACACCACCTCCTGTTGCCCCATTTTTGTGATTTGGTGGTGTGGTTTTGTTTTGTTTTTTGTTTATTTGTTTGTTGTATTGGATTTAACAGTGGAATTAACAGTGGAATTAACAGTGTAATGGAATTTCAGGGGTTTCATGCTGCAGATACAAAAGCAATGCAGAAAGCAAATGAAAATGTCTCCTGCTAGCATTGTTGAATTGAAAATAAACTGCTGGTGTGTTGTATTCTAAGAAACAAAGTTTAATCTGATCTTTCCAGTTAAATCATGCTGTTAAGATGATTGTGTATCTTTTAGGAGAAGAGGCCCATAGGAAGTAAAAAATGTGAAAAAGAATTGGTTACCTTTTTTTTTTTTTTTTTTTTTCCAATACCTATTCTTTGTAAACTGTTTGGATGGGAAGATAGATATGAAGGTTGGGAAGGAAATCTTTGCAATTACATTAGCTGATACTGGCTACAGATCTTTATTTCTGTATTAGAAGAACTGTCTACCTTGTAGTGATGCACTCATAATAAATATGTTAAATCCTATGTAATTTTTGATTGAGTGAACTTTTCTAGAATGCCAGAATGGCTATTTCTTTTTTTCTTTGTAGAATTCTGCTATGAGAACTCTGATCTGTGCAGAGGTCAGAATTCAGACCTCCAAGAAAATGCACTCTGGTGCATGGTTCTGGTGTAGCTGGAAGTCCTTAAGAAAAGGCCTGTCATCTTACATGTGGAAAAAGATGAAGTAGATTATTGCTTTTTTGATGTGCCTAGAATCCCCTGAAATGCAAAGGATATTTATTTTTTAGAAATAGGTATACGTGACAGTCTGTATTGGGAAACGTCATTGTTCTTTTAAGTTAATGAGGGTGGCTCTAGAATTAATCATGAGGTTAATTGCAGCTAGCTGCTACAGTGTGAGATATGAAAGAGAGTAGTACTGTGTACTGAATTATGCATAGAAATGTGCTACTGCTGAAGTTCATAATTGAGTTACTGTGGCTCGACAGGTTACTCCCTATCAAGTAAACTGTGGTAAATTCTTGGTTTACACTCTTTTTAGCCTGCAACAAAGCAAGATAATGGGGTCTTGCTATCTTTAACTTGTTCTCATGTGATGAAGCTTTCCTATATACACTAGTTTTATGAGAGAGAACTTTTCCCATCAGTTTTTTTTTTTCTTTTTTCTTTCAAGAGATGACTTCATGTGATCTAGTGCGATAAGTAAGCTTTTCTTTAGTTCTTAGAATTAGGATTTGTTCAGCTTTCACCGTTCAGATTACCAGGTGATTATAAAGACTGTCTTGTTCCTTTGATTAACAGCCTGGATATTACCTGCTGACGTTAGTAATGCATGGAAATGTCAGTACAGTATGGAAGTTTATTGACTTCTGTCACTTTGAATGGAAGAGCAAAGATACCCTTTGCTACAAATGCAAAGGCCCTTGTGTAGGCCTTCAGTAAAAAAGCAACCAGGGAAGAGTCCTGATGTCTTATATGTGAAGAAAGATAAGAACAATAGTTTGCATGAGAAGATGGGCGTAGAGAAGAATCTTATGCTGAAAAAGCCATCCGGGGACTGACAAGTTACAGAGAGAAATTGAAGTTTTTGGAATTTATCCCCTCCACAGTTAAAATAAAAGTAATGTCTACATGATAACAGACAGCTTTCTAGTGTCACAGTCACATCAGCAGGGATATAGAATGCACCCTTGGCAGGTTTGTGGATGACATCATACTGAGTGGTGCAGCACACATGAGGGAAAGGATGACATCCAGAGAGACCTAGACTGGTTAAGCCTGTCATGTGGGCCCAGGTGAACATCATGGGGTTCATTAAGGCCAAGTGCCAAGTTTTGCACCTGGATCATGGCAGCCGTCACTATCAATGCAAGCTGGAGGATGAAAGGGTGGAGCACAGCCCTGCCAAAAAGGACTTGGGGATATTGGTGGATAGTGAGCTGGATGTGAGCCAGCAATGTGCTCTCACAGCCCCAAAAGCCAACCAGATCCTGGCCTGCATCAAAAGAGGCATGGCCAGCAGGTTGAGGGAGCTGATCCTGTCCTTCTGCTCTTGCAGACCTCATCTGTTGTCCTGCATCCAGATGTGTCTCAGGAGAGACATGGACCTGTTGGATTGTGTTCAGAAGAGGGCCACAAAATGATCCAAGAGATAGAATGCCTCCCCTGTGAGGATAGTCTAAGAGATAAGGGACTGTTCAGCCTGGAGAAGAGAAGGCTCTGGGGAGATCTGATAGCAGCCTTTCAGTATCTAAAGGGGAGCGATAAGAAATAAGGGGACGGACTCTTCAGTGGGGTCTGTAGTGGTGGGACAAGTGGAAATAGTTAAAAAAAAAAGGGGGGGGGGAGGAAGATTTAGTCTGGATATAAGCAGTAAGTTTTTTATAGCGGTGAGGCACTGGAACTGGTTGCTCAGAAAGGTGGTGGATGCCCTGTCCCTGAAGCCGTTCAAGATCAGACTGGATGGGACTCTGAGCAACCTGATGTAGTTGTAGGTTTCTCTGTTCATTGCAGGGGAGTTTAACTAGATGACTTTAAGGGTCTCTTCCTACTCAAGCAATTCTATGATGATGTGCAGATATCCATGAACTGGTCCATGTTAGAAACCATGTTCAGTACCAGAAACAGTAGAGCATCTACAGAAATCAGTCCGGATTATGGCACATTAATTTTTTCAGCAAGAATTTAGACTGTTTTTCTCCAAACTTTGATAATCTTGATTGTCCATAATGAAATAATTTACATGTACAGAATTGAAATTTGTATTGGCAATAAGTTGTACTCTACAGCTAACATACTTGTTTTGCCTTACTCAAGTAATTAACTTTCAGCAGACTCCATTTAAAATATTCTCTACATACTGTTGTGTATTACTGACACCAGATGTCTGTGCCTTAGAAAGACAAAATGTGAACTTCCAAAATGCGATGATTCATTCTTCTGAGACAGTAGTTTTTGTATTTAAACTTTGTTTAGCTCTGTAAATTGAGACTAATTATTTTTGTTCTTCTTTAATTTAGTAGTTAAGCATAGGAAACATAACTGTAATTTTTATGTTAAATAACTTCATTCACAAGCAGAGAATATGATGTTGAAAATGCTTCTTCACTGATAGATGTTTGTGTTTGCTTTTCTTTTCCAGTCATCTTGTTCATCACAAGAGAAACTACACCAGTTACCTTACCAACCAACACCTGATGAACTACATTTTTTATCTAAACATTTCTGTACCACTGAAAGCATTGCAAGTGATAACAGATGCAGGACCACAGCAATGCGCCCTCGCTCCAGAAGTCTCAGGTGAGTTTGTCCGTCAGGTGAAAGGGGTTGAGTTTTAATTGACGTACTCTAGAACATTGTGGTTTTGTGTATTGGGAGCATTCATTATTTTCCTAATTGATGAATACAAGAGGTAAGAATCTGTGCTTGAACTATTAATAACCCTTTTTAAGTTTTTGTTCCTATGTTCAGCAGTGTAAGATAAGGCATAAAGGTGGCAACTTAACCCCTTCTAATGAGCTATGCCTTACTGATCTAGAGACTTCTAGAGTTCAAATTGTGTAAATAATATTGTCTTTTTTTTTTTTTTTTTTTTTTTTTAAGTAATTTGAAATGCATTTATATTCTAGAAGTGCCTGAAAAGAACTGTGGTGAAGAATAAATGGGCAAGAAGTTGGGGTGGAGCCATTCATTAATTCATTAGTTTTCTTTAATAAAAATAAACTTCAGTTTCTTGTTTCCCAGAGTTGACCTTTAGAGTTTCCTTTGCAGTGACATTTGTGTAAGGTGTATTTCATTGAGGATCATATTTTTTATGGTTCTTTTTTGCTCTTCTAGAGAGCTGAAAGCCATTTCTTTTGCTTATATAAGAAATGCATTTCAAGAAACTTCTATGTACGTGTTAAGATGAAGACACTCCTAGAGGAGGACATTGCCTTCTTGGGATTTATTTCACATCTTTTACACCATATTTGGGTGCACTGGTGTCTTCAAAGTCAGATAGACATTTTAAAAAATGAGGTTTATGATAGTGAAAAGGAAGTTTGCTAGGTTAGCCAAGGCCATGGATACGTTTTATAGATAGTTTTCCTGCAAGTTTCACGCTTTTATTTTTTTTTCCAGGCACGGTGCTTGTGGCATGGAACTTGTGCATGTTACAGCATTACTTGCAGAAGTGACAGCTTTTACCTGCCGGTTAGATTGGAAATAATAGTTTTGACCTTTTTCATGATCAGTTTAAAAATATGTATTTATATGTGGGTAAATGTGTATGTATATGAACTCCTCACAGACTGCTGAATGTCTTCACTTGCAGCTAGTGGAGTTCTTGGTCAGGTTTTGCTATTTTGGTTGTATATATCCTTCAGAAGGGCAGATGTAGTCATAGATATAATCATCTGTTAAGTGGATGTCTCATCCTTCTGAAAAAAGAAACGTAATGTTGTGTTGCAAGACATGCTGAACTGCAGTTAAAAACTAAGAAAATAGCATGTTTGGCAGTCAGATGTCAAGCATATGATGTAATTTTTAAGGCCTGGTCAGAAGTAACAGAAAAGAGCAAAGCATGCCACTGATTAGAAATTATACCTGTTTAGTAAAGTGTTTGTTGACTTCTTGGTGCAAATAAGCTGTTCAAAAAAATAACTGCTAATTATAGCTAGCGCTGAGACAAGTATAAAGAAATAATTTGCTTTGTTTGCAGTCCTGGACGTTCTCCTGCCTGCTGTGACAATGAGATCATTATGATGAACCATGTTTACAAAGAAAGGTTCCCAAAGGTAATAAATTATATTTAAGATACACAGTATCTAAATCAATAGGCAACATAGGTTTTAAGTAAATTATGTTTTTGTTATGGAAACTAATGATTCAAGCCTGTAATGGCTTTCACAAAGCATCACCAAGTTCTTATTACAAAGATAAGATCACAATAAAGAAAATCCCTGCTGAGAACTGGACATTCATTTGACGAGCTGCTGAACTGGTTTTGAAATTAATCATGCTGGTAATATATTCTGCTGATTGGAAAGAAACAATAGCATCCACTTTCAATAGGTGGTGTGTACTTGGAGTTAGCTTATATAGATTTAGTAAAAAAAACAATTTTGGTTGCTCAGTCTTTTGCAGAATCTGTTGATAAACCTGCAAACTGCTGTTCCATATTTCTCTCTTTTCCCAGACAGTTGTCTTAAATGTTTTTTTCAGTGGTAAAGACCAGCATGAAGTTGTCATGAGTTTGGTTCTGAGAAAGCAACTCAGGAAATGTTTCTGGCTTGTCCAGAAATCTGAGACAAAAATGAGTTCCTCTGTGCCACATGTTGCTAGGAGCACTGTGCTGTTAGTTGATCCTAGAATGTATATGATTTCTGGAAAATAAAATACAAGTGAAACTGATACAGTTCCCCATAGCACCTAAAAGTAGTAACTATAGGAAATCTTCATATTTCTTTATATTTATAAATTTATTTTTATTAAATGTATGTAATATTTATGTTTTTATTTGTAGAAAATTATGAAGATATTTGTAGAGAGCTTGAGCAGCAGACACCGGTTTGAAATGAGCCTCTCATTTCAGTGGATCAGTTATGAATTAAAAGGAGTGAGATTATTTTTAGTAAGGACAATACTGTAGTTATCGCCAGTATATTTTTATAATCTGCTATACATGAGAAACAAGGCAGTTGATTCTATAAAGCAGGCATATCATGCGTGCAGCAAACGTCTTCCAGTAACTATGAGCCTTTGGGTTTTTTTAGTCAGTTAAAGTGACTTTCAAACCCACTCTGTTAAAATGTGTTTGTGGTGTAACCTGTACAAAAGGAAGGAAGATAATCTGGTGTGTAGCATTTGCAGTTTTAGCAAAACATATGAAGACCTCCATAAGTTCTCCTTGCTTTTATTTTGCCTTGAACTTAGTTTTACAGTCATGAGTGTATTTTAATTATGTTGGTGAGTGAGCATCATAAGATCACTGTTTATTGCTGGGGGCAGACAAAACTGGGGTCTATATAATGGAATACTAAGACTTTCATTTCTCTGTACTGGTAACTGGGGGGTATGTAGTCTGTCACTCTTGTCTATTTCCTTGCTTTTTTCTTGAGTCGTTTTGTGTAATAAACATAGGCAACTTCTTAGGTACTGCAGAAATGTTGTAAAACCAGGAGTAATTGTTGAAGTTGTGAGGCTGATGTAATATATTGTGTGTACATTTGTATATAGGCCACAGCCCAGATGGAAGAAAGGCTTCAGGACGTTATAACAAATCATTCTCCAGAAAACGTCCTTCCGCTGGCAGATGGTGTACTCAGTTTCACCCACCATCAGATCACAGAACTGGCTCGAGATTGTTTGGATAAATCCCACCAGGGCCTCATCACGTCTCGATACTTCCTTGAATTACAGCAAAAATTAGACAAATTGCTACAGGAGGTATGAGCTGTTATGATTAGTAGTAAAATGGTTTAAATATGTTTGCAGTTTGAAATAGTTATGACTGTTGCACTCAAATAATTTGTCAAAGAGATGTTCATGGCAATTTTAGTCTACGTGATAACCACTACAAGGGCCAAAAGACATTCCTAATGTAGTCTGTGATAAGTAGGTTGTAAAGATTCAGAAACAACAGCATTTTGTCTTGCAGTGTTAATTATAAATTGCTTACAGAAGCATGTGCATAAGCCCTAAGTGAGGAAGCTTGCTATTCTATTTGCTGTGGATAAATGAGGAAATGCATACCACTTCCACTCTTTCCACTTTATCAACCTTACTAATTGCCTGCTGTGTTGACAAAGGAGGCAACAGCCCTTATGTTTCCATTACTTGGAGGTTATTATTAATTATTTAAATATTTCCCTCCTTCATAATTAAAGTGTTTATTAGCAGAAATTCAGTTTTGAAAGCATTGAAACTTCCGTAGAATAGTCTGGTAAATTAATTAACAAAAGAGTGAAACTTATTTATAGCGTGACACTGTAAGTCAATACAGTTTATATATACATCATTTTTAAAACAAATGAAATATTAAATGGTATAACTGTAAATGTGGGACTTGATAGTATACTGGGAACCAAAGTTAATGTGATAGACTAGCAGATTTGATAGACTTGAAATTTTCCCAGTGATATGTTCAAGTATTCTGCCTTGTTAATTCAAACAGTTTCTTCTGTTTTCTTTTAAATGAAGGAGCAATCTCTAAAGATTTTGATCATTTTTGTTGCTGTTTTTGTTTTTTCCTGTGCTGATTTTTTATTTACTTCTATTCAATAGATTTACTTTCAGTTAATTTCTGCTACTGTATTCTGAACTTCTTGTCATAAAGCAGCGTAAAAGTTAAGGCATCGCTAAAATATGTATGGATTGTTGAAGTCCTGTCCTTTAAACAGAGAAAATAAAAACCTCCCAGCAATGTAATTCAGCAGTAGGAAAGCCTGCTCCTTTCCTCAGCTTAGCTGCGGACACTTATGATTCGGATTCATGCGTCACATTTGTTGTCAGTTACTAGCTGTGATGCTCAGTAGAAGGCTGCCTCTCCTACTGCTACTTGGCACCTTATGATTACTGTGTATAATAGAGGAAGGCTGTTTCAGTGCTTGAGTAGCTTGATTCATCTCACACCTTTGTAAATCTAAGGTTGAGGTTGGGTGTTATCAGTGTCCTTTCCTGCTTCATCCTACTTTAACATAATATATATTCAATCTTTTGTTCAGGTATACAACTGAGTGTTCACAAAACTATACGAAGTTGCTTTTAATTCTGCTGGTGATCAAAACAGGCAGGCATTTTGTTTACAAGAGAGTTCTCTTTAGGCTTGGTTGGTAGTGTGCAGAATACAAATGCATATGTCTGGTTAAGGTACTTCTGAAACCCATTACAGAATGCTAGATGATGTTCATGTTTTGTTTTTTTTTTTTAAGTTACCTTTTGTAAATCTCACAGATTTATTTATTTTTCAGCTGCTTATTGTATTTTTAAATTACAGTGTTGAGAGCAGCATGTAGCATCATATTGTTGCAGGATTTTTAACTACAAAAATAAAATTAATGATCTATTTTATACGAAAAGTACTTAGTTGTCCATATTAATCTCTCTTAAAATGCTAGTTTCTTGTTTTTGTTTCAGTTCTCTTAATGATTTTGTACAAACAAAAGATGAGGAAAACCTTCAGTTCGGAATATTCAAAACAAAGAAATACTTTGTGTATTTAAAGGGCTAACAGTATGTTTTAGTGAGGAGGAGGACCATATGGCCTCTTTGCATTCATTGGCATCCTTGTTTGCACCTTTTGTTCTGAAAGGAGAAAATTTAAAAGAAATTGAAAATGTAGTTTAGCCCATTATGCATATGTTTTTAAACCTTCCAGAATTTTCTCTGTATTCTTTTGTAACAATTTACACTGTTCTTCATTACCTTCATAGAAGTTGATTTCTTAACTGTATGTGGCCTCTCTCTGCACAAATTAGTATTGACTCTGTAGATGTAGTACATTGTTATTTGGCTAGGAATTGTGAACGTAGGAAATTATGACCAATTTGACATGAATGTTGCTTATGTTCATGAATATTTCATTTTTCATCTTTTCCTAAAGCTGTTAGTAAACAGGGAGACAAACTGCATATGTATGTTGTACTGAATCATAGTCCTTTTTGCGAAACTGACAATGGTAATATTATGTGATTTTTTTAAACAATTACAAAAGCAGAAATCGTCCATTTTGGACAGTTTAACTTAGTTGTTACAGTATTAGAATTGTACAAACGTATTAGTTCAGCATGATATTTTATAATGTTGATATTCTTGATATTTCTATAATTGTCTTGAAAATGATGTACTGTTGTCTCAAGTTCACATTTCAAAACCTGCAAGTATGTCTGAAATAAGCATGCAGGAGTTGTGCATTGAATGCAGTTCTATTTTTCCTTTGTGTCCATGTTCTAGGCTCAGGAGCGATCAGAGAGTGAAGAACTGGCATATATCAAGCAACTAGTCAGAAAAATCCTCATAGTTATTGCTCGCCCTGCTCGTTTACTGGAATGCCTGGTAAGGTGATGCTACTATATCTAGATTTTTGTTAATTGCTATGATGGGAAGTTTCTCAGATTAGTATTCAGTTTCCTTCACAGTACTGTCAAACAACTCGGCAAGGCTTTATTGTTGGTGGGATCTTTTTTACTTCTATTTCAGAAGCAAGATACTAGTGGAGAGCTCCTGCAGTTGTGTTTGGCTCCCTGCTATTGCAAATACTTCGTTATTAAATCCCTTTCATAAATTTAGGAAGCTCCAGTTTAAAATGAGTTTGTTTTTTCTATTGCTTTGTTCAACGTTGTTACTCTCTTGGGAAGATGTTTCCGGAATCATAGTTGGTTGGTGATTTTCCCATTGTTCTTCTTGTAAGTTTTATAATTTTGTTGCACTGAACAATTGCCAGGGCTGTATGCAGCTTGCAGTCCATTCTGCAGTAGGGTATTTGGAGATACAGGTAGCCTTATTGAGCATAGCATGTGTGTTGCCGTATTGGGCTAGCTTGTGCCAGACCACCTAGGCATATTTCTGTTTCACTTGCCCCTGCTGTGAGAACTGGGGAGGCTCAGGTGCAGGAGGTTGTGCTTCAGTTGTTCAGTGGAAGAAATTAATGCTCACAGAACACAGTGCTCAAGAGGATGGTGTAGACACCCAAATGCCATGTAAGAGCCAGCCTGAATCCAACAGGCTTGGCAGGGAGCCTGAGCTGACTTTGTTGAGCTGCTGTGCTTGCCAATACCAGGATCGCAGTGTTGACACTGCAAGCAGCTATTTGAGGCTGGCAAGGCTTTGTGTATGTGGGAGCCACTAACCTGCTGCTAGACTCAAATTATGCCTGGAAGTGTCATAACTGCGTTTGCATACCACTGAATCTGAACTACTCAGTCTTTCCAACCTGATCTTGGCTCTGTGCTGTGTTTCTTCATCTGTGGCACAGTTAATCCATAACCTAGATTGTTCTGTTTGCTGTGGGCATTTTGAGAGATGACCCTTTTATTTTGGAAACACCATGTCTCAGTGTTCCCAGTTGCAGTTTGTTCATGACTTGTAGTTCAGCAGAAAACTAAATATGGTGTGTGCTCTGAAGCAGGATGAATAATGTGAAAATAATGACAGGATCTACGGAAGAGGATGTGTTAGTAAACATTGAATGCGGGCTTGCACTGTGTCTTCACTGTGTCCCCTGAATGTTAATTCAGCAATGTCTAGAGTGATCTTCCTTGCTCCTTTCTCACAGTTCTCATAATCCTTCTCCAGCCCTTTACACAATCTCTGATATGAAGCCTTGTTTCTCTCCATTCCATGATTTCCTTATTGCATGTTCAAAACTGCTCTTAAATACATACTGTGGGCTGACAGACCTAGGCTTCTTTGTAGCACTTCATCCTCTCCTCACATATTTTCTTTCTCCCATCCACTCCTGTTCCTAGTCTTATCTTTTAATTTGGGTTCTTTCCTGGTGACCTATTTGGCTCCTGGTTCATTCTCTGTAAATGCTAAATTTTATAGCTGGCAAGTTCCAAATCTACATTCTCTTAGCTTATGGCTTTGGGATTTTGTTCCAGCCTATCACAGTTGAACTGGAACTGCTGCACATCCTGCATTTCTCCCTTTTGCTGAGCCTGTTGATGTGAGTGGACGGACAGTATTTTTCATTTCTCTCAGGAAATGAAATTGTGCTCTCAGTTTTAGTGCTTACTTGCTTCCAGCTGTTGTAGATTTTCAGAGCAGCAATGGCAGAGAAAGCTGGCACAGCTTCTTTGGAGTGTTCTTACTTGGAGTCTGTAGAAGATTTAAGCTGAAACGTAACAACTCTTCTTACAGTAGGTTTCTTCAGAGGCAAGTGGCTTGAAAAAATCCAGGCAGATTGTAACAAGACCCACATTTCTTACACAAGGTGTTAAGACCTACCAGTTAAGTCACTGGAATCATTTAATCATGTAAAAACAACATTGTTGCTTTTCTGTAGCTATTCTCTGGAACCTTTTAAATAATATTGGCTGATATTTTGAAAAGTCTGTCTGAAATAAATACTAGATATGACAATTTCAGCCTCTGTAAGAATTTCCATAGAATCACTGGAAATAAAACAACACTTTCATCAGAAGTTTCATGTACTGTATAGTTAAGTAACCAGTTTTCTTCCTGCTTTTTAGCTAGGGTTTAGCTCAGATGGTGGTGGTATGTGTGTTCCTGCTTGTATTTACATGTTAATCGTATGAGTAAAGACTTTTTGTAGTTTCATGTGTCAAGAGCTACTTCCAAATGTTGAGAGATTTTCTCCATTTGTAGTCGCTTCAGTACATGAAGAATGAAGGACATAAGTTTGAAGTTAAGATGAGGAAATTAATTTCTTCTAATATTTATGTGTGTATGCATGTACTCATACTTGTGTGCATTATATGCATTATATGAATGGTTTGAAGAATGTAGTGTCTATGAGTGAAATTTTGATATATGTAGATACAGACAGAATATATTGGAAAGAGAACAGAAGATTATTAAAAAGAATAAAAATGCCCTATTGGTAATCCTTCTTGTTCTATTAAATGATTTCCTAATTTTACCTTCTGTTAAAGTAGTGAAATAAATATGTTTCTAAAGGACTTATGGGATAGGGAAGGATTTCTTTTCTTACTCTTGGAAGGCATGCCTTCTACATGTGGAATAAATTATATAGTAATATAGTTGGCTCCCAAAGGGTAGTGTTTTATTTCTAGTTTTGAAATAATTGGATCAGTGAAGCTCCAGTGTTGTTTTCAGTAGCTTGCAATGACTTCATTCTAAAGTCAAGTACTTATTCAATTACATTTTCCTTAAAACAGTGTACAGTTATATTTACGTAAAATACTTCAGAATTTCATTTAGAAGTGGAGAGCAATTTATTTACATGGTTGATTTCAGTAGCAGATTTTTGTATCCAAGCAACTGTAGGGAGTTGAAGTCTTATGTGAAATCTTGTTACTGAATAATGTGTTGCTGGTTATGTTATTTCACAGAATACTGTGGTGAGTTCTGCTGGCAAGTAACTTCCTATTATAAAAGTACAGGATGCAAAATTGTATGGCTTACAGAATATTATATTGTCTAGGAATGATAATAGAAGGATAGGCTACTAACACTAGAGTAATAAGGTTTGTTTTTTTTTTTTAAATAAGAGAAATATTTGTGATAGATACAGTTAAGGAAGTTATTTCGTTAGGTTCTAATACTTCAGTTTCTGCAGAGAGAATGATAGTTACTCTTTTTCTTTCAGGAATTTGATCCAGAAGAGTTTTACTATCTTTTGGAAGCAGCTGAAGGCCATGCTAAAGAAGGACAAGGCATTAAAACGGACATTCCCCGCTACATTATTAGTCAGCTGGGCTTAAATAAAGATCCTTTAGAAGGTAAGTGCATCTCTTGGTTCAGCTATAAACGTCCAGATGCTTCCTTCCCATTGTATATGATTGTTGAGATACTCTGAGTGTGCCTCAAGGAATCAAAGTAGAAATGAGAGCAGAACAAAAAACATTCACTTCACCCACAGGTTCTGTCACAAGCTTAAAGGCATTATAAAGGCCATCTGAGATTTTCTGCTATGAATACCATTCACAGATGGCATTGTATCAATGATACTCATCTTTTTACATTCAGGCAATAAAACTTCCTTATTTGAACTCTACCTGAAATTTACAGCTCTAATTTGGTATCTACTATTATCCAACTGTAGGTATAAGTGAAACTGGACTGGTAAGTAATTTGCCTTTCATGGCTCCTGTCTTTCTACATCGTATTCTCACTGAATACATATTCTCCCTTTCCTGTTGAAACTCTGAAGGTTTCTTTTTCTGAGCAACCTATGTGTGCATAGTTAGGACTTACAAAGGGGAGAAGTTGACTTGGTTCCTGTAAAATTATTGTAATTGCAGAAGATTATTTGTTGCCTGATTCTTGTTTTAAGGACAGCGTTGGTAAAACTAGAATTACTTGTCTCCTGAGCAGACCGTCTTCTCTTTCATACTCAAATCAAATGCTGTTAGTAGTGAAAAGTGGAAATTGGGTTCATTGCATACTGTGCTAGTCTCACAGTTTAGAGTGCAGCAGAAGTGCTGTCCTGGAAAATGGATCTAACTAGTGTTAGTTTGCTTGTCTTTTGTGTTATGAACAAGGGAGACCTCTAGGAGGGGACTTGGTAACACAAAATCATATTTCTGGTATTTAAAGGAAGCTTATGAGCAGGAAGGTGACCAATTTTATACGTGCTCTGGTAGTGATATGACAAGGAGAAATGGCTTTAAACTAAAATAAGGGATATTTAGGTGAAACATAAGGAGAGCATTCTTTACTCAGAGGGCAGTAAGGTGCTGGCGTAGGCTGCCTGGAGGAGCTGTGGATGCCCCACCCCTGGAGGAATTAAAGGCCAGGTTGGATGGTATCTTGGGCAGCCTGAACTAGGGAATGGCAACACTGCTTGTGTTAGGGGTTTGGAATTAGGTAATCTGTAAGATTCCTTCCAACCCAAGGCATCCTATGATTCTGTGAAAACAGTTGTGGTAAGATAGGATTGGCTTTTTCTTTTTAATCAGTCTTCATAATGCAAAATCATATTTCATGAAGTCTGAGAAGCTATATGGTGTATTAAAATGATTTTTTTTTTCTTCAACTTAAGGAGCACTGACAGATATTGTCATGTGTTTGGTTAGATCTAATTAAATGAATATTAAAAGATTGAAAAATCAAAATTAAAAGATAAATGGAAGCTGAGCTTACTAATCCTCTTCCTGTCTTCTCAGAGAAGAAAATTGCTTTCAGTTTGAAATTGGTACCATTGCTTAAAGGGACATACCATAAGCAAAAAAATAAGGAGAATGGCACTGTGAGGTTTATGCCTTTGAATTAATCATGTAAAGAGAATTATTTTCAGCGTTTTATATACATTACTGTAAAGCATAAAACAAGATGAGAGCCTTTAAGTTTCTGTGTCCAAAAATGGAATATACTGAAAAATATTTAGATAGAAGAAAGAACCAGAAAGCTTTCAAATAATTATGTGTCAGTAACTGCAATTAGAATAGCAACTCCACGTAGAATTGTATTTATTTTAAGTGTTTAGCATTTGTAAATGTTCATGGAAGGGATTTCATTTTCAGTTCAAAAAAAGAACTGAATGCTTTAGCGCCTTCCCTACTTGCCCCCTTTGTTTTCTGCCATAGCTGAGTGAAATGATGCATGCGTTACTTGGGAGATAATGCCAGATAAATTTATACTGTACTGAAATCTGTACCACAGCAGATTCATCACTTATCAGAGGCTGGTGGCTGCATTTCTGAAGAGTTCCCTGGGGAGAAATTTTCCCCCCGGTTTTTAAATTTCCATCTTTACCTTTTATGAATCATGAGACTTCAGAAATGGTTTAAATCAATGAAAGAAAAAGGGCAGATGTTTAATGGTATTTAGATGAGTTTTAAAAATCTCTTCAGGCATTACAAAATTGTTCCATGGCTCTGTGTTTTGATAGCTGACTCTTAGTTCCATTCCATTAATACCTACTATTTGTAAATAATAGGTATTTCTCGGATAATGGATATTTTGCAAAAGTTCTGTTTAACAATGGCCCATTTTAATTTCCGATTTATGAAAACTGTCTCAATTGAGAAGGCTGTCAAAGCATATTTTTCTATCTTGTGTAGTTCTCACTCACACTATTAAGGTTTCATCAGCACATTTATTATAAAACCCTCATGTTCATGAAACTGAGTTTTGACAGAAAACTCCACTCCGTAGTTAGAATTTGGCCTGTACTGTTTAAGCCTAGGCTCTCTTTTAAAAATGTTTATTCTTCACGGATAATTCTGATGGTTCACTGAGATGATTCTTCACTTTTTGTTGACTTGTGTTCAGATTTTTGTTTGAATCTTTCTAACTTCTGTTAAGCTTTAAAGATCTGTTTTGTTTTTGAAATTAAATTTTGTGGTTTTTGTAGTGATTAGATATGAGAGTTACTCTCAAGATGCTCTACGAGTAAATTATCTACATGCTTAACTTACAGTTAATGATTACAGTAAGTGTTGTGCGAATAATTACCTAGGATTTCACTTCTAGTAATTGATTATTGTATAGAAAAATCCAGCTTATATATATTCTATGTGAATATTAAGTTACTTTTTTTATTCATAAGTTAAAAAGTAAGTACTGATGGTGAAGTTGCATCTTAGAAGTTTCAGGTAGTCTTTTCTTTGATCCCCATCACATAATTATGATCAAGTGTAGATCTTTGATTCTGCAGAGTGTATAATTAACAATGTATATTAAAGTTATATTAAGTTATCCAAAGTCTTTTTAGGTACCAGCTTTCCTGTTCAGCTTTTGTTACCCAGAGGAATTCTTAGTTCACGTGTCCCTGGAGAATATAATAGAGTTAGGAACTCTGCACCATAGACAGATCAGGACAACCTGGTAAACTTGCTAGATCGGCCAAAATCCAAGCGTTTCACAGAGAAATAGACTGTATTAATAATTCCATAAATGATAAGCTTTGAGGAAAAAAAATGGCTTTTAGCTGGGTCTGGTAGGATTATCAGCATTTCTGTGTATAAGATGGAAACATTTGGAATCCATATCAGCCTGAACTAGAACCTTACTGTTCCAGCTGTGAAGCTTTAGGTGGTACATAAAAGATATGATGTGCAGTTTAACCCCCTGGTGGTCTAAGATCCTCATGATTTTTAGAAAATTAATACACACAGACCACATAATTCTTGCATCTCAGCAGTCACAGTACTTACTGCTGTTTATTGGTACTTAGCTGTTTAAGATCACATAGACAATGAATACCACACAATCCTTTTTCAGATTATGCTCTGAATTATACTCAGCATTAATACTCTAAATGCTTAGAAACAGCCTATAGTTATTTGGCAAGAACTACAGAATGATTCCAGAAAAGTGTCACTTCTCAGATTTTAGTTTGGTACTTAATTTTATACTTACTGAGGTTTAAAAAGGACTTTCTAATATTTGTTTCTAGAAATAGCTCAGCTAGCTAACTGTGACAATGGGACAGCAGAATCTCTGGAAATGGATGAATCAGTAACTGTAAGTTTTCTTTTTACAATGCTGCTTATGCTGAATGTGAATGAAGAAGAAAATGTCTGTCTTCTGTTTTTCTTCTGGCATGGGTAAATTAGTAGAACGGATTCTTAAAAGTTACAGGGTTTAGCACCATGCCACTCAGCAGATAGAAGACTCATGAAAAGTACTAGAGCAAAACTTTCTGTTTTCCTTGGCGTTGTTGTATTTGGCTTCCATGAGGCTACAGTAATCGAAACAAGAAGACTGTTTTACCATAGTTTCCACCAGTGACTGCTTTATTTCCGTTTAATGTAATCATTTTCCTTCTCTAAGTATTTACATACTTCTTTAAAAACAAAGCATTTTAGAGCTATTTCAAGTTGGTCTGCTTACAGTGGCAGCTAATGACCAAATTAACAGAGTCTAAACATATCCAGTCAAGACATGAGAAGGTAATAAGCATGTTGCCAAAAAAGCCTGTTTCAGGAAGCTGTCTTGTAGTCTGGAATATTCTGCATTATTCTTTTGAATCTATGCATGAAAATATTTGGCTACAATCCTGTGTATCTTACAGTAAGATTTTGTCAAATGCTTGCACAGGTTAGCAAAAGAAAAATGAGTTGCTGGAGATGATTGGTCTGAATATTGTGGTGGGTTTAAGTTCTGTTTATTTAAATTATAATTTTAAAAAGTTCTTATACCTTGCACGTCGATCAACAGTAAGTGCAATTCTATTATTGTTAATTTTTAGTGCAAGCAGACAGAACGAGTCAGTGCAATTCTGCAAGGGTGCATAGATACTTTGCTGGCATCTGTAACAATTAGTAGAGTTTAAAATACAGGCGTGGGGTATCTGCTAAGGTAGTATCAACATACTGCATTAAGGACATTATCTGCTCTGAAATGTCTTATCTTGAGAAGGTTCCTGGTGTTTTCGTAAAATACAGACCTGGGCGTTATTTATTGGAACAATACTGACAAATTGGATAAAAATTAGAAAGATAATTAAAATGCTGAAGGAATGTTCTAATTTAGATGGGGAATACGTATCTGTAAGACTGGCTTAGCAATAGCTGTGAAATTGTAATTCTGAAGGTATTTATATTGCGCAAATGCAAACTTCTCAAAGTTGAACAAATGAAGTAAAAAGAAGAATGATGGATTGTAATATGGGAATGTAACTGGGACTGTGGTGAAACGATATGAGGGATGAAAAATAGGGGGTGAATATCTAGAAATATTTTACCAATGTGGAGTAAACATAAGATAAAAACAACCAATGGAAAGTGTAAAGAGGCATAACTTAAAATAGAGCACAGAACAATTTAAAATAGCGCTAAGTACACAATTAGGAAGAATCCTGTATTTGCAAGCAAGTAGCCTAAGCAGTTTAATAAATTCTCTTCCTTCTCCTGTGTAGTTTCTTCTGTTACCATACTCACTTCTTAACACTGGACTGTTTCTCTAGTAAGCATTTCACTGAAAGTCTTCCAAGCAGATCTACACCCAACCTTTAATATTACTGAGTTGTCTTGATAGGGATCCCAGAACTTTTTGGAAATTTGGGAAGCACTTTGTATTTTGTAGGTTTGGAATAAGAAATATAGGAATCTGCACTAGTGCAGGCACATGTGCCCCACACCTCTCATTCCTAATTTACACTTGGTTGTTAAGATTCATTAAGATTACAGCTAGAAAGAAAGTTGTACTGCATTTCAAGATAACTTTGTTTTGAAGATGTTCTTGCATAAAAATTGGTGAAAGTGACATTATCATGATAGAGTTATTGCATTTTTGTCTTCCCTTTTTTTTCTCTTCATGTGTCTTTCCACGGTCCATCCTAAATTATATCACAGTCCTAGCATTAGTCAGAAATGTACAAAACTTTGATGTTAGAAGAATTCATCTGTTTCAGTTACTCCCAGGCTGATTCTGCCTGCATACTGTTGGAATCACTTTTACTCAAAAATGAAGGCAATGTCCAGCAAGTACTTAGTGCAGTTCCCTGAAGTTTAGACCCCAGATAGGAGTTCCCAGTATTTCCCTTTACCAGAAGCCATCATACCTATCTGCTTTCACCCTGACATGGAGATGAGGGGACAGATGTCTCCAGTGTTACGGATACCTTTCAGATGGAGAGGTAGCTCTGTTGCAGGAACTCCTGTGTCCTTCACTTCAGCCAAAATGTGGTCAACTGGTTAGGTCTTTCAGCTGGTTTGTTGGGGTGTGACAGACTCATAGTACTTGGAATTATGTGTTGGTTTTTTTTTCCTACTTTGAAGAAAAAAAATACTGTACTGACTGTATTCTTTCTCCTTTTTTACTTTGAAGAGCTCTAATGCCTCACTACAACTCCGGAGAAAACCTCGAGAAAGTGATTTTGAAACAATCAAACTGATTAGTAATGGAGCTTATGGGTGAGTAATTCACATTACTGTAACAGCTTTTTCAAAGTTCTGCGTAACTTCCCAGTATTTCTTACTGTGGGGATGATTATGGGGGGGATTTTTTTTCACTGATGTATTCTTAATTCTGCTTTCTACTTTGTTGTTAATGCTTGAGTGCTAATTAGACCTAAAAATATTGGAGAAGTGGAAAAAAAATTTCCTTAAGTAGGTCTGAATTGTTTTGGTTTTTTTTTTTTGTTTGTTTGTTTGTTTTATCCCCTTCTCTGTGGACTCTCTTTGATCCCAGATGGCTTTTATGGAGTTACTGTTACTTAGTTGGATTTTCTGGGTACTTGTAAAAATAGAGAACTTACTGCACAGTGGTATATAAGTTGTTGTAGATAACTCTGAAAGGCCAAGAGAGAATTAACATGAAAGAATTCCGTAGCTGTAGTCTAAGTATTAAGTCTGCCAACAGATAGAACTACTGGTTCCTTTCATGTTCAGGTGCCTTCATTAGATCTTTGCTTGGTTATATTTCTCAGTGCTAAATTGTATAAGGACAGGAGCTGCTGATCAGGAGTAGACTTGGTACTGGTTCAAAAAAGACAGGTTTCTGTTTGTCACTAAATGAGGCAGTGTTGCAGAACAGCATTGAAGGAAAGGGCTGTGCTGATCCCTGGCACAGGTCACGTTACGCTGGCTCTATCCTATGCTACCTCTGTTTGAGGTAGGAAACAGCAGCTACCTGATAGGACCCTGTAAGAGAAAACCCACTGGTGATCTGCCCACTGGAATTTTGCATGCTGTTTTAATGGCCTTGGGATTATGGGTGCAGCAATGACTCTCAGGTCATGTTATTTAAAGATATCCCTGAGCTCTGATGAGACAGTTAATGTTTACTACTTCTGATCATGACAGCATATGGAGAGACTGTTTGCTTGTGACCAGACCTACTTACGTAGTTCAGCAAAAAGCCTACAGAAGATAGGGTGATTTGAATTAAAATTATATAAATATCCAAATATAACTTCTCATAGTTCAGCCTCCTCACAATTCATTTTCTCAGAATTTCTCTGTAGTCAAACTCATTAGTCTATGCCAGTTACTTCAGATTACCCCTAAATTTTAAAAGCCTTTCTTCTTGCACTTAGCAGTAGTTTCTGCTCCCATCCCTGGCTGTATCCGTTCTTCTTTTCCTTGGCAGATGCCTAATTCCCTCTTTTCCCCCCTTCATCTCTATCCAGCTTCCTCTTTGTCTTACTGAAGTAGAAGAACAAGAATTGTGTGGGGTATGTTCATGTCAGAGAAATGGGTGTCTGAGTCAGTGGACCCGTGCAATTTCCCAGTAGTTTTAGGTTAGTATGCAGTGGGGAAAGGAGGGAGTGGTGGCACACAGGCATGCTGCAACTGGCAGTGTGTGATTGACTGCCTGAAGTCAGTTGTACAGTAGTCCTCTTGCTCCATACCCTCACAGCCACGAAGTCTCAAAGGGCTACTGAGAAATACAGGCTGGAGACAGGTAAAGATTTGTAAGGTGGAAAAGAAAGGATGAAAAAAGCCCAAGCTTTCTGTGGCTCTTACAACGAGGGCATGTAGAATACATTTTCTCATGTTTGTGGCAGGGAAAATCAGTACTGTACTATGTGAGGCACCTTCTTAGTGAACATCACAGGTAAAGTTGTCACAGCAAGTATAATATTTGTTGAGATCCGGGTAAATTGTTGAGAAAAGGGAAAGCTGAGTGAGGGTGCATATGCATTCTATAGGAACTGTTATTGCCTTTATAAAACATTAAAACAGAAGCATGCTAGAGGTAATGCAACAGTAATGGAAACTGAAGTGGAAAGTGAAAATCCCATCAACTTTAGTGAAGTGCAGTTGTTTCCATGCTTAAGCAAACAACATCAAAGTTGATTTTTTGTTTAAATTATTCTTACAAGAAAAATAAAGAAGATGGAAACAAGAAGGACTACGAAGGTAAAACTGAAAAATAGTCTAGAATGAAAGAAACACATTCAGAGAACTGCTTGAGTGCAGATTTTAAAAGTATATACTAAACATTTTATAAAGTGAGATTAGCACTAGATCCCATAATGATGCTGGGAGTAGGCTTGAACTCTTTCAAGAATTTCTGTGCACCAGATAAAGAGGGACAGTACTATTAGCAGACTTTTAGTGAGTATCATGTTTATGTTGACGTCATACAGCTAGAGATTAATTTACTCATAAGTTATGGTCAAATTTAAAGAGGAACATACAGCTATTACCCGTATACTTTTAAACTCTACAAAATGGAGCATAATTAAGCAGCAGTATCTGTTCCTTCTGTAAATACGAAGCAGTAAATTGTCCAATGGCCATTTATTGCAATGTATTACAAGTATAAGCAGCCAAAATAAAAGTTAGTGTTGTTATGCTACAAGACTTTTTTTCCCACTTCTACATTTTTCTAGGCCGTTAACTTTTTGAAATAACTTGAATGTGCATGAATTCTGTCTGAACTTCATTGATTTATTCTCCAAAATACATCAGTAGGCATCTTTTGCTCTCTGAATTACTTAGTATTCTACTGTAATACTTCACTTGTTTCAAGGAGGTAGTAGAAGGTTATGTTCAGAACCAATTTATGAAGAAAAAAAAAAGAAATGTACATTCTGATGTCCTTTATTTTACTGTTGTGTTTTTGCCTTCATTAGTGGAATAGAAAACTTTGCTTGACAGGATAATTTTTGGTCTTGGCATACTGTAGCAGAGATTTGTCAGATGTGCTAAACTTGATGAGTTTAAATATCAAGTATTGGTTGGGTAAACTAATTTGTAATGCAATTAAACGACTGTGTAGTAGATTAGGTGTATCAGGCTGGGAATACACAAGAAGTTAAACAAGCTGTGAATCAGTAAACAAGTAGGACACTGGCCAAGTCACTAATGGTTTCAAAGCTGTCTGTCAGACTGCTTTCCAGCCAGGCAAAAATTATCAGATTTCCCAATTTTTCAAACTTTTGCTGCAAGTACAGCAACTTTTTTTTTTTTCCCATATTTCAACTACTGAGAGTTAAGAAGTAGTGATGGTATCAAATTTTGTCCTTCCTGAACATGCAGCATACTATAAATATGTGAAGGACTCTATTTCTCAAGTGTTTCTTTTTTTTTTTTGCAAATACTGAACAGTTCTTAGGGAGTTTATTCACAGAAAATCTAGCACCGGTTTTATCAGTGTGTGCCTGTGTTTACTGGCTTCCATAAAGGTGGAAGTTGTTACAGTTAGATGTAGACAGGCAATTTTACTGGCTGAAGTATGTAACACATTGAGGTGAGTAGATCTCTCATACGAAAAGAAAAATCACAGCCATTCTGTTCTTTTCCCATGCTACAGGGCAGACTAGGGTGTATCCCAAACACGTAGTTCACACTACAGTGGATGCTTGTCTTAGGCATGCTGTAGGCAGCGTTTCCTCCTTGCCCCAAATAAATCTGATTTGGTGATGGATATCATCTAGGTGGGAGGTGGTGCAGAGCTGTTTTTGGTTCTGGTGGTTCTGATCTTAACTATCTGTAAACTCTGACATAATGCTATAACACGCATCATGGCCTCACAAATGGCTGCCTTGGACTGGAGATGATTCAGGCAGTACAGAATTCAGCAACCAGTCAGAATTCAGGCCAGTCAGCCTCACCTCTGTCCCTGGAAAGGTGATGGAACAGCTTGTACTGGATGTCATCTCCAGACAACTGGAAGAAGAGGAGGTTATCAGGAGTAGTCAGCACGGGTTCACAAGGGGGAGGTCGTGCTTGACCAACCTGGTAGCCTTCTATGATGTTGTCTCTAGCTGGGTGGACAGGGGGAGAGCAGTGGATGTAGTCTACCTTGATTTCAGCAAGACATTTGATACTGTCCCCCACGACATCCTTATAACAAAGCTGAGCAAGTGTGGGATAGATGAGTGGACAGTGAGGTGGGTTGAGAACTGACTGACTGGCAGAGCGCAGAGGGTCGTTGTTGGTGGTGCAGAGTCCAGTTGGAGGCCTGTAACCAGCGGTGTTCCTCAGGGGTCAGTGCTGGGTCCGGTCTTGTTCAACATCTTCATCAATGACCGTGATGAGGGGATAATGGCCACTCAGCAAGTTTGCTGATGATACGAAGTTGGGAGGATTGGCTGACACGCCTGAAGGCTGTGTTGCCATTCAGCAAGACCTGGGCAGGCTGGAGAGCTGGGCAGAAAAAAACCGGATGAGGTTTAACAAAAGCAAGTGTAGAGTCTTGCATGTGGGGAGGAATAATTCCATGCACCGGTACAGGTTGGGGGATGAGCTGCTGGAGGGGAGCTCTGCGGAAAGGGACCTGGGTGTCCTGGTGGACGACAGGTTGGCCATGAGCCAGCAGTGTGCCCTTGTGGCCAAGAGGGCCAATGGCATCCTGGAGTGCATTAAAAAGAGCGTGGCCAGCAGGTCGAGGGAGGTGATCCTCCCCCTCTACTCTGCCCTGGTGAGGCCTCATCTGGAGTACTGCGTCCAGTTCTGGGCTCCCCAGTACAAAAAAGACAGGGATCTCTTGGAAAGAGTCCAGCGGAGATGGACACACAAAGATGGTGAAGGGCCTGGAGCATCTCTCCTATGAGGAAAGGCTGAGTGAACTGGGTCTGTTCAGCCTTAAGAAGAGAAGGCTGAGAGGGGACCTGATCCAGGTCTATAAATATCTGAGGTGTGGTGGGCAGAGTGGCGAGGCCGGACTCTTTTCAGTGGTGAGTGGAGACAGGACAAGGGGAAACGGCCGGAAACTGCAGCATGGGAAGTTCCGCACAAATGTGCACAAGAACTTCTTTACAGTGAGGTGACGGAGCACTGGAACAGGCTGCCCAGGGAGGTGGTGGAGTCTCCTTCTCTGGAGATGTTCAAGACCTGCCTGGATGCCTACCTGTGCGACCTGCTGTAGGGAACCTGCTTTGGCAGGGGGGTTGGACTCGATGATCTCTGGAGGTCCCTTCCAACCCCTACAATTCTGTGATTCTATGATTCTGTGAACCCCTTCTCAGAAAATTGCTTTTTAAAATGTAGCATAATTCTTGGTCAGCAGCTTTAAATTTTAAATAATAAATGCAGCAAGTACAACACTTGTGTTTCCACAAGGAGTTTAGGGTCCTTTGACAAATTCAGGAATCAAGTTAAAAGCAAGTTACCTTTAAACACAGCAACATCAGCTGAAAGTACTGAATTTTAAAATATCTTGGAAAGTTACTGAAGATCTGTAAACTAGGGAACGTAGAAACAGGAGGGAGACTAACTTCTCAAATGGGCAGGTAATGGAAAGACCAAGGGAAACAATTTTAAACTAAAAAAAGGTTTAGATTAGGTACTATGGGGAAATTCTTTACTCAGAGGGTAGTGAGGCACTGGCACAGACTGCCCCATCCCTGGAGGTGCTCGAGGTCAGGCTGTACGTGGCTCTGGGCAGCCTGAGCTGATAAGTGGCAGCCCTGCCTGTGGCGAGAACTTGGAATTAAGATGAGATTTAAGATTTCTTCCAACCCTAGACATACTATGTTCTCTGACAGATCTGAAGACTGTTAGATTTTAGTTATAACCAAGAATCATTGTTGTAAGCTTTGAAAGGTAGATTGCATAACAATTAAGTTGTAGCAGGTTTGTTTGTTTGTTTTTGTCATATCAACACGTGCATAGCATTTATATTTATGCCTAGGTGTCTTAGATATACTTTTTCAAAGTAAATGGAAATTCTATACTAAAAGTAGAGGAATGTAGTGTTTGGACAGTCACAGAGTTTGTTAATTTCTTTTATTTCTCTTGTGAAATAAATTTTGCATGATACATTTAGATACATTATCAATAAAAAAAACCAGATCATTTGTGTACCTGCTGAGATCCATGCAGTGAAATCAGCAGGTGTTCTGGAAATCCCATGGTGACTTTATGAAACTAGTAGGGCAAGGCAGGAAAGCAAATTCTTGGTTTGAAAGCATAGGAGGTTGCAACACTGCCTCTGTGGTTGTGGCTTTGCAGGCAAGGATGGCATTTGACTGTTGTTTAGTGGATGGACGGAGCAGTTTGATGTTATGGATGAGTTGCTTTTGTATTAACGGAGTTCTCAGACAGTTATCTTTTCACTGGAAATCATGAACTGGATATTATTGCTCAATGCCAAGAAAATGAGAGTGAGAAATTGTGTTCTCTTAAAAGCAGAAGTGAAACAAAGATAAAAGTCTGTCTAATGCTTCTGGAATGGCATCTGACAAGTAAGGAATAGAGCAACAGAGTGAAATGAGCCTGTCGTGAGAAAAGAAAGGCTGAGTTCAGTGCAGGAATGAGGATAATGTAGCAGGAGACAGCTTCAGGGAAAGCAGAGGGAATCAGACCATCCCATTCTGCTTCATGGCTTAAAAGAGAATACCTCAAAACTTACAAATCAGGTTCAAAATAAACAAAGCTAGAACACCAGAACTCATTATGGTTGTTCTCAACTTTTTGTCTGGAATTTCATTGTCTTCAGTGTCTTGGCAGCTCTGCGCTTTACCCTGAGCTTTCCGTTATTTTGATTAAGTTGAAATCCCAGGGAGGTGAAGCTTTTTTTTTTGCTTTTTTTTCACTTTGGTTTGTTGTTGTTTTTGTTTGTTTTTAATGTCCAAGTAACTTCTACATTTTTTCTCTTCGTTTAACTGCTTGTCCTTGGGAAAGTTTCATATTCCATTTATTAGTGACATCTCAGCAAATTCTTTCAAAGCATAGGAGTTAGGAGTCTCAGTAAGTTCAGGTTGCGGTTCCAATGATCTGCCTTGCTGGTCGTACTAGTAAGCAAGGGAAATGCATAGTTGTGAAATGAGACTCTCGTGAAGGAAGATAGGTAATCTTTGGCTGGAATCCTTTGCTTCCATTTAGAGCATAGTTTTGTTTGTAATGCTGTTAGCTCACGTTACTGTGTTACACAGATGTGCATAATGATGTGCACTCTTGTATACTGAAGATCATTTAAAATCACCTTAATCAGTACAAATGGCGTATGAATGTATAAGCATAAGACAGAGAACTGTGTTGCTTTTTTTTTTTTTTTTGTGAATCTAGTATCTTGTAAATCAGTGAAATATTTTTTTTCCAAGTGTTTGTGACTAAAACAGTTCTGGTGGAAATTTAGATTATTGTCTCCCTGCAACTACAAGGATAGAGAATCTAATTTAGAGAACTGTGGGAATTGTAATCATCATATCTGGATCTTCACTGCATTGAATAGTTTAAACTGACTGGTTCTTCATCTTTAAATATGGTAGTGGCTGCTCTACAGCTGCATATGATGGAAAGTATACTTAAGGCACCTGAAGAACTCACTTTTTTACAAGCCAAAAATTCATGAAGGAACTGAGATAGGAAAAGAATACACAGTATTACAGGAGATTAAGAAACTTATGACAAATGAACAACAGATAGCACCTAAAGAAAGATGAAAAAGAGAATGTAAAGGAAACAGCTGTGCAGGAGGTGTGAAGAAAGAAATGAGTGTGCTGGGAGTGGAAGGAAGAGGTGTGTGAAGACAGCAGGAAAGCATACAGGAGTTGAATAACTTGATCTTTATTTGAGTTTGGGATGGGCAACAGAAAGCAAGACTTAGTAGGAGGCAGGCACTAAGGGTGAGGTTTGTCTTGGATTTTGCCCAAGGTGTTTTTCCCCTAGTTTCATGATGAGGTAATGTTTTCTACCTGCCCCGTGCTCAGACTGTAGCAAGGGATTAAGGAAAACTTTCAGAATCTGTAAGAGAAACTCTCATGTCTAGAAAAAAACACTCCACAAAGCAAAATAGAAGTTGTTGCTTTTTTCTGTGACTTTGTTAGCAGTCTGAAGATTTAGTTGTAAAAATAATAAGGCAGAAATTGCTTTTTGTATTTGTATGCTTGTATGCTGATAATTGCATGTTGTGGGGACAAGTAAATCAGTTTAAAAACTACATTACTGGGTTCCATTTTTTACTTTTTCTTTTCTTTTCTTTTCTTTCTTTTCTTTTCTTTTCTTTTCTTTTCTTTTCTTTTCTTTTCTTTTCTTTTCTTTTCTTTTCTTTTCTTTTCTTTTCTTTTCTTTTCTTTTCTTTTCTCTTCTCTTCTCTTCTCTTCTCTTCTCTTCTCTTCTCTTCTCTTCTCTTCTCTTCTCTTCTCTTCTCTTCTCTTCTCTTCTCTTCTCTTCTCTTCTCTTCTCTTCTCTTCCCTTCCCTTCCCTTCCCTTCCCTTCCCTTCCCTTCCCTTCCCTTCCCTTCCCTTCCCTTCCCTTCCCTTCCCTTCCCTTCCCTTCCCTTCCCTTCCCTTCCCTTCCCTTCCCTTCCCTTCCCTTCCCTTCCCTTCCCTTCCCTTCCCTTCCCTTCCCTTCCCTTCCCTTCCCTTCCCTTCCCTTCCCTTCCCTTCCTTCCCTTCCCTTCCCTTCCCTTCCCTTCCCTTCCCTTCCCTTCCCTTCCCTTCCCTTCCCTTCCCTTCCCTTCCCTTCCCTTCCCTTCCCTTCCCTTCCCTTCCCTTCCCTTCCCTTCCTTCCCTTCCCTTCCCTTCCCTTCCCTTCCCTTCCCTTCCCTTCCCTTCCCTTCCCTTCCCTTCCCTTTTCCCTTTTCCCTTTTCCCTTTTCCTCCTTTTCTTTCCTTTTCTTTCCTTTTCTTTCCTTTTCTTTCCTTTTCTTTCCTTTTCTTTCCTTTTCTTTCCTTTTCTTTCCTTTTCTTTCCTTTTCTTTCCTTTTCTTTCCTTTTCTTTCCTTTTCTTTCCTTTTCTTTTTTTTGTCATTTCTCTTTCCAAAAAAAACATGGTATTTATTAAAAAACAAAACAAAACATGTATTTATAAACTGGAGATGCTATGTGCGTTGAATACTGTGAGGTTGATTTCAAACAAAGCAGTTGTTTTCAGGGTTTGTCTTGAGGGACTTTGAGAAATGCAGTGGTTCTGTCCTGTGTGTTTTATGATAAGATTATGTATTTTTCCGAGCCTTGAAAGTAGTCCAGCTGAGGTTTTCTTTCACTTTGCTGCCCTGATCACCTTGATCTTTCTAATCAAGCTTATGTGAAACTTTGTATCCAATAGCCTAGTGAAATTTTGGCTGTTGAGATGCATCTTATTCCCACATTACCAGGTAGTATATGTCGTTTTTTAATTTGTATTACCTACTGGTGACCTACCCATGATATTTATCAGTGCTGATGTCAGGGTACTGTACTGAACAAGTACAGATGATACATTTTGCATCTACCAATTGGGGAGAGCCACATCACTGAGCAAACCTCTGAGCAACCTTCTTGAGAAACCTATGACGTGTTTTAAAATCCCCCTGAACAGAGTCTGCAGTCAGATAATTATGACTCACACTTACAGAATAAACATTTGTCAAAATGGTTTATAATATTCTGTCATGGCTGGTTTTCATCTATAATCCTTTGCTGATGGAAACTTCCAAAATCTGAGCTTAGTATCTGTTGTGGGTGGACTGTTTGTTTTGTTTGTTATCAATTTGTATGCTAATTTGTGTTGACTGAAGTCATCCTAATGAAACATTGAAACGTAACAAGGTCTCAATCCATTGTTATCTGAAAGGTTCATCAGCTACATTAGATTAGAAGCAAGTCTTTTATGAAATGCATATGCAATATTTTGGATATATTTACTTGTCAAAAATGTATTTTAAAATAGCTTTTAAATTTAGTGCTTTTTCTTTTTCCATCTCATTTGGACTTCTTCAGTGCGGTTTATTTGGTGAGACATAAAGAAACCAGACAAAGATTTGCCATGAAGAAGATAAATAAGCAGAATCTCATCCTTCGAAACCAGATCCAACAGGCCTTCGTCGAGCGTGATATCCTTACGTTTGCAGAAAACCCCTTTGTTGTCAGCATGTATTGTTCTTTTGAAACAAGACGTCATTTATGTATGGTCATGGAATACGTAGAAGGTAAAGTAGTCATTTTTAGAGGAAAGGAGTATTTTTTTAATAATACCGGGGAAGAAATAAAACCTTGATGGTGCTTGCATTAAAAGGACCTTCTTTATTTGCTGTGTGTTCTGGCTATACAGATTTGGGATCAAAACTCAAGAGTAAGGTGGCTTTTCTCGCACTCATTATTCTCCTAGCAATCAAGATGAGTTGCTGTGACTGTGTGGACTTCTTTTAAGTAGCAGCACAGACTTTATTGGTTTCCTGCTGAACTCTAGCATCACTCTCTCCCAGCTTCATGGTTTTTTCAGTACAGTACGTATTGTGATTGCCTGTTAAATTGGATCATCTGATTGGAAAAGAAACATTTATGACTACAATTTATGTTCCCTTCTGCAGCAAATACATCTAAAAATTTATACCACCATCTTCAACATTCATCCTGTTTTCACAGGTGGAGACTGTGCTACTTTGATGAAAAATATGGGCCCCTTACCTGTGGACATGGCAAGGATGTATTTTGCAGAGACTGTTCTGGCCTTGGAATACCTTCATAATTACGGAATTGTACACAGGGATTTGAAGCCAGATAAGTATGTATATAGAATATAACAGAAAGAGGACTTAAATTGATCAGTGTGAAAAGTTGATCCTGGTTGTTTTTTGTTTGTTTGTTTGTTTCCCATTATCTAGACATACAGAATCTCTAAGTAATATTACAGCGAGTAATTATAGTGAAAAGTATGGATGTTGTATCTCCACTTATCACAGAATCAAAAAATATCCCAAGTTGAAAGGAACCCATGAAGATCCAACTCCCGTTAAGTCCAACTTCTGACTCCACACAGCACCATGCAAAAATCAGACATGTAAACTGTGTAAACTGTACACAGACGTTTTGAACTCCAGCAGCGTGGGGCTATGACACTGCCTTCTGGTGCAGACCCTGTCCCCAGCCCCCAGCTGCCCTCCCCTGGCACAGCTCCACGCCGTTCCCTCAGGCCCTGTCGCTGTCACACAGAGCAGAGCTCAGCGCTGCCCTCAGCTCCTGTGAGGAGCTGCAGCTGCCATCAGGCCTCCCCTCAGCTCCTCTGCTCTGTGCTGAGAACACCAAGGGGCCTCAGCCACGCCTCATACATCTTGCTTTCTAGAATCTTCGCCAATCTTTGCCGCCTTTGCGGTGCTACTTGGAATGCTAACAGCTTTGTGTCCTTTGTACATGGTGTGTCCAAATGGTGCTCAGTGCTGGAGGTGAGGCTGCAGGGACAGCTCCTCCCCTCGCCCGCTGGCAGTGCTGGGCCTGCTGCACCCCAGGTTTTGGTTGGCCCTTAGGGCTGCCAGGACACACTACTGGCTTGTGTTCAATCTTCTCCTTGTTTTATATTAGAACAACAAGTTAATAACAGTTAAAAAAAAAAAAAAAAAAAAAAAAAAAGGAGTTGCATCAGTGAAAATATCTTCTTAGCATGATGCCTCAGGCCAGTGTGGTGGTATTAGTTACCAGCTATTTTAATATCTGGGTTTTTTCAAATGAATGACCCAGCCTACTACTGGTAGAAAAAGCCTGCCTCACTTTAAAAGTTGAATTTATTCTATTCTTATTCTTTCAGAATGATGACTATTTCATTTTCTTCAAACATCTGCCATTTAACTCTTGACACTTCATGATTCTGATTACATTCAATTGTATATGAAAGCTTTGTTTATGTCTGGTGTAACAGTAATAAACGTGTGACTGTGTCATTTATTCAACCTATTTTGTTCTGGCTAAATTACTTTTTAAGATGGGTTTAATTTTTTTCAGTGCTGCTGAAACATTTATCTGAGTGTAATAATAATGATAAGCATGTAATCTTCAATTACATCACAGTAACTTGAGATCACTTCAATTTTCAGTTTATTGGTAACATCCATGGGCCATATAAAGCTTACAGACTTCGGTCTATCAAAGGTGGGGCTAATGAGTTTGACTACCAATCTGTATGAGGGTCACATTGAGAAGGATGCCAGAGAATTCCTTGATAAACAAGTAAGATACATTTTTTTTTTTCTTTTTTACATTGTTTAACGCAATGATGTTTTGCTAGCAGAATCTACTGCAGTAGTTTATAAGCTGTTATTTCTGCATATGTGTTCTGATTGTATTTGTCAATTACTTTGACTAATGCCCAGCAGATTATGGTGGGCTCTTTTCTTTCTGCATTAGGATCTATTAATAAGATGAACAGCCTGACTGTGTGCAAGTGAGTTTGTGAGAGAGATAAATAGAAAACTGTTTTTAAAAGGAATTCAGAAGTCTCAACAGTGTGCTTGTGGAACTGATGATGCATGGTACTACCAGGGGTTCTAAATTCTTTGCTATGGCCCATTTCCCTTTAAGCGTGCCTCATTACCATTGCTTGCAATCTGTTCACAGTAAAATTTACTTAAGATAAAGCCGTCAAAACTTTCATGTAAAGCTAAAGATAGATTTAAATTAAGTAAAATATTTGCTCTGATCGACTTTCATAACATGTATCAAAAACAAACTGCCTTTTGCTTTACAGACATGCAAATGCGATTGATGCCTATGTTGTAGATGGAGAATGCAGAAAACAAGTTATGCCAGCAGAATAGCCTAGGATGTAATGAATTTCATTCGTTTTTGTTTCTGTGTTATTCTGTATTTCAAGAAAATATATTTCAAGATGTGATACAGCAAGTACTGTTAGACTTAATATACCATCATGCTTATTTTCTTTCTTTCAGGTTTGTGGTACACCTGAATACATAGCTCCTGAAGTAATACTGAGACAAGGTTATGGAAAACCAGTGGACTGGTGGGCTATGGGTATTATTCTTTATGAATTTCTTGTTGGGTGTGTGCCATTCTTTGGAGATACACCAGAAGAGCTGTTTGGACAAGTAATCAGTGGTGAGGATCATCTTGTAGAACCAGATTTCTTTGTTTGCTGAAATGTCAAACATTTCCGTTTATGTCAATAGTAAAGATACATACAATGTTACTTGATACGCTGAGCTAGTTTTTAAGCTAGTTTTGCTCAAAAGAGACAATGTCATTATTGTAACATGTCATGTGCTATCAAAATAGCAAGAATAAACTTGTTGTAAAAGCTAAACTTACCATATATTCTTGCTAAGTACGGAAATGCAGTAATATAGGGTACAGTAGCTAAGCTACACTGTTTGAGAGAGACAAAACATGGGTACCGCAGCACAGCGTTTTAGGTCTTCAGTAAAGAAATCCCAGAAAAGGAATGGTTAAATACATTTGCATAAATGGGAAAATGCCTCATGGCATGATGAAGAAATTAACAGAGATGTGATAAAGCCTTGAAACAAATGTCTCCCAAATAATAAATAATGAGAAAGAGAAGGAAACAAATTCAATTCACAGATTGTTAATGATTTCATTTGTGATTGTTTTAGTGTAATGTTATTCCTGTAACAGCTGTTCTTCTTTCATTTAAAATTCAATAACCTTTTAGATGTTAACCTGCAAGCTGACCCTAAGTGTTGTTATGAGGCTTGTGGCAAAACTGAATGATAATTAAACAGAATCATTTACTATCGTACCTGCTGTTTCCATAAATTTTCCAGATGCATAGATGTAGAAGGCCTCTATTTATGCCAGAAGTTTAACAGAACAGCACCTCTGTTACTGAATTTTTCCCAGTCTGTCTTATGGTCTTCTTAAAAGATCCACTAAGACCGAAACAAAACTAACCAAAACAAAACTAACTGAACCTCTGGATCCTTTTTCTCCGAGAACACAGCAAATACCCATTTATTCATAAGGAGATAGTTTGTCACCGTGCTCTTCTCCGTCGGTGATGTTGAAAGCCAAGTATGTTTGCAGACTTCAATGAAAAGGATTTGCTTTTGACATATTACCACATTCTAGCTGTTTATGGATGTATAACCATGATGTTTTCCGATGTGATATGCTGAGGCCTGAGTGGCAAAGAGAATCAACTGTTTAATCAACACAGGCAACAGATGCTGACTTTGTTCTTGATGCATCATGTCTGCAGTATATAGTATGCTTTATTTTCCAAATCAGGTTTAGACTGCTATAGAAGCTGTGGGCAGGTGAACATGGAAGTAATCCGTGTTTTTACTGCATTTCCAAACACATGTGCTATGTTTGTATCATTAAGATCTTTGAATGGAGGTGAGGGAGTAGTCCAAATTTAATGACTAAATTTGATCTTTATATTTTGCACGTTACATGAATTTTACATTTTGTAAACTAAAATGTCATACGTTACGAACTAACTGATACTTAGGCAAATAACTTCATCCATGTGATTTGTTTAGAGATTATTTATAGAAGTGTATTTATGCAAACATGATCCATTCTTGCTACTCTACAACACTGTTGGTCAACATACTTTATTTTTTGATATTTTTCTTGTAATTTTTTCCTTTTAAGTTTTGAATGTCCTCCTGTAATCACTCCTACTGTCAGTATCTGCAGATGAATTCTTTTCTTGAATAGATTTCTTTGCTATAATATATGGCCCCTTTGAATTCAACTGAAAAAGTCATGTTATGGAGTCCAAACTATAGCACAGCATTGTATTCTAGTCTCTGTTCATGAGGTCTGCATTTCTCATGACTCAGTTAAGGCCCCTCATTTTAGCTTCTTCCTTTTTGGTTGTAGTTTGCCTCTCCTTTCAAGTTTTATGAGTAAACTGGGAGGCTTCAGTGTAAAATAGATGCCTAATATGATAGGGTTTAATAATAATCCTCCAGAAACAGGTTACATTTCATGCCTGTTTATTTCAGTACCTTTCTTTATACTTCAAAATACAAAGTTTAAGCCTTCTGATAATTGTTTCTCAAATGATATCAATTTCAGATCAAAAATCTAAGTCATATGATTACAACAAAATCCTTAACATTCTTTTCTGTTTTCTGAGGTTTTAATACTCTGTTTCTCTGATACTGAAATTTTTGTACCTCCTAAAAAACTACTGCAGGATTTTGTGTAAACCTGTGATGTATTACATTTGTGAAGGCAACCTCACCTAAAATTCAGATAAAAATTATTCTGTAAGCTGTCACAAAGTTTGTGTTAATCTTTAAACTGATGCTGTTTTCCAGTATTTAATTTAAATGTAGGTTTGGAAAAAATTTTATTCAGTTTTACTTGAATGTTGCAAAGTTAATATTGTGATTGCAGGATTTAGGTGCAACTTGCTAAGTAAAGCCTCTTTAATACGAAAGTCGGAGGTGCAAGCATTTTCGTGTGAATTGTGGGAGACCTGGAAAAAAGCTGCACTGACATAGTCCCCCAGAACAGATAACAATACCTCAACCTTTGCCATGGGTGTAATAACTTCAGTGTACCTAGTAGTGTTAGAGCAGGACTATGCTCTGCTGACTGCTGAGTCAGGTCAGCTGTGTCTGTATTATCGGCAGTTTCCATGGAATAGAACTAAAATTTAAACCATAATGATACGGCATTTATAGGGATGGCTGTGAGAAGGATGAATACAAGCATGATAGTGTTAATAATAGTTTTCCCTGTGGTTAAGCACTGTTTATAAAAATAAGTTTGTGGGGTCTGTGTGAAGAGTATGAAAATCAGAAATAATTGGTATGCAGCAGAGCAACTTGATAAAGTTTCCTGAACTCTGACTAGCTTATGATGACAGCTTCACACAGTTCTTTTCTGAATGTTGGAATCAGACTTAAATAATAACAAGCTATTTTTTCTGTTAGATGAAATCATCTGGCCTGAAAAGGATGAAGCACCACCTCCGGATGCTCAGGATCTCATTACCCTGCTGCTCAGGCAGAATCCCTTGGAAAGACTGGGAACAGGTTAGGACAAACTAGTCCAAATATTGTTTCTGTGCTAGAAGTAACTTATGTTCTGCAGAGGTCACTACACTCTTATTTGTGGTTGTTTTTGTTTTTTTTGTCTGAGGAACATCTTTCAGGATGAGTAACACGACATGCAGTTATGACAAGAGGAAATTTATGGATTTAAATGAGTAATAATGCCTAAGCAAGATGATGACTGTTCATTTTGTGATGTTTAAATATGATTATTATTTTACTTCTCTTTTACTTGAATAAGTAAAGCAAAGATGTGTCAGAGATGCAGTTAGCCATTAAGTGGGGTTTTTTCATGAACACAGTATTAAATAATTAGACATAGAACTAGAGGAGAATCCATACACAACTGATGCTCTTTCTTTCAGAGGCATCTTCACCTGGCAAATTAGTTCCTTCAGACTTTTGGATGGGTGATGAATTAATTACTCAGAAATGACTGAAAAGTCCTACCATTACCATTCAGAACTAGAGCCTTGCATAAAAAATAACTGTGACTTCATGTAATAGAGTTTATGCATTAGTGGGTTGATCACAGAATTGCAGGTATTGAAAGGGACCTCTAGAGATCATTGAGTCCGACCCCCTGCCAAAGCAGGTTCCCTACAGCAGGTCGCACAGGTAGGCATCCAGGCAGGTCTTGAACATCTCCAGAGAAGGAGACTCCACCACCTCCCTGGGCAGCCTGTTCCAGTGCTCCGTCACCTCACTGTAAAGAAGTTCTTGTGCACATTTGTGCGGAACTTCCTATGCTGCAGTTTCCGGCCGTTTCCCCTTGTCCTATTTCCATTCACAACTAAAAAGAGTCCGGCCTCGCCACTCTGCCCACCACACCTCAGATATTTATAGACCTGGATTAGATCCCCTGTTAGTCATCTCTTCTCAAGGCTGAACAGACCCAGTTCACTCAGCCTTTCCTCATAGGAGAGATGCTCCAGGCCCTTCACCATCTTTGTGTGTCCATCTCCGCTGGACTCTTTCCAAGAGATCCTTGTCTTTTTTGTACTGGGGAGCCCAGAACTGGACGCAGTACTGCAGATGAGTCCTCACCAGGGCAGAGTAGAGGGGGAGGATCACCTCCCTCGACCTGCTGGCCACGCTCTGATGCAGCAGGATGTTTTGGGGAATTTGAATGAAAGACAGAAACAAAGAATATTGCATATTATTTTCAAAGTGTTAGTGTGTGTGGGAGCCCTAGTCACTGTCTACCATCCCACTCGCAAAGGACTGAGTAAACAGAGCAGAAGAAGCTTTCCGTGTAAAAAGGCCTAAATATATAGTCCTACTTAGGCTAAATAATGTATATCATTTGTATACGTATAATGTGGACTCTAAGGAAACCAAGTGACAGATTGAGTCATCATGACTACTGATAAAATTACTGTCAAAGCTAGGTCCCACATTCAGAGGATGATGCATATTTTTCAAGCTAAAAGAAAAAGTGGTGGTAGTAATCAGCTCATAACTGATCTATTCATAGGAACTTGAATACAACCCAGGTTCCAAGTGCTGTTGACATGGTGTCAAACTACAGGTCTTCTTTTAGGAAGTGGTCAAGTGGCAGAAATGACTTGCTCCCTGAATGCATGGGATCTGTGAACAATCTTCCCTGTAGCTTATGATTTGGAACAAATTACATCCAGTAGATTTGTTTTTCACTCTTGCCCAATGTGAAAATAAAGTGAGGGAGTTGTACTGTGCCCAAGGTGGTTTCTCCAGTTGCTTTCTGTTCATCCTACTGCAGAGGGCACCATCACTATAGTTAAAATGAAGAGCCAGGGATAATTCTGTTCCCTTGTTTCAAACACATGCATAAGTATATAGCACAAAATACCTTTCAGAGATTTTTGTTTCATTGCCAGGTTGCCTTTTCCTAGTCAGTTGTAGTGTTTATGCAAGACTGTCAACCTGTGAGAGGCTGAACTACAAGTAGCTTGCAAATTCTGTCTCCGTTTTGTAACGGATGAAGAAGTAAATTGACAAGAATTAGGCTTAAGAGTTGCAGTGATAAGTGCAGCCACATGGAGCATCTGCTCTGTTTACCTAGGAACTGGCTTCTTTGGACTGTTTGTGGTCTCTCAAGAGCTGGCAGTCTGAAGAAAAAATCTTGCAGCCATTTCTTTGAAGCACAGAGGAGTGTTCAGAAGCCACAGTGCAGTTTTTTATTTGTCAGAAACAACTCACAGAAACAGGAGTCTGCAACAGAATGGGTCCCACAGGGGCAATGCAAAACAGCGCGTTTTATCCCAGGCTCCGCCGTGCATTTCAGATGATTGTCCTATCTGTTTAATACATATTAGCTAGCTGCATAACATCCCATTGAAATAGTAATTGTGCATTTTCTCAGGAGACCTTAGTAACATGGTCAATTTGAAAGACAGGTACTGTACTCTTCTGAAGAAGGAAAGTGATGGATTGATTTGAAGTGTCTGAAAACTAGTCAAGAACTATAAAATTTGCTGTAATATCCCATTGTTGCTTTAAGAAAGGTGATTACTCTATGGCTAGTTACTTATGACTAGATGTGATACTGATCTCTCTTGGGAAGATTTGGCTTTTATGAATTTTTCCCAGCTGCAGCCCAACAAATCAATGAATCCAGCTTAGAAATCTTGAAATATTTGTAGATCATAAAGACCAATCCTAGAAGATTCATACTTTTTCCATGGCTTTGTCCTGACTTACCCTTGGCATATCAAGTTGGATTGACTGTGCAGTAGTTTGTATGTCCAGCTTACAGAATTACTTCTGTGCTTGTTAATATCCCCACTCACCTCTCCAGGCAATTTCAGTATTTTATTGTTACGGTTTACTGTTATTTCAGTATTGTATTGTGTTCTAACAGATTCTGTTTTTAATTGGAAACTAATGCAGCTGTTCAACAGATTATGAAATCAAGGCAGTGATCCATAATAAGCTAAATTACAAAGTATTTTCTGTAGAACTGTGTATCACTACCATAAAACACCAAAAGGAATTCCTAATCAGCAGTGGTATTTACATTGAGCAACTATTAAGAATAATTCTCCCATACTTTCTAACTTGCAATTACTCATGTATCTACATTTTACTTTCAGACTTTACTTTTTAGATGATGTGTGATTCATGCATTATTATTAGTCTATCTAGAAAAATAGAAATGTTGAAAGAAAAGGCAATACCACCACCACTGAACAAAGAAAACAGGGGTGCTGCTCTGACAGGTTTAGGTGACACCAGTGAAAAGGAGTAGTAAAGGTTCCTGCCTGCAGGAAGGGATGACTGTCCTTTCCATGCTAATTTACATTCTCTTGACCAGGAATTTAGTTGAAACAATGTCAGAGGATTTGGTGTCGTTTGCTCACTGTTTTTCTTTGGCTCCCCCAGGTGGTGCATATGAAGTAAAGCAACATCAGTTCTTCAGGAGCCTTGACTGGAACGGTCTGCTCAGACAAAAAGCAGAGTTTATTCCACAGTTGGAGTCTGAAGATGACACAAGTTATTTTGACAGTGGGTATTTGCTTGCATTAAAGAAAAATGCAATGAAAATCTTGTTAAAATAATCTTGCAATTTTGTATTTGTTTAGAGCTTACAAGAACCACTGGCAACTGTACAGTTTCAGTGGTGGTATGACAATGCAGAACAAATAAGAATATAATAAAGCTTTTGGCTAATAATAAGATTTATAACTCAATCCTTCTGAAAAATTCAGTTAATTTATTTTTCTTATTTGTAGCTCGTTCTGAGAAATACCACCACATGGAAACTGAGGAAGAAGATGATACAAATGATGAGGATTTCAATTTGGAGATAAGACAGTTTTCCTCATGTTCACACAGATTTTCAAAAGTAAGTAAAAATTGCTATAATGTTAATACATATTGTATGCATAAATATTTTCCTGCTTTTCTAGAGTTTGGAAATGTTAGAAATGGAAGAGGTGCATATAGCATTGTTTCTTGAAATTTTAACTGAAAATGATTATTAAAAAAAATGGGTATCTTGCAGATGATGGTGTAAAAATATAGTGGTAGCCGGATACTAGCAGTGAGTTTAAATGACGATAAACTGCAATGAAAAGCAAGGTAGTATTTAGCTTGTCAGTTAAGGAAAGATGTGGATTTGAGCAAGTGATTTGAATGCCATGAAGACAAACTGACTGTCCAAAAGGAGAGAGCTAATTACTGCTGTACAGGAATACAACAAGAAGAGTGAATGTGCTCAGGATCTTTTGTAGAGGAAAAACTGGCAGAGGGTATAATGGATTAAGAATCAGAATGCCTCATCAGCATGCTATTAGTCTTAAATAGCAGTCAACACTGATTTGGAAAAGCTTTCTGTTAACAAGCAGTTTCCTGAACCTGTTTAGAAACTATCTAAAGGTATTTTGAAAGTGTATGTTTATATCTTTTGTCTTTTCGGACTTATGCTTTAACTGGTGCATTTTATACTGGCTTTGCAGTATCAGATGTCTATTATATCTGTGAGATAAGATATATAGATGAGCAAAGGGAGGGGTTGTTGATATAATTATCCTTATTCTACGTGAATTCCTTATTTTCACTTGATGGCACATTTCAAACTCAGATATTCAGATATTAACGTTGCAGCTATTCTGAGGATAACTTGGACAAGAAGGCTTACTTCTTTGGAGACAATTTAAAAAGAGTGGGCACAAACTGAAACTCTGAAAGTTCAGTATGAGCATTGCTTTACTGTGTGGCTGACAGAGCACTGGCACAGGTTGCCTAAAGAGGTTGTAGAGTCTCCTTGGAGATCAAAAGCCAGCTGGAAATAGCAGCCTGCTCTAGGCTGGAGCAAGGGCTGAACCAGGTGACCTCCAGAGATGCTTTTCAACCTCAATCATTATAGCATTCTGTGAACTTCTACCTTTTTCAAAGCTCTGTATCACAATGGTGATTTGTTGTGTTAACATCATTACGTCATGACATCTCTAGCTGCGACTCACAATATGTAGTATATTACAGCCAGCAGTATTTGTATGGTACTTGTCAGATAAGTAAACAGACTTCTGGTGGTCAGATTTTTTTCTAAATTCTTCAGCTAAGTCATTTATTTTTAACTTCTGCGTCAATTGAGATTCATTTTTGTACTTTCTTCACCTATCTAGTAGATACTAAGTCAGTACCCAAGGGGTAGGTTTTTTCTTTTTTAACTTTATGATTTGGAGTGAAATCAATATTTGCACTGATAACCTGGAGACCTCAAGCCAATGGATTTTGTCTGTTGTCTTATGGAGACAATGAAATTGGAAGAAAGCTGTTGAATTTACAATGAGAAGAGTTGCTAATCAAGACCCTCTCTGTAAGGAGCCAAAAAAGCAAAACAAGAAAATGTGTTAAGAATAGAAACTCTGTAGAAATTTTTAAAGGCTTGAGAATTCTGTAGTTTATGTTGTTTACCTGTATAAGAATTTGGAACATGTAGAGCACCACTTGAATAATTTTTTGTATCAAATGTGTCAGTGATGAGCCGCTTCTTTATGTCTTTTGTTGTTGTTGTCTGTAATAGGTGTTTAGTAGCATAGACCGAGTTTCTCAAACACAAGGTGATGAAAAGGAGGATGCAGGAGACAAAACAAAAAGTGTCACATTGCCTTCAGTGGAATCTTTAAGCTGGAGTTCAGAATATTCTGAAATGTAAGTAGAAGAAAGTGGTCTGTGTCCTGCTTGTCAGGTATCAGGCTGCCTCATCTTGGTAACTGCATGAGAGTTTGCTTATTTTTGATGCAGACAACAAGTATCTACATCCATCTCCTCTGACACCGAGAGTAGCAGGCAACGACATAGTTCTGGTTTGTTGCCAAAACTGGCCATATCTGCCGAAGGAGAACAAGATGATTCTACCTGCTTAGTGGGAGCACAGGAAGAGCAGGAAAAGCCTGCATTAGTGAGTGAAGAAATAGTGCCAGACGAGCCTGAAGTAACAACTCCAGCAAGTACAATAAGCAGCTCCACACTGTCAGGTAATTCACGTTGTGTCTCTTAACTGCTGATGTTAGAAACAGTTGTGGATCTTTGCTTAGCACTATCATTCATGGATTTAGAAATCCTGTGTTTCAGTACCACTTTAAAATAAAAGATCCTAAAAGGGTTCTGTTTCGGACTGAGTTTCATATCAGTAAAATCTCATAAAACATGAAATAGCGTGAGCATTTTTTAGAAATGCCAGCAGTTGGCATTGTTTCACTAACTCTCCAGTGTTTCTAGCAAGTGAATAAAGTGCTGATTTGTCCATAGATCCTTGGCAGAATCCTTTTCTTGAGAAGATGAGTCTTAGATAATATGAGAACTCAAAGGACTGTTTTCATTTCTTTTCTTGTCTGTGTTGGTGATTTTTGATTGATAATGCTAGAGTCTTTCCAGTTGATGTGTTTTCCAAGGCTGTGCTAACACTTCAGAGTGTTTTTAAGACTTTGGAGTGATATATATTTGTTTCAGAATTGGCAGTGTAGCCTTTGACTTGTGGAATCACTTGTGTCATTTAAAATCCAGGAAGAAATCCATTAGGTAGTATCCAGGTAGTAATCCATTCTCTACTTAAATAGTATATATTATATAGTATATTAATATATACTATATAATATACATATATATTATATTATATATACTATATAATATATAGTATATTAATATATATAGTATATATTAAATAGTATATCTCCTTTATGCTTCCATTTCCCAGCACAAGCATTTGAGTGCACTGCTGAGGAATCCAGAGCCCTATTATCTTGCTGGTTTTGTACCTTCAGAGGAAAGTTTTATGTAACTGTTGGAAAATCTGGTACTTAATACAGATCTAGGCTTGTATCAATCTCATATTTGTCCCTGTGTTGGCTTGAATTACTTCATCTCCATATTTACCAGATGATTTGTAATTCAATGAGTTGACTTGCTAATCATTGTATTCTGTCTTCTTTCTATTCTCATACCCGTGATTTCCTCCATAATCTGCATTTTTTCTTCCCTCGACCACTAGTTCTGGGAATACATCCTCAAACCTGTTGAATTGTATAACCACCTCCATCTCTTTCCCTTGTCCAAAACCTTGTGTGTGCTCACTCCCTTCTCAGTGTCATGTTGATTAATCTAGCTGCTAGCCAAAGATGTTAACACAAAACATCTCTTACTCTTTTGTCAGTTACTAATTACACTTAAGAATAATTTCATTTATTTCCATATCCCATTAGCAATGGGATATTCTGTAGCCTTAAATAAAAAATAGGAAATAGTTTTAATCAAAGTTAGGAGACTCTTGATGCTCATTTCATACAATTTTACTGGCAGACGTCCATCATAGTTTTTTCAAATTCTATTTTCTTTCATTGTGGGAGGTGATAGAATAATACCAGTAGGGTTGTAATACTGAGTCTTTAGTGCCTGGTATCTTCCCTTTTCTGAGAGTGATTAAAAAAAAAAAAAATCACTGAACAAATAAAAGCAAAAGATAATAATGAAAAGTAGGAGTACAGATAGCGTTTTAATTACTTTGGAAAAGTTGTTAAGCTGTCAGCAACTTAGGGTTGGAACCTGTTGTTTGCTTTAGAAGTCCATGTGAAAAATAAATGTTTATTGTATGTTTATGTGTGTTCAATGCATGTTAAAGTTCTTCAAGGCTGATGTTGCATGTTGAGCTACCAGACTTGCTTCTGCTTTTGTTTACATTCTGCTTCCGTCAGTGAATACAATATATTGCAGGCAGTATTATTTCAGTTCATTCTATTGAATTTGTGCATGTTTTGAGAGAGTTTCTTCAGATTTCCAAATTGGCTTTTTGTGAATTTCTAGACAGAAGGAAAAAACTTCTCACAATTGCACCGTTTCCTTTCCCTGACCTTCAGTTTTGCCTCATTGTGTTTATCCCATTTTCTTTGTACAGTTGGCAGTTTCTCGGAGCACTTAGATCAGATGAATGGACGAAGCGAATGTGTGGATAGCACAGATAACTCCTCAAAGCCTCCCACTGAAGTTGCATTTCAGATGGCTCGTCAGAGATTAGAAAGTACAGAGAAAAAGAAGATCTCTGGAAAAGTTACAAAGTCCCTTTCTGCAAGTGCTTTGTCCCTCATGATCCCAGGAGGTAAAGCTAACTGTCATTTGATGTAATTTGTGCATAGTGCATGGTTTCTGATGTAAATCCAAGATTTTGGTGAGTCCAGAATGGGTTTTTTGTCACATTTTTATTTCTGTAATTTATATGTGACTAAAGATCCAGTCTGGTCTTCAATTTAGAGTAGTCAAATCACAGCTGAGGGATTTGCTCTGACGACAGACTGTCACGTAGTGGTAACTACAGTGCTGCGCAGAAAGGATACAGGCTTCGCTCTACTTCATCCTCTAGTATGACTGTAGCTTAAGTCCTAAGCAGCTCACTTGTACAGCATCATGAATAGGTGCTATTCTGTTACAACACCCTAATTCTTTCATCTCTTCAACAGAAAGATGATGAGCCAGAGTGAAGTCTGAAGTGAAAATAGCTTGAAAGCTAAACTCTCTTCTGTACTACATTGGCTTATATGTAGTAAACCAAATGTGAAGCCAGAAATACTGCTTTGAAGTGGCGAAAGTATAGGAGTTGTACTTGGGTGTTTCTAGATGGGGCACTGGCATTTTATGCCATAGTAATTCAGAATAAAAGTCCAAATTGCCACAACTGAGCAAAAAGGACTTGCATCTTAACTCTGCTACCTTCTGTGAGTATCTAGCCTTTTGGCTTGTTTGAGCCACATTGAGTGAAGAGGAATTAGCTTGGGCCATACATAAAGTTTATCTAATATACTTGATATATGTAAGTAACAAAACTTTGGCTTCTTTGTTTGTTGTTAAAAAATTTACAAAGTGGGAAACACTCTGAGCTTATTCTTTGTGTAGACTGTTTCTTCCAAGTAATCACTCTGTCCATAAGTCAGAGATGTTATTTGATGTACCCCTGTAGCACTCAGTACCAGTTTTTTCTCCTGCTAGTAAAAGGCCTACAAGGCACATTAATTATTCAGACTGGCCATCAGAAAAGCGTGATGCACATGTAGATAATACACACGGCCAAGCATGTTATTTATCAGTTTTGTATTCTAGTGATTCATTTCACAGGTTTCTATATTTCTGTAGGTTGAGAGCTGCTAAGTTCAGGGATGATGTAGTCTGAGTTACCATGTTTGTTAAAATGGGGGATTCTTTGAGTTTAATCTCAACATTCTATGAAATCTAAACTTAGCTTTGTCTACACATGGGAATGTTGTCGTTACGTTTATATCAACCAAAATCTCATATGATAGCTCTGGCTATTACTAACAAAAATCCCACCTTATTCATGTTCATGAGTAATATTAAGTATAGAAAGGGATGCCCATTGTTACTGAGCTGTAAGTCCTATGGCTGAGAGTCAAAGGACTTGTCCTGCATTTCGGACAGAAGAAGATGGGGTAATCTGAGAATGCTTCGGAGTCAGAGGGTGACATTAAAAGCTCTCTGTGGGTTAGATTGCTACATGGGATTTCAACGTTAACCCATGTGATACATGGTTACATATCTGTAGGACCCTCTGGTGGCTCACATCCGGGAGTCCGACTGCGGTAGTTGGTTACAGTGTTCTCTCTCTTCACATGACATTACTTGGCACAACAGCCAGCTGGAATATTTCTGGCTTGCATTCCTTTCAACAGCTGTCACCCTGTTGTAATCATTAAAGTGCTTTTTTTATTCTCCCACAATTGTGTTTACATTTGCACAAGTGTGAGCTCAGGGTGCTTTCAAAACAGTAAAACAAATAGTTTTTAGAAATTGAAGTTTGGTACAAGCATTCTGAGTTACTGTCCACGTACAACAAGATACTGTGTTTTTAGGTATGTGACTGAATCCAAAAGATAAGTGAATGCTTTCTTACCACTGCTGGTTTACCACTCAGTGCCTGGTTTGGGGTATATTCACAACAACATATGTGTATTTTCTAATTAAAAGGACAAAGTTTACATTTAACAAGTTATTCCTGAGAAATAGGGATTTTATTGTGGGAAGAGAAATTTATTTCTCATATCGGGTTGTTTGTCAGGCTTCTGATTTACTGAGATTGATGCTTAGTGCAAAGGAGAGGGGTTTTAAGCCAAGACAGTGAAATATTTTGGCAGAATAATGCCTTTAAACAGATTGTCAGATTTGTGTCTGTGTTTGTGTGCATTCAGAGTAACAGGTGTTTTTTTTCTTCCAGATGTGTTTGGTGTTTCTCCTTTGGGAAGTCCAATGTCTCCTCATTCGCTATCATCTGATCCTTCGTCCTCTCGAGATTCCTCTCCTAGTCGTGATTCTTCAGTTGCTACTGCAAGTCCTCATCAGCCAATTGTAATTCACAGTTCAGGAAAAAAATACGGCTTCACCATCCGAGCAATCAGGGTTTATGTGGGAGACAGTGATATTTACACTGTGCACCATATTGTTTGGGTAAGATAATAATTTTATTTCCATAAATCCAGAGGAAACTAATGATATATTTACTTTCAATCTTTTGTACACAGGGTATCTGTTGACAGCTACTCTGGAAATGTAGTGTAGTATAAGTGGTAATGTGCTGAGTAGTAGTTTGAGAAGAAAATTTGTGACTGCACAATGCCAGTGCTGGCTGTAGCAACCCAAACCGATATAATACACATCTTTGACAGAAGTAGTACCTACTTATCATCACAGAAGTACAGAATGATTTATGTTGGAAGGGGCGTCAAAGGGCATATCATCAAGGGGCATATCATCCAGCTCTAACCCCCATGCTGTGGACAGGGTCACTTCCCACTAGACCTGGTTGCTCAGGGTCCCATCCAACTTGCCCTTAAACATCTCTAGGGATGGGGCATCCTCAGCTCTGGGCAACCTGTTCCAATGCCTCACCACTCTCTGAGTAAAGCATATCCTCCTAACATCCAATCTAAACTCTCTTCTTTTTGTTTAAAAATATTCCCACTTGTCCTGTCACTATCATACCATGTAAAAAGTTGATCTCCCTCCTGCTTATAGGCTCCCTTTAAGAACTGGAAATCAGCAGTGAGATCTCCATGCAGTCTTTTCTTCTCTGTACTGAATAAGCCTAGCTCCCTCAGCCTTTCTTCAGAGGAGAGGTGCTCCAGCCCCCTGACTAGCTTCATTTACTCCTATGGACCCACTCCAGCAGGTCTACATCTCCCTTGCTGGGGCCCCCAGACCTCATGCTGACCTTCTATGTCGGTCAGTTTTACTTCTAGCAAATTTGGCATTTGTAAACAAGTTACAGTGGCTTATAAAAGACTAAAGAGTTGATGCAGCCTTTCTTTGGCAGCGGAATCTGCAAAACTAGAAGATTGTAAACTGTTGAAATATTAATGGAGTTTATTAAACTGCTTCGGTTAGGAGATTCATAAAAGCCAGATTAGTTAGATATTTTACTACTCACAAGTAGGATATTTTCAACTACTGGCTTTTTTTTCTGTAGAAATTTGCAAATCATTTTGAATGGTGAAAACCTTTGAGGATCTATTGTACAGAAAAAACACTAACAGAATATATGTGTATATATATATTTATAATTGAATTTGATTGTGTATGATGTTTATATATTATACGTCACATATAGGTATATATTATATATGTAATATATATGTATATACTATACATTTTACATATCTTTGTGTACGTAAACAGTAATCTAACATATTCCAACTACCTTAAAACAATTTTGAAAAATTCCTTACAGGTATGTAAGAAGCTTTGGAGTTTTGAATGAGATTCTAAGTATCCATTGTATGCTTTGAAATAGCAATGCTACTGATGAAGTAGAGTATCATTCATGTTTTATTCATGTTTTTTACCTCTCAGACCTATTAGTTCATCAAGAACATTGAATGCAGAGAGTGTGTATATGTGATAATAAATCAAAAAATTGGAGTTCTCATGTCTGATAGAGTGTCAAATCAGTGAAAGGAAGGGAAGAAAAATAATTTTGCATTGCAGTAAAAGTGAAACTTGGCATTTTTCAGAAGATTACAGATATTTATTTATTCTTTCATATTTATGTTTTCAGCCACTGCTGAGGCTCTGTAGCCTCAGTATTGGCTACATGACCTAAAATTCTTGAAAAGCTAATTTTAGAATGTAATAAATTATTTCAGCCACCTTCAAAATTATTTGCAATTCAGTTTGTTTTGGTGCTTCACCAGCTTTGTCCTGCACTGTTCCCTCCAGTGGGTTAGGCTGATGAATTCGATCCAAATACCAAGAGTCCATGGCTACGTGGTAGAGTTAAAACTTTGCATTGTGATTAGAATACTGTATGTGAGCACTGCTTTTATTACACAAGTATTTATCACTGTCAGATGTTAAAATCTGGATCTGAAATTTTGTCTTGGGCACGCTTTTATGGTGCCGTGCTAAACAGAATTAAATGGCGACACAGCATTTCAGTGAGCTTTGAAACAATTCTAGCCCTGTGCTCAAAGATAAAGCAATAATTGATGATGAAATAGTTTGCCTGTACTTTTTGTCTTCCTTCATTGAACTTGGTATCTGTAAGTTTTCTTTGTTGGGTTAAAAAGCCAACTGTTATTTATATTATTATAATAATAATGAATATTATATATTTATAAGCAAGAGTGATGAAAAAAAACTACTGTTGAAAGTCTGGGAATTAGTTAACAAGAGTTTGTTTATTATTTTCATTTGTGATTTCTAGAATGTGGAAGAAGGAGGCGCAGCATATCAAGCTGGTTTGAAAGCTGGGGACCTAATTACTCATATCAATGGAGAGCCAGTGCATGGTCTTGTTCATACGGAAGTCATTGAGTTGTTGTTAAAGGTAACTCCTAGACATGTGGGATACAAAATCCATTGCTCTTTTTCTCACGTAGGATCGTGGGGTTACGTTTTCTTTCTTCAGAGAGAAACATGCTTCATAAAATTCTGATCCCGCAGTTGGCTTTTCATGAATAGCCTCTGCAATGTCTCTCTTACAGAGTTTTTAGAGGCCTGTTCCATTAGAAAATTTAGATATGTTTTATTCTTAAAAACAAAAGATTTTAACTATTCACTGTAGCTCATTATGCTGCAGATTTTTTTGTGATCTTTGTAGCACAGACTGAAGAAATTCAGAATTATTTTACATAGCAGTATATTAACTTCTTGTATTAGTAACAAATTTAATGGTGCTCCGTGCAGTTTTGTTTGTAAAAGTGAGTTATAAAATTAGTTATAAAAGAAGACTAGAAGGCAATGAAATAGAAGGAAATAAAAAGAGCTGGAGAAAGATGCAAATTAACTTAAGCTTAAATCTTTTTTTTTTTAATGTCTTGAAACAGAGGAACTTCCACATTTTACAGTTCTGCAAGAAACCTGTGAGATAAAATTTTGCAATGTATGGCAGTTGGGTAAAACTGCATAAAAACTGCAGAAAAGCAGAAACGCAACAAGCTTGCACACACAGTGCAGAAGAATGTACTTCATATGAATGTACTTAAAATATGAAATTGTTGCTATCCAAATGTGATACCATACATTAATTTATTAAAATTCATATGAGCATTAGAAGTGTGTTGCAGTACTATGCCATACTAAGAGGGAGGCTTGGATTTTTAAAAACAAATATACTCATTTCTACTTGTATTTTTTTACTGAACGGCTGTCATTTCTCTGTTCATGTAAGCACCCTAAAAATCTTAATTTAGTTATACGTTCCTTTTTTTGAATAAAGTAAAAGTACTGGTCAGGACCCATAGTGAAATTTATCTCCTCTGTTTTGTCATTGCTAGTATCCTGAGATGTGACTGGCTAGTGAACAGAGCACTGTGCAGTGACAGCTGTTCTTGGTGGGGAAAAAAGATGTTTCTATAGAAACTTTGAAGATTGCAGTTTTATCCTTGGTCTGTCTAACTACAATCACTGGAATTTCCCATTGTCTTGAAGCTTGTTCTTGTAATGGAGGAAGTTCAGAAAATTTGACAGCATTTTGAGAAATTTCCAGTCATTGTTTATCAGATATAAATCAGCTGTGCAACTTCTGCATATTGTTCCCCTCACTGCCAGCTCTTAAGCTGATGCTGCTTTGAAGCATCTAGGTTTTAAGTGTAACTTCAATTTAAAGCTCAGTGATCTTGTATTGCTCAACCTAAAGGTTCTCTGTATTTTGGCAGAGTGGCAACAAAGTGTTGATTATGACAACACCTTTTGAAAACACTTCCATCAAGACAGGACCTGCCAGGAGAAACAGCTGCAGGAGCCGAATGGTCAGGCGCAGTAAGAAAACCAAGAAGAAAGAGAGTTTAGAGAGGTGTGCAGTCCTTTTGGTTCATTACAAAAGTGTGTTCTTGTGTGTATATATACATAAGAATTTGTTGAAAAATGAAGCTAATACAATTGTCTCTGTCTCTATGAGATTCTGTGGTCATAATTTTATAGCACTATGTTTATATGCTTTTTCTACTTTATGCTAATTTTATGTGTGTTCTGCAAATACCTAGTACTGTATAAATAGTCCTTCAGTTTTGGTGGGCTCTTAAATTAAGAAAACAAAAATCTAAACCTATAAAGAACTAATTGTTCATCTGGAATGCTGAGAATAAATTTTAGTACAGTTAGATCGAATTAAAATATCTATCTTAGCTGTTAGCAGTCATGATATTTTCAGAACGTCATGCTTTGCACTGTAGTTTGTATTCATGCAAACAAGGATATAATGTTTCCTTTTTTGAGGATAGTGGTAGATTGAACTTCGTGCACAGAGCTTTGCCTGTGGTAATAGTGTTCTTTGTGCATCTTACGTTTTTATTAATGCTTTGCTCTTCCCACACTAGGAGGAGGTCTCTCTTTAAAAAGTTGGCCAAGCAGCCCTCTCCTCTTCTTCACACCAGCAGAAGTTTCTCCTGCCTGAACCGATCACTTTCATCAGGGGAGAGCTTACCTGGATCTCCAACTCACAGCTTGTCTCCAAGGTCACCTACCCCAAGCTACCGTTCCACTCCTGATTTTCCATCTGGTGAGTGTGAAAGAACAGAGGATTGAGTGACTTGAAATTGAAGTGTATTCTGCTTCTTGTGAGGCCTCCAAATCTGTTATGCTCTGCCGAGAGCAGTCAGTTTAGACAAACAATCACCGAACAGCTGGTTTCTATCTAAACAAGAGAAAAGGTTTCTACTGCGAAACCAAAGGTGTTCGTATAATACAAAAGTACCTAAAATGAAAATGTCTGTGAGGTTTGTCTGAGAGAAGATTTAAGTCCAGTGGCTTCAAGTTCTGTAATAACCAGTCCAGCTTTGAGTTAGAAGTAAAATCTTGTCTAGGAGAGGCTGGTAAAAGAATGTTGGTAAAAGAATGGAACTAGCATGGACTCTTATGTGAATGCGAATGCAACTTGTTGAAAAGATGAACTGGGTGCTGAAATATGGAAAAAAAGAGGCCTCATCTGCCTTTTTTTCATATCATGATTTCAGTGTCTACTGAAAACAGAAACACTGTTGTACAATCTCTTGCAGAAGGTAAATTATTTGGAACACCCTGATCATTGCTTTGAAGTGCCAGAAAGCATTTATCTGTTCTTCTTGAATAGATGTAGGCAAGAACTTGAAGTAAAGGAAACAGAGGGGAGGAAGGAGAAACACCAACATCCTGAAATAATGAGGTTTTTGAAGTTCAGTGACTCACTGTCTACCAAATCTTGGAACACTGTAGAAACAGACATCACATATTCTTTTAGAATCAGTGCACACACTGCTTATTTCTTTGCTGTTGGTCAGTATTCAGTTAATCTTGCTAATCTTATGTTTATTTTGTTTGCTTGTTCTTTTTGTAGGTACTAATTCTTCCCAGAGTAGCTCCCCTAGTTCAAGTGCTCCCAATTCTCCAGCTGGGTCAGGACACATAAGACCCAGCACTCTTCATGGCTTGGCCCCAAAGCTTAGCGGGCAAAGATACAGATCTGGAAGACGCAAATCAGCTGGCAGCATTCCTCTATCTCCTCTGGCAAGAACACCTTCCCCAACACCACAGCCCACATCACCTCAGAGATCTCCATCACCATTGCTAGGGCATTCAATTGGGAATACAAAAATAGCTCAGTCTTTTCCTAGCAAGATGCACTCCCCTCCAACTATTGTAAGACATATTGTTAGGCCAAAAAGTGCAGAACCACCACGATCTCCTCTCTTAAAGAGAGTCCAGTCAGAAGAGAAACTTGCACCCTCTTATGCTAGTGATAAGAAACACTTATGTTCACGAAAACATAGTCTTGAAGTGACTCAGGAAGAAGTGAATAGAGAATTGTCCCAGAGGGAAGTAACTCTTCAGAGCTTGGAGGAGAATGTATGTGATGTGCCATCACTCACACGAGTCAGACCTGCAGAGCAAGGCTGCTTGAAGCGTCCCATCTCCCGAAAACTAGGTAGGCAAGAATCCATTGATGAATTAGACAGAGAAAAGCTGAAGGTGAAGATAGTTATGAAAAAACAAGATTTTGCTGAAAAAGTGAATGCTGCTATACATGAACCTAGCACTGAACCAGAAAATCCCAATACCATAAGATTGGAAGAAAGGGACAAAAAAGCATTCCAAAAGGTATTAGAAAGATCAAATCCATTTGAAACAAAAATTGTTGCTTTAGAGACCCAACCAGCTGGAGGCATACTCAAAGACACTCTTCAAAAGAATGCAAACTTGAGATCAAACGACTGTAGTGCTTTAGATACACAGATGCTGTGTCATGGGTCTCCACTTAATGAAGTCAGTCATATTTCTTATGAGTTCAAAAGGATTTCCCCTCCATGTACACTGCAAGATATGCCACCTCAATCCTCTGACAGGATGCTAAATGGAAAGGGAGAAAACACAGATAAAAATGTTCCAACAAAAGAATTTGTCAAATATGAAAGATTAGATGGTAAACTTGCAAATATTGATTATCTTAGAAAGAAAATGTCTTTTGAAGAAAAAGATGAGAGTGTCTGCCCAGTGCTAAAACCCAAACTGACATCGAATGTTCATGAAAGCCTTCAACTTAATGCAGTCAGGCCCATAAGCATTCAGCAAGATTCCACTACAGTTGCTGAAGGTAGAGCATTCATTAGCAGTGCACATGCTTCTCAGATGAGCTCAGTTTCTTTTGTTCCCCTGAAAACATTGAACAGTCGAACAGAAACAAGTATGGAAAAATCATCTGTGATTTCTGCTGAGTCCCCAGTCAGAAAAAGTCCATCAGAATATAAACTTGACGGGAGGTCTGTTTCCTGTTTGAAGCCAATAGAAGGCACACTAGACATTGCTTTGCTTTCTGGACCACAGGCTTCGAAGACTGAGTTACCTTCGTGTGTACTGCCAGAAGGACAGAGCACCAGCAGTGATATGGGATCTCCTAAACCTTCAGTGCCACAGGGGAGTGGTGGAAAGTCAGAACTGGCCTCTCAGAAAGAGCATCTGTTAAGCCATTCAAAATCTAGCAAAGTTAACCTGCCAGAGGCTCAGGTTCTGCAAACAAGCAAAGTTAACCTGCCAGAGGCTCAGGTTCTGCAAACAAGCAAAGTTAACCTGCCAGAGGCTCAGGTTCTGCAAACAAGCAAAGTTAACCTGCCAGAGGCTCAGGTTCTGCAAACAAGCAAAGTTAACCTGCCAGAGGCTCAGGTTCTGCAAACAAGCAAGAGTTCTCCCAGTCCACCAGTCATCCCTATGGCTGCAGAAGTGGTGGCAGAGAAAAAAACTTCTAGTCCAGCTGCTAAAGTCAGCATTTCTATTACTGAAGCTGTTCAGAAGAAGGACAACTTTCCTTCAAAGGAAGACAGTTCAGTGGAGGTGAAGTCCTGTGTTACTCAAAGTCAGAGTGTGAAAAGTGCCCTAACATACTCTAAGCTTTCTACTATCCAAAGCACTCCTGAAAAACCTCTGAACAAAGAGAAGCACGTACAAAAGGAGTTGCCTGGCAGACAGCCAGCAGCCCAGAGAAATTGTGAGCCTATCTCTGCAAAGGTGGAGGTGATCAGGGAGTCAACTTTGAAGGTATCTGTCTCAGATATCCTGACAACAAGCTACTCCAAAGGCAGTGAAAAAAATTCTGCTGATCTTGCCATTCCACCTCAAATGCAAGGGAATTTGCAGGCAGCTGGTCCAAGGGCACACCCTAAGGATGGCAGAGATTCAGTAAAACAGCTAAGCAAGGAAGATGCTGTTGTTGCTAGCAGTTTTCTGGAAAGGGACATAACCAAGCAGAAAGTTCTCAGTGAGTCTAAGAAAATTATTGTAGAGTCAAAGAGTGAAAATCTATCCAAACCCTCAGTAGAATGTGATCCTAGAACTGAGAAGACTGCATTGGTGTCCCCTGTGCAGAAGGATAAAACCAAAGATTTGGGAAAGAAAGATCAGAAACAGGTCCCTGACATAAGGCTTCCAGCCACTGAGAGAGAGCAGTCCAGCCAAATTCCTCAGCAGCAACCTAGTGCTCCAGTGTCCCCTGCTGTGAGAGATGCTGTAAGCAAACGCTGTGCTGTAGATGTTCACACAGATATTCAAGACCACATGAAGCCTCCTACCACTGGTGTGGAAAGCAGTACTAATAAACTCAGGCCCGTCTCTGATATGAGTTCCTCTAAGTCTAAGCACTTGGATAAACAGACATTTTCACAGAAACCATGCACTCCAAACACAAAAGAAAAAGAAACAGTTGTTCAGATGTCTGCCAGCTCCCGGAAGGATGGTAAACATGCTGGTAAAAATGTGCCAGATTCCTCTTTTTTTGTATCGGGTTCTTTAAGAAAAATGAACAGTGAGCATACTAAATTTGAAAGGCCTGTGATTTCAGAGCATGGACTTGTATCCACTCTTCAAGTGAGCAGTATCACTCCTGATACAAAACCCAAATCATCTACTGTTGATTCAGGACCAACAGGCCCTGAGATTTCTAAGCAAATGCAAAAGCAAGAGGCAGCAGGCTTTGGGGATTCTGCTGATCAAAAGCTGTTTCACTTCAGCGAGAAACAAACTGTTTCTCCAAAGTTTTCCACTGTGAAAGACTGTCTCTTGCTGAACAAACAGGCAGACAGAAGCCCTAATAATCAGACAGCCTCTCCAGATAAAAGACCCGAAGGAAAAATATGCACCGATGCACTTTATGTTCAACATGACAATGGGAAAATGGAGCCTACCCTTTGCCTCACAAACTGTGACGTTAGAGCAAAAGGATCAGAAAAATCAACCTCAACTAGCAAATGCTCTCCAGATTCAAAAGGGAAGGGACAAATTAATCAAAAACAGCCTGAGAATGCAAGCAAACAAATTGCAATAAAACATATGCCAGCTGCCAGTGGGCAGAGTTCTTACCATGTGGCTGCTGTACCAGGAAAGCCACCAGCTTGTTCAGCCAATTTCTCTGAATGTAGACAAGAAGTATCTGCTTTGTCTTTGGCAAAGAGTGATGAATCTTCAGCAAAAATTAAAGTAGGCTCACTTGAGCTTCCTTCATTCAACTACAAGGAACAAGTTAAGAAAAGCACCTCTTCCACAGGAAATTCTAAGACAGAAATCACTAAAAGTGTGTCAATGATAACCTTGCACAGTGCTGCTGTTGTAGAAGCCCACCACTCTGCTTCAAACCTTGGAGGGAAACCTGGAAGTCAAGAAAAGTCTTCTGTTAATACTGTGGATGTAAAAGGAAAAGATGCTGCTCAGGCTCAGCAGTCTGCTTCAAGAAAACAAAATGTTGGTAAAGATTTAACTAGGTCAGTAACCACACCTGATCGTCCAAACGCACTTTCTAATGATAAAGACTCAGTCCGGCAGCGTCGAGGGAAAGAAGCTTTACGAAGCAATCCTTACAAAAAATTCTGTTGACTCTAATATGTGGCAAATAAAAATTCAACACTAACAGAAACAAAAACAATATATTTTGACTGTCTTGAAACCAGCACTGTGTAGTGTCTTTATGTGGCAAAGCTTTCATGTCACTGAAGAGGATGGGGATATATAGAGAAAGGACTTTTTACAAAATGCCTTCTCGATTGTAACCGGTAAAACTGTTACCATATAGTATTTGTACAAATATTCACTTACAGCTGGAAGCTGTAGAAGAAATAATTTCCTCTGTAAATACCTAGCATTGTGTTTGGGGATTGAATGTAGCATATATATGTTGCTGCTGATTGCATTGTTTACTCTCCCCTTTTTAAAAAATAGTTGCTTTGCCATTTATTTGCCATAAATATGAAAGTAAATTACTAAAAGTGAGACATGGCACAGACATGCACAAGCGTTGTCTGAAAGGAGGGCAAAAATCTACTACATTTTTACTTACAAAAAAAAATCCTAGCTAGAGTTAAAAATGGAAGGAAGAAATAAGTATGGTAACTTATCGTGAGTTTTTACATGTATTTTTAGTAATCACATTTTGATAGTACTATCTGGCTACCTGCTTCGCCACACCTAACACAAGGTGAAACTGCATCTGCCAATGGCACGAAGCCTGTCTTATAGAGTGGGGTGTGATTAAAGCGAAGGGAGGACTGCTTGGCTATCACAGAGTCTCTGGAAGACTCGTGTTCTCAGTTGGAATGGTAGTTGTGGTCTTTTCTGAGGGTCGCAGGATACACTCTGAGCAGATAAGGATGAGACTCTGAAGCACATGCTGTGTCCTTGGTTTCTGCTGCAATCCTCTCTTTGTTTCCGTGAGCTAGTTTTAAATTCGGGCCCTTACAGTTTGAGGCACAAGTTACAAGTACATGACTTCCAGGACTATTGTGTTCATCCCTAGTTTTTTTTTAATTAATTTAGAGAGTACGTTTTATCATAGCATATAGGTCTGCATAATTAGCTGTAGCTTTTTTTTCTATTTTATGGCTATTAAGGTAAAAAGGAAAGAAAAAGAAAAAAGCAGTTCCGTTGTCATAAAAAATTTTAGGACATCAGATACATTTTAATGCATAGCTGGGGCCTTATGTTGTAGACTTTAACTTGCTTTTTTTAGCAAGTAATTCTTGATTTCATGTTCATTTCTAAATGCATTGAGTAGCTCCATACATTTCATAACATAATCGTTTTATTTATATGCAAAAAAAAAGTAAATGTAATTATAAAAGAAACATTGTGTAACAAATGAACCTGTTGGAGCTATTTGGTGCTAGACTGTGACTGTCCTTTTACTTTTGCTAAGCCTTATTTAAATTTTGTATACTGTGGAACATGTAGATTTTGATCATTTTAGTGTGGAGGTATTCAGTTTTGAAGGATGAAAGATAGAATTTGAAACGTGCAAGAGCACTACAGAATATGCTTGTTGATACATGTTTTTAAGTGTTTGGGATCAACAGAGTGGGGGTTTGCTTATTTCTGTTCATGTAGCTAAACTAGAGCTAGGCCCCTAGCTGTTTCGTTGAGGCTTACAGATTGTCTTTCTGTCTCAAAAGCTAGAAACTTGTTCTTAAAAGCACAGTATAATCTTGACTTAGAGGTTTGTGTGACAACTGACAGTGTGCAGAATTCATTTCCTCCTGGGAGACGCTTTATTACACTAGTTAAGTTGGATTACAGCAGACTTGCTATGGAAAGATGAAATCACAAACTACAGTGTGATTTTTTTTTTTTTATGATGCATCAGAATATTCGTGCTGCCTTTTATGCATTCACAGAGGAGCTGGTTAGCAATGGGTAGTAATTTTGAGCAGCTTTGAAGGGAAAATGGTCTCAACATTTACAGTTCACCTGTGCTTTGGCAATTAATACAAACGAATGCTAATGCACTTCGATATAACATTTCTGTCTGGGAGGTATTTCCTAGTTTACAGTCTTCTGCATTTTTAAACTATCCTCTTGTTTCCTTTAAAGCACATCTAGTTATTTGTTTACAGTGTAACTTTATGTATATTTTGTATAGCTCATTATAACTTCTGACAAATAAGTTTGCATTTTGGAAGTGTAACAGTGCGTAAGCTTGTGTTTATGTAGTACTGTTTGTTGGTGTTTACCTATCAGTGAGCTGTTAGAGATCCTCCTACCTGTGTGCTGCTTGGGTCAGTCTTTTTGTGATTGTAGTTCTGGTGTGCTCCTTTGTAGACTTTCTGCTGTAGATTGCTCAGCTTCAAAAAAAGTATAAAAAAAAAAGAAAAAAAAAAAAGAAAAAAGAAAAAAGAAAAAGAAAAAAAAAGTGAAAGAGAGAGAGAAAACAAAGACTAAAAAAAAAAAAAAAAGTTAGGGTCTGTGCAATAAAGTGTTTGCAGTCTTATTTTCTCTGAGAAACTCCTTATGGATGTCATAATTGTTGTACATTGAATACAATTATTTATACTTATGCAGTTGCATAACATTGAAATAAAAATTCAGCATGAAACACTGTTTTGTTGGTACTTTCCCTTGAACTGTTTTCACTCCTGTAACTTTAACTTCAGGCACTTCCCTGTTGTCCTTGTGGGTGGATGGTCTTTTTTTTTTTTTTTTTCTGAGGCCAACTCAGTGCACTGCAAGCACATACGCAAAGAAGACTTTGAGTACTTCAGCCTTTTTCTTATCTTTGACGGCAGTGTTGCCCTCTGTATTTAATAAAAGATGGAGATTCTCTTTGGCCCCCCCTTTTGCTGTTAATGCATTAGTAAAAACATTTTTTTTATCTTTTACAGTGGTGGCCAGATACTGTACTTTCTCCTAATTTTCTCTCTGCATAACCTAGCAATATCCCTGTACTCTTCCCAGGTTGTCTGCCTCTTATTTCAAGGTGGTAAACACTCTTTTTCCCCCGAGCCTTAGCGATAGCTCCCTGTTCAGCCAGTTTGGTCTTTCTGTCAGCCCATCTTACAACATATAGGGATGCATTTTTAAGATATCCTGCATCTTTAAGATATCCTTCTACAAGAATATCCAGCCTTTCTGACACCTTCTGCCTTCGAGATTATCTCCCAAGGAACTCCCCCAACCAACGTCCTAATCAGCCCAAAGTCTGCTCTGCAGAAGTCCAAAGTAGTGGGTTTACTCACCCATCTTACACACAAACACATTCGCCATTTTGCCTTTCCAGTCAGCTTCAAGTTCTAACTGACAAGTCCAGAAGTGAGGCTAACCCATGATGCTGGGTGGTATTTCAGAAACAGGCAAAGCTTAACTCCCCTCTTTCTCTTTCCAGCTGAGTGACGTAATCAGAAAGTGAATACCAGCTCAACATGTAGTTTTCTCTTTAAGTCACTGATATTTGCAGATCTGCAGTCCATTCCTGCAGTGTTTTTTTTAGCATCTATTCCAGGCTATGAACCACACCATGCTCTATTCACTCCGCTATTTGTCTATTGCTTTCCTGACCCCAGAAATGCAGGAGGGAAATATCTGAAGCGGTAGGCTTCTCCTGAGGAGAGCCCAAGCTGGTATTCATGCTGGATTGTCAACGTAATTATTGGTGTGACTTGTTTAACCAGTCCAATTTACAGAAGACAGGAAAAGCTGCCTTGATTCCTGGGCTGCCTGGACTCCGTAGAGTCTGGGTTGTCCTCTGACAGCAGCCTGGTTTGGGTCAGTCTTTCAGGAAGTGCTTGCCTGTGGGGCTGGCAGCAAGTCAGCACTAGCAGGGAATGCCGTAAACAACACAGAGCTGTGAGAAGAGGCCTGCTGTTGCCCAGGATGTGCAAGTGTCCATGGGAAGATGTGTTTAAGATTTCAGAGGAATGCTTTTGGGACTGGAGCTGAAACTGAGTTTGTTGTTCCCAGTGCGAGTGTTCAAAGTGAGCTCTGCTTCCACCTCTCTCGGTGACCGCAGCATCTGGCCAAATGCAATTTGGAGCCTTGCTGTGGTCAGAGCGAGGCCACACATGGCTATGCCTGGGGAGAGTTGTCAGGCCATGCCTGTGCACTGCCATGGGACGGACAGTAAAGCTAAGGAGTGCTAAAGGTAATGTTATGAGATAGGCTTAGTGAGCAGGCATGGCAGCTGCTGCCGCTTGGCCAAACGCACATACTTTTACAATCAGAATTTAAAGAGAAGCATGATACAGGACGGTAGGTCTGCCCTGCCAGAGTCATCTTGAGACTATATGAATGTTGCTCCAGTCCACCACAGAAATTCATTTTTTTTAATTGAGCAACATACAGTACTGCCAACAAAAAACGCTGTTCTTCAAGTGCATCTGATTGGGAGTGAGAAGGGTGAGAGATCTGTTGTTCTATTGGGGGTGATGTGAATTCTTTTATATATTTTTGTTTTTAATTTCAAGAGAACTATGCTTTGTTCTTCAGCTCTTGGATCTCTCTCTTCTGTGGGTGCATTAGCCCTGTTAGCTGTGACAGCAGTGCTAGCATGCGAGATGAACTGGGGATTATCCTTAAAAGAAGTTAATTCATGTTAAAAACTCAGGTCACAATTTATTTTCCAGGTCCCATAGAAGATATTTTATTCTTTTTCTAAAAAATATAATGAAAATAGAGTATTATGATGGTTACATGAAATGCAGGCCACAAGCAAAAGCAGTAAATTGTCTTACGCTCTAATCCCCTTGCTGTACAACTGTTTGCACTGTGTGCTCACAATAAACTCAGATTTGCTGATAATTTTGCTTGAAATAGTGAGCACCCCAAATAGAGATGGCGACACAGCACAAAACAACTAGGACAGCTGCAATGATTCCTGCAGTGCTGATCCCACATGAGAGTGAGATTGTGGCTAACAGAGTCCCAGCTAGCGATTTGGGTTCAGAACATGTTGTTCCTTTGGAGTCTTCAATTTTATCCAGATGCTGCCTGTACCAGGTGATGAAACCAATATTGGAACAGGTGCATTCCAAGGGGTTGTAACTCAGATTGATTACGCTGCGGCCAGGCAGGGATTCTAGCTGGTCACGTGGTATAATATGGATCCTGTTGTAGGCAAAGTTGAGGTAGATGCTCTTGAGTTTTGAAAATACACCTGTGCTAAGTGCAGTAAACTTGTTGTGGCTCAGATCAACGTGCCGTAACTTCCCAAGGCTGTGGAAGGCTTGGTTATTCACTGCTGTCAGTTCACAGGATGATAAAATTAGCACCTCTAAATTGGATAGCTGTTGAAACACTTTGTCCTCGGCCATGATCCCTGACTCGAAAGTGTTTTGACTAAGGTCCAAGAGCACGAGATTTTCCAGGCCCTGAAACAGATGTTGAATGCTGGTATTAATGAAGGAAGAGGAAAGGTTCAGGACTTGCAAGAGATGAAGATTCTGGAAGGGACCCTGTGAAGTGCCAATGTGAAGATGAGTGAAAGCTATGTCCAGCAACTCCAGGCTTGTACCCTCCTTGAAAAACGTATCTTGGATATGGAGCTTTGTGTTGTGACTCAAATTTAGGTACTGAAGGCTACTCAAGCCACTTAGTGCTTTGCTGCAGCAGTCGAGGCTTTCAACATGACTGTGACTTAAATCAAGATGCCGGAGCTCTGCCAGACCTTCCAAACAGCCAGAGCCCAGCTGCAGTGCCTGCAGGTTCCCTTTGATGTGGAGATGGGTGAGGGATGGGAAGGTGGCAGAGCTGATGTTGCAGAGGTGCTGGAAGGAGTTGATGTTGAGAACTAACTCCCTGAGTGAACTCATCCCACTGATTCCAGGTGGTAAAGCACTGATGTGGGTGTGGGTTAGGTCCAACTTTCGGAGCCTCGTCATACAGTGAAACGTGGCAGCATTTAGGTTTTCGAAATGCTGTAGTTGCAGGTAGAGATCCTTGACAGAAATGTTGCAAAGGCCTTCTAAAACACCTGGAGTTATGTCAGGCTTCTTCTCCACATCACTGAATGTTCCTAGCCAAAGGGTCTGGGTAGTGGAGTTCCGTATTCCTGCAAGGATCCCAGGGATGTCAGCACAGCCCCCAAAGTCCAAGCTGTAGAAGTGGGATTGGAGTGCTCCAGGTTCAATGTGTAAAATGTCATTGCCTTTAAATATTAGAGTCATATTACTGGTCTTCTGCAAAATGCTGACATCTTCTGCTGTGATTACTCTTATATGGTTCATTTGAAAGTCAAGATGTTTGAGGTTTTTAGTTGGAAAGTTGGGAGGGAGCTGCAGTGAAGAGATGTGGTTGCTGCCCAAGATGAGAGTGTCCAACCTGTCCAGATTTGTCATTGGAATAAAGGATATCATGCTTATTCCTGTCTGTGTCAATACAAGCTCCCTCAGGGACTGAGGACCAGCAAATGCTGTGTCAGATAGGAACATGAGCAGATTTCCAGTCAGCACAATGGTCTGCAACCGCCTGTTGTTGTGAAAGGCATTTTCATACACCCAGTTGATCTGACACCTTGAAAGGGCAATAGAAACCAGCATTACTGTAAAGCCCTCACTTAATAAGTGATATCTTAGGCTGCATAACGTGTGTAAAGTCATGACCAGTTGTCTGCAGTGGGATACAAGTGTCCTTCCTTTTCAGTGATGCTTGCCTGGTATTTGTAAGCTCACATTTAAGTGTAGCAACCTAAGTAGGAATCTGCACTGCAGTGTAATGAAATGAAAATCTCTTGTTGGTAGAAAGTGTTGGGCACTTATAAAGACCAAACTGGTCTTTCCCTGGACTTTAGGGAAGAATGTTTTTAGAAAAAGTACACACACACACACACACACAAAGGCAACAACAACAAAACCAAAACAAACAAACAAACAAAAAACAAAACCCAAAACACCTGTTCTAATGACTTTACTGGTATTGGCAACAGTATATATGGAAAATACACATTTCACCACTGCCTAGCAGATGACTGTTACTGAAGGAGAAGCCTGGATGTTGCTCAAGAAGATCAATCTGCTTAGCAAAATAATTCAGCAGTCACCTGTAAGTGCAGCTGGTAGCTTCCCCGTGAAGGCAGGGGAGCTGCTGCTGGCTTGCTCCAGAAGCTGCCAGCTAAGGGGAAGAGTGGGGGAGGGGAGGCTGAGCAAGGTGATGCGTAGAAGTGAGAACGCTCTCCCATACCTCGTCAGGTCCAAGTAGAGTAGAGATTCCAGCCCAGAGAAGGTTGAGTTCTGGAGGGATGGGAGCATGTTGAAGCTGAAGTCAAGGATTTCTGTTGTGACAGGTAGACTTCCAGGAATCTCCCTCAGTCCTAAACCTTCACAGCTATAGCTTTTATTCATTGTGATCTGAGGAGAACATTACAGTGGAAGTCCAAGAAGTATGTACTGTTAATGTAAACTGGAAACTGGTAGTTTTTAAAAAATTAAAAAAAAAAAAAAAAAAAAAACCTTTAAAAAAATAAACAAATTTGAATTTAAAAATGTGGCAGTAGGACCCTGTAAAATACCAGCATGGGCTTGAAATACACAAGACCTAGCATTCTGTGGAGTGAGCTTTCAAAACGAGTACCTCACACCTTGTTCTAATTCAAAGTGTCTCATGTGCAGTACTTTCTTACCATAATTAACACATTTGAGAAGTGTTTACTGTTCTGGATACATCATTAATCCCTAAGAGTAGTAGTTTTTAAACAAGTAGCTTAAAGTTCTGTATTTCTAACAAAGGTTAGTCTTGGAGAAGTCTTACAGGAAATCTTGCAGGAAGGAAGTAGAAAAGAGCAGACCCCAGGAATGTTTCCAGAAAGAACAGGTCCAAATTATCTTGATTCCAGCTGTGGTTATTGCAAGGGAAGAGCTAGACAGAAATCATACCTGATAGGCCAAGCCTTTAAAATCCTATCAGGGCTTTTCAGTTTAAGCAAAAATGAAGCCGTCTGTGTGTGGAGAAGGGCATCCCGTGAACAACAGGGAAGCTCATTAAACAGGACTAGCCTGCCTTTCTCTGCTGCCCACTTGAGAGTGAGCAGCTGGAGCAGGGACTACTGCAGGACCCCACCCTGTAGTCTGAGGCTGGGCTAAAGGGCAACCTCCAAGGAGTCCTGCTGGTGCTGGCCATGCCCAGTGGGCCTGCAGGATAGGGGCAGGGTCACAGGGTCATTCATGCCTGCACCTCCCAGCTAAGGTCAGCCTTGTGTCGCCACATTCTTCCCACAAGCTGTCAGGCTGTCACCAGCAGCATGCAGGGAGCCTTACAGGAGCATACAGTGCTGTGCATGCAGCCTGTCAGCGAGGAGGAGGAAATGACAGGTGTGTGCCCCGTGGACGTGGTAGAATCATGAGGCTCTGCTGGTGCCCTGGGAAGGGTGTGCAGTGGCCAAACCATGTCTCTGTGACCTGGAAGCTGAAGAGGTGGTGAAAGCTGGAGCAGGGAGAATGAATCATAGAATCATAGAATCACAAGGTTGGAAAGGACTTACAAGATCACTTGGTCCAACCATCCTATTTGCATTACTGCCACAAGCCTCTAATCCATATATTGTAGCTCCTCACCCAGATGCCTCCTGAACACTGCCTAGGACGGCGATTCCACCACCTCCCTGGGCAGCCATTCCAGTGCCTGACCACTCTCTGAAAGAAGTTTTTCCTTATGTCTAATCTAAATCTCCCCTGGCACAACTTGTAGCCATTTCCTTTGATTCTGTTTGTTGCCTGGGAGAAAAGGCCAACCCCATCCTCATCACAGCCTGCCTTCAAGAAGTTGCAGAATACAATGAGGTCTCCCCTGAGCCTCCTCTTCTCCAGACTGAACAATCCCAGCTCCTTCAGCTACTCCTCCTAGGATTTGTGCTCCAGACCCCTCACCAGTTCCGTTGCCCTTCTCTGGACACACTCCAGGGCCTCAATGTCTTTCTTGTAGTGAGGGGCCCAAAACTGAACACAGTACTCGAGGTGTGGCCTCACCAGAGCTGAGCACAGGGGGATGATCACCTCCCTGCTCCTGCTGGCCACACCATTTCTAATGCAGGCCAGGATGCCGTTGGCCCTTTTGGCCACCTGGGCACACTGTCTGCTCACATTCAGCCGAGTATCAACCAACACCCCCAGGTCCCTTTCCTCTTCACACTCATCCAGCCACTTGTTCCCAAGCCTGTAGCACTGCATGGGGTTGTTGTGCCCAAAGTGCAAGATCTGGCACTTGGCCTTGTTGAACCTCATCCCATTTACCTCAGTCCAGCAATTCAGCCTGTCCAGACCCCTCTGAAGGGCTTCCCTACCCTCGGGCAGATTGATGCTACCTCCCAACTTGGTGTCCTCCGCAAACTTACTGAGGATAAACTCAATCCCCTTATTTAGGTCATCAGTAAAGATACCAAAAAAATTGGCCCCAGTAATGACCCCTGGGGGATACCACTTGTAACAGGTCACCAGCTGGACTTTACTACTTGCTGAGCACAGCACTCTAGCCAGTTCTTTACCCAGGGAAGAGTATACTGGTCCAGGCCACAGGCAGACAGTTTCTACAGGATAATACTGTGAGAAACCATATCAAAGTCTTTGCTGAAGTCTAGGTACACTGTATTAACAAGCTTTCCCTCACCTACCGCTCTGATCACTCAGTCATAGAGATGAGGTTGGTCAAGCACGACCTGCCTTTCATGAACCAGTGCTGGCTGGATCTGATCCCCTGGAATCCATGCATATGCTGTGCGATCTCACCCAAAATGATTTGCCTCACAACTTCCCCTGGTACAGAGGTCAGGTTGACAGGCCTGTAGCTCCCTGGATCATCCGTATGGCCCTTCTTGTAGATGTGAGTCACATCAGCAAGCCTCCAATCCTCTGGGATCTCTCCAGATAACCAGGATCACTGACAGATGGTGGAAAGCAGCTTGATACCTCTCTCAGCACCCTATGTTGGAGCCTGTCTGGTCAACTTACTTATGATAGTGAAGATAGAGGAGGAGCTCTCTGTCTCTATCTGAATCAATGGGAGTGTATTCTGCGTTCCATGCCAAATGGGATCCCAGATGATGTTCATGGCAGTCAGAGGATGTACAGAGAGAATGGTTTCTTCCTCCCTTCTTAGTGCAGCCAACACAAGGAACACCTTTGACACTGTCAGAGAGATGGAGCACCGGAACAGGCTGCCCAGAGAGGTTGTGGAGTCTCCTTCTGTGGAGATATTCAAGACCCACCTGGATGCCTTCCTGTGCAACCTACTGTAGGGAACCTGCTTTAGCAGGGGTTTGCAATAGATGATCTCCAGAGTTCCCCTCCAACCCCAACAATCCTCTGATTCTGTGACTTTGTAACACCTGTTCCTTAGGGGAGCCGGGGAGCATCGGGGGGAAGCTGGCTGGGAGAGGAGGTTGGAGCAGCAGTGTGATGCTGGCCATGCCTCCATCAACCCTTGAAGCCCTGCGGCCTGCCTGGGGCCTGGTATGTGGGTGGAGATGGAGGTAAGAGACATACCCAAGCAGTGCTGGTATCTATGGAAACAGCAAAATGTAAACGTGGAAAACATAACACTTTCCATAACAGCAGGTGACGCATGGAGCTTCCCACTGCAACATACAGTTTAGAGAGATAAAGAACACCTTGCTGTTGCTACAGGGATGAGCAATGCCTGTGTTCCACCATAATGCAGTGAGTTTGCTTCCTGCCCATGCTGCAGGGCAGACAGCAGGGCAAGGGGAGCCAGGGAGCAGCTGCCTCTGTGGCATCCCACTGTGCCACTCATGCACCTGTGTGAAGACTTCAGTAAGGGATTTGCTTCTGACCCCATCTGTGCAGGGAAAAGTGCTGTTGTTCATGGAGCTGTATACCTGAACAAACAAAATCTTTGCCTTCCACCACCCTACCCATCTCCCACTTTAAAAATACAAAGTTAAAGCTTTGAAGACCAGCCTTTGCCTTGGCTCTACGAAAACTCTCTGCTTTCTCACTGTCCTCCTGGGACACAGCACTTCTGAGCAGCACACGAAGACATCTCTCTCACGCTGCGCACCAGGTGCTGGCTGGCTGGAAAGCATAGCTCACAGGAGACACAGTATTGAACCCAGCCTCCTTCTGGCTCTGCTGTCTGCTGAAGATCCCCTTGAGCACTATGTTATCCTCCACTTCTTGGGAGACCTAGAGTTGTGCTGCAGCGTGGCTGCAAAGAGGAGGAGGAGAAGGGAAGGAAACAAGTGCCACCAGGCACATGTCCCAGTGTCCATTTACGGCTCTGACAGAAGCCCCCAGATGCAAGGAAACCTCTTGGTGACCTGAAGCTCTTGGGTGCCAGCAGATGAGCTCCGGTCAGATCCTGCCACCAACACACACAGTCTCTGTCCTGGCAGAGACCAGTGACTAGCACTCACCTCAGAGCAGGTTGCATCCATTATGTGGGTGGCTCTGCAGCTGGCACAGGCAAGCACAGTGGCAATCAGAAGGCAGGAGCTGCACACCATGTCTGAGTGGGGTTGGGAGGCTGCCAGGGTCTTCTCTCGGAGAAAGTAGGACGGGGCGATGGAGGTTGGACAAGTCTGGCTGAAAGGAAGTTGTAAGGAAAAGTTGTGTTTGGTTAACCTCCTGGTCTCAGTGTGAGTGTGGCAGTAGTTTCCGACAGAAAGAGGAACTTCCCCACTTTAAGTATAGTCAAATGACTGTGCACTTATGTTTATCTGGGGCAGAACAGATTTTAAAAACAGAAAGTGAGGAAAAGGCCTTTTTTTTTTGCTTATGCAGAACAAATATCTTCATTAAGTACAGTGGAGTTGTTATCTATGAGTGAAGAACTGGGAGGAGCAAGGAAAGGGAAACAAGAATGCAGTATCACACGTGAAGAGTAAAGTGCAAGAGAAAGTCTGAGTCACATGAAAATCAGTGTGCCACTTGCGAAATTACGGAATTTGTAAGGCAACTAAAATGCAGGCACAGTTTTATTGCAAAGAGGGTTAATGATGAGAATGGCTTCTCTTCTTAGAAATAAAGCTGAAAAACAAAAGCTGAGTCTGGAAGAAATGCTTGACTGTATTTAGGCTAAGAGGTAGGTTAGGTTACGACTGAATTTTGGGAGTGAAACAATACTTCAAACCGCCCTAGGATGGGCATGTGTGCAGCTCCTGCAGGTGAGAGGAAATCCAGGCCTGGTGCTTGCCACCAGCACAGCATGGCTGTGTGCTCAGTCTGGCCACCTGGCCTGCCAAACATGGATTTATTTATATTTCTTTCTTTTCATTGGCTGAGTCATTTGTGTGGTAACTTGGTCTCAGCAGGCCAAGCCCAGTAGCCTGCGTGCTGAGGAGTGGTTTTGTAAAGAAGCAGAATGAGCAGTGCTGGGCTGCTGGGAGCACCTGTGTGCTGCACAGAGCCTCCCAGCAGCCAGCTGCTTCAGCACGCAGTGGCATGAGACGAGAGAGATTCTAAGTAAGAGCAAAGCAGACACAGCCTGGGCAGTAGCAGGAGCAAGAGCTGGTGCATCTGTCAAGTGTTGCCCAAATCACAGCTGTGCTTGTCTCTGGAACTGGGTGATGGCAGGTGGGCCATCAACATACAGGAACACTGCCTAGAATCCAGTGTAGAGCAAAGTCAATACTGCATCTCTGTATAAACTCTTTGCATACCCGTATCAAGCACAAGCACACCTATCACAGCCCTGCAGCTGTATTTGTTTGCTGATAGGATGATCTGTGCTTATCTGATAGAGCTATATTTTTTGTTGCTGTTTCTGCAGTTGTACTTAATTCATGAAATTTAAAAGCAAACATTCTCTGAATGGCAGTCTGGAAAGCTCACTGGTATCTCCTCCCTGCCTTTCCCTGCCAGCTCCACATTCGCTGGAAATCCTGCTCCCTCTGCCAGCCAGCAGCAGAAAGTTCAGAGGAACTTGTTCATGATGTTCGCTACTTGTTCTCTTCCTGTGCTCCAAGGCTTTTCCTGGCTGGCAGCAGCTATGGCTTGCACCCTTTTGGGAGGCCATGAGAATGTCTGGCATGGATGCCTCCACAAAATCACCCACACCAGAAAGCTCTGCTCTAAGAAGAATTGGTTGTTCTGGAAGAAAAGTCCCCTAAATTAGGAGGAGAGACCAGTCAAAATGAATCCAGTTTCTCCCTGCTGTGCAAACCTGTTCTTATGTGTTGTGTAATTCATGTATCATTAGTATAGAAATAACTGCAGTGATTTACTTTTTTGTGAGGAAACACTAAGGGTTTTGTTGCAGATAATCCCAGGGTCTGCCTCTGTTATGGGCAATGAGGGTTTAACTGTTGAAGTGAAATTGGAGGTCTGGTGCTCACTGCTCATCCAGGAGCTGGGGAGCACAGAAGATATCAGAGGTGTCTGAGCTGTTGCCTGAGCACCTGTCAGGTTAATTCCACTCTCTGTGCTCATAAGAGGCTGCTGTCCCCTCCCAAGCATCCTCCTTTTTGTAATTTTACATCTTCTACAGAGGTAGTCACTTCTGACAGTGGGGGATTTGATAGCGTGCAGACTCAGGAGCTGATAGCTGGTGCTGGATGCTGAGCACCTCACGGCTGAGCCGGCTGCCTGCTCTGCGCCACCCTTCCCGCAGCCCCAAACCATTCTAATCTATTTTCTGCGCCAGACAGAAAAGCAGCTTGCAAGACTCACCAGCAGTCAGTGACTCACCCCAGTGTGTGCCCACGTCCCCACTTCGTGTTGCGTTCTGGCCTGTCCCCTGTTGGTGCTGTCAGCTTGGCCAGCGTGGCATGGCCACGGACATTGCGTCAGCACAGGCTGTTATCAGGGTGCAGGAGTGCTGGGACAGTGGCCCAAGTCCCGCTGTGGGCAGAGAGCCCGTGTCTGTTTGCCATCCCAGAGCCTCTCTGGGATGCAGGCCTGGGGGTTACTCAGTGTGGGTAACCAAATCCATCCCACTAGCCCACCGAATGTTAACAGGATGAGAACTGTGTCAACTCTCTGGGTCTTCCACAGCTGTGAATAAGAAGGGATTTGCAAAACAGAGCAGTGGGGCTTCCAAAATCTGTGTATGCAGGATCGAAATACTAGAACAATTTTTGTTCATTTCCTTCAAGAATGGATTTACAGATTTTTCTTGTTTGTAGTTTTCCTTCCTAATGCAGAGATATACACGCTTGAATGATTTCTTTACTTCTGGGTGCAGGTGGTGGGCTGCATCAGGCCAGTGTGTGTTCCTGCAGCTGCAGCACGCTGCCCAATAACCCCTCTGTGCTGAGCTCTGCCACCCCTCCTTGGAGGAGCATCAACATGCCAATTTGCTCTCTGACACTGATGTTAGTGCTGAAAGCACATCACAGTTTCAGCCTGCAGTTTCCATGGCTAGAAGTAACCATCTGCATGGGTAACTACACTGGTTGGCATCCCATGGCAGAGGGAGAGAACTGGACCAGGACTACAACTTCAGCACTCTGTAAAGAAATGTCCCAAATGTGTAAAGGAAGAGTTCCTTTCCTGCCATCTCTGTGGACAATTTGTTCTCTCGTGGGCTTTATCTGAGGCAGCTTTCAAAAGGAGTTGTGGCACTGAGTGCCTACAGGTGTGCTCACCTGGGATCTGTTCCTGCAGGGCCCTGGGACCAGCATGCTTTTGGGGGAGATCGGTGCCAATTTGTTATTGTGCACAGTGAACAAAGCCTCAGCTGATGTTTGAATCTTGTTAGGGGCTCTGGGGACACCGGGCTTCCTGGCCCTGTGCCTGCATCCTGTGTTCACTGTGTATCAGCCAGGAAACCAGTGCTGGCCGTGGCAAGGACGTGCGATGCCGCGTGAAGTCCTGCAAACAAATGAAAACTAAAAATAGTCAGGACAAAGTGCTAGAAAATTGCTGATGGGAGTTGGAGATCAACTAATTACAGACATTTTGTACGTTCCACTTCAAAGGGAGATGCCTCCTATACTCTCCCTGCAGATACTGTTCCTGTTTAATATCTGCTGTTGTGTTAAACTCAAGCATCTTGTGATTTTTCAAAAAATTCATTCAGGAAGTGAGATCTGAGATCCTGTTACTCTTTGAAACAGCTGTTAGGTTACTCCCTACCCCAGAAAAGAATGTCCATTCCTTGCTCAGCCCAGTGTGCTCAGTTCCCATGCACTGTATTAGTAATATATGGCCAACATAAAATGCAAATTTCAATGATTAATAACAAGCCATTCTGCCCACCTTCCAAACTTGTCTTTTCCTCGTGTGGTGGCTATGGGAGCTGATACGTTGAGGCTAAATGTAGAACTTTTGGCACAGGCTTTTTCAAATGACAAAAGCGCATTGCAAAAGGAAGTCCTGTAGATAGTTGATGCGAATTGCCGTTTATAGAGCTCCAGTAAGAGAGGAAAGGCACCTCCTGTGGGTCTTCAGGCCAGAGGAACTGGCTGGGAGAGTGTGTGGTTGGAGGTGCGCCATGCTGTTGTATATGTCTGGCAAACGAGTGGCCTCGGTGTGGCCACATGTGCTGAGAAATGGCCAGCTGCAGCTCCTAGAGCTGCAAGAAACCCAAAACCACTGCAGCAAGGAGGGAAAGCTTCGGTGCAGTGTAGATTTGGCTACACTTGCCAGAGTGTCATGTGGTCTGAGATTGTATCCCTGGATGTTTTTGCCTGCTTCAATCCACTTCTTTACTATCCGTGTCCATGCTGAGAAATACAACGCTGTGGTCATGACTGCCTGTTCCAGCTGGGAACACACTTATAGCCTAATATCATTTTGGCACCTTCTGTTATCCTTTCCACTCCTCACAGATGTATTTGCCGTTATTGCCGAATGTGATCCTTGCAGATCTGGTCTGCTTCTGATAAAATAGAATGATTTCATGCTAAACTCTGCATTTTGTTCTCAGAGTGGCTGCGTCTGGACGATGCACATGAGCTGGGTGCTGTAGCTTAGAAAGGGGGGGATGCTCTTACTGCCCATGCTGAGTAAGGACCAAAGATGGGCTAGTATTGCAGCCCATCACACAGGCTGCTAGTGCTGCAGCACTTACCCACAAGCAGCATTTTGGCTGCATGTGAGCTGCTAGTGGAGTCATGTTTCCTGCTCAGAAACAAAACTCCACCTGAAGGAGTGATCAAAACAGGTGCTGGCACTGCAGTCCATCTCAGTGCTCTGCTGATGAGTTGGGCATGCACAGCCCAGTGCAGCTGGGCCACTTTGCATGCTTGTAGGGAAGCAAGGGCTGTAAAACCTGGGTGGGAATGCATCTCTGCCAATCTTCCTCCTGCATGGGATGTGCTTTGTTTCTCCATTAGAGAGGTGTGTGTCTTGAAGACACGCCAGGGCTGCAGGATTGGCCCTACACTTCAGGCAGCTCCTGAAGTCCCTTCATGCTGCTGCTGCATGGCTGTGAGAGGGAGGACAGTATCTTACTCTGTACTGTTTTTCTGCCCTGACAGTAAGCAGTGCAGGCAATAACACTGCACAGATGGTCTTTTGTACTCAGGTGGAAATAAATCTTTGGAGGAGGAAGGTGGTGTGAACAATGGCAGGAAAGGAAATGCCCATGTTTCAGACAAGATTTCCGAAACCCTCCTCCCAGGTTGTCCCCACTGGATTTCAGCTGCCTGGGCAGCGTGTACAGCTGCATGTTTCTTCCTGCCAGTCCCAATTTTGTGTTGCCCTGTGAGAAGCCATGATGTCCAGAGGGCTCAGGGCTGCCTGGAGGGTATGCGAAGGAGCTGTGGTTGGCACCAGATAGAGAAGGTTGCTCACTGCCACAGCTGAGTACCCAGTGGAGCTGCCCTGTGCTTGCTTTCCACCTGCATGTTGGTGTGGTTTCTCCAAGGAGACTGTCGTGCCAGTGGTCAAGTAGCGTGCACTGCTGGCTTGTGGATGTCCAATGCAGCTCACTTTTTTTTTATCAGACCTCTTCAGCCTGAAGGATATAGTATTCTCCTAGGTGGTTTAAGTGGTGGTAACAACGCAAAGCCAAAGGATGTGTCCTTGATGCTGAAATCCACTTATCTCCCCTCTCTCTCAGGATATGGATTAAAAAGACTTTAAAGATAAACTCTGTTATGAAAGGCAAAGGGTAAAAAGTGGAGCCTGGATAAACAGGAGAATAAATCGCTCTGTACAGTAGGATAGGGGGAGTGATTATTATTGTAAAATGTAACTCATAGGTTTAATACCGTGTACTTACTTTGTATTTGTGATTGAGAGCGCTGCTTATCTAAACTGGAAATTGAAAGATAAGGACACGTCTGAGATGTGTAGTACAGATGTTCTGTCCAGTTTGTAAGCACTCAAAAATGGGTGCAGACATGCTTGAAATAAGCTGCAAAATAAGCAGAGGGAACAATGGGATGTAGATGAGGAAAACCCAACAGCTTCTCAGCAAGGCACAGGCTGCCGTTGTAAATTAATGGCGAAGGCAGAGGGCTGCCAAGAGTGAAGCGGCTCTCTGGAAGGACATCTGAAGTGGAGCTCTGTGGGACAAAGCATGGAGCACTACCCTGCCCCAAACCTTTCTGTGAGTGTCGTCAAGCTGGTTCAGGCAGGAACCACATAAATGTCATAACTGTTTGTCAGAAATCTGATGGAATGCATTTTTTTTCTGTTGGCTTTGTGCAAAGTTTTTTTGTTTGTTTGTTTGTTTGTTTGTTTTATTCAAACCTGCAACTTGGAGCCAGACTCTGGGAGAGAAGGGACTAATAAACTCCTGCTGATGGGAACCAAACCCGCAGTTGGCACACGCACCCAGGAAGCGTGCTGCCAACATTTTCTACATCTTTTGTCTCTTTTCACGGCCATTTGCTCCCACTCTGCTGCTGACTTCCACGAGATGGAGCTATTTTAACACGGGTTACGATGAGCTCCTTGAGAGAGTGGGCGGCAGGGGAGAGCTGCGCACTGCTGCGTTTCATTTCCATGACAATATTTCTAAACCGGTTAGGCTCTTACGAAAAATTATGATTGAAAAAGTATACATTTATATGCTGCTGGAGCTCAGTGTGCTCGATGTTCAGTTTGCTAGGCTGAATCGTCAAGAGGCTTTCTGGTAATTACCCCATGCACGCTTCTGCTAGAGGGCATGTGTGTGTAGAGCATCTTTAGTCCACGCTAGGGCTCACGAACCTACCTGTGCGATGGTGGCCCTTTCGTGCGGCATTTCTGCCCTTTTCAATTCACGGGAATCTCTCTCCATGTCTCTTCTTCTCCCCGCTCCCCCTCTGCTTTGCCTCCATTGGCCCCGTTGCCCACTGAGCATCACTTCTGAAGCAAAGCGACATAGACACAGCTATCCCATGATGTTCCCTGTCCCTCATGGCATGACCTGTCCTTTGAACAAGTCATACCCAGATCCAAGCTCCATGTGCCCAGTCTTTCAGACACACCCTTGTAGACTCCATCAGCAGCAGCTCAGGGAGACATTACCCTCTGGGGTTTCTACAAGAATTGCCACAATGAGGGACTGGGTTATATGTGATATTCACAGTACTTTAAAGGAGGATATCCTGAAAATATTCTGCTTGTGTTGCAAGCTGTTTTGTGATGATGGCAGTGCATCTCTCTGCAGAAGGGATATAGGCTGTATCTCTATGACAAGACATCACTGGCCATGTCTGCTGGCCCTTCATGGCAACAACAAGTGCTCCAAACTGCAGCAGGGTTCCCTGCCTCCTGCTGGGTTCTGGTGCTGCCACAGTGATGTAAGTGTGGGTGAGTGAGATCAGGTAGGGGGCTGCTGCTGCTGGCTCCACTAATGGTGTACCTGTCCAAGTTCCCCTGTAAAATCACAGTTTACAATAGGAGCATAGATGTCCTTTTCTTTTCCCCCAGTGTTCATTAGCATTCCCTCCCCAAGCCAAATTTTCCAGTAAAGAAGACTACTCTGGAGGAGATCTCAGGAGCTGCCCAGCAGAGGGGTGTTCCCTTTCCAGGTAGTCCTGAGGAAAAACGAGATCTCTGGCACACTGCAGGCACACAAGTGCAACACCGCTGTGATTTCAGTGTCTTTACCTGGAGGCCATCCCGGAGGCTGAAGAACACAGACCTTGGCTTGGAGGCCGGAACAGAAATCAGCAACCTCATGCTTAGGGAGCTCTGAGCTGTGGGCATTGAAGTTCTCTTACCCTTCTCCCCAGTGAAGCCCATGAATGTCACCTTCCCTGTTCATCTGCTGGCCAGAACAGCAGTGAGGTGAGTGGTGGCTATTGCCAAACATCAGTGCCATGGGTATTTGTTCTTTCTATGTGAGAAGAAAGAAACATTAAGAGAAGCTTACAAGCCACAGAGTAAATATTTCTGTTTGAAATACCTGGGCTAGGAATTACTTGGATTTCCATGAGTTTCGCATGACTGGGGTGTGGGTGATTTAGGCTAGTGATTATTCAAGATACAGGGTGTGATTGAGTTTTTAGGATTTGAAACCATTAAACTGCTTGTGAAGTGGGTATTTAATTTCTCTTCAGTTTTAACTCATTCTTTGTAAATGTTAAAGCTACAAATTATCATGCTTTTGGTCTGTGGCACAGGAGAACCTGTGTTCATTTTCTCCCACCTTGGCTCAGATTAACCACTTTCCTCAAGCACTCCTCATGACACATAAAATGTGACTTTTCCTTTCCAAGCAGTTCACACAGCCATGTGCATGCGCACACAGGCAGGCATGTGTGTTTCGTAACAGGTTGCTGCACAGTGAGTCAGAGCTGAAATATTAAGCCATAGCACATGGTTGACATCTGGAATTCATCCGCAAGATTTTGTCATTTGAATAATGAAAGCCTCAGCTTGCTACTCTCTTCCCTCCAGGATGTAGCTACACTTTCTGCATCTATAGCTCATAAAAACAGAGGTAAAAGCCTTTACTGGCCCTGTTGGTGTTGCTTGATCAATGTAGGCAACATGTTTTGTTGAAGCCCACTTAAAAACACACGTGTTCAGAGTGTTTAGCAGACATATCTTTCTCAACAAAGACCCGGCTTTCCTCATCTTTGGATTTAAAATGATTGCTTACCATGAGAATATCTTAAAATTGCACATTTCTTTTCCCCAGTAAGAGCCTGTGCTTGCTCAGAGCACAAGCAGTCACCTGTTAGCTGGTAAATTTGGATAAGAATTGCAGACAGATTGCACTGGTGTTTGAATCTAATTAATTACATTAATTCCTTCAGATGAATGTCTCTCATTTGGCAGGTTTTAGAGCAAGATTAAAGTATTCTGGTTTTCACTGTGATGTGAAACAGTTTGTCTCACCTGTGCCTCACACTATTCTCATGCTGATACTGGGCATTAACCAAAACTGCTGTCTGCCTGCTGCTCAGACAATTCTCAAGGAAAAAGGGTGGACTGGGGGAACAGCTTTTGGCTCTGACTGAGAAAAGTATTCCCAGCTTTAATCAGGAAATCATGCAAGCATGTTCTCAACTTTGGGGACTGTCCAGTTTTCCACTGATTTTGAGAAGCATGTGGCCTTTGTTCACAGCTGCTGCAGAAGGAAAGGAAGAGATGCAACTGGAAGCCTACTTGACTCCTGGACAGTAATGATGTGTGGCATGACTTCTAAGCATCTTCTCTGCCTGGTGAGGGGCTGCAGAAGAGGGGTGACTTTGCCACCGAGGGAAATGAAGGCACTCAAAGATTTCTGAGAGGCAGGCATGTGAAGATTTGTTGCAGAGACTCATCAGTCTTTAGCTCTTGGAATAAAAAGCTGCTCCGCTGGTGAAACACAACGACGTCTGACTGTTCCATTCACAATAGCTGAATAAAAACTTGTCTCAGTGCTTCAGAAAATGATGTGAGCTCTGAAGTCTCTTCTACTTCTGTTTAATAACCGCACTATGCCAAGACGGTCTGAACATGGAGCCTGTGGTATTTGAAAACATGACAGCTGGAAAAACCTTGCCCAAGGCCCTTTATCCTCATCACTACTGACCAGAGAAGGCAAATCTGCACTGTTTCACTCACCTGTCACAACGAAAATGGAGACCTCCAAATTCACATGGGTTGGTTTCATCCATCTGAGCGGCCTTGGTGCTGGAGGTGGTTGTGGTATCCACGCTAGTACCAAGGTTACCCAGTGCACATGGGATCTCTTTGAACCCACAAGATATGTATATCAGTGCCCAGTGCTATGCCCTGGGAAGTGGTGGTGACCAGGGCAGAGCTGACCCCTTTGTAGCACAGAGAATCTAGCTCCATCTCCCCAATCTGATGTGCAAGCACAGTTTCGTTTAGCTGATGGCAGCACTGCTAATTGATTATGAGAATATGCAAAACTGTAGCACACTAAATGGCACTTAAAACTGTGCTGTCAGACTGTGAAAATCAATCTCAGTTTTGGATGCGGCCAGACATGCTATCCCTTTTTTCTCTTTGTGAGGACTAAAGTTTATTATTACACTTAGCTGGTACTTCTGATTGTTTCCAGTCCCTCTGTAGCTTTTGACAGAGCAACAGCTTTTGAATTCAACTCTTTCTCACCAAATCTCCAAGCTGATTCTGCCAGGTAAAAGCCAGCATGAGAAAGTTGCATGGACTGAGCCTTTTTACTGGAATGTGCCTTCTCTTGCTTTGAGGATATTTCCCTAAGCTTGGCTAGATTACATGCTTTTTAGAATTCAGTTGACTATTGGTGAATAGGAGCCCATGACAGCTCAGTGGTTGTAGACCTGTGATCTGGGGTGGCATGGGAATTGGAGTGCTCCCCAGAGTCTGGTCCCCTTTGAGGCTGGCAAGGTGGGCTTTTTGTAAGACAGAGCTTATCAACTCTCACACCTCCCCACTGCTCACCCATCTCCCCAGGCAGCTGTGAAAATTAATGTCTTGTTTCTGAGGCACTTGCGTGCTGTGGTGGCATGCGAGAAAACCAGGCAGAAATTAATTAATAAGTCTGTCTTCAGAGCAGGGTTTTGGGGATTATAGAAAATAAGCCTGTTAACATTAAGGGAAAACAGAATGCTCTGTACCAGGTCCTCACTTACTCTGGGTACTTAATGACATGTTTTCACTGGAAAAAAAAATTGTATGATCATGTTAATTAAAGGTTATGCCAGAATGCATAGGTACAAGGGAGGTAATTGAGGGATGCTGAATGTCTGCCAATTTGATGTTACCTAACTAGTTTGATTTTCAACCATAGTAATACTCTTGTATTTATTTATTTTTGAGATGCCATAGAAATAAAAATATTTTTGCAAAATAGCATATTGTGCAAAGTAAATTATGCTGGTAGGGTTTCTTGTTACTTTGTGCTTGGTGGAGACAATGAAAAAGGATAGTAAACAGAGCAGAGAAGTACCAGTGTGCGTATCATTCATAAAAAGGTAATATAACAGCAGCGATCTGTCTGCCATGGTAATGAAGTCAAACACTTGGAATAATATGATTTCACAGCAAGGAATGATAGCAGAGATGTGCTGAATCTCTGCATCAGATGGTTGCAACTTATCCACATGAAACTAGAGAAAAGGTTAAATATTAATTTTATTAAATGTCTACTCACAACAAATAGGCTCATCTCTTCTCCAGATCCTTAGATTTCCCTGTCTCCATCTTGTTATCTGTAAGAAGCTGTTTCTCTCACAGGTCTGTGGGCTCCCTGCAGCACTAGGCTCACAGACTCTTGATGCTAGTCTCCTTCCCCAGGCTCCTGCTCTTGCTCTTATACTGCTTTGTCAGCTGCCATAACTGAAGCCGTCTCTACCTTTCATCTGTACACAAAATTGAAATATACCTGCGGTAGAAAAAGATGATTCTGTCCCTGTTTTGCAACCAAGCAACTCTGGCACAATAATGTTGTTTGCCCAGCAGAATGGCAACAGGTTCTTAATGACCTGATCTCCAAGCATCTTAGACAACTAATTCCAATTCTACTCTCCCCTGTGACTTTCCTTGGGCTGGCACTGGGGCACCCTAGATAACCAAGTTCTCTCTTCCTCCCTCAAATTCTCCTGTGCCATATTCAGAGTTTCCATTCTGAACTAGGTGAAAAGATTTGTGCTTTCTCAGGTAACACCCACTCAGAATTACTTCTGCTGGGACCTCCAAGGAAAGAGAAAAATCTGATTAAAAATAGGAAAACCAAACCACACCACACACAGCATAATTAACCCTGAGCCTCTTGGAAGGTCAGCTGATTCTGGAGATGATTTGTAACCATTAAATTGCACAAAGGCAGCCATGCATCATTACATGATCTTATCTTCTTGCCCTCACTGCCTTTGATCTCCATTTGTCCTTTTCCATTTGTTTATACTCTTTCATGCCTCACTTCAAAGCTTTTGGGGCAAAGACCAGTGGTGTGGTAAATGCAAAGGACAGACAGACTCCACTCTCTTTTGGCCCAGTCTTGACTGTGAGAAGTGGGTAACTGCTGAACTGCCAACAGTAAGGATAGACAAATTAATTGCTGGAAAGAGTAGGTTCACCTACTGTGGTCACAGCAGGGATAGAGGTCAAGCATCTTATCTGGATTTCTTGATGACAAAGAGAGGGAGTAGTCACTTGTGCCACCAGTGCAGTTTCCAGAAGCCAGCCTGGCATTTGCTGTGACAGGTTACTGGCATGAAAGAGTCTACTATTGTAAACAACAACAACAAAATCATAGAAACATTGGATATTCTTAGCTTCAGCTTTCGTATTGTTTTTACTCCAGCTGGAAGTTTGCAAATGTTTCCAGTGTTTCTGTGGAGACATACATCTTCAAGACAACTTGAATGCATAGTTATTGTCAGATTTTAGACAGAAAATAGGATGAGGAAAGCCAGAGATAAGACAGTCCGTGGGGAAATATCAGAAGATTACCCTAGAAATGTACATCGATCTTTTTAATGCTTTTAATTGTGTTTAATGCTTGAGGGAATACTCTATGAAGAAGCTGTTGTAATGCTAAATTAGGAAGGAACAGTTGCAAGAGAGCCAGGCCTTAAACATCTGGCACAATGCAAAAGCCCAGGATGAACCAAAAATGCCACATACATGCAAATATCAAGTAATGTAGCACCAGTAACTTTGTTTTCCCTGGAGAATCATCCCTAAACTTAATTACACTTGTTGGGGGATATCTTTCATTTTCTTAACCTTTTTATTTCCTCATGCTTCATTTTTGTCTCTTTCACATGTTTTAAGAGGGAACTGTGTGAGTAGCTTAGTGTCTGACTTCTTAAATCTGCTAAAATGAAATGTGACGAACATGTGGATGAAAGTTGAGGTAGTAGCTACCGATTCTTTGTAATATGAGTAGTTTTTAGTTTAGGTTGGCAAATTCTTTGAACATGAGTCTCTCTAATTCTGCATGATGGCTTATGTTTGAGAAAATCTAACTTTTTATTAGCGATATCCTCAATTCTGTCATTCTCAGTAGATACAAAACAGAGGACCAGTGCTTAAAATCTGAGAGGAGATGTAGTTTAACTCACTAGCGATATACTCACCTTACTCAACATAGAGGCTGGAAAATAATAGAATCAAAATGGAAGATCGGTGTGAGAAGTTTGGCTGAGATAGGTTTATGTCCACTACCCCCTAGCACTTTCATAAATTATCTAGAAGATGGATTATTAAACATGCAGATGACAGTAAGAGGGAGTACATCTTAGGACAGGTTTGAATTCTTAAAGGATCTCAATCATTTGGGCTGAAAATAGATGGTGTAACTTGATATAAACGAGTTCAAGACTGCTTTCTCAGAAGGGATCAATACTCACAGGTAGGAAAGGACTTAATAGTCAAGAATTTAGCAGAAAGAAATCCGTGGGTTTTAGTTAGCTACAGGGTGAACATGAGAGAATATTATCCTCCAGTTACTGCGAGGAAAAAATTAGTGTGCCATTAGGGACAGCAGTACAAGGTGTGATGAGTCTTGTGAATAAACAGGCCATCTCAGCAGCTGTCTATAAAGCAAGGAAGTCAGGCATCAACCATAGATTATTCATGCAGTAATAGTCCTCAAGAATGCAGCAAATAATGACTTCTGATGGTGAAAAACTGTGGAATTTTCAGTCCAGAAAGTTGAGTAATAAGGAGGGAAAAACAAAAACAAAAACAAAACAAAACAAAACAAAAAAACCACAAAAATTGTTTGTAGTGCAGCACTGTTGTAAAGTAAGAAAAAGGCTGCTTACAAATGGGAGTGAAGAAGAGTCTAATTTGGAAATGGGAATGTTTTTCTAATAAGAATGATGATGAAGCATAGGAATTGGATGCAAGTCTTCAAGAGCAGTTGAGAGAAAGATTTCTCAGTAATGAAACTGGAGGAGATCATTCTGTGCTGGGACAATGTGAACAAGAACGAAGGTTTTCAAATCTCTTTGAACTATATACTTTTATGATTCTACAAAATAAACATTTCGAAGCATTTTGTCACTGAGCAAACTGAAAAGGAAGATACCCTGGCTTCAAATTTATCTTGCTTGGTACCTTTGCTTTTCACAGAAATATGCCTTTTGTTTCATTACACACCACCCGCTTTTGGGTGAAATGAAAGAAAAAAATAGGAAGTTTCACAACAGGGAGGAGTTTCTTCTGCGGTTAATTGTGGTTGGTGTCTGACCTTGGGTAAGCGTTTGGAATCTTACCACTTTTAACGTAGCTTTATCTTGAGCTCAGAACATCTCTGCTCCCTGTCAGCTCTCATTTTTGCATCTGATGCCAATGTGATATTAGACTTTGTAGTCTGTCTATACAAAGGTAACTATAAAATGCAACGTGTTGGGAGCTTGATTCAAGCTATAGCTTGGTTTGGCATTTAATTTTCTATGTCTGTTTCGTTGTAACACGAACTGTGACTTCTAGAGGGGAAACAGAAAGCTAAGAATAGGATTAATAGGAATGTGGCTTTGGTGGTTTTTCTTAGTAAAGAGACAGACGAACAAGACATAGCCTGCAAAAGGAAAAAAAGAGGGGTGGGTGTGGAGGAGAAAGGAGTAGATAATGAGTTTTGAAAATTCCAGGTGGGATCTAGTGGTTTGGACATGTTGAAAGGTAGACTGGATTTCTCTAGCACTTAACCACCAAAGACAACTTCATACTCTAGCTGAAACAAGGATTACTTCCTCAGATAATATTTTTTCAAGCTACTTCTCTTATATAAGTACTAGAATGAAATTGTAAGCAGTTATCTAGGACTAAGCTAAGAGCATTGAATAAACACACTGATCTGAAATATGATGCTTCCATCCTTAGTGCAATTACTCTGGAGTTTCATGCAGAAGAGTTTCACAGACATTTTTTGGAGAGACTCAGAAACTCCAACAGGACAGATAAGATTCAGCTATTTCCATTAAAATCGAAGAGTTCTATGAAATCATGTAGATTTTCCTAGAATTTCAGTTTCACAAAGAAGGGAGAATGATAGAGGAATTTAACAGAGGAACAGTGAGATACTGTAATTACTTTTAAACATTTCAAAAAGATTTCCCCCCAGAATGAAAGCTGAATGCTGCAGAAAAAATAAATATAAATCATAACAATAGAGGGATGCTTTTGTTTTTGTTGTTCCAAAATGATTGGATGATTAGAGATGCAATGTTGTTGCAGAAACTGCCTTTTTCAAAAACTGGTAACGTGGGAGGTGTACTCCAGACTGCTGAGGGACCAGCAGATCTTGCATAGCTCTCCTTGAATGCTTCCTCATTTTACGGGTTTTTTTTCCATGCAATGAAGATCAAATAAAAGAATGAAAGCTGTCCTAGTGAGCCAGGTTTTTCACTGTAAGTAGAGAGTTGAGACTGATGCCAAAAACTTCCCAAAGCCTCTGAGTACTATCTCCATCCAAAGGAGATTTTCCACCTACAGCAGCTCTGTCCTACTAGCTCCTGTGTTCTGTGTGTGATGTTCTGTGACATCCCTACTGCCTGCAATTGCTCGCCTAGAGAGGTCAGTAGAACATTTCAACACAGAGCTCAATAACCTTTTACTGGACAATGCATGTACCTCTGCTCTCACTTCAGTATCTGAAGTGCAGACTTAACACTGAAAAGCCGTGCAGTTTTTACTGTGGATGTTGTTCTGCTCAAAGGGCACTTCCCCACAGAAGCATTGGGATTAGACCAAACATTAGCTGACAGTTGTGCCATGTCATTTCCACTTCTTCCTCATCTTTACTAACTGAACTGTTCATTTCCTCCCTTCAAAGAAATTACAGCAACAAAGGCAAAAAAAAAGTTTCACTGTTCAGTTGATTGATGGCTTACATTGAATTGGCTCTAGCCACTAGAATACCATCAAAGGCTGTCTGTGTGGAGTCACCCTTTAATCACATCAGCCATCTGAAGGGAGTGTGGTTGATCCTAGAAGGCAATCATTTAATTCTGCATTGCTCCCCTTCTTCAGCTCAGGATTGCATCTTCTGTGTGCTGGTAAATGATTACTGAAGACGTTAAAAAGAAAAAGGAGTTGTCGTATTTGCTTCCAAGCACTCCTCAATCAATTCAAGATCTGCCATCATGTTATGTCTGCTATGTTCAACTAAGCTTATGATTTTGCTGATGAAGCAGGGCATCTTGTCTGCACATCAGGGTTTTCTTGCAAAGTCCAGAGCTTGATGCAGCTATGTCTTACCAGGCACATGACCACAGCTGTCTCAGAATGAGCAAACTGATTTGAGGAGTGGGAGATCTGAATTTCTGAATGAGGTAGAGCCAAGGTTTAAAACTGAATCTGTTCAGGTTCTGCTTATTATTTTAAACCAGGGACCAAGGGACCATGCTAATTCTTTTTCTTTCTTTCTTTTTTTTTTTTTTTTTTTTTTTTTTCCTGTCAGAAATATTGTAGGTCTAGCTTTCATTCTAATATGGGATGAACATATTTGATTTTTAGTGGACTAGGATTTCTACCTAACCACCCAAGAGAGAGGCATTGCTTTTCAGCTTTGTGGTGAGAGTGAGCAACCAGAGCCACATAGTGACCCATGGAAGTAATTAACATTGCAGATAAAGAGAAATCCTTGATGTCTGTTACTGAGCAGTTGTCTCTCCTTTACAAGTAGAAACAATGTAATCAGAGAAAGGTGTTAGTGACTAATGGTAGGCAGAGTACTTCTGTATGGCTTCTGCTTCCTAAAATACACTTTTTTTCCTCCTTGGTTTCCTATTATCCTTCCTCTGTATCTGCTAAAGACTTGTCACTGCATCAGTAGACAAGGGAAGGGCCCACTGATATCTATCTCTACGTCAGTAAGGCCTTTGACATGGTACATCTTTCTCCTCAAATTGGAAATAGATGGGTGGGCTGTTCAATGGACAAAGAACTGGCTGCATGTTTGAGTGCAGAGAGTGGTGGTCAACAGCTCAGTGGAGATCAGTCATGAGTGGTGTCCCACAGGGGTCGGTGGTGGGGCTGGTACTCTTTAATATCTTCATCAGTGACATTGAGAGTGGGGTCAAGTGTATGCTCAGCAAGTTTGCTGATGGCTCCAAGTTGTGGGACACAGTCAACACACCAGAGAGACAGGGTGCCATTCAGAGGGACCTAGACAGACTGGAGCAATGGGTCCAGGTGCAAGACCTTGCATCTGAGTTGAGGCAACCCTCATTACCAATACAAGCTGGGGGATCAAAGGATAGGGCACAGATCTGTCAAAAAAGACATGGGAGTATTGGTGGATGGCAAGCTGGACATGAGCCAGCAATGTGCCTTCGCAGCCCAGAAAGCCAACTGGATCCTGGACTGCAGGTTGAGACAGGTGATCCTGCCCCTTTACCCTGAACTGGTGAGCCTCACCTGGAATACTGCGTCTAGATGTGGAGTCCTCGGTATAGGAGAGACAGACCTGGTGGAGTGCGTCCACAAGGAGGACCATAAAAATCACCCATGGAATGGAACATCTCACCTGTGAGGACAGGCTAAGAGAGCTGGGGCTGTTCAGCTTGGAGAAGGGAAGGCACCAGGGTGACCTGAGAGCAGGTCACCCTTTTAAATATCTAAAGGTAGGGTACATGAAAGAATGGGACAGGCTCTTTAGCTGGGTTTGTGATGACAGAACAAGGTGGAATTAGTTTCAAGCTCAAAGAGGGTAAATTTAGGTTGGATATAAGGAAAAAATCTTTTACAGTGAAGGTGGTGAGGCACTGGAGCAGGCTGCCCAGTGATGTGGTTGATGCTCTGTCACAGGAGACTTTAAAGATGAGGCTGGATAAGGCCCTGAGTAACCTGATCAAGCTGTGGATGTCCCTGTTCATTGCAGGAACTAGACAGCCTTCAGAGATCCCTTCTGACTCCAGGGATTCAATGAGTCCGTGATTCTGATCTGGCAGGGCAAACCTAGAAGGCACAGAAGATGTAAAGTGCAGTTTTGGAATGGACCCATGTCTTGCAATTCCCCTTGAAAGTTGTCTCTTCTGATGCATCGGTCAGAATGCAATCATTAGATAATAATAAAGACAAATGGAGTCGTGGATGATATGTGTCTACATGGAAGACCTGAAGTGATCAAGTCATAATATATAAATAAAATTTTGCCAGTGCTTCCTCTCTTGATTTCTCTTCTTCCCACTATTTGATAAGGCTGATTAGGGAAAGAAGGTTGCTATTTTTTGTGTTTTTCTTTATTTGTTGAGGCTCATGTAATGAGGAATCTAATAGTTGGTTCAAACTGGGATCCGCTGAAAAAGTACTCATGTGAATGCTAGGAACAGTGAGAAGGGAATATGAAGGCCTGAGAAATGAAAGCTTTAACGTAACGTAACTACGTTATAGTTACCAAGTTAAAAATCAACAAACAAACCAAAACATTCCAAACAACAACAAAAATTTTTTTTTCAGGTGAAATGTAATAAAGAAAATATTACCTTGGAGCTATGGAGTGTGTTAGATTTGTCTCAAATTAAGTATTCTAAGTTTGACACTTGGAAAACATTGAAACAGCTGTTCAAAAATTTTTTCTCACCTTTGTTGGTCTAATTCTATTTGATCTTAATTGTTGACTTTTATAGTTGACTTTTGATCATCTATGAAATTGCATGCTTTGTTGCAGCTCTGTAACCTCCCTTCACAATTCTCAGCAATATTTCCATGTTGTCTGAAACAAAAAAGTCCGTAAGCAAAAAAGTAGTGGGATTGCTGGCAATTATGTATAATACTGTTGAGATTCCATTGTAGAAATGATATGTAGCAAGACAGATTTTTCTCTGAGATGAGGCCTCGTTGCTGTCATTCTGCTTCACTGTGCTAGGGTCAGTGGCCTTGACTCCTTGCAGTACCTCATGTACTTCCACAGCTAATGTTCTGGCTGCTGTGGCAGCTTTTGCAGAGTTAATCAGCTCTGGGTGAAGTAGTCATCAGTAACTGGGGTAAAACAATAGGGTTCAGTAGGGTGTTAGCTTCAGTCAGGATGGCCCAATATAATTCAACATGGAAAAATCTAATAGTACAGAGGAGTGAATTAAACAATAGCATAACAAGCTGAATTTTAAATGGAAATAACCCCCATTACACTGCAAGGAAAATGGTCATAATATATGATCTAGTATATGTGAAATTTAAACCAGCCAGAAGCAGGGCCGTAGAGTCGTGTGGCAAAACACAGACTGGCACTGGGTGTGAGTAAACATGGCAACCAGAAATCAGATGTAATGTCTCCTCTGCAACAGTGACTGAAGTCAGGTGTTGAGCATGGGCTGTGTCTATCAGAAGCTTGCTGTAAGTGGAAGGGAAAAGAGGTAAAATTGCAGATATACCTTAGTCTTCAGTGTTAGCAGAAACAATGTAACATGTCTGCAGACCCAGGACTCCCACCTGTTAAATGCAGTGAGTGCATAAAGAGAGTATTACCTTCAGGGAGTAATCCCTGCTGTGCTGCTCCTGCTTCAGGGGCCTGAGGATAGCCAAGAACCAGAGACAGAGCAGAAGCTTGGCTCTCCCCTCCAACCTCCTTTTGATTTCCCACAGAACAGGAGTATGGTTGTGTCTGTAGCAGCAATTCAGATATTTCCTCCTGAGCTGAATCTGAAGCAGTTTTTTCCTTTGAAGGAGGATGTGCTGCTGAGCATTGTGGTCAATAACATCTTAGGAAAGATGAAAGACACAAAATACCTCGTGAGATTATTCAATGTCTTACTTTTCCAAGAAACCCCTGTGATTCACTTTAAAGACAGCTGGTGGCTTCATTTTCAATTTGAATAAAGTCAGATATGTTATCGTAAATATAGCAGGCTTGATTCTGGAGATGCTCAATGCCAATAGCAAAAATTTCAGTTAGCCTGGAAATCCAAGGGACTGTATGGCTTTCTTCATCTGCCACTGGATCTTTATCTTAGCAGGAAGAAAACCTCAGTGTACATGAGGTTGGCTACAGGGCTTGCTTACTCTTTTAATGAAGTTGCTCTTTAAGACGTTTCAAGTTTCACTGCCAGCTGGAAAAAATAACATTATACCTAGTACATCTCTTTTTTCAGAATTATAGAACCCACAAGACGACCCATCATTGTGTGCTTTGCAGCAGGGACTCACTATGGGCTCCAGACACTGTCTCTTGGAACTCTGAAGCCTCTCCAGTAGGGCAGCTTTGCAAATGGACTCAGCTTCTACCATGGTCAGGAAAAACACTAAATGCTGACATCACCATGCTCTTTGGAAATCACTTGGAGCTCAGGAACACAACAAAGATTACTTATCCATGTGTGAAGACAAAATGTCTGTAAAAAGCCTTGGCTTTTCCTTTGCTTTCCTATCAGCTGCTGAGATGCATTGGTATCTGGTGAATTTGCAGGGCCACTCACTGGTGTGCTGTAAACTGCAGCTGCCACTGAAAGCCTCCCTTGATGGTCAATCCCTCAAGGCTTCAGTGATAGACATGACCTTCCTCCTGCCCCAGGGTTTGAACCCCACCTTTGGTGCCAGCTCTTGATTGATGTCTCCAGCATGTGCACACTTCTGTTCCCAACCTGGCCACCAACAGGGTCTGCTTTGTCCAGTGCAGCGTGTTGGCTTCTTGCTGCCCTTGAGTGAGCTCTGGTTGCCTACTTCCCGTGGCCAAGTACTGTAGCAGTATATAGTAATCTCACTACTTATTATTTCATATTTGCATGGATAATCCAGCAACTCTCCACATCCGGTTATTTTCTCAGATACTTCCTTTTCCCATGAGTTGTGGCTCTTCCCCGGGATAACACACTTTCATTTCAGACCTGAGAAAATTCTTGAATGCTGAAAACTGGTGTGTGTTTCTTCAGCTGTTTAGCAGCCTAATAGAAGATTTTGCTCTCTGTCCACAGGCAATCTTGGGAGTGCTTTTGCCCCTTCCCCTTTACAAGCCATGGAAAAGGTGGCTTGCTCTTCAGGCTGTGCTGGGATATTTTCCAGTGCTCCTGTTCCTCAACTTTGAGGATGAAGGCATCCTATCTGTTTTTCCATGCCTGCAAGGCTGGAGGAGTAGAACTTTGGGCCTGTTCTGCAGGCACTCTCACTTCTCTTGGATGGAAAATCAACAAGTGACCACTTGCATCTTACTCTGTAACGCACAGCATTTAGACAAAGCAAAGTGGAGTTGTGCAAATGTGCACTTTATCATTTTGAAACAATTTTACAGTTTTCCTTTATTCCACCAAACAAAGGATGGTGGACATGAGCTACTGTGTTGAGACAGAACATTTAAATGTTATAGATAAGCCCATTTTTCCACTGCAGGACATCTAGCTCCATTCGATACTGCTACTCAAAGTACATCAGGTTGAACAAAAGTGAATTAGATACTTATAGTCATGTGTATTTTGTAGTGAAGCTGTTTGTAAGACAAAGATTAATTATCCAAGTCACAGACTGCTGTGATTTTCCAGCCACCCAAAACATATACTTTAAATTTGTTCCAGGGTTCAATTTCTGTTATGCCACAGGTGCAGGCTCTTCCTCTGACTTGCTGTATTTTGATTAATGGTATGGAAGTCTCATCTGGCTGCAAATTTGAGACTGATATAAAACATCTCAGTGTTTCTCCTGGGCTTTTTCAATCCTTGACTGACCTTCTTGTGTCAGCTGAAGAAATAGAGCAGTCCCACATCAATGTCAGGCTGCAGCTCAGATAGCTGAGGAACAGTTTGGGATGGTCCTACTTTTGGAAAAGCTATGTGGAAATGCGAATCCAGGAAAAGCATCAGTGCAGGGCTCAAGGCTGGTGGATGAGTAGTGTCCTCCCACTTCAGAGCACAAGCCCTGCAGATAGAACCCACCATCCAATATTTCCTAACCAGTTTGTGTGCATGACCCCCTGGTCGAGAAGAGAGATCAGTAACTACAGTATCTACACAGAGATGCTAGATTGGTGCTTAGGTCCCTGAATGCTGTGCCATGCCAGTAGCATCAGCCTGCTGGGTCACACCTTACTAGTGGCTTGCTTCCTCACCAGGCATAGCATGTGGCTAAACCATGTTAGCTATACATTGAGGACTGCCAGAAGTTCATCCCTGCTACAAAAGGGATCCCATGCCTTCTTCCTAAAGCAGAGCTAACCTCTGGTGGCTGCTGGGAGCTCCTACACCTACGTCAGTGCACTGCCAGTAGTCCTGTACCCAGCCACAGACTTAGTTTCTCCACAGTCTTTGGATGGCTGCCCCCCTAGGGCGGGAGTCCCAGCTTTTCCTTTCTCCTTGTATTTTTCTATCATTTTTAAATAGGGGTATTTCTGCAAAAAGGACATCAGCTCTGATGTGACCCTTGCATGTTCCCATGCAACGCAAAACTTCTTATTTCCTGAATGGCTTGCTCTTCTCTCAAGTTAACTCAACACGATGGATTTTGTCCAAGTACATTTTGTTTCTTGACATGAGGCCAGGCTCTGCTGGGCTGTGGTGCCGTTTTCTTCTCCCTGCTCTCCTCCCAGTTTCTTTATTATCATCCTCATTACTGAGTGTTACTGGCACTACACAGCCAAGTGGGGGAAAGCAAGCCCCTGCCCAGGCCTGCCTCTGACAGCAGCTGAAGGGAGCACACTGCAGCAGTGGTGAACGCCTTCCTCAATGAGCCTATACGCTGAGCTGTCCCATGCCTGGCCTGGCACTGGAAGGTATGCCTGAGTCCAGCTGAAGCAGAAAACATCTGAACTCTACACTCTGCCAAATAGCTTCCAGATGTGTGAGATATAGCCTTGCTGTGGACTCTGACTGTAGGTCTGCCAACATACGTCTGCACATTTCTGGTGCACAGGGAACACAAAAGTAGATCTTTTACAACATCTGCTGCTTTTCCCCACTTCTCCCTCCCTGCTTCTTGCAGCTCTTTTCCTGTATTTCGTGATTCTATATAAAATATTACAAAAGGATTCAAGCTTTTTCTGCAGATTTATTAATTATTTCCTGCACGTTTCATACCTAGCTGTGCAGGCAGTATGGTAGAAAGGAAAATACAGAGAGACACCTTCTTCTGCTTGGACAGCAAGCCAGTGCCCATGGCCTTTAATGAATACTGTATTGATTCAGAGCTCAGCTGGGTGCTCCTCTTGTGGAATCAAATCATAAAATCATAACAAATTTCACAGGAAAGGGGCTTTTGTACTAGAAACTGATATTTATCTTACTGTCACAATCTGGACTTGTGGGATGCTAAAGCAGAGCTGGACAGAAGAGGTAAGGGAGAGAGCAGAGACTCTGGGAATTAAGTTATGTGATCATGATGTGATAGCAGCTCTAATTTTCAAATAAGGAAAATTACTAAATAACCACTGCATAAGTTTTTACTTTTGAAGTAATACTTTGGCTAAGAAAAAAAACAATGAAATGAAAGCCTTTCTTTTCTGCTGTTCTCAAACAAAAAGGAGTAGTTATATCTTCATGTTCACTAAGACTCCACAAGTAGTGGTTGTTCACTGTCCTTTTTTCCTACATCAAACCAGTGTATACTTTATTAAAGACTTATCTTTGCAGCCCATAACTGTGTTGGTATCATTTGTTCTTGAACGATAGTCTGGCCCAGGTTGGGGATGTATTTCGAAGGGAGACCACCTGGCAATCATAGAAGCCATCTAGACACATCAGGGAGTCGTGGTCAAACTCTTGGCAAATTGTAGACCACAGGAACCTAATTGAGTGGATGACTTCATTTGCTCTATCATCACTGCTGAGTTGATTGATGAGGTGGGGATGCAGCCATGCTTACATACCTGTTTCTGTCCTCCTGAAACAATGAGCTGGGACAGGCTGTGTGATATCCAAAAGACCTGTCAGTCAACTCGGAGGGCTTTCATGGATAGAAATGTCAAATGGGGGATGTCTGTAGGTAGTGCGTAAGGAGGAGCTGGATGAGGGAGATGGAAAGACACAGCCAGATGAAAGACAAGATGTCATCTCTTACTTTAATCCACCTATAAAATAGTCTGCCTGCTTTTATTTCTCTTGATTTGGAGCAGGCAAAGCAGTGATATTCACCCATAACTACAGTGTCTGCAATGAGTCTGCCTGGGTGACACGTGGCCCTGAAGCAACTCATCTCCAACTCATAAGAGTTGGAGATCTGCATGCGGTCACATGGCTACGATCTCATTGCAATCACGGAGACGTGGTGGGACAGCTCACATGACTGGAATGTTGTCATGGAGGGCTATGTGCTTTTTAGGAAAGATCAGCCAGCGAGACGGGGTGGTGGAGTTGCTCTTTATGTAAGAGAGCAGCTAGAATGTGTTGAACTCCACCTGGGGGAGAGCGGTGTAGCAGTGGAGAGTTTGTGGGTAAGAATCAAGGGGCGGGCTGGTATGGCTGACACCGTTGTGGGTGTGTGCTACAGGCCCCCCAGTCAGGAGGAGGACGTTGATGAGGCCTTACACAAACAATGGGAAGCAGCGTCACGATCCCAGGCGCTGGTGCTTATGGGGGACTTCAATTATCCAGGTATTTGCTGGAAAAGCAATGTGGCCAGGCACACGCGGTTCAGACGGTTCCTGCAATGTGTTGAAGACAACTTCCTGATGCAGGTGGTTGAGGAACCGACGAGGAGAGGGGTACTGCTGGACCTTATTCTCACTAATAGAGAAGGGCTTGTCAGGGAAGTAAAGGTCGGGGGCAGCTTGGGTTGTAGTGACCACGAGATGGTGGAGTTCAAGATCCTGAGTGGAAGAAGTAAAGCAAAAAGTAGGATTGCTATCCTGGACTTCAGGAGAGCCAACTTCGAACTCTTCCGGGACCTACTTGGAGCTATCCCATGGGCTAGGGTGTTAGAAGGGAAGGGGGCCTGTGAGAGCTGGTCGGCATTTAAGCAGCTCTTCTTCCAAGCTCAGGATCGGTGCGTCCCTGTGAGGAAGAAATCGGGAATGGGTGGCAGGAGACCTGTGTGGATGAGCAAGGAGCTTGTGCACAAACTCAAGGGAAAGAAGAAGGCCCATGAAATGTGGAAAAAGGATTTGACTACTTGGGAAGAATACAGGAATGTTGTCAGGGTCTGCAGGGATGCAACGAGGAAGGCTAAAGCCCGCCTGGAATTAAATCTGGCAAAGGGGATAAAGGATAATAAAAAAGGTTTTTTTCAAGTACATTAACAGTAAAAGGAAGACTAGGGAGAATGTGGCTCCCCTGCTAAGTGACAGGGGTGTTCTGGTAACGGGGGATGCTGAGAAGGCGGAGATACTGAATGCCTTCTTTGCTTCTGTCTTCAGTGAAAAAGCTCCCCCTCGGGAATTTGAGACCCTAGAGGTTAGTGAGAGGATCTGGGGAATGGAAGACCTCCCTTCTGTCAGGGAAGAGGAGGTCTGAGAGCGCCTAGGCAACACCAATGTTCATAAATCCATGGGACCCGATGGGATGCATCCACGGGAGCTGAGGGAGCTGGCAGAGGGGATTGCTGAACCTCTTTCAGTCATCTTTGAGAAGTCTTGGAGGACGGGGGAGGTGCCTGAAGACTGAAAGATAGTCAACGTCACTCCGGTCTTCAAAAAGGGCAAGAAGGAAGATCCAGGCAATTATAGGCCAGTCAGCCTCACTTCTGTCCCTGGAAAGGTGATGGAACAGCTGGTGCTGGATGTCATCTCCAGACAACTGGAAGAAAAGGAGGTTATCAGGAGTAGTCAGCACGGGTTCACAAGGGGGAGGTCATGCTTGACCAACCTGGTAGCCTTCTATGATGTTATCTCTGGCTGGGTGGACAGGGGGAGGGCAGTGATTTCAGCAAGGCACTTGATACTGTCCCCCACGACATCCTTATAACAAAGCTGAGCAAGTGTGGGATAGATGAGTGGACAGTGAGGTGGGTTGAGAACTGGCTGACTGGCAGAGCGCAGAGGGTCATTGATGGTGGTGCACAGTCCGGTTGGAGGCCTGTAACTAGCGGTGTTCCTCAGGGGTCGGTGCTGGGTCTGGTCTTGTTCAACATCTTCATCAGTGACCTTGATGAGGGGATAGTGGCCACCCTCAGCAAGTTTGCTGATTGTATGAAGTTGGGAGGATTGGCTGACACGCCTGAAGGCTGTGCTGCCATTCAGCAAGACCTGGGCAGGCTGGAGAGCTGGGCAAAAAAAAAAAAAAATGGATGAGGTTTAACAAAAGCAAGTGTAGAGTCTTGCATCTGGGGAGGAATAATTGCATGCACCAGTACAGGTTGGGGGATGAGCTGCTGGAGGGGAGCTCTGCGGAAAGGGACCTGGGTGTCCTGGTGGACGACAGGTTGGCCATGAGCCAGCAGTGTGCCCTTGTGGCCAAGAGGGCCAATGGCATCCTGGGGTGCATTAAAAAGAGCGTGGCCAGCAGGTCGAGGGAGGTGATCCTCCCCCTCTACTCTGCCCTGGTGAGGACTCATCTGGAGTACTGCGTCCAGTTCTGGGCTCCCCAGTACAAAAAAGACAGGGATCTCTTGGAAAGAGTCCAGCGGAGATGGACACACAAAGATGGTGAAGGGCCTGGAGCATCTCTCCTATGAAGAAAGGCTGAGTGAACTGGGTCTGTTCAGCCTTGAGAAAAGAAGACTGAGAGGGGACCTGATCCAGGTCTATAAACATCTAAGGCGTGGGGGGTTGAATGGCGAGGCCGGACTGTTTTCAGTGGTGAGTGGAGACAGGACAAGGGGAAACGGCCGGAAACTGCAGCATAGGAAGTTCCGCACAAATGTGCACAAGAACTTCTTTACAGTGAGGTGACGGAGCACTGGAACAGGCTGCCCAGGGAGGTGGTGGAGTCTCCTTCTCTGGAGATGTTCAAGACCTGCCTGGATGCCTACCTGTGCGACCTGCTGTAGGGAACCTGCTTTGGCAGGGGGTTGGACTCGATGATCTCTGGAGGTCCCTTCCAACCCCTACAATTCTGTGATTCTATGATTCTGTGATTTTGTCAGGACAGCCACTTTGAGAATTGTAGAGCAGTTTTTTACAATTCTCACCAGCAACCACATTTAGCCAGGTATGAAAGCACATATTGATTCCTGGTGTGTAAGTGTCCTGGTTTTATCAGTATTCCGTATCATGACATCATGATGTCATGATGTCCAACCAACATGCTATGCACTAAGCACGTGTATAGGGATCTGCAAAATCCCAGCTGTCAAGTCTGGCAGCTAGATGTGTAGGGGCTTGCCTCTAAAGATGGGTTTCAAAGACAAAATATTTCTATGCAACAATTAAATATGGTGGGGAAGAGGCAAGTACCCTGAACAGAGTATGCAGGAAAATGGGTTTTAGGAGTTAAAGTAAATATCTTAAGTTCCCTTTTCCTCCCTTCTTCCTGGAATGTAATGGACAGAGTTAAAAAGAGGCTCTGATATTGGCTGATGCTTCACCTCTTGACTTGATTTATGTAATTGTGTGTCAAAACTGAAAAGATCTGGATGAAAGAGCCCTGTTTTTACAGGGACCTACTCCTCTGAGTTTTAAATCTTAGAGACAGTTTTATGTAGTGAAACCTCTGGAAATCTTCCTGGGCTCTTTCCGGTGTGGTGTCCCGTGGAATACCTTTCTTTGAAGGCACCCAGTGTGTGCCCTCCAACTTCATACCTACAGGACAAAAGAAAATATCTCAGATTAAAATGTTCTGTGCTCCTGCTCCTGTAATCCGTGCCTAAGTGTTATCTGCACAGAGGAAGAGGACAGATGAGTAAGAGTAGAGCCATTTCAATTGCAGGGAAGATAGCTCAGTCTAATAAACACTACCTGTGGTCTATTGCCTATTAGTGCCACCATCTTCTTCAGTTCCTGACTTGTAACATCCCTGAGGGTCATGGTAATTTTGCTAAGCAGAGTACAGATTTAACAGCAATAGAAAAAAAACAGACTTGCTTCAGTTCTGTCAGCTCTTCCTTTCACTCAGCATGTTTTGGATCTGAGTTTTTTCATTCACGAATCATCTCTTTGATCTGATACCTCAAGTACATCCTAAGCCACTTCTGTCTTCTTTCTCCAGTTTCTTCAGCTTGTGTTATTGTCCCTAATGGCTCTGATCTCACACCCTGAGCCCCAGGCCATTCTGATATTCTCAGTGAAACTAACATTCCTCTCTCTTCAGTCACTCTTTGGTGCAAATTTGTCTGCTATCTGACTTCTCCAGAGGCTTTGATGCTGCAGCTTGCCCTGTTCTTAGACTGAATGTGTAGATGACATAAAAATGGGAGAATACAACTCATTTGTATCTGAAGGGAAATCTGATTTCAAGTGCAGAACTTTCAGGTGTTGAATATGATGCTGCATAAACACTATGGAAGACTTCATGCTGCTTGCCATGGCCTGTGCTGTTTCCCAGGCACCTGATTTCCCAGGTAATAAAACAGGATATCAGGTATGGAACCCTTGAGCGCTGGGCAGCTAGAAGCTATAAGGTTTTGAATGAGCAGGATGTGAGAAGACATTAACATCAGAGGAAAGCAAAGCATACTCAAACTTCCTCTTTTTGCCTCTAATGGCCACTGTCTGTTTCATGGAGGGACTGATCAGATTTCCTCTGCTGAGACTCAGTGAGTCGTGTGGATAATTACTTTTTCAGAGGATGGACTTTCCGAGTACAGTTCATCTTAGTAATTTGCATCAAGGCCAGCTAGGATCTGTGGTATTATGTCCTTTTCTTTCATGAATAGCTAGGAAGTGGAATGAGTATTGCTGACTAAAGGATTTCAGCCAGTGGATCATGATTCCATATTATTCATTATTGTAATGACACTGTTATGTATTATGAAAAAAAATTACACAACCTATGGTGTTTTCATTATCAGTGCAGGCTTTTGCTCTTTGACTTGGGTATCATTAGTAGAAATATCACCTATTCAGTCTACATAAATGTCAGATTGAACATGATTATTTTGGATCATGTACTTCCTGTCCCTTCTGCGCTACACAGACAGCTGTGTGGGGACCCTAGATGGCACTAGCCATGGGCTAATGATGTAACTGTCAGTAACACCAAAAATTCACTCTGATATAAAATAGTATCTACTTCATTGTTATTATTGCACAGGTGGAATGTGTTTAGAACTGACGTTTTCAGAAGTAGGTGCACAGATTTGGGAGCATACAAAAACACAAGGGGCAAACACCAGAGGTAGACACGTGGTATCTTAATATTATTAGGATATATTGAAACAGCACTTAGAAAAACATCTGTAGGAGCTACTTTGCAGATGTAACCACAGCAAACAAATAGTCTTGACTAGCATCTAACTGCCCTGAGAAGTTCTTACATGTTCTTGAAAGGAATGTGATAGCATGCTCCAGTTCAGCAGCAGAGCAGTGTGGCCTCTTAAACAGGTAACATAACACTCAGTTAAAAAGAATTGAAAAATTTAGGAGAAAAACAAATTACCTGCCTGTAAACTGTTACGTGTGCTTGAAAACAAGGGCATAATCACCCCAAAAGAATCTCACTTCATCCTCCAAGTTTTGAAATGAAGAATGCAAAAACTTCCAGATCTGCTTCAAAATAATACATAAATAGAAAAGTCGGGGACAAATGATTTTCCTAGAGTTTCAGAGGCAAATATTGAGGGATTTAGTGCAAATGTAAATAACTAAGGAGACATCACTTCATACATAATCTATATAAATTCTTGAAAAATGTCAATTCGAAGAGAGAGAAGAGAGCAGAAGCCTTGACAATACTTCTTCTGAGGCTTGAAGAGCAGGGAATAGGTGAGCAGAGGAACAGGGAAGATAAGCAGTTTCTAAGAATCAAAAGGAAGAATCTTTTTTTTAATCTTTTAAAATCTTTTTTAATCTTTTAAACTTTTAGTCTTGTTAATCTTTTTTTGTTAATATTACTATTTTTACTTTATTTCTTTTCTTTTTTTTTTTTTTTTTCCTTTAAAATCTCTGTATTGATAAATTAATGTCCCTGTAGTGCTCCTGTGGGAGACAACCAAAGGTTGATGGTTATTCATCTGTTCCCATCCTTTTTGTCAGTTCCCAAATACCACACAAAGAAAGTGTTATCCTTTGTCAAATTAGCAGAGATATGATTTTAAAGTGCATTCTACGTTTCATTGATATTATTTACATGCCCTACCAAATCAGGTATGTATATATTTGTGTACATTTTGTTTGTAAATAGTCTTTTCCTCTATCTCTCCAAAGCATTTTCATTCCTTTGCATCCTCATGGTTTTTAACCTACCATTTAGAGACTCATTTTTGTTTTCTTTTCAGCCATTACACTGCATATGTCCATTTTTAGAACTGGGGACTAGGACTGAAAGAACAGAGTCTTGGGAGTCCTGCAGGCTCATTGCTGATGCATCTTGGTGGTGTAACTCTGTCATGTTCTTCTGTAAATTCCCAAATGTGCTAACTTTTTGTTTTATGCAGAGATGGAAACTCTGGTCAATGTCTTCAGAAATTTTGCAAACAGTGGAAATCAGGCAAATAGAGACCGAGTTCATTCTTGAGTTTGTTCTCTGTATTACCTTCCCATCTAATAAAAATGTTCTCATTTCTTAAGCAAAATAGAAACAAATGCATAACAGTTACAGTTTTCACATGCTATAACTGCATATAGGTAGGTGTTAAAAATGCCCCCTCTCTCTCCATTTTCCTCTTCAAACTCCTTTACCTGACTTTTCATCTCCAAAGTCCAAATCCTGCAGAACAAATATTTCAGCCTCTTCTTTCACAATGAGTGAAAACTCTTGGGTGAAATGGTTTAGAACTGACCTCTTTTGCAATTTAATACCTTGCAAGGCAGCTCTAAAGATGTTTTTTATTATAGAGAAACTGGTTTCCTTGCTCCTTCAACTGTATCTAAAATGAGTGTGGCAAAACCTGAGTTTTAATGAGGACTGTTATTATCCTTGGTTTTGAAATTCCCCTCCTGGCAGCCATTAGGATCTTTCAGCAAACACTATCAAAATGGTATAATGTATGTGTCTGAGGGCTTGATTAGCACTTGATACATAAAATCTTGTACAGCCTCCAGGACACTGTTGCCTTTCCAGAATTAAATTGGCAGAGACATTCTTGTCCGCCTTGTTTGTAGTTAACGATATAAAAATGAGGTTTGCTGTGTAAACGAGACTTCTTTTGACTGAAAGTGAGAGGTTTTAGCTCTGCATGTCATCTACCCTTAAGCTATGAAACAAGCAGGTAGGGAACACGTGTTTTAGGGTACAATTTTTTTCCTGACCTCTGCTGGAATAAATAATCCCCCTATGATCATTCCAATGTGCTTTCAATTTTAGATACTGGCCTCTATGCATTGCTATACAAATACCATCTGAATCAGATGAACGTTTTTTTTTCCCAGAATTCAGGGATATGATGTGTGCTTCTACTACTTCCCAGAAGACTTTTTTTTTCAGCAAGAACGTTTCATGCCTCATTGTGTAGGCCTTTTCTCATTTGCAATAGATAATTTATGGATAATCACTATTTATTAAGTGATGCAAGAACACTTCAGGGTGGGTTATTGCTCTCAAATATATTCATTATTTTTAGCTTTGGAACATACATTTTCTAAAAAGGAGAGTGAATATATCTTCTTCTGGGTGGAAGGGATACTGAAGTGCAGGGCAGCAAAAAGTATCCTCAGACTCCTGATACCCTTTGCTTTTATTCCCTCCTCCCCATCTCTTCCTCCTTCCCCATGGTTGGTACTCACACATATCACATAGGATATGAGAAATGAAGCCTGAATATACATTCATGAATATTTATATGCCTGCCTGTTGTTTCCCAGTTATGCACATGTTGCCTCAAGTACTTTATCTGGAGAATTTTTATTAGCCAAAGAGTATACACATCTTGGATCTGCCCAGACAGCACATGTCTCTTAGATCTGTACTTCATCTGGTTAAAAAGATGGAAAAGGCTCGCTCATGAGTAGACGGTCAGAGCCAGGTTCAGAAGAAGTGGTCCAAAAGAATTTCTAAACCCAATTTTGTACGGGTGACCCTAAATCCCTACTCTTCATTCACGTAAATCACTGTGGAATCTAACTAATGAGCCTAACAAACAAAACAGGGAGGGAAGTTGGAGTAGATGCTGAAACAATAATAGTAGCTCTTAACAGAAAACTGCATATTTTGAAGTCATGGTCAGTGGCTGCGTAGGATGGTTCTCACTTTTATCAAGGTGTTTAGTAATCATGGATATAACCAATCCTCTCTTTGTAGCCATTCTCCCTGAACTGAATTGTTTATACTACATTGCAGTCAAGTTCACTGTATGAAAATTTCACGATAAAACTCTTCAAAAATAACTCTAGTACAAATATCTTCTTTTGTAGAAGAGTCCTAAAGTAGTAATTTTTGCTTTGGTCCATGGGTACCCCAGGTAGACACTCAGGCTGAGGTTGGTGATTTGAACCCATGTTGGTCCTAGGCAGTGTCAGAAGATATATAAATGCCAGGCTAATATATCCCTAAAAGACAGTATTTGGCCTTTGGTCCAACTCAGTGCTGGCTTTTGACCTCTAATAATTATCCAAATGTTTTTTGTTGTTGTTGTTGTTGTTGTTGTTTTGCAGGACAGAGGCGTAGGGAAGCTGTGTGATTGCAGCTGGATCAGTTTGCAGAGACCTGCAGGCTGCCTACACAGTGTACATGTTATGCTAAATTGTACTACGTATTCTGGTTTATTTCCCATGTAAGATTTTGGTCCTAGATTAATTTTAGCGTTTTGATTTTATTACACATCTATGTTAGGTTTGCATCTTCCAATAAATGTTGTAAGTGTTTGGCATCACTTGCATTGCATAGATTGCCTCATAAGCATCCAGCCTGATTCACCTCCTCCTCACAGCTGCCAAATGATAATCAAATCATAAAATGGTAGAAGGTTTTGCACATTAATGTTTGTCTTCCCTTAGATGTGCCTTTAATTTAGTTGTTTCATGAAGAAATGACATTAAAACCTTTACCATAATTATGATGTTTTAGAGACATGGGAACCATTCTTCAGGGCTCTTTGGGGGAAAACTGTGGGAAATCTGATAGGTCATATCTTTTAGCAGAAGACAAAAAACAGGAGAATTCTTGAAATTTTCTTTTTTTTCTTCTTCTTTCTTCTTCTTCTTCTTTTTTTTTTTTTTTTTTAATGTTTAGTCAGCTTAATTACATGCCTGCATTATTTACAGTCTGTTATTCTCTGTAAGATAATAGGGTATCGTGGATTCTTGAATTGCTAGTCCTGCAAAAGCATAGCTCATTTATTTTAATGACTGCATAATCTAGCCAATTAACAAGATGGTCAAGCTCTCATGATGAAGTTCAGTAGCTCAAGTATTAGCAAGCCAAGCTTTTTCCTAAAGATGAGTTGTTATCTAAGAAGTATTTGTGTTTTAAAGCTCCCATTGAATGGTTAGATGCTAGTTGTTGCTGTGGATATTGATAATAGATTTTTCTTCAGTAAAATGTACAAATGCTTTTTCACTGAAAGTAACTGAAAAAATGTGGTTTGCATAGACAGCAGTGCAAACACCAAGCACTGTGGCAGAGGTGATACCGCTGCACTCTGATTTGATGGTTGTTGCCTCTGGAGGGATTTTTGTCTCCCCTAATTTTGCACATTGATGTGTTTTAACTCCCTGCATGTTGCTCTTTCTTTGCTGTTCACTGTACTCTGTGCACCCCCTGTACCAAAGGAAAGTGCTATATGGCATTGATGAAGCTACCATCAGAGTGAGAATAAACACTGTCAACAGAGTAAACTCAATGGCTATAAGAGCATACAGTGACCATGCAGACTTGAGGGATAAGTGCTGCTCTAAGAGCACATTTTTTCCAAGTATGAACTTTCAACTGGCAAACCAATCCAAGATACTGTAATTTGCCTTCAGAAGCTGAAGTGACCAGCCACAGTGCAAGTGAAGAGCCACATGAAAAGCACCAGAAGCAGAAGAAGAATGGTGGCTCCTGACCCATAGGGAGCTGGGAGACAAATGGATAAGGCCAGTCTATTCTCGGTGATGTGTTGCAATAGGATAAGGAGTAATGGCCTAAAACTTGAATATAGGAAGTTCCATACTAACATGTGAAAGAACTTCTTTAAGGTAAGGGTGACTGAGCTCTGGAACAGGTTGCCTAGAGAGGTTGTGGATTCTCCTTTCAGGGACGAATTCAAGATCTGTCCGGACACCTGTGCAACCTATTGTTCCTGAACCTTGGGTTCCTGCATTAGCAGGGGAGTTGGACTCAGTGATCTTTTGAGGTCCCTTCCAACCCATGTGATTCTGTGATTTTGTGAGGTGGATGCCATGGTGGGGTGTGAGTACAACTACAGCTTTCTCTCAGTAAGAAACAGGGATCTGAAAATGCTCCTGGACGTTCCCCATAAGAAGGAGATTTCTCCAGTTTATGGGAGATGTAGGGCAGGGCTGGGCATCAGGCATTGGTCCCATCACTCTTTATTTCCTAAGGGGAGGTGTACAACACTTAGGGAGAATATTAGTGAGGTTATTTTGAAGATATTTTAAGAGGGAGCACCAGTAACATTGTCATCAGATATCCATTTCTTTCTGCTCATCTCTGCTGTGAAATTTCCTAACAAAAACTGTGCTAAAATCACTGTTTTAGGCTGGAGACCTCTCAAGCCTTTCAATTTGGATTTTTTCTCTCTATCACAGAGAAAAAGAAAGACATAGCATGCCTTGCCACTCATACAGTGTTTCAAGAAAATATGGAAGAGCTACCTTTTTTCTTCAGGCTCTGCCTTTAAGATTTAAAATGTCTGGCAAAAAAAAGGCAAATGCCTTTGCATTTCTTGATTCCTATGGAGCCTGGACTATTTCATATGTATGCAGCTGGTCTAAGAGAGCCAGAAAAAAAAAGAGAAAAAAAGAAAAAAAGAAAAGAAAAAGAAAAAGAAAAAGCTAGCCTGCATAAAATGAGTCAGTTTAAAAAGGATATATGTGAATGTATGTATGAGAGGTGTAATGCAGCCTTGCTTCCTGGTGCCTGCTCTGAAGTCTGGAGATCAGAACTAGTGAGTTTGCTTCATCCATCCCAAGAGAGATCTTGCACAGTGTTTGAGGTATTATGCGCTGAAAGACCTCATTAATGATGCAAACATTCAGCTGTCACTGACTCATAAAAAAGCTCAGAAATGGGAAGGTCTGAAGGAAATTGATTTTCTTTAATTCCTCTGTAAAGTGTCATAAAGTGTCATGTGGAATACTGATCACTTCAGTAGAAATAATTTAAATTTCCCCCTGGCATCTACTGCAAGGCAAATTTTTTTTTATCTGATATGGCTTTTTTGTTGTTGAATCATAGTGCTCATCAGTTGGATACTAAGATACTCAGGACATTCACTATGGTTTCTCTTTGAAAAAAGAAGCCACTTGGACTGGAACTATTGGAGAATTACTATTTCATGTCATGTTAGGCCATCTACAACTGTTTTAAGTGGCTTTGCAATGAATAACTCAAAACATGAGGTGTGGAAGGCACAATACTGCTCCAGTGCTGTTATGCCCTATTTTTGGATAAGGATCAAGGTGAGTAAAGGCTCTACACTACTGAAACTCAGCTAGTCAACCTGTAGTATGCTTTGCTATTAAAGTTAGTGAAGAGAAAAATGGTAATAGAAAATCTTATGGAAAAATAAATCTGATTTAAAATATGTCAATTTTCTCCCAAGCTCCCGCAGGTTGTGAAAGTAAATTCATAAGTTCATAAAGCTCTGGGTGTCCCTGGGTGAAAGGTGGGATAGGGCTATAAAGCACTTTATTTCCTTAGTATCCATGGGGAGTTATTACTTTGCTCCTACACATTATTAAAGAGCTTTTGGAAATTATGCTGAATGATTCACTTGGACAGACCAGTGGTAAATAATGCCTGTTTAGACCTGCTGTCCTGTGAGGGACATTTTGGCTAAAGAATAAGTTAAGATTTGCTCAAGTCAATATATATTTCTAGAAAATTTTATCAAGGTCACCTAGAATAATGATAAATCAAAATAGCAGGCTGTGATATTCACCTTCTCCTATTCCTGATCGCTCTGGCATTTACATTACCGTGGTCTACTAGCTTCATTATAGGTCACATCTTTTGAGATTAATCTATTCTGCTGTGCACTGAAGCAGTGGCAAATGTTTAAAGAAAGTGTGTGTGTGTTATAAAGCTGTCAGTGATTATAGACAGTTTAGGGACTGCAAAGTGAGAATCTTCATGGGGAGAGCAGGGGGAGGGTCTGAACCGAAAAACACAAGCCCTGATGGTGAGCTGACATCAGAAATAAGGATGCAGAACAGTGGTGCAGGTTTCCAACTCCCATGTGTGAATGAAAGCTGCATCCTCAAGTGAAATCTTCGGGAAGTTTGCATGCAGATCTCATCTAAATTCAGCATGTTGAATTCTCTCTGCTCAGCAGTGCTATTAACCTTATTCATTATTGCTCTCCAAGTTAATGATGGGTATCTGATCTGCATAGCGATCTTCTCTCCTTTGCCATATTCATCACAATACAATTTCAGCTAGGTCGTTATTAAGTAACAGAGGTGAGATGTAGGAGAATCATTTTCAAAATAAATGCCTGTGCCTGTATCAAAATACAATCCTAAAGTTGTTGCCATTAATCTGACACTCAGGAACCTGCTGTGGTGACTAATGATCCATCACAGACCAGTCTGTGACCCCCAAGTGGATCCCACTCTGTCAAGTAGGGGGGTGGGGGGGGGGGGGGGGGGGGGGGAGAAGGAGGAGGAGTGGGGATTGGCAGAACTATGTGGCAAGCATGACTTTGCTCAAGGAGGTGTGCTGCTAAGGGCAGCCTGGTTGACTGAGAATCTCTCCCTTTTCTGCCAGTCCTGGTATCGAAATGCTGTTTTGATACAACCTGCTGGAACAGAGGATGATGTTTCCACCCCTTAGGGAATTAGGTCAACACCATTCTCCAACCCTCCACTGTGGCAGCTCTCTGTGACAGACAACATGAGGCCACCAGGGCTGCTCTTTGGTGCAGAGACATGGGAGCTGGGAGGACTGAGAGAATCACATTCAGTGGAAGTGCGCAGACCAGCACTGTCATCTCCAGCCTCTGGCCCATGGCACTTGTGGCACTGCTGCCAGCCTCACACATCAAATTCAATTGCTCAAATTCAACCCTAGATCAGCAGGTCTGATCAAGGGGCTGCTACAGCTTATTTTCAAGGAGGACTTGTCCTTGAAAGGAGGAAATAAGGTACTGAGTACTGCAATAATCTGGCAAATAAATTGTAAAAGGGAAATAAATCAGCAGGGGATTCTTAGCTGGAAATCTTCTGTTGGCTGCATTAGCTACAATTTAACGATTTGCACAAGACGCACTACCCAACTTGTTACACAGTATAGCTTAGCTGCACTTGAGACATCACCTCTGCTTGGTTCCTAGCGGCACAGTTACAGGCTGGCTAGAAATAGTATGCTGATTTTCACTTTGAGCTCAAATCTTGTTCAATGACTGCAACACTGTCCTCTCTTGTGATTTGAAACATATAAAAATCTTACATTATTTGGAATGGATTTTCTCCTGCAGCCTTAATACACGCACACAATTCACACCCAGCCTTGCTGTGGCACTAAAACTGTGCTCAGTTTCTGATGTAATTTATTCCCAAGAAAAGAGGTTGAGGTAATAATATTTATGACTTTACAAGAGATTCAAACACAAGAAAGGAAACTGAGAAATGAGGTGCAAAGGTCCATTTCAAATAAATGTCTAGCAATAAAAATCCTATGATAGTCATTCATAGAAACAGGAATGCCTCCTAACCATGCTGCATCTTCATGAACTCCCTGTCTTTCCTATTCAATGGAGCTTTCTGCCCTTTCTGGTTGCAGTGAAAAATTTTGTTTCTGTGCTCAGCTGCTGCTCTTTCCACTGTGATACTGCAGTGGTTCACAGTGACGGACAATTCCTTTGCAGCAAGTCCCTGGAAGACAGCTTGCCCTGATGTGAGGGGATGTGGCTGCTGGTCTCTGATTTCTGATCCTCCTGGAAATGTGATCTCCAGAGCAGCCTGGTTCTCCCAGTAATGTGTGTATGGCATTTTTCAGGCTGCAGTTAACAGCTGTGCATCTGCTGGATCCTGCATCCTATCCCCCTTGATGGAGAGGTGCAAAGCACAGTGGTAAGACTTGTAGTGCTGCTGCAGTAGAGATCTGAGAGCAAAAACAACCAATGTTTAGCTGCTATGTGGTGATTATGCTGTGAGATTGGGAACTGTGCTACACTCACAGTAAGGATGCAGGTTTGCAAGATGATGATGGCAACTGAGAAAGGGAGTGCAAACAGCCTTTCAGGCTTATCTTTCCCTGGTAGCTCTCCTGGATGAAGCAAGCAGCAGAAATTCACAAGGCCATGCACCAAAAAAGCCTGGGCTGCACTTATTTCTAGCAGGAAGCACACTGAGGTCAGTGGCATCCTGAAGTAGATTAATCATGAAACGTGAGAGGAAAATAAACCTGATGTTCACTTATTGGCCTCACTGATCAGAGAGTGTGTGTCACCAGTGTGTGACAGCCTCATGGCTTGGAGAGCCCCTGCACTCATCACCTGGCCACACACTGCATGGGCACCACAGCCTCAGGCAGAATGCAATGAGCAGTGTTCACAGAGCCCTCAGAGCTTGCAGAGGGCTGCAGCCATGCTGTGGAAAGCAAGGCCTGGGTCACAGAGGAAGGAGTGTGTGCAGCTGTCTTGTCTTACATCTGCTGACCTGGTGGCACGTTTCTCACATGTAGCAGGGAAAGTCTCCAGTTACCACTTGGAGACCTCTGGACAGGAAACTCAATATAGTCTCATAGCTTGTGATGCTTTTCTTGAAGCCTTCTATTTAAAAATACAAAAACAAACAAAAACAAACAAAAACAAAACATCCAAAAACCAAATAACAACAACAGCAAAAAAAAATGCATCCACAAATGAGAGCAAAACCAAAACAGAAAGCTATACCAACGCTGCATTAAGGAAGTTACACTTTTGACATGCAGAGTAAGCAGGTGGGGTGTGGAACACCACAGACCTGCTGTAAGCAGCTGCACCTTGTTTCCAGGAACACAGTCTCCTTTGTTTTCCAGTGGGCACACTGCAGTCCCCTTCTTTCTTGGTAACAAAGAGCTTTTTAGCTTTCTGCCTGAGTCTTATCCAGGTGCCTAGTGGTGTTTGAGGCCTTCTTGCCTGCTTCTTGGGGGTTGGACTAGATGATCTCCAGAAGTCCCTTCAACCTTCACCGTGATTCTTTGAGTGCAAAGGCTGATGGGGGGACTGGGATGTCTTGAGAGCTGAGAAAAAGACTAACAAAACAGCCGAGAGTGGAATGTTCAAAAATAAAATACCAACATCACTCAAAAGTTTTAGAACTCTGTCCTAAAAACAACCCAGAGCATAACTGAGCCTCTTAGACTTCTATTGGCGGCAGTCTTATTTCTAAACTGAAGTTCTGGCAAGTGAAATGCTACCCCTCTTAATCAGCTGAGCTCAAATTCTCCTTCTGCCACAAGGAGCTGCTCTAAAAGAAGAAAGAGTGGAAATATTGAATATGAGAACACACAGTAAGGGATTGTGTCTGAGCACTAAATGACTGGTGTTGGAGTGAGGCAGAGAGCTTGGTCCCATTGCATGGGCTGGCTGTAGCTAACAGTGTACTGCAGACATGCAGTGCGTAGCCATGTCCCTGGAGACATCCAAGGGCAGGCTAAGCAGAGCTCTGAGCAGCCTAATCTAGCTGTAGGTGTCCCCATCATTGCAGGAAAACTGGACTAGATGGCTTTTAAAGGTTCCTTCCAATTCTAAAGATTCTGTGATTCTGTGATAAAGGTTGAAATGTTCATCACAGAGGTGCAAGCTGTGCTTGTTGGGAAATCTGCTTGTGTTTAATTTTAAAATCACAACTTTCCACTTGGACCACTTGAATCAGCTCTGTCAAATGCCTGTGATATTTTCTCAGCTCTTGCTCTGCTGAGGGGAGATGATTTTTACCTTTTTTTTTTTCGTTTTGTATTTGAGTTAACACAGTAAGCTGGCAGAATCAATTAATCATATGCCTCTGGTCCTGAACAATGAGGCCAGATTCCAGGCTGTGGATATTTTATATCCAAGCCCCATTTGAAATGAAAGTTCTTATTAGCTCTTATGAACAAAAAGCTGTGTTTCATAGACGTAGGCATATTTTTTTCTCTCAAACTAGTTAGTTGTGTCTGTATGCAAGATTTCCTGTTGATTCAGCATTTTCAGCAGATTTTAATGTGATTTCTTGGAGCCCTTACTTTCTCCTAGCTACTAATTAATTGATCTTCTAAGAACTGCATATCTGTCCTCATTTTGAACTTCTCAGTCAAATTCTACGAAGTGCTAATGGCATGTAGTAGTGCAGGGGGCTTAAAAAAAGGCCCTGTAACAGCTGTGGAACTCATATTCCTGCAAAACATGTATCTTTAAAACAGTGTTCAGTACATTCAATATCCAGGAAACATTGTCCAGGAATAGGTTTGTTGTGAAGCTAGAAAGAACAGGTTATTGAAGCCAACCCAGACTGAAACCTCTGTAGCCTGCTCTTACAGCCCCTCATTCAATTACCTATTTTAAAGCAACTTGAATAGAAGAGTCAACATGAAATGTGGCAGCAGGACATCTGTGCCACCGTAATGACTATTCAGAGGATGTTTATTTGATTGTCAGTTTTGGCTTCCTGGAAAAAAATGATTTACATGTAATTTCTGCAAGCTATTTTTATGACAGTGAATTCTTCTTTTTATGATAAATCAAGGTTAAACTATTACTTTTTCAGAGGAACTATGGGTATCAGTGAGACTCCTGTGACCTGAAAGAAGGCAAATTTGGTAAGTCATTGTTTCTGTGCTTTTTCAATTTTCTTTTATTTATTTTTAATTAAAATATAACTGTAAATGTGTGTTCCGTGATTCATTAGCCACTTGGGGATGAAAGCTAATGCTATAATTAGAGCTTTGTTCCAAATCTTGATCACAGTGACAGTGGGTGTTTTCTAATAATTAAAACTTTTTCCAGCTGATTTGTGAGCACTATGTTCATTGACTTTTTTTTTTTCTTTTTTTTTTCCTGTGGTTGTCACTGGAGTTCAAAGGCTTTTTCCAAGCAGCTCACATTGTTCCTGTTCCTGCACAGTGGTTAAGGTGGGATGGAATGGGCAGATGTTGGGCTGCTTGGGAGCACTCACTACAAGAAGAAGCAAAGATTTTGGTTATCACAAGACATCCACTCACTGCACACTGAGGTGGGAGTTGTTTTAAAAAAGACACCACACAGGCTGGCTACTGCTGTGCAGTCCTGCTCAGGTGCCGGGTTGTGAGTGGCTTGCTGCCTAGAAGATGCACTCCAGCTCCAAGCAGGGGGCTCAGGACATGCATTGATTGATTGATCTTTGCAAAAAGCAACGTCAGCAAAGAAATAAAATTGCATTATTCCCAGCCAGTGCTCTAATGGAAAGACAAGGCTCAGTTTTACAAAGCAGCTGTTTTGAACTGTTCTTCTGGCATCCAAATGCCTCAGAAGAAAGGGATGGAGGTAAGAGTAGAAACATCCAGGAGTGATGAGCATGCAGAATTTTTCACATTTTACAAAGGCTTCTGTCATCTTCATTCGTGAAAGAGGAGAGAACGGTTCAGCACGTGCTTATGCTTGGGAACCTTCCAAACTCTCACTTTTTTGTTTTGTTTTGTTTTGTTTTGTTTTTCTTGACCCTTGCTTCACATACTGCATGACTACCCCCTTGTTCAGTGAAGAAATCCTATTACAGGCATACTGATTACCTAGAAATTAAATCAGATGCCATCATGCTGCTACATTTCCACCTCAATTATGCAGGATGGAATTAAAAGTACCCTAGAATAAGACCCCTACTGTTTTATGAACTCCAAACCACAAGAGAAATATTCTACCCAGTGACCTTTATCTGCATATAATTACAGTCCGAGGCATTCTTAATCATTTGCTAAACTATTTCTAGTGTTATTCCATGGTAATCTTAAATACCTGGGGATTACCAGAGATTACTGCCCTATTTTCAGGTCACAGCAGCTAGATTTCTAAGTAATTCTGTGTTCTTGCAGCAGGCATCGTTGCATATGATAAATACAACTTTTTAAATGAAGATCAAAATTGCTGTGTAACAAAGAATAGAACAAATATATAATTCATCTTTAAAACTTTGAATAAACAAAAAAACATGAGGCTAATGCATCTGTATTTAAAAGCCATGCTGCTTTGTGCTGAAGTTTGCTGTGTACTGCAAGCAGTTTCATGATCCTATTAAATGATCACGCTTCTAGAGTAAACTTCTTCATGGAACTAAAACTCCAGACTTTTGCTGCATGCTATGTTACCTCCAGAAGAGAGTGAGTGGAAATTGTCATGTACATGCCTCAGGTCGGCACAGTGGCTTCATTCAGCAAATAATCTGTGCACCAAGTAACATTTGTAGGGGATGGGATATTGTTCCATGAGCCTGAAATAAGCTGCTGCTAACCTCCGGGTTACAGGCAGTTGAGCATGCAGTAGTACTATTGGTGGATAAAATTAACAGCATGTGATAGGTCTTTGTGAAGCAAGCCTGTGGCACTAGACTTGGGTTTTGGTTTTTTTTGTTTTTCTTTTTTTGTTTTTGTTTTTGTTTTTGTGTGTGTGTGTGTTTTTTTAATTATTATTTTGTGGAGTAGATAAAAGTTTGCAAGCTAACAGTAAAAAGTATTTTCATCTGTAGTGGAGACTGACATGAGCTACTGCGCCACAAGGGCTGAAAAAATCATGTCCCCAGAAGGGACCACTGAGCTCATGGTCTAGCCTGCTGTGTGTGGGACATGGCCCCACAAAACCACTTGTTAAGTGGTCATCACCTGTGGCTCACAAACTGGAGCTGGGCAGAAGAATTTTGCCCCAGATCATGAGTCAAGGTTCACCTGATTCTGAAGCTATCAGCATAATACTGGGAAAAGCATAGGAAGTAGAAAAACACCCTTAACAAACAGCAAAAGATTGCCCTGGAACACTGAAATCCCTTCACAGTATTATAGAAATAAGCACAAAATGGTCCTTCTCTCCATATTGTCTGAACCCTCTGAACAAATAATGTTATTTTCCTATGTGCTGCAGCAACCATTGTGTGACTGTCCCAGCTATTTTGACATCTTGTAGGTGATGAGAAATTACATGGCTCCTTTCTAGAACTGGTAAATGTGGTGGCATGTTGCAAGTGAGGAGAGTTTTATATGTATTCATGCGAAAAACAATTTGGATTCTTTTCACAGTATTTGTTGAGATTGTATCATATTGTTCCCCGGCTTTCTTTTTTTTTTCTTTTAATTATGAGCCAACAGGGATGTTTGACTTCTCCTCAGTGCTGAATATCTTTCAGCATTTTGTCTTTGTAACCAAACGAGTTTTTTCTTTCCTTAAATAAGCCCAGTAATGGGGCATAAACCAGTCTTAATGCTATAATACATTTGACACTTTACTGACGCTTTAGTAATCTCTGTATCCCCACATGGATGAAGGAGGATGGCTTCCTGCCACCCATAGTAATGTAATTAAATCCTGGAATACACTGTTGAAAAAATGTTAGTTAAGAGCCCAGTGCCTTTCTGGGACATTGATGATGCCTTTTCAGAGCTGGCTCTGTCGCCTTGATTACACATCTGTCTGTACATATATATGTTCTGTCTCTGCATGCATGCAAACAGGCTCTGAACACATTGTTCCATGCTCAGTGTTGCCTACAGGCTCTCTAATGTGGCAGCAGTAATGACCCATTACAAGCTGATGTGGGTCATGCTTGGAAATCTCCGGAAGGCTGTGGATGTATTGGAGACAACTCTGCTATCCTGAACAACACATGCAGGAGAATTAGATTGCTCTGTGAACTGAGCTTCAGCATTTTCCACAAGCAAATTGAGATCCTTATATTTGAAAATGTAAATACAACTGAGTTCTGCCAGTCAAATCATTCAGATCAACAACAAAGCTATCAGGCAAACAGACATCTTTTAATTCTTCTTCACTTTCCTCTCCCCTCTCTGTCCAGACTAAGAAATCTCCTCAAAGCTGAAATCCTGGCTGATAAGTGGATCAGGACTGGCAGATGTTTCTCAACCACTCATCTTTTGCTTACGGAAGTCAGCAAAGCCCCTCTTTCATCTACCTCTCTGCTCCATGGCCCTTGGTTGCTGGGGCTGCTGCAGGACTGCAGGAGGGTGGTGGCACTGAGATCAGTCATGGACTCTATATGTACATGTTCGTATGTACACAGCTGCATTGTGAAAATTCTTATGCATCTCAAGTTTTACCAACAGCCATATTAATTTAGAAATCTATTCTCTTCCTTTTTTCACCCCTCATTCATCTTTTGTGTCCTACCTTGTTTAACAGGTGAGGGCTGTAGGACAGACAGGAGGTGACTGCCAGTGTGTGGATCTTCACCTGCTGCACCTTCAGTCCGTCCAGGAGGCATATAGCTCTGCAGTGAACCCTGGCACAGAACAGTATAGATGCTCAGATTCACATGGGGTGAACGAGTGTATTGACAGGACATTATCCAATACATCAGAACCGTCTTTGTCTTGCTGCTACTCCCAGCCACATGTCACCATTTGTTGGGGCATTAGCGGGATGAAGTAACATTTTGGTGTATCCTTATCTGCCATCCTTCCAAGTGCTTTTGGTCACTGTTGGAGGAAGGATATTGAGCCTGGCAGAACCCGTGGTATGGCTCAATTCAGGTGGTCTCAGGTGGCATAGGCAAGCTGAACAGCAACTGATGAAGTTTTTGCTCCCAGCCAGCAGCTTTCTCTGGGTTTTGCACACAGATTCTAAATACAAATGTAGGAGGAAAACAGTCTAGAGGTTATTTCAGTGGGGCTGATAAAATTCTTTTGGTTTTAATCCCTGAATGTGTTGAGAAAAGCTCAAAAATATAGAGGTGGCTTGGAGGACTGTGTGGTGGAACCACTGGAAGAGAGAACTGTGAACCCTCAGAGGGCATCTCTTATGCTGCTCATCATAGAACAGACCAGGATAGGACCCTTCAAACACTACCCTGGGCTCTCAGGCAATACATGTGAAGCTGCAGCCAGGAACAGGCAGTGATCCTGCTCACTGTCATCTGGAGCCACAAAGCACTGCATGCATTGTCCTGGGATGCAGAAGAAGAGGTGCTCAAAGACACCTGCTGCAGTGTCTTAGCTTAACTTCTCAGGGAACACTCCTTAAATAGAAAACATCTGGTATCAGCTGTGCTGCAGGCCAGCTGAGATCCAGTCAGATAAAATAAACATTTGCTTGAAACAGGCTCCTGACAACACGCGTACAAGAAAGGTCATTTTTATGCCTGCCTGAGTGATCAGAATACAAAAATGGGGATGAAATGTTCTGTCCACAGCCTTGATACGGTGTGATTAGTTTTTCATTTTTATTCAAGGCTCATGCATTGTGTTTCCCTGCCTCTCTTTCATTGGCACACCATCCTCTATTTTTTTCTTTTTATACGTCTTTGGACTTGAACAGAATATTGCTGTTGAAGGGCCCTGCTTTGACTTTGCCGTCATCTGTCCTTGCAGATTTGTTTCATTAGGGGTTGTGGGGAGGCAATGAACTCGCTTTTCATTTCCAGCATTAATGAGGAGAAGGCTTCGAGGCTTCAGCCATCCCCTTTAGTTCCACCTGGTGAACGTGCACTGCATGTCACAGCATGGGAAGCTGCTTTGGGGCTGCTTGGATCTCGTGTCAGTGCAGTATGGAGAGCGTGACACTGCTAACATCCTGGGGCTTCTAAAAGGCTGCCAGTGGTGCACAATCATTAAGTAACTTACAGATGAAATTCTGCTAAACCACCATGCTCATATCCTTATAACGCAGGATTTCTATTCCTGTCATGTTTTCCAGTGCAGCTTTACAAGTCACAGCAATACCTGCAAGTCTCTAACATGTGCTTTCTTTCAATCGTGGTTTATTTCTTGTAAGTAAAGTGCTGGAAACAGTTCTGCCTCCTCAGTGCTGACCTCTCTAGACATTGTGGTGGTACAGTGTCAGATCTGGTCATACGCCATCATTTCTGCTCAAAAATCACCCTCTGCCTGGGTAGATTCTGTTGTTCATTTTTAGGCTCTGTTGTAGCATGGCTTTTTGGAGAGGCCTGAACAAGAGTTCAGGGATGCCTAAGGACATCCTACTCCTTTTACTGATGCTTCTTAAAGCCAAGCAGTCTTTTGTTAACTCTTCACCATGCTGTAAAATTAACATTGGACTTGTCAATTAATTACTCACAGACTCAAGGCCCACTGAACAACTATGGCCATACACACTTTGCCATTTAATGACTACAGCCCATTTAATTTCTCCAGAAGAGGATTAAATTGTGCAAGCCCCCTATGAAAGCAGGGCATCTCATTTTAAAGACTATGTGATAAAAAGTCTACTAATTATTCCAGTAATCCACTATGCCTTTTAACTACCGTTCCTGTTGTGAAGCAGTATCTCATTGCAAGGTCACATTTATTTATTTTCATCTCCCATCTCTAAGTTCAAGTCCCATCTCTAAACCCTTCTCTTTTGTCTTAACCCTATTCTTCTTGGAGGAACCTGAATTGGCACATAAGTATCAGACCATCTCTTTCATCACTTCTTTTGATGCAGTGCAGTGCACTATTTCTACAGTCTATGGAGACCATTCAATGTGATGATTCGTGTCAGCCCAGAAGACCAGCCCTTTCTGGTTGTCTGCCATCCCACTGGTCATTGTGCTGCCTGCATATTTACATGGCGAGATTTGTATCCCATCCTTCTTGTTGCTTGGATAATTAATAATGGCAACTAATAATTGGACTGTTCAGAAATGATACCTCCTATTTTAATACAGAGGTGGATGTTGGTGGTATGATAGTAGAGGTTGAACCTCTCCACCGATATCCCATTCGATGTTGTTGCCATGTGACAGATGGCAGCCAAGGGGCAGTCTGACAGAATGGCATCTGACATGGAAGTGCGTATGGAGAAAACATGTGATACTGACTTCCTCCATGCAGAAAAAGGCACCCACTGACATTCATCAATGTTTGCTGCATGTTTCTGGTGCCCAAACAGTAGATGTGAGCACAGTGAGCAGTGGGTGGTGTGATTCTGCAGTGGCAATGGTGACAGGGGGTCACCTCTTCTTGTGCAGATTTTCACAAGCAGCATTTGGGCTCTTAGTCATTGCTAGGGAAAATGCATAGCTCATGGTTGTGGCTATGTTGAAAAACAGTATTTTGTAGTTGATAATTTGCTCTATTGAGTAGTGTTATTGTGCTCTTTTATCTCCTGCAGTTTCCATGGAAATAAATGGGAGGAATTACTTTTGGTGTGACATTAAGGAAATCATTAACATTACAGTTTGAAAAGTTATTAGCAAATCACTTTTAAATACATAGAAAGTACTTATTAATTCCACATACGGAAAGCCTTTTATTCAAAATATTATATAATAGTAATATAGTAATAGTAATAGTAATATTTTTATTGACACAAACATTTAAATTTTGAATGTTTGCTTGAACATTTCAACTACGAATCGGCATTGACTGGAATTTACTATGCTCTAACTCTTTGTTGATAAAACTCTGAAATATTTCTAACAAATTAATATCAGTTTGGAACATTACTTTCTCTTTTGAAGCATAAGAATTACACTTAGATATACTCCCCTTAAAAGTTTGGAGTTTTTCTGATATTCCTTTAATAGTCAGCTTTATTGATACAATGACGCATTCTGCTCCGATTAAGGAATTTGGTCCAGCTGATTCTAAGTTGCTGAGTTTAATTGGAATCCCCATTATCAGAGAGAGGCCATTGTTGAAAGAATGGTTGGTTAAGACTTCCATAGCAATAGCAATAACAAGATTTGCTCTCATCATTTCTTCATTTTTTTCAGAGGCACATGTCTGACTGAATGTGATGCTTGAAAGAGCACCAGAAACGTGGAGACAACTTTATCTCAGTGGCAATGAAGAGCATGAGAAAATTAATGAGGACAATCTATAACTGGAAACAGTCTTTTCAACAAAGCTAAAGTTATTCAAGCATACTGCTACATTAAGGACAGTCCCCAGGAAGATATAGCTCTGGAGCAGGTCAGCAAAGGGACACTCCAGCCATGTCCAGCAGGCTCTCCTCCACAGGCTCTTCTAAGTGAAATGTTCTGTACAGTGTATGTCTGCAAATGTCACTGGCAGCTTGTCTTAAATGTCTCTGACATGCTTATAGGGAGGCTTATAACCCAAAGGTCACTGAGCAGATGCTCAGCCCAACCCAAGCACCAGCACTGGTGGCAGCTCTGGCTGTGCTTGTGCCAAGAGGTGGGTCTGGGGAGTATTGAGTGTTCTTCCCCTCCTTTTTTTCCCCACTTTGTTGCAAGTAGATAGAGTCTCTCCATTTTTTGCAATTAGTTGGGGACCTCACTTAGAAGATTTTAAAAATTAAGATAATTGGCTTAGACTTAGACTTTATCAGCTTTATGCACTTCTCACTCAGGAAGGATGTTGGAGTATTCTGGGTTTCTGATTTCACCAGAACTCTGCAGTCCCATTCAGTTTTAATTCCAAAGCTTTAACACAACAGCTAGTTTAGCAGTTAAGTGCCTTAGAAAGCATAATGAATTATTGAGCAGTGGGTGATAGTCTAACACTTGATCAATATACTGAAGTTAAAGCATAAATATATATTCTCAGGCTGAAAATGTCTTCTGTTGTCAGTAGGGAGAGTACTTAGGGCTATTTATCCTGTCTGTCCTATACAACATGGAAAGCAGTAGTATAGAGACCAGACAATTTCTTTAGGGGTTTTATGTGCTTTGCGATCATTAATTCACTGAACAAATTTTTGGACTCGTGCATTTATCTACCTTACCCATTTCTGTAAGTATCGCATACATCAGCTCTTGAATATGAATTTGGCACTTCCCGTGGACTGAGGCTTCTTAATTTACATTAGCTCATAAACATTTTAAAGAAGGTTACCATGAGTGTAACTCAAGTTGGCACTAATGTCCTGCAAGTTTCACAGAAAAAATAATTGGATACCTGATTTGTTATCAACTTATCATTTTGTCATTGAAGAGGAGGGAAAGCTGCTTAGGCTCACATTTCTGATGCAGTGGTAATGGAATAAAATCATGAAACATTCAGGAAATCCCAAGATGGATACATAAACTTTATGAGGTTATTTATAATTACTCCTCTTCTTCTACCTGCATGTTTATATGTCCGTCACAGTAATTTAATATAGAGGTTCATTTATTCATGACAAGTAATACCAGAGAGCCGTATGGCAAAGCCTCTTCAGTCAATTAAAGGAGACTCCAGAAGTGAAAATGTGTGGAGATATTCAACTCCCCACACTTTTGCTTACTTTCTTTACTAAAATTCCTTTTTCTATCCACAGCAGAAGCAATCCATGAAGGTTTAGGAGACCGGAATGTTTTCTCTTCTCCCTTGAATCACCATAGACTTGATAGACCTAGAAAATCAAAGATTTTGATTGATTTTCACTAGTTTTTCTATGAAATAACAAATCTGTTGCCTTTAATGTGAGTATAAAAATGTCTCTCTCCTCTTTTGTAAATAACTATTCTGTGAAGATACTTGACAATGATAAGCACAGCAGAACCTATATAAATGTAAATTTTGTAAGATCACGTTGGCAAGTCAAATGTCCTTTTGGCATAATTTTATCAACAGTAACAAAAAATGCATAATAATTTGTAAATAAAAAGGACATCTTTGGCACTTGCACAGCTATTAATGTCATGCTCAATATTGCACACTAGGTTTCCTGACATTAGGTTAATTAGTTCTTTTCTGGGGCCATCATTAAGCCACCAAAACCAAACAAGGAAAATTTCCTCCCCTGCGGATGATTTAAGAGACTCCAGCAGCACTGGGAAATGGCATATGCTTTTGCCTGCCAAGGCTGCTTTCTTGTTATTTTTGTTTTCAATATTTTTTAGACTGCTAATACTGTAATCCCATCAGGAAAAATAATGAGAGAAGTTACCTGCTTCCTTGACTAGAATCAGGTTATATTGGAGTGAAAACTGCTTGTGCAGATGTAAGTCTGCCTTGGGACACCATTTTATTCTCTTAGAAACAGGTGGATGTGTCACAATTAAATACTGTGCATGACAGTGCCTTGCCATTTATACACTCCATATGATTACATATTTTTTTGTCACTAACAGATGCTTTCTATCTATATAATAAGCAATGATGTAGGTTGTAGAAGGACAATTAATGTCATGTAGATTAATAAAATAGGATGAGACTAGATCAGGATATGCAGTACTAAGGTATCTTCTATCCTCTTTTCCTCCTGTATGAGCACGGAGGATGGTTCAGCACATACATCTACATAAGTGTATAGCCCCATGCAGCTATACACAGGAAAAGATGGAAGGAAAAGATCTCCTTTAGGAAAAGAGCTGGGAGATACCCTGTTTTTCTTTCTGAGCAAGGTGCAAAGAGTCTTATGAATGTGCTGTGGCTGACTGTCTTGCTAGAAGAATAAAGATAACCAGTTAGTGGTAAATTCCCATGTTTACCTTCTATTCCCACTGGGAAGACAGGAAAGGATTGCCCCAAGGACAGGGAGGGCTGAACTACAAACGAAGAATGAGGAGTTTCCACAAGTGCTACAAGGCAAAAATGTTAGCCATTGTGCTCAGGAACAGCATAACTGCTGCAAGGTGGCCAGCTACATGGGGCTGAGATGACAATAACCTTCACAGTTTCAAAATAAAAAATGGATTAAGGATGTATAACACGCTGTTATTGAAAAAGAAAAAACAAAGAAGGGAAAATAAAAGAAAAATGAAAAAAGAAGATCTGAATGCCCTGGAAAAGACATTAACTTGATGAAAGGGATTTATAAAATCAATTTTTACTGGTGCTGCAATAAAACATAACATAGTATAAAAGGGCAGTAATATGTTTTGTGTCCAGGCTGCATTTCTCAGAGTGACACCACCACCATCTCAAGGGATTTGGGGGGTGGAATCACAATCCTCAAAATAAATAAGTCCACTTTTGCCATGGCCTCCTGTATTGAAGGATTCCTGAGCCCTGTGAGAGCTCTGCCTGCAGCCCCCCTCTGTAGTGAAAGTGCCCCTGAACAACAGACTTACAGAACTGTGCAGGTAACTCCAGTTAAAGGTGACCTGTGGTGACCAAAGTATGTAAGAGGGTGGCCTGGGTGAGAGCTATTCTCTGTTGCCTTTGAAGCCTCTGCAGAACAGTTAGCAGATCTGCCTTGTGACGTCAAGCAAGTATTTTCCTCTTTGCGATCAACTCCCATGCCACACTCACAAGATCATTCCTGACAACTCTTGTACTCTCAGAATTGCTGGCTCCCAAGAATACAGTCCACAAAACAGAGAAACTGAGCTTTAGATCTTTACCATTTGAATTATATCTTCTCCAGAAGTTGGATGTTTTAAAAGCAGTTTTACCATCTCCTTATGCCTGAGAGCTAAGATCTCTTCTTGAAAATAAAAGTCTGCGAGAAAGCGCTGAATCTACTGTTGGTATAAATTTTCTTCAGCACTTAACTGCAAAAGAGTGGAGAGAAAGTTTCCTCTTCCATTTAAATAAGCCCGATTTTGTCTGAAGGAAGGTGCCTGCATGCTGATATACAGGAGTGCCGCATTACATAATGTAAGAAAACTCTGATAGGCCAATTGCCACAAAATTGTCCTTACTTGTACCTAAGAGAGACTTTCAAGAGTGGGGAAGATAGTAAACTAAAATTTATAGATTTAAAGTTAACTATGTACATATTTATGCCAAGATCACATCTTCTGCTTGCTTTCATGGAAGAAGGAAATGGTATAAGGTTGATGATAGAATTGAGGAAGGAAGAATGAGAAATCACAGAATCACAGAATCCTTGGAGTTATAAGGGAGCCTTAAAGGCCATGTAGTCCAACTCCTCTGCAATGAAAAAGGACACTCACAGCTAGATACAGCCTGGCCTTGAATGTCTCCAGCAACAGGATTTCCATCACATCTCTGGGCAACCCGTGTCAGTGCCTCTCCACCCTCACTGTAAAAAAATTTTTCCTTATATTCAGCCTAAATCTCCTCTCCTTAAGTTTGAAAAATACTGCCTCTGTTTTTGGTATGTTGTAGTTGCAAAACAAAACACCTCAGTGATAAATGGATTTTCAGTTGAAGTTAAAAAATGCACGTCAGAATCACTCTAAAATGAAAATATTCAGAAGATTAGCAAGTTGAGATGAACTACTGTGTTTATTCTACTACTCTAGATTATTCTCCTGAGTCTTCATGTCATTTGTGGCGTGCTTACTGCAAGTCTGGTGTTCACTAGCAGATATTTATGTAAAGTTGGATATGATTAAGCAAACTTGAGATGTTTGACTAAACTCTCTGATATAGTTATCAACTAATTAAGTAATGACTACTCTGTTTTACATGCTTCTGCTGCATGAAAACAAAATAGAAGCATTTGGGGTGAAATACAGTGTAAAGTTTTAATGTGTGCAATAAGCAAGATGGATACAGCTTGACAAACAGTATGGAAAATACTATGAGCTGCTGCAAGAACATCCCCAAAACCTAGGTTATGAGTCTGCCCACACAGTTTCTCTGGCTTTAATCCCTGTTAGACTGTGTTTGGAAAGTCATCCTGGCTGCTGAAGAAAGGCTGGAGGAGAAGGTGCCCATTGGGTCAGGAGGCAGACAGGCAGAGATGGGAAGGCACTGGTCACTACCCTGCTTGAAGCACACAGCCCTGTCAGTCAAGATGTTGCTAAAAGCAGTGAAAATATGCTTTTAGCAGAAGCATGAAATATGAACAGAAATATGAACAGAAATATAAACTAGCTGGTGTTCTTGGTTTATCAACAAAGGTAGAGAAAATGCAGACTATGCTAAACTTCACTGGGAATCTGCATTTTTGAATCACTTGAAGGGCTATCAGGCATTGGAGGTGGAAGAGGAAAATCAGATCTCACAGTTACTGGCAGATATCATTGAGTCACCCACCTTGGGTGGAGCCAGAAATGCCAAGAAGAAAATAGAACCAAAGGAAGAGGAAGCTGGCTGCAACTTTGCTCCCCAGAGTGACATCCCACACATGGTGTGGTGCCTTGCTTGTCCCTGCTGGTGAGGACAAGTTCTGCTCCTCTGGATCACATTCTGCATTGGGAGTGCAGCCTTGCTTGTGCCATCCTCCTGCCTCAGAAAGATCTTGTATCCATCACCCTAACAAGCCTGATTTTCTAAGCTTCCTTTTCATTTAATGGGAAGTAAAAGTCATTGCTCTTCAGTGACTACTGAGAAAAGGATAAACACGGGTTGATGAGATAAAGTAGAAAACTGTCTCGTTCTATTTAGAGTAGTGATCTTCAACTCACATAAATGGTGGTAAAAAGCATGGTTCTCCTTTTATGTCAGAATAAGTAGCATCGGTAAAAGTAAAAGCTTAACACCGTGAATTGTTCTGTTAGTAGTAATGGCAATAGTTTTCTGGCAATAGTTTTCATTTACAGTAAAATATAGCCTTCTTCCTTTTTTTTTTTGTTAATTTTTTTTTTTTTTTTTTTTTTTTTTTTTCCCTTCCTTTTAATGGCTCTTTATAAGGGCTTTAAATACAATTGAATAAAATGTCCTGGTTAAAACATGACTGGTCTGCAAATAGGTTTAGCTGTTATGGTGTTGCCAGTTAAGAAAATTAAGAAATCAATGAAATGCTCCCTTAGCTGTGACAGAAACCAGTGTACCGCTGCTCCCCACCAAGCACTCCAAGCTGGTAATGCTGTTACAGGAAGATGAGCCTGTCCTTATCAGACCTGACTGCATCAAAGGTGGGAGAGAAGCTGGCTTCTCTGGTCTACAACTGTGAGTTTTGCATGGAGGAAAACATCCCCCTAATATTTGACATTAAAACACTTCATTTTATTTAAGGACTCATAATGTTTTACAAGTGTTAGCTAATGAAGCCTTACAACAGCCTGCAGTGCACTGTAAGAAAGTGCTGCATGGAATTATTAATTTGAAGTACTGCCAGTTGGCAGGAAGCCCTGCAAGAATCTTCCTGCTGACCCACAACACGCAACTGAGAGACCTGCTTAAATATGTGCTTGGCTGCTCTCCCTTACCAAAAGCAGACAGACAGATCTCTCTGACAGTGCGAAGGGGATGTCTCAGCTGTGGTGTGCTCAATAATAACATTCAGACACGATTCCATGTTTGTAAAAATAAACTGGTTCCTCAGAAGGCAGATATTGAAAGAAATATAACTGTGCACAGCATTGCAGCCTTGAACCTAAATGCTGACTCTTTGCGTCTCTGCTCGCCTCCTCCTTGCAACTTCTCTTTCAGCACTTTCTGCAGGTTTTCAGAAATGAAACAGAAGTGCTGGGTTAGGGCAAGCTGACAGGCAGTGAGAATTTATCAGTGTAACCCAGGGCAGGCCCAGGTGATTCATGGGTTGATGGTTGGACCAGGTGATCTTATTGGTCTTTTCAAACCATCATGAATTCATGATTTTATGATTCCATTTGTGAAGTTGTATTTGAGCAGGCTGCATCCACAGATGTTAGATAGCTATGCAGAAGGAAAGAGTGGGAAGAAAAAAAAACACACACAAAAAACAGGTAACGGTATAGCTGAAAAGCGCACAGCAAAGAAGAGTAGTAGTGGCAGTTAAAAAATTAATCAGCCAGGTATTTCAGTGATAAAACAAGAGCATGGTTTTAAAGTTATTACAAAAAATAAGCAAGTCAGGGCATTTAAAGGCTTGGTACTGCTTACTCCTCATATAACATCATCCCACTGTGCCTCCACAGCAGCAGAGACAAGGATTTGCTCACAGACAAGAGCACAATCTGCTGACTCCACAGATGCCTGCAGGAAATCTCAAGAGTGAGCTAGTCAGAGGATGGCCATGGTCATTGATCTGGCTCCTGTCACTTGTCTTGATGGCTGAACGATAAAAAGAGAAAACTGGGGTGAAAAGTGTCTAAGCTTCATTAAAACTACGCAGCAGTCCTTGAGACTCAGTTAGAGGATGCTTCCAAGTGCCTGGTGTATTTAGTTCAGATGCAGGGTCATTTTATTTCTGCTTACTGGGACAGAATTGCAGCATGGCTGTGGCCATGGCACTGCTTTCAGCATCAATATCCTTTGAAAAAAGTGTGCAGGAGCAGTGATGGTGATGGTGATAGTGGTGGTGATGGTGATGGTGCTGGCAATGGTGGCAACTGTGGTGGTAATGGTGGTGGTGGCTTCTGCTGGGTTCCAGCGAAACACTCAGTGCCTAGCAATCTGCACATCATGGACCATCGGCTTTATGCTCCTATGTATGTAAATGGGTTGCCACTGCTGTTTTTCTGCTGTCGGATGCAATCATTCAAACTGCTGCCATGTCATCTCACCTCACAATTTGTTTGGAGTGCCTTTTAATCTGGACCTCTCTGCAGCAGCAGGAAGCGCCAGCAACTAAACCCTGGTTGCACAGTTCAATAATCTATTTCACTTGAAGCTTAGTTCAGAGCTTTGAGTTTTGCAGAGCTTGGTGAAACTTGCCTGTGGGCTTTGACTCAGGCACATAGACGTGGGAGCCACCTGACCAGTTTGGACCTTGATGGGAATTTCCTCAGATGTTTTGGGGCAGGGCACCCCAAAGTTAACAGCACACTGTTGAACATGTTCTCGCACTCTGCTGTATTTCTCACAAGCTGCCTGGGCTTGCTTTAGATATAATAACATGGATGTGTTTTTATAGTGAACAGTTTGAGACACTTGGTACACTTTGCTTTTTCTCATTCAGTATTTCAAATAGGCATACTATTTACAGCTATCATTATAAGGAATAATCCTTCAGGCAAATTAACATGCAATTTCTTTATTCTCCCTGTGAGCCTGGAACATCAAGTCAGCTTCTAAAATGATAATAAAATTTTGCTCAGCTTGTCATGTTTATTTTCTTTTATTAGGACAGGACCCTCTGAAAAGCTTATTTTTATAGTTCTTCTTTCATTGTGGTTTTCAGTGCAACACATTTTTCATAACAAATCCAGCAAATTCAAACACAGATTTTTTTTTTTATTATAATAGTTTTGCAGATAAATCACTTTTCAGTGTAGTATCTAAATATGTGTATTGTGTATGTTTTGGTAACATATCTTAGAAGGGCATAGAATCACAAGGTTGGAAACGACCTATAAGACCATCCAGTCCAACCGTCTCCTCATCACCACTGCCACTACTAGTACTAACCCATACCACACAGCTCCTCATCCAGACGCCTCTTGAACACTGCCAGGGACGGCGACTCCACCACCTCTCTGGGCAGCCATTCCAGTGCCTGACCACTCTCTGAGAGAAAAAGTTCTTCCTCATGTCCAATCTAAACCTCCTCTGATACAACTTGCGGCCATTGCCCCGTGTCCTGCTCATTGCCTGGGAGAAGAGGCCAAATCCCTCTTCATCACAACCTCCCTTCAGGAAGTTGTAGAGTGCAATGAGGTCTCCCCTAAGCCTCCTCTTCTCCAGAGTGAACAATCCCAGCTCCCTCAGCCGCTCCTCATAAGACTTGTGTGACTTGTGGCACTTTGTTTAACACCAGTGATGTTTTCTAAGTTGTTCTGTTTTATTATCTGCCTGTATTCTCTATTTGCTTATTACTTACTATACATTAACTGTGTCTTCATTGCTGGTGGGCATAACTCTTAAGGCACTTTCATTCTAGACTTAATTTCTGCAGAAGACCTTTCTTGTCTCTTAGTGGCCTTCTTGCTTGTCTTTGCCCCTTCTCTGGTGGGTATGCATACACAATCATGAAATACAGCTTTTTGATGTAATGTCATGATGAAAAAATTTTGCAGGGATTTGATTCAGCCTTGTAGATGTGGATTCTGGCTACATTCAGATTTACATACTGAACAGCTACCTCTGAGGAATGAAGATCATCCTGATAATTTCCATGCCAATTATGGCATCCCATTTGGGTTTTGCCTTCCCATACAGATTTTGCTTTCCATATGGGCCATCACCGTTAGCTGAGCAGCTCAGATACAGACTGTTATCCATGTGTGAAGTGGTGGCAGAACCTCCTGCTTGACCTTAAAGCCAAAATAGATTGTGTCTTACCACAGTGCTCAGCAGTATCTTGATTGGAAGGGCTTGATTCCAGCAGAAATGCACAAGGGAAGCCATAGGAAACCACATCACTCTCCCTTCTGCTCTGTATGAAAAATCCAGCTGTAATTGCATGCTTAGTTACTATAGAACTTTGTAATTCTTCTGTTTTCAGATGAGAAATCACATCTCATTTGGCCAACTGTTATGGAATCAGAAATACAGCTGGCCAAAAAGAAACATAACATTTGTACTGCTGTCCACATTTATGTCCCTTGTCTTCACAGCAGTCTGTGTACTGCTTTCTTTTTGGAAGACTAAACAAGTCTGAATGTGCCAGACAATGATTAGTTTGTAGACCAAATTTTCAAGGAAAGGTACCTTGACCGGCAAGCAGAGTGAAGCTGAGTTCTCCTGTGAGTTATGGATCTATTGTTTCCACTCATTTCCAACACTGTATTAAAATTAATTTGATATTCTGTTACAAGCTGACACTGCTTCATATTAACTACTGCAAACCTCATGGCATACGCCATTTTTTGACACTAAGTGAAAGAGATGCTGAGGCACCTAAGTGGAATGAATGTGTGGGCACCAGCTCTGAGCACAGGCTGGTTTTGTCAGTGTTGCAGTATGGAAGCTCTCCCCATGAATATAAGCTTTAGGGTGAGCCTGTATAGGCTTAATCCTGAACTGCACAGAGTGAAGATGGGGGAAACAAACAGGGAGAACGAATCGAAGCCAGGGAAATGAGGCAGTGTAATGATTCTGCAGGCCACAAACACCACTTAAAATCTGGCTCAAGATACTGGGGCTTCAGCACTCAGCACAGCCGGAGATTAAATGCAAGCAGAGCTCACTAACTCTCACGGGGAGAGGCATACCGCTCTTTCTAAGACAGTATTTGAGAAGAAAGGTTTTCTAGAGGCTTCAGGAAACATTCCTTAATGAAGGCATATAAAGGGAATTTCAAGGGATGAAGGCAGGCAACAGAAAGGTGAGAAGAATCTAAGAGGCCTATTAAAGTAGACATATGTGAGAAGATGTTTTGGTAAATGTCATCCCAATGCTAGAGAGACATAAAAAGTAAAACATGCCTCGTTAATAAAACAGATATAAGCTCTTTAATTGCAGGTCTATATGCAAGTTTCTACTGATTATCAATTTAATTAGCAATGATTGAAGAATATCTTTATATCCATACAATAAAATTTAGAAGAGATCCTGCAGAGCTAGCTTTGAACATATAACAGAAAGCACTTTAATATTAGCTAGCTGCCTTGGATTTAAGTTAATCTTTTCTTAAATATCTAAATTTAGTTTCTGCTCTTCTAACTACTTTCCCCCTACTTCCAGAACTGCACTACCAGCTGACCTTCTTGGTAAGCTCTTGTCAGCACTGCACTGAATGCTGCCCAGAGCCACCTGGGGGTTCACTGTATTTTCCATATGGGAAAATGAAGAAAAGTTAACCGTATAATTGTTTAATTAGGAAGGGATCCTCAAAGGTCATCTAGTCCAGCCTCCCTTCAATGAACAGGGACATCTCCAGCGAGGTCAAAATGCTCAGAGCCCCATTCAACCTCATCTTGAATGTCTCCAGGAATGGGGCACCTACCACCTCTCTAGGCAGCCTGTTCCAGTGCTTCACCACTGTGATTGCAAAAACTTTTTCATTATGTAGTAGTTTAACTTGGCAGGTGGCTCAGCACCACACAGTCATTTGCTCACTCCCTGCTCTCTTCCTAGTGGAATGCGGGAAAGAATTGCAGAAAAACCAAAACCAAGCAGAACTTGTGGGTTGAGATAAAATGACTTACTAAGATAGACAAAAGGAGAAGGATTATAGTTATGACTACATATATAGTACATATACATATATACATAAAACAAGTGATGCACAAGCAATTTCTCACGACTCTCCTACCAATGCCTAGCTAGCCCCTCAGCAAGCTGAAGAGAGCCAGGTGAACTACTTTCTTCAGAACTCCTTCTGCTTGATGTCATATGGTATGGAATATCCCTTCTGCCAGTCTAAGTCAGCTGTTCTAATTCTGTTCCCTCTCAGATCCTTGGACCTCCTCACCAGTCATTTGCTGAGAACTGAAATGGACTTGGCTCTGTAAAACACTACTTAGCAACAACTATGAACATCAGTGTGGCGTCAGCATTGTTTTTCTACTAGAAACAAAATGCAGCATCATACTAGATACTCTGAAGAAAACAATTCTGTCCCACCTGAAACTAAGACACCTTCTATCCAATCTATGTCTCCCTCCTTTACTTTGAAACCATTTCCCTGTCCGTAGTAGACCCTGCTAAATAATCATAGAATCATAAAATCATAGAATGGACCGGGTTGAAAAGGACCACAGCGATCATTGAGTTTCAATCCCCCTGCTGTGTGCAGGGTCACCAACCACCAGACCAGGCTGCCCAGAGCCACATCCAGCCTGGCCTTGAATGCCTCCAGGGATGGGGCATCCACAACCTCCTTGGGCAACCTGTTCCAGTGCATCACCACCATCTGTGTGAAAAACTTCTTCCTAATATTTAACCTAAACCTCCCCTGTCTCAGTTTAAAACCATTCCCCCTTGTCCTATCACTAGCAACCCTCGTAAACAGCCATTCCCTCTCCTGTTTATATGCTCCCTTCAAGTACTAGAAGGCCACAATGAGGTCTACCCGGAGCCTTCTCTTCTCCAAGATAAACAAGCCCAGTTCCCTCAGCCTTTCTTCATAGTAGAGGTGCTCCAGCCCTCTGTTCATCTTAGCGGCCCTACTCCAGACCCACTCCAAGAGCTCCATGTCCTTCCTGTACTGGGGCCCCAGGCCTGGATACAGTACTGCAGATGGGGCCTCACAAGAGCTGAGTAGAGGGGGACAATCACCTCCCTCTGTCTGCTGGCCACCCCTTTTTTAATGCAGCTCACAGCACAGTTGGCCTTCTGGGCTGCACACACTGCTGGCTCATGTCCAGCTTCTCGTCCACCAGGACCCCCAAGTGCAGGGCTGCTCCCAAAGAGATCTTCCCCCAGTTTATATAATAACCTGTGATTGCCCCGACCCAAGTGCAGCACCCTGCACATGGCCTTGTTGAACCTTATTAGGTTTTCATGGGCCCACTTCTCCAGCCTGTCCAGGTCTCTCTGAATGGCTTCGCTTCCTTCCAGTGTACCACTCAGCTTGGTGTTGTCTGCAAACTTGCTGAAGGTGCATTCCATGCCATTGTCTATGTCATTGATGAAGATGTTGAAGAGCACTGGTCCCAGGATCAACCCCTGAGGGAAACCACTTATGACTGGCCTCCACCATGACATAGAACCACTGATCACAGCCCTTTGTCTGCAACCAGCCTGCCAATTCCTAATCCATTAGTCCATCCTTCAAATCCACACCTCTGCAATTTAGAGAGAAAGATGTGCTGAGGGACCATGTAAATGGCCTTGCAGAAGTCCAGGTAGATAACATCCACCACCCTTCCCCCATCCACCGAAGCCATCACTCCATCACAGAAGGCCACCAGATTGGTCAGGCACCATCTGCCCTTAGTGAAGCCATGATGGCTGTCTCGAATCACCTCTTTATCTCATATGTGCCTTAACATAGCTTCTAGGAGGATTTGCTTGGTGGACTTCCCAGGCCCAGAGGTGAGGCTCACTGGCTTGTAGTTCCCCGGTCATCCTTTCTCCCTTTTATAAAAATGGGAGTTTTCCCTTTTTCCAGTCACTTCACCAGACTTCACCAGACAGCCACAATTTTTCAAATATGATGGAGAGCGGCTCGGCAACCATGTCAGCCATCTCTTTCAGAACCCTAGGATGGATATCATCCAGCCCAATGGACTTAAATACATTTGATTTCAAGAGGAGGACTCGGACCTGTTGCACAGTTACAGTGGGACAGAAACCATTCCCACACCCTCACCTAGAGGCTCGCAGTCCTGGCAGACACGGGAAACCTGACCATGTGTGAAGACTGAGGCAAAGCGCTCACTGAGTACCTCAGCTTTTTCTCTGTCTGAGAAAGGCAGCTCCCCATTACCTTTCATCAGAGGGCGAACAACCTTCTTGGCCTGTCTCTTCTTGTCTGTGTACCTCTAGAACCCCTTTTTGTTATCTTTCACATCCCTCGCCAAGTTCAGCTCCATCTGCTCCTTGGCTTTCCTAATCCTATCTCTACATACATGGACAACAACCCTGTATTCCTCCCAGGCTACACAACCCTGCTTCTACTTTCTGTATATTTCCCTCTTTTCTCTCAGTTTAAGCTGCAGGTTCCTTACATAGCCATGATGGATGCCTGCCTCCCCTGCTCAACTTCTTCTGCTGGGGGATGGAGAGCCATTGCGCTCTCAGAAGGGTGTCCTTAAAGAGCTCCCAGTTTTGTTCTGTGCCCATGCTTTTAAAAACAGTTTCCCAGGGCATCCCATTCAGCAGTTCCTTGAGCAGCCACAAGTTTGCTCTCCTGAAGAACTGGGTGCTAGCTCTGCTTTTCCAGGTCTGCATTCTTCAAGATCACAAACTCCACTAAGTCATGATCACTACAGTGCAGGCTGCCTCCAACCTTAACCTCTCTAATGCTCTCCGCTGCATTAATGAGCACAAGGTCCAGTAAGGCTTCACCTTGGATTGGTCCATCTACTACCTGGACCAGGAATTTGTCCTCAACAGATTCCAGGAATCTCCTGGATTGTCTGCTACCCGCCACGCTGCTATCCCAGCAAATATCTGGGTGGTTGAAATCCCCCATCAGGACAAGAGCCCACAAGTGTGTCACCTCCTGCAGCTGAAGCAACAGGCTCCTCCTGATCAGGTGGCCTGTAGCAGACCCCAACCACTAGACGTCCTTTGCTGGACCGATCCTTGATTTTTACCCATGAGCTCTTGACCTGATCATGGCTGTTCCTCAGACACAGCTCTTCGCAATCTATCCATTTCCTAACAATAGAGGCCAACTCTGTCACCCCTCCTACTCTATCTGTCCCTTCTGGAAAGCCTGTAGAAGCCTGAAGAGTCTCTCTCCTTCTTTCTTACAGCCCCCCCTTTGGGTATTGAAAGGTGGCTCTCAGGTCACCTTGGAACTTTCTCTTCTCCAGACTGTACAGCCCCACCTCTCTCAGCTGTTCTTTGTAGAAATGTTCCATCCCTTGGATCAATTATGTTGCTTTCTTCTGGACATGCTCCAACAGGTCCATGTCTCTCCTGTACTGAGGACCCCACATCAGAATGCAGTACTCCAGGTGAGGTCTCACAGAACAGAGCAGAGGTGCAGGATCACTTCACTCAACCTGCTGGCCACACTTCTTTTGGTGCAGTTTAGGATACAGCAGGCTATCTGGGCTGTGAGAACACATTGCTGGCTCATGCCCAGCTTTCCATTCACCAGTATCTCCAAGTTTTTTCTGTCAGGGATGTGCTCTATCCTTACATCCCCTAGTTTGGATTGATAGCAGGTGTTGTTGTGACCCAGGTGCAAGAAATTGCACTGGCCCTTTGGGCCTATTACTTGAACCTGTCTCTCTGGATTGCACAGCCATGTTGACTGTACAGTAGAGGCAGTGCCCTCAAAACCAGCAAACAGGACATGTCTCTTACAAACAAGGCATACTGGCTCTCTGAGTTTCTACTCTGCTGCTAACTCTACCCCTCTCCCAGCTGGTTTCTTCCTCAGCTCTTCTGATACTCAGGAATTGAGTTTGGCTTTAGGCTAGAGCATGTGTCCAGGTACCTGAAGATAAAACAGGAGGAGCAGTGGTGGTTTCTGTGGCCTGACAGACCTCAGAGGAGTGCTTCTCTCTTCCAAGCTAAGAGAAGGACAGAGGTTTGAGACCAGAGTATAGCTACAGACATATAATGGATTTAGAAAAATAATAAACTAATGTAAGGGATGTGTATTCCAATTCCTCTGACTCAGGACTTGTGGCTGTGACCACAGTTTGAGCAGTAATGGAAAAATCTTTGGAGGTTCATGCAAAGTCTCTTGGGAAAATGTGATTATTGAATCATGCTTGAACAAAGAGTTTTGAGGTATCCTTGATTCTTTGCTTGAAACAGATCCATATTTTAAGTGATTGAAAAGAATGAGGGTCCACTTTTAGCTTCTGGCATTGAGTTCAGTCATGTGGTTGCACTCAGATTTTCACCTAGAACTATATCCTTCCAGTTACCAGAGGGTCCTGAATACAACTTCTTGGAGGATTCTGAATCAAACTTCTCCTGAATTATGGCTTCTCTTGGGAATAGATAGGACAATGCACTTTAAATCTGCTTTTGTGATTTTCCGAAAACCTTCTTCTTCAAACTTCTATAGAGAGTTGCATAGAAAGGTGCCTCCTTGTCCACAGTGTAGGCAGGCAAGCCCATGTTACTTATGTTCTTATGTATGAGAATAGATTTTTGATTACATGATGGCGCATGTCCCTGATCTTATTGTCCAGCCGCACTTAGCAATCAGTGACAGTACTGGAGGACAGGTTTCCTTCTGGATCTGCAGAGTAATGGTGGAGCTGAAGTACCTCCCTGGAGGAGCAGCTGGAGACCCAGGAGATGCGTGACATGAGTATAAAGATGGCACACGTGCACTGCCTGTGCTTGTGCCCACACTGCTGCCTTGTGATGACACTGCACCAGCCCCAGTAAGAGGACTTGGCTGGATCCCCTGGAGCTGCTAAGTGGACATTGTAGAGATCTCATGCCTGAGTCAAACTATTAATGACCAGAGCCACAGACAAATTTACAGAAAACCTATGACCACCCATCATGTTCACCAATCATGTGATTCAGAAACATAAAATAATATAAATGAAACACAAAATCAGGCAGAAATATTAAGTCTGGAGATTGAGAAGTGCCTGCTTATTAAATTGGTAATAATAAATTTTTGCCATTGTTGAGGAAAAAGAAATAACATTGCTGTTATGAACTTGCTAGAAATATGTTAGCATTGATAATAATGCTCATTTGTTTTGAAAATGCTACACTGCTTCGTGGCAAACATCTGCTGGTTGCATATCTCCCTGAAGGGCTGTGTCTATAATAGCAGCCCTGCTTCTTTAGAAAGTGCTGGAAGAATCACGGGAAAAAATGCAGCTCACTCTTTCAGAAAGAGTAGTTGCCTATAATTATAAATGTTGAGGGGATTTGGACCCAGAGGCACTGTGTAAATGTTGGAAAAAACTCTCCCACTGAGCTACAGCAACTGGTTTAGTCACTAAGGTTGGCTTCCACTGCAACCATATTTTTTCCCATAAAATGACCACAAGAGAAAAAATAAACAAACAAACCACCAAGATCAGTCAAAGAAGACAGCAGGAAAAAAAATGGTTTGCATTTCTGCATGTTTCAAGAAGGGTATAGAATCACAAGGTTGGAAACGACCTATAAGCTCATCTAGTCCAACCATCTCCTCATCACCATTGCTACCACAAGCACTAAACCATAAGAAAGTAAGAAAGATTGGAAAAGTTACAGTCAACCAGTTTCTTAAGAGATAGGTAACAATACTGTGAGAGTTGGGGATCAGAGCTGCCCAAAGCACTGCCTGCAAAAACATCTCCCTCTGTCACATAGGTAAAGGTATCTGATCCTCATCCTGACGGCAGCCTGTCAGAGTCCTGAATCAGCTCTCAGTGATACCTGTTGGTGACATCCAGGGCAGGCAGAGCTGATATTGTCTTAATCCTGCTCCCCACTTCAAGAACTATAATGATAGAAATTGTAGCCTGAGAGTCATGAGGGTCCAGGTGATAGGAGAGAAGCTGAAACTGAAGCGTGGGAGAGAGATAATAAGGAGGTAAGGAAGGAGGAGGGGGCAGTGTCTTTGAGTAGTCAAGCAAAAAGACCTTGCTGACTCCTGAAACTGTGAGTTTGACTCCTGGTGTGCATGTATGCAATGGCCCTTCCAAAATGAGCTGGGCTATAAGCAGGTATTCAGTGCTTGGAGTAGAGAAGTGGAAGATGACTGGATGGTCTGTTCGTTTGTTTTGTCAGCTGCTCTCCCGTTTACTGCTCAGGACTTGCTTGCTACTAAGCCTGTAGTCCTATATAGGCACTGTTTGTTGTCTTACTGATGCACACAAAAGAACATCACTGATGTACATATGTAGCTTTATGGTTTAAGATTGATCTGGTTTTGGGACATACACAAGGAATAATAGGAAGAAAGGGATTTGGTACCAGTGCTGGAAGAGTAGCCTATGTGAAACAGCATAGTCAGAAGTCAGTTCAGTCACTTTCAGAGACTGAAGAGATGCAGTAAATCCTCCCCCAAAATATGGCCTTTAGGCAGGGAATAATAACAAGCTTAAAAAAAATTAACAATAGATGGGTAAATACAGGGGAAAAAAAATCCAGGGAGAGCTGGCTCAACATGAGATCCCGTAAGGAGAAGTCATGTGAGGATCTCCCAAGAGTGAGTTTTGGGCAAATCCCAGGCTGGGGTTAGAGCCAGGCTAGACCACTGCACACAAAGACCTGCAATGTTGTATCTCTCCAGAATAAGGCATAAAATGGGCAGATGGCCGTGGCTTGCTTCCTTGTGGTCTGGCCTGGATCCATGAAAGGTTAGTTTAGTGAAAACAGCTGCAGGGAAAGTTGGCTTCTGAATCCCGCGGGGAAAATGAATTCACTGAGGCCCGTGGAGGAGGAACGGAGCCTGATGGATGAAAAAGGAATGGAGTGACTGTGAAAACTCTTCATCTCAGCCCCAAATAAATGGTGATTATCAGGAAAAAGAAAAAAAAGAGATTCTGTTTAATCTGCTTTGTTCGATCTGCTTCATGTTATATTTTTGTAAACAACAGAATACTATCTGGTGTCTAACCTTCCATTTAAAAATGTTTTAACATTGTTTATCTGTAAGATGAAGAGTGAACATTCTGCTCACCAAGCAAGAACAAAGCTCTCCTCCTGGGGAGATGTCCCTCTCCTATCTCCTGGGAAGCCTTGGCCTGCAGCATCACCTCCCAGAACCATGTGTCAGATCCACCTCAAGTCTGTGGATTTGGCATAGTACTCCATCTAGGCAGATGAAAAGACGATCTCTTATCTGAAATGGCTCACCACTGTTGTTCTACAGACTGGGACTGAATGTCTATTCTGATGACACCCTCTGTGCGTTGCTGTTGGGATTCAAAACATTGGCCCAGGCTCAGAGCTGTTCGCTTGCTGGCATGGAAGATTGCTTTCCTTAACAAGGTAGGGAAAATTATAATTGGAGAAAACGATATCAGTTTCCACAACACATGCCATCACCAGAGAGGATGGGTCAAAACAGCTTCCCTACAAAAAGGTTCAAAGGTCTATGCTAGACTGCTTCCTATGGAGAAGAAGGCTTTCACATACTGGAATACTATTATATCTTTTAACAAGGAGGGGTATAAGTACTTATTCCTTTTCTTTTTCATGCCCAGAAGGAAAATAAGTCTTAGAGCAAATAACTGCTTCCAGAAGTCTGACCCAATATGCCTCTTTCAGGACATAAAGCAATCACTTGTCTGAAGCAAAGGTTGCAGAAGAACTGTTAGCTTGAAGCAGTTTAGCTGAACCACAACACATATGACCCTGCCAAAGTGTGGGAAGAGCTTGGAATAAACCTGAGCTTGTCATCTCCAGGAAGTACAGTTTTCAAACTGTGGCCACAGATGCTACAGGCCTGAGCAGCACAGTTCTGGAAGGCATAGATAATTGTGTTGGCAGATGCTGGTTGACTGTACTGCTGTCAGATGCTGTCTCCAGGTGGGGCAGTGGCAGGATGTCTAGTTTCTCTTGTGTTTGGTTTTCTCCTGCAGATCCTCACAGACCATCTGGTTGCTTTTCTGTTCCCTTTTCTTCAGCTTTTGGGGAAAATGTGGTGTCGTGCCCTTTGGAGCTGTACATATACTATTAATCCAATGGCCTAATGGAAGAACTTGAAAGTTTGATTAAAATGAATTGTGGGCTTATACCACAGCTTCTGCAGAGTTGGGATTGATTCTGTGTTTACAGCACAAGGGCTCCCTTTCATTCTGGAGTTTGGTAGGAGGGCTATAGATTCTATGTTCAGTGGGAGCCTAATAAAGGAGATAATGGGAAGTTGCAGGGGAGTGTTGCATAAATGAAGCTTTTGGTATGGAATCACAAAATCATTTAGGTTGGAAACCATCTGCATAGTGGTTTGGAAAGATCCTTCCACTCAGTTGTTAGGCAGGTGGAGTATCATACCTTGCTGGAACATGCTGACCTAAGTCAAAGCCTTTTTTTATTATTTTTATTGCAGAGTTCCTTCACAAACAGACTAATGGTCTTTGTTTAGAGGAAAAAGAAACAGTTCTTGGAGTGTGTACGAAACAACATATATAGAGTGTCTGTATATACATATGTATGTATGTATGTATGCATACCTCCTCAATTTAGCACATGGAGTTAAGATGGAAAAAGCTAATTTTGAATCAACCAACCTTGAAAAGCTATTCAAAGACATATTTCTTAATGCAGAGCCAAAACATGAGAATCTGACCTAGGCTGGTTTATATATATGAGCAAAAATATTTACTCAGCTAGTAAGTATTTGATTAACCTTTGTTTATTGCTTCAAGATGAGAGACAGTTAAAATACAGGAACTCGTGGATTATATTTTTGCTTTTTGGCTAATTTTCACTTCCTCCACAGAAAAAAAATATGGTGTATTTAGGAAAAGAACATATTTCTTTCTCATCTCAAACTCAGTATTTCAAAGTCTAGAGGTGAACTAGAGAGATGTGGCTATTTGGTTTGTTCTGAAGAGTGAAATGGATGACTGTTGCAGGCAGGCTGAGGCTGTGTGCCTCACACTGCCCAATGAGGCAAGCACAGAATTGCAGGTAGAAGCATGTTTTTATTTATAATTTAAAACTAAGCAAATTCAGACATTAACCTGAGCCTTTTTGTGCACCTTCTGTTTCCGGACCTTACAATAAGATGTTTTACACTTTGAACTAACAAATTTCAAGGATCCTGTTTTATGCTGAGGACTGCTGTTAATAAGACCCACTTGCCCAAGCCAGCTGCCTTCCTAGCACAGGTCAGTGCAGCAACCATGTCCCTCCACTCAGGGTCCTGATGTTGCTTTGAAAGGTGCCATGTTTTTTTCCTGCTGTGTAATCCAAATTAGGAATTATTTTGTCCTGAATAATGTGATGGAGGTGTATTCAAGTATGAAGGGTGTGCTGCTGGCTGCCTGAACCAGGGACTGGAAAGGGGGAACAGGATGAGCCTGAGACCTGCTGGGAGCTACAGCTTTTTTTTAATGCCCGACATTGCAGGGCATTAAAAGAAGTGTTAATTGCTATGCAACTTTGAAGGGCTAGAATGTCTTTCCTGGCAAACTAGATCAAGACATTTAATTTGGGTATGATTGTAGCAAGGTGTAACTAAGAAAGCAAACTTCAGAGGTTTAATTCTTCTTTTTTATTATTTTTTTCAAGTAGAATAATTTTGCTCAGTAAAGACAGACTGAGTTAGATTGCTGGCATGCCTGAGCAATTTGTTACTTGAAGATCACTCCTGCATCAGGATTGTCAAGGAGAGAGCACAGTGATGCAGTCCCATAGACCCTGATCAGAAACAGGTTTTCCTGCTGTGAGTTATTTGGCTCCAGGGGCAGGAGGAGATTGTGTCTCAGCAGTCCTGGATGAACGGCTCAAATGAGGTCTGGAGTCATGCAAGGATTTTGATCCCCTCCTGTCATATGTGGTCCTGTTCGCATTTCATCTGAGGCTCCTTCTAACAACTGCTCTTTTATAGATGCTGTGCTGCAAAATCAGCAGGTCTTAGGTGTTATACCTGGCATGGTCCCTCTTACATGGAAGTGTAGTAGTGAAGGTGGCATTCCTCTGCAGATGTGCTTCCAGGTGGAGGCCCATAGCACAGAGAACTGCTGCAACTTGTTCAACACCACGCAGTACCTTAATGGAAAACTTTAGATTTTGTTTTGAGATTTTTGATTCTCAGTCTGATTCTGTGTCTGCTCCCAAGGTAACAAAACATTCCTACATTTCCAGAGAGGAATGCACTTCTGAACAAGACCCTGCAGAGTAATTCTGTCAAGACCCCTTGACTGTAAGATGGGAAGCAGGTATATTTTACTGTTGATTTTTCACATGGATAGTAGTAATTATCTAGTTTGTTCCTTATTCTACTCCTCATTTATTTAGTATTTGGAAAGCTCCTATTGAGTTCAAAAGCAATTTGGCCTGGGCCTGCTGTGGTCTCTAGTCTGAGACTACGATCTGGGCAGTGGAGGATGGAGGTCAGAGTTGAGCTGATCCAAGAAGCTTGTAGATATGCTGCTTCTGAGGAGCAAGCATTCAGACAACATTTCTGAGTGTAGCAGAGAAGCAGGTTTACCAGGACCAACAGCAAAGACATGCTTCTCCAGCACTCTCTCTGGGCCTCAGCTCACCTGTACGTGATGTGTTTAGGAAGCAGCGACCCTTCTTGTTATTACCAGCTCTGGACTCCCTTGATTGGGCGTTGCAATAGTATTCCCATCCATGAATGTGTCTGCAAGACTGCCAAGTAGGGACACAATCTGCAAGAGAAGCTTTGGTACTGTTCCCACAGTACTGTGTATTCAAAACGTAGTTTCAGTATCAATTCAGTTTTTACTGATTCAGTATACACTAGCTGAATGTTAAAAGAACATAAGTGTAAACCTGATCTGTATGAAGGTTTTTTTTGTTTTTTTTTTTTTTGGTTGGGAAGTGGGAAGGGTAGAGTAGAGTTGGTGGGTAGAATGTGTTCCTCAAACATAGGAGTAGAAGATTGGGATCCTGATGGAACCTGAGTTAAGAACAGCACTATGCACCACTTGCTGGGAGACCTCTGGCAGGTAACTTGACCTCCCTGTCCTCCAGTAAACCAAATTGTGAGTTTGTTTACAAGCTGCAAACCAGATGCTGCACCTGGGAAGAGTTGGCTCAGGCAAAAAAACCCCTCAATCTCCATTTCCAAGGCTTCCACATCCATCTCTGATCAGTGTTGACCAGACCACCAGTAACAGCATTTGAAGCTGAAATGGTCTTTGAGACCAAGTTTGACTCAGTTTTTTTCCTTATTTTTTTTCCTTATTAAATATTATTCTGATTCTTTGGAGGATGGAAGTATGGGCTGAATTACTGTCTTGAGGTATAGCAGAATTCTGAGGAAAACTTTTCCCATCTTCCAAAGAAATTATTTAACACCTTGGTTGTAAGTTGGAGGATCACAATAATCAGACCCAGATGTCTGCAGAGAAATTCCAGAGAATTTCCATTGAGATACTTCTTCCCTCAATGGCAGTTGTTAAGCCATATTCATCACCAGTAAAGCCCCATAAGCAGTCACAACAACTGGTCAGATCATGCTTTGGGAAATAGTTTGTGCTTTCATCTTTCTGTTTTTGGTACTTGATGAGAAAAATCAGCTGCCTGCTTCTGATATGTTACTTCTTTTTGTTCTGACAATGCATGTGTCTTTTTGGCTTTCAGCCCCAGGTGTCAAATCATCTTCGGGACATTGGTGGGCTGTAGACTGCTGCAAGAAGTGGCTGAAAGCCCACATTGATTGTTGGTTATGCACAGAATAATGGCAGAGAACAGGAACAAGCGTGTGAGGGATGGTCTACACATCTCCTCATGCACCATGTGACAAAGCATGCAGGCAGTGCTTTGAAAGAAGGCACTGATACAGTGTTATTTCTGAGCTGATGTACCTGTGAATGCCTTCTCTTAGTCATGGTATTTTGGCCTAGTGACAGAGGGATTCCTGGACTATTTCACCTGCATGTACAAATCATATGAATATGGGCTTTTCAGCCTAGATTTTGGTATTAGATAGCACTGAGCAAACCTCATGTGTGTTCTTTCTATTTCACTTTCTGAGTCTTGGAATGAATAAAGTGAAAATATGGTGTTGATGTGAACACAGAAATAACCTCTTAGCCATTGTCTTTCTTCAAATATTAAAGCTATTGAACTAGCTAACTGCTGGATTATTAGATAATTTTCTTATTTAGGGGACATATTTGTGTGACAGTTTTTTCCTACATCCTAGGTGTCAAGAGAACAAAAAAGATTTGAAAAATAAAACTGTACAAAAAATTTCACTTTGTTCTTAAGTTTACTAGTACTTCGGTGAAACCTGGAAGAAAAGAAAAAATTCCCAAACATTGGATAGATCATTTGGACAGATCAGAAGTACATTTGTGAACAGTGGTGAATTGAATTATATGCCTAGAGTTAATGGAATCACAGTTGTATACAATTAATGAGATAATAGAATCAACTCCTATATCTTTGGAATTCTTAGAACTCTGTGATTTATAGCAATAAAGGATAAACTAAAAAATTAATGTATGGGGCAGACAAAGAGAGATTTATGAGCTAAACAAACAACACAATAAAGTTTACTCTGAACTGGAACTATTGAGAGTCTTTTATAAAACAGCATGATTTTTATTGCTCTAAACAAACAACTTTTGATATTAGGACTTCCTTCTTATAAAGCAAAGCAATTACCACTCCAAATTAAATGGGCATGTGCTTATCTGGAAAAAAAAAAAAATACATATAGTGGTATGAATAGAGTCTGGAGTTAAAAAAAAAAAAAAATGAAAAAAAAAAAGTAGCATTTAAAGCAAACCAAAACCAAACCAAAATAAAATGAGAGCTTTTTATTGTCATAATTATTACTATACCAATTTAAAACAAATTAGAAGGTGGTTTTTGGAAGTACATCCCCTTTTATTTCCACGAAACCCAACACTGTGCAGGCTGCTAATTTTTCATGCAGGGAAACGAGTGTATTTTATCAGGTGGCAGCCATTGACTTCACTCAAACTAAGTGTTGCTAGCTGGACTCCAGCTGTTTCAGAGCTATGGAGAGAAGTGATTCTCTGAAAAATGTGGGTCTTGTTCAAAAGAAGGGTCTTTGCTTTGGGAATGATAGCTAATTCTTTTGTGTTTCTTAATCCTCTCTGTCCCCAGGCCTTGATCTAGGAAACACTGAGATGTGTACTGAAATTCTACCTTGAGCTAGAAAAACATTTAAATGCATACAACTTCTTTTCCTGGGAAATGAAGGCACCATGTTCATTTTGTTAGATGACCCACTGATTTCTCTACTGAGAGTAGGTATGACTGTGAGGGGAGAGAAATGCTGAGACATTGCTTCCTTTCATGTGACTCAAATATGTGCTTAAATTTAAACACATGCTTAGCTGACCTTTCTGCACAGGAATGCTTTCCTGACTCTAGACCTTAATTACAAGCATATTTTTGGCGACTGTTTATATTTCTGATGCGAGCAAATGCCTTTGCAGGAGTAGCTTCTTCAAAGTACGGAAAAATGACAGAAAGGTAGAATCTGCAAATACCAGCTCCTCCAGCAAAAGAGAAGGACAGGCCTCTGTTAAGGTACTTATTTTAGGAAGAGTAGGAAGAACAGGTGTTGGTGTTGTAAAAATCCGGTTCACCTCAACAACAGTGGGTAAGACTGGCTCCTTATGAAAGTGCACTTAACTGTGCAAGCATGATATGATCAAACTGATTTGTACAGAGCAATTTCATTTAATGGACAGCGATTTGAGCCAGCTAAAACCTGTTGTGAATTAATTGATCACTGGAGGTATTCACATGCAAATTTTGCAGCTGTAGATCCAACTGGTTGAGGTGTTCAAGAGCTATTGACTGAAACAGATGAAAAATGCTGCTGCTTTTATTCTTAGATGACTTAAGAAAGCCCTTCACAGTTTTGGCCAACAACACAAAAGATGAACTGTGCCAGTGAAAGCAACAGCCCGCCCACCATAAACCGTCCAGACCAGATGCGATATATTCAGTGTCTTTGCAGAGGTTTCCTAGCACCACAACCATTTTGTATTGCAAAGCTGGAGTCTGTTATTCATAAATTATTAGCTTGATGACACTACAGTAAATTGTACCATTTCTGGATTAACCCCTTATACATCAGCTTGCAAAACTTCTGAAACTGCAGGTACAATTTACATGATTTCAAAGGGGTTGAGACCCGTTTTAATCCCTACTTTAAATTTCCTTTAGAGTGTTATTAATTAAAAGGTTCCACCGGAAAGGAATCTCAGTGTTTTCTGGCAACTGTACCAAGCAGTACCGAGTCATTTCCCTTTCCAGGAATATCTGTGAACTTAGTTATGTGAGGTGCTTATGCATAGCAGGTGTTATATTTAAAATAGTGTCTCTCATTGAGAGCTTAAAAGGACAGCTTCTGTTTTTCTTCTCCTCCCCAACCAAGGCAGAAAAAATATCATTTTTTTCCATAATAGTGACCAGGTGAGGCAGTATAGGGAGAATAAAAAGGACAGAATGGAAAGGTTGTTGTTGTGCACTTCCCTTTTGCTTCCAAATACTTGCTCATGGAGCAGTCTTTCCTCACTGGTTTGCTGGAAGGAGGACACAGGGCTCAGTTCTTACAGTCCCAGAAGTGCCTCTGTCTCTAAGGCCCAGAAGTATTACTGTCTGTCCCTCCTGGGCTCTTCCACCTTTCCTCTCCTGCCTCAGCCCTGGGGACCAGGAGAAGGAGTGGTCCATCCTCCCCTCCCAGGCAGATGCACACTAACTGGGTTGAAGCAAAGCCAGTGTGTGCTCCTCACAGCCGTTCCTGTTCTCCAGCCTTGCTGGACAAACTCTGGCTCAAATAAAAGTCCTTAAGACCAATGTAGTAGAAAGAAGGAAGCATTCTTTCTTTTGTAAGGTGCCAGATGCAGGAAGGATCCTTCCACCTAATCATGCAACCGGGCAGAACCATCCATTATATCCATCCATTATACACTTACCAAAATGCCATACTAACAATACTACTGTGCTCATTTTCCATGCTCTTCATCTCTTCAGTGCAGGACAGTCCTCCAGGATTTCCTTTAGAGTGAGCTGTTTTTTGAAATTGCTGTATGCAGTGATTCCAATAGCAATATTGCATAAACATGACTAATTCAAGCAACTGGAGCTCCGCTGACATTGGTGAGATGGAGAAGCCACCATGTAAACATCAACCACGTCTGAAGGCAAGCACTATGGGCTCCATCCTGCCGACCCAGAAGACAATGGTAAACTTCCCACTGGCATCATGAGAAGCAAGATCTGACATTTAATACAATGTCTGGAGAAGCTTACTTATGAAGTCTCTGGAGAATTTACAATAACATATGTTTAGTTCTTTCCTATGTGTGTCCAAATGTGAGATCACTTGTTCAATTACCCACATTCTTAAAGCACTTAGTGGGCAATGAGGAGAAAACAAAGAAGTGCTTGCATTTGCTTATAGCACTGGATTTTTCCCCAGCACTAACACAATGGCACTAGGACATTTTGCTCTTACAGAAATGTACTGAGCCAACAGGAAAAAAAAAAAGCAGCCCAGAACCGTGGCTGTAAAATGTTACTGAAAGGATTTATAATGAGCTCCAAGGGAGTTTACTGAATGGCTTTAGGAAAGCTTAATTCTTTAAAATCATTTTTGAGGTGAATATGTATTTAATTATATTTCAATGGTGTTATTTAAAGGCCTCCTGTTATTAGGGATTGTTCAGTGAAAAGTTCCTGTTTTTTTTCAAATGTACCTCTTAATTCAAATCTTTTCCTGCAATTTACTTTTAAGAGGGAAGCTGTTTTTTTCATTCTGATTACTATTTCTATGAATCTTGGGCAGATAAGGGGAAAAAAAACATTAGGATAATTTTATTTTGCTCGCCTATTAGCTGCTGTAAAGCTTTGTTTGGATGAAAATGAGTATGAAGTGGTGCAATTAGTCATCATAAAGAGCTTTCCTTCCAAAAACATCTGTGTGGATGTACGGAACAACTGATGGAAGCAGTACTTCAGTCTGGACTCATAGGCACCTGAAGCGAGCTAGAGTGGTGTGATCCAAGGGCTGTGTCAAAGTAAGCCTCAGTGTGGGGCATGGAGCATAGTCCCTCGTTCCTCCCATTCCCATCACAGCCACTTCCAGGAGATGGGAGCTCACTCCAGCCTCTCTTCCTGGTACACTTGTGTCTTGGCTCCCTTCCTCTGTGATGAGCCACGCTGTCTGTGGACTTACGTAGCATGACATTGAATACATGACCATTGGCTTAAAAAATAGAGGAGTTACAGGTGAGGAAGGACCACTGGTGAATGAAATTCTTAATGAAGACGTTACTTCATAGAGTCATAGAATGGAAGGCTTGCCTGCCTGTCAGCCTTGCTTTCCTTCTGCAAAAGTATCTCTATTCTGGTCCTGTTGTACATGCTAACCTGTCCTGTGACTGGGGTACACCTCAGCTAGTGGGAACAAAGCAGCCTGTAGGGGTCACATATCTATAGTCTCCCTATACAGATATGAAGGGATTACATGTCATCATTACCAAGGATCCCTTCAGGTCCGGACACAGCTGTGCCATAAGAAGGTTGCCACAGCAAGCCCTTGGGCTAAATCTATGAATGGGCAGCCTACTTGTCTGGCTTTTGTAAGGAGGATTAGAAAGTCTGATGGGGAAACATTACCTGTTGCTTAGTCTCAGGCTGCAGTGGCAGTCATTCCAGCATATGCTTGACAGAAATTCTAATATTCACATCTAAAGAAAGTAAGGCTGCTGCAAAATCCTACTGCAGAAGGTTCCCTTTGTGCAAAGAAGAGGGATAGTTCCTTACAAGAATTGTGAGAAGATTCTATCCCAGCCTCAAGCACGCTGCTGCCTTGGCTCAGCTTCTCTGCCCAGTTTAGCAGAGATCTCTGACCCCAGTGATTTTCCACTGCAATTGCCAAAGCAATTTGAGAGTGGAATATTTTGCAAAAGTTTTGTGACAATTCAACTTTTTGTGAGAACAGCAACTAGTACTTTGGATTAATGACTACTGTGCTTGTATTTTTATTGCTAATTTAACTAGTTCCTTTTGAGTTCTATGTACTTGCATAATATGTATATAATTTATTTTTGCTCCCGCCAAGAGGCAATTACAATGTATATCAGATAATGTAGAACACAATGAGGACACAGCAAAGAATGCAAAGTAAAAATTACACAGCATAAAACTGTGGCTGCAGCTTTAGTCATAAAGTTTTTGTCGGTTTGTACAGTTTGTCATGTTAGCCAAGAAATGGAAACGGAGTTCACAAAATGAGTTGGAAGAAGCACACTCAGGAGTGGAACAGAAAGCAGCTTTAATCTTCAGCCTGTTCATTTGTGGCTAGTATGCTGCAAGTTGTAACCTACCTAGGCTTCTCATCACCTTATTTCAAATGACTTCAACTGTGCATTAAGACAATTCCTGGGATGAGAAAATATTTTGCCTTTATTCCCTTGATTGAAGGTGCTGGTGTATTCTATTTTCATTCAGGCTTTTGGGCATGAACTAACTCAAGCATTCACAAGAGCAAGATTCCCCAGTCAGGTCTTGGGAAAAGCAAAGAGAAGGCTGAGGCTCATATCTTTCTCTCAGGTTGTCTTTTTTTTTCCCAGGCTGCTGAAGACTTTCCTTTGTCTCTGGCAGGTATTTTCTGTTCCTCTGATAACAAGAATTGTTTCTCAGCCTCCTTGCTGTTAGGACAGTATGGGGCAATGCAATCACCATGACATGTACCGGATTACTAGCAAAACACCCTGGCTTTGGTGATTAGATTTGACTGAACGTGCCACATTAAGAAATAAACTAGTTTCTCTCCCTCTTCTCAGTACAAAAGAGTAAGTGTCAGCCACATGCAGTGAGAGTCTTGTCTGCCCTCAGAGGTCTTTACCTTTTCCATTTTTTTCCCAAGTCCTCTTAGCATTTCAAAAGTTCTTTTGATTTACTGGTGAATACAATGGCCTTTTATTTGCCTACACCTTGATTATAATGGAGTTTGTTGGAGTATTTAAAGGTTCTTTCCCCAGGGCATTTGTCATTCCTCTGCTGGAGACAATGTTTGCACAAGTCCTCTTTCATCCTCTTTCCCATTATCTGTGATTTCTGCAACACTGTGAGATCTCTTGCACAAGATCATCACTGGTACAAAAGCGCCATGTATCATTCTGAAAGGCACTTCTTGTCATCTCTTACTTGCTGTTGGGAAGGGCTCTTGGCACTGTTCCTGGAAGCCATATAACCTCTTGCAGGGCTGGTGTCATGGCACCAGCCTGACGTCAGTCCATGCCCTTTCGACTCTTTGCCACGTGCACCCACACTTGCTCTCTGTACCAGCGTGCTGAATAGTGCTGCTGAAACTCTTCTACAACAGATTTTGCAAATTGGCATAATTCTCCTGCAGTTTAGCACTCATCATTTTAAAACAGTTACTGGAGCTGGTGTAGAAGCCAGCCATCAGAGCTGAGGATGTGGCTAGATGCCCTTTGATCCCCAAGCACTTGGCAAATCTCCCTCACTGAGTTTCACATTCTTCTGCTGCAAGTTACTGTCTGTTCTGCTCTCCCTGCAGGCCCCAGGAGGCTGCAGGGATGCTGCGCGGTGTCCCCCCAGCAGGAAGGGACTGCCTGGGGCCACGCACAGCCACACGGCAGGACCGCACCTCCCCTGGACAGGCAGAGCTTGGCAGTGTACTGCTGCTGTTGTAGCAGACAAGTTTCCTGCTATTCAAAAGGGTCAATTATTTCTGATCAAGTTTGAAATGAGAAGGCTGAAGGTTCCAGAAAGAAAATCAGCTCCCCACATTGCTGAACCACAGTGCGCGGAGAAGGAAACTCTGCAATGCTTTGAGCTGTTAATCTGCCTGTTATCCCAGCAAAGACCTGGGCCCAGCAGTGTAAAGAGCAGATTGCTTTTTAATGCCTGGGTATCATTCACACAGTGTACAGAAAGAGTCTTTGTAGTGAATAGATTGCAAGTCTATCAAACCTTTTCTTCACTTCCTCAGTAACATAGATCTCTATCTCCTTGCACTTGCAACCTCTTTTCTTACCACTGCAAAGCACAGAATATCTCCAGCCTCTTTCAGAGACTTCTGATTTCAACTGCTGTGCGCATGTGTCCACTCCCGTTTCAGTGTTCATTTCTTTTGGTGGTTCTCTGTGCCCGTAGGAAGCACTTGGCACCTCAGACAGAGGATGATTGTAGGAGATGGCCAGGAATGCTTGGAGGTTAGGGAGACCTCCTGTGCTGAACCCTGTGCAGCTCAGATCATTCTCTGCAGAAGGCTGCAAACCAGAGGCATTGCAGCTGCAAAGCAATGCTGGTGACAGCTGGAGCAATCGGCTCGCAGTGGAATCACACTGAGGCATCATGCATGCTATCTATGATGGGTGAGCACTGAGTGAAAGCTGGCCGGTTTTATAGTCAACTCCTGGGATCCGTTCCACCTAAGAACTGCTTTTGGCTGAGTTGGCAGTGGTAGTGTGTTACCATGTTCCATGTCATTCACAACTCTATTTAAAACCGGTGATAAACACAGCTAAATAAGAAGATCCTTCACTAGTGACAGAGGTTCTGGAATGCCAGGTCCTACCTCTGTACAGTCTACAGAAAAGAGATAGCAAGGAAAACCAAGCACTTTATTTGATAGGTGGAAGGGTGCAAATAAAATGTGTAGGAGGAGAATTAGTGTTGGTGAAATAGTGAAACACCAACATAAAGTTAGCAGCTCTGCAGGCAGACATTGCGGTTAACAGATATTGTGTGTTCTCATCTAATTTGTTTAAATGCCATGTTGTATTCCTTTCAGGTATTCTCTTCAAGCTTTATTCAAACTTGAAACTAGATTTACCGTTCATTTTTGAAAAAACCATAAAACAATGGCAACCCAAGTGAACAAACTAAGCAAGATCTATGGCTGCTGGGGTCCAGACAGGTGTAAGAATTGAAGAATATGGGAGCTGTCAGACGTGTGCTTTCACTTATAGCCTCCAGAGAAATGGGGTGAAAGCTACAAAGTTTAAATCTTCATCTTTGTACTTGTGATCAAAGTATCAGATTGATCATATCATTACTTTTCAAGTCAGCTTCCCAGGAAGCAAGTAAGAAGAACTGATTTCAGTAAAATTTTATCACCAAGTGAAGGGAAGTCTCTAGGTTTACTTTATATAGTTTTTATTTTCTATGAAATCTCCAGAAATAACTGTTGACTGGGGGCTTCAAACATTCTTCAGATGTAACCTGAGATATTTTTCAAGAAATCCTGATGGTTTGGGTGCTAATTGACAACTACTTTCTGAAAAACAGAGCTTTCAAAAATATTTTATGTTGCGGTGAACACACTGAATCTTTAGTTCCCTTTTAAAATCTCATCCAATAAAATGAAAATAATCTTTGGCTCAGTTCTGGTTTTCTTATGTTATCCATGGACCAGATCCTGTTTCTGCTAATCTCTGTGTCAAAATGTCTATGGATTTTTGGCACTACAATTGACTCCTAATTTTGCAAGAGTTATCTGCAAGGGATCAGCATAATTTACAAAAATGTAGTGACTTTTTTTTTTTTTTTTTTTTTTAAATCACTGGCTCAGTGTACACCAATTTTGTTCTCTTGCCATCTTTCCTTCGCTGTTTCATGTTCTGGAAATGCAGCTAAGCTGCTTATAATAATTTTCTCATTCATCAGACATTTCTTCCATTGCTTTCCTCCCTCTCCTGACCCCAGTACATTGCTTACTTCATACTTTTATTTTGAAAAATTGCTCCTACACAGTAAGAGCCACTTCCTCTGATTTGTATTTCTGTGGAGACTATCAGCATGATTCAAGCAATCAAACATATCAAAATAAAAGCTTGGCCTTATCTTCTACAATTCAGCTGCTGACCAGAGATTAATGAATGCTTTGCAGGTCTTTGAAGCCACCATTCGGAATTCTTTTTCTACCAATGGCTAGTGTTCACTTCAGAGCTGTTGTTTGATAATAGCACTATTGTTTTGATGAAAGTTTAGTTCACCCTCTGGGTGAGCACATTTTAACTTTATTGTGGTATTTTGGGGAGGCAGAAGTACCTGAAGGAAACTACCCTTGGAAACCAAAGTGGCAGACAGGAGCCTACATCCTATTTAAGTAGCACTTTCCTACAGCCTCTTCTCTCCCTACAGAGCAGCTCATAGTCTGTTGTTTGCAGGACAAGAAAAGAAGAAAAGAGTAAGTCTACATTTGGAAGGGCCCTTAAAAGATCATCGAATCCAACTACCTGATCACTTTGCAGCTAACTAATAGTTCAAATGCGTTACTGAGGTCATTGTCCAAATGCCTCCTTAACATTGACAGAGAGAGCCCAGGGAAGCACTGGGAGGCAGGAGGAGTGCAGTGTCTGATGGGCAGGTGGGTGCTCACGTGCTCGCCCAAGAATCTCAGCCCTTGAGAGCAGTGGAGTTTCATGTTTATTTAGGAAATGAGTAAGGCTTGCTTTCTTAGGAAAATGTGGCTCTCCTTCATCCATCAGAAAGGAGAAGAGTGGAAGTGACTCACCTGACAGCAGGGATTTAAGGAGACATTAGTTATTGCTCTGAGTTGCTGCTCCTCCAAAGGGACCTGTCAGACGCAGGCTGACAGTTCGAGAAAAAGAAATGTTTGGCACTATCTGCTCCTTGAGAACACATTTTATCCATTCTCTTTTCACACACTCGCTTTTCTCCCATGAGGATCCGTGTTACCAAAGTTTTCCGCTTTAATTCTCTACAGCAACCAGAAGAGCCCAGGTGCTACCTGCAGGCTTTGTTGTTTCCACCTGTTTTCCCTGCTTCCCTTGCTATCTAGAAGGGCTGCTCCAAAAGTAATGACCCCTATTTTATTATGTTGGCCCATGACATTAGGGACAGGTGTTGGTGGGTATGGCAGTGGTATGGCACTTTCCTACCATATGCCATTCCAGTTGTTGCTGTGTGACAGATGGCAGCAGTGGGGCAGTCTAACAGAACGATGTCTGACATGGAAGTGCATATGGAGCAAAGGTGTGACACTGAATTCCTCCATGCAGAAAAAATGGCACCCACTGACATTCATCAATGCTTGCGGTGTTAGGCCAGTCTCTTTTCTTGACTGCTGAGCTTCAGAGAAAGCCTTAAGAGAAGCTTCCTTCATATGTTTTGTACCTTCTGCTAGCACCACTCAGCTTTGCAAATTCAGCATTTGTATCCTTTATTGCCTGGACTTCTTTGTTCCTAGCCAACAGGCTTGTGCATGGTATCTCTCTGGCCTTTTGGGCTCTGCTTCAGTAGTTTTGGCAGGTCACTCTTACTGATCCAAAATCTGGGAAATTAGCACTTTTTGGACCACTGAAACTTGTAGTTCATGGCAAGAGCAGCATGAGGAGTAAGTATGCAGACACGTTTTCTCAAACATTCTATTTTCTTTAGCAAATAATAACAAAATAGACAGTGGCAGTAGGTGAAGCAATAACTTCAGAATGAATGCATTAAACATAAAAAGTCACAGCAGGTTTTCTATGTCAAAAATAAAGCACAAAATGTACATGGACTGTATAAATATACAAAGCAAGAACACTGCAGGTGAATGCTTACAAGACAGATAGTTAGCTAGTGTCATTGTGTTCCAGAAAACTGAAATGCCAAATGAAAAGTCCTGCATGGTCATTAATTTTGTCAAATGCTGTGAGACTGCAGAACAGCAGTGAGTCAGAGCTGTGCTGACAATGAAGACAAGCAACACACCTACCAAATACTGCAATTTTATCGTTTTATTGTTAGCTGAAGTCCGTATTATTGTTTTGAATACCCATATAGTTATCATCCAGTACTTCATGGAAAGCTTTCTCATTGTATCAATAGCAAAACAATTTCCAACCTCACTTAGAGGTGAAATCTCACCTCTGTTTGCCATGGCTTCATCTGGTCACCATACCACTCCCATGAGCATGCCTGACATCAGAATGCTGTTTGGAGTGGGGTCTTATTCCAGTCACACAGAGCACATGCAAGACAGATGCGATTCCATGCTTTGCCTACCAGGTAGATTCAGCCCTTCGTAGTTGCAGGATTGATAAGCTTTTACAGAGTTTCTTTTCCTACTGAAGATTTTTGAACATCCTTGTATTTTCCATAAGGTCTTCTGAGCTAGGTGGTAGCTGAGCATTGCTTTCCTCCAATAACATTTGTGTTTTACAGTTGCATGCATTCTTCTTTAAGCTGTCTCCAAGAGGTAACACATGCAGACTAAGAATATTTTATGACACTTGATGCCATGTTTTGAAATATTCCACAGATACAGTTTTACTAGTATTCCTAGTGTGACAGTTTTGCCTTGGAAGATCAGAGGTTTCTAAGATGGGGAGAATTTAGCCAAGCATGGCAATTTTTATTCATTTATTCTGTCTCTCCTGAATAACTTAGAATAGTTGTGGCTGTTCTTGAGCTCAGCCCCCTTAGTATCTGGGTGGAATCATTCTCTCCTAGCAGAAGGCAACCTGGATAAGCAAGTTGGTCATATGGGAAGGATGTCCATGCATATAGCCCACCAAAGAAAAATCATCCTCTTTGACATAACAGATGCTCCAGAGCTATACAGCTGTCTGAGAGAATGAGATTCATGTGATAGCTCTGACCTTCTTCCTTTCCCTCTGCAAAAACTTCTCCCCCATTTGAAAAGCCAACCAAATATAACTGCCAAATATAAGCATTCTATAGTTTTGTGCAGTGGATAGATGTATTCTTCTAGGCTCCTTCTGCACTAAAGGCAGCAGCCCAGCTGGGCTGCAGCATCTACTGCAAGTCCCTGTTTCTCTCTGCTTCTGTCTCATTTCGGAATGGGACAGGAGGACACATAAAGTGGGTGGAATAAGCCTTAATTTTGGCCACTACAATAGTGAGCACAAATCCTTCAGACCACTGAAGAGGTGGCTGTCAGATGTGATGGAAGTCCGTCACCTCCTGTTCTGGATGGGTGTTTTGACGAAGTGCCGCTGGTTTGCAGTGGCACTTGGGGACATACCTTGGAAGACCTCTGTACATGTGTACCAACATGGGTCACTCTGGACTGTAGTGCCTCAGATCTGGGGCAGGTGCTGGCTTGCCTAGACCAGACACAATGGAGCTGTAAGGAACAGAAGAGCTTAAAAATTAGAGAAAATGTACTGGTAAACAAACAACAGGCCCTCGCTGGGATGGGTAAAGACTCAAGGACTGTGTTCTGAACTCATTTCTGCTTCATTTCTACTCTGGGTCCTTATGTCCTTACCTGGGCTCTTCCCTGGGTGCTTGGGTTTTAGGAGTGACCATACAAAAAAAGGAAATGATGTGTCAAAGCCAACTACTGCAGCTCCAGCTAGGTAGCATTGCACTGTCCTATGTGACCTCCCTCCTCCCCTCTCCTTTGCTCTCTACATTTCTTATATTACCTTTTTCTTTCCTGCAGATATAACTGACAGAGATGGGTACTAAGGAAGACATACCTTTTTTTGTTCCAGAGCCATAAAAATAGTTTCCCTGGTTTTATTAGCAGTGCATGGATGTGAGTTCAGCCTCCTCTCCAAAATAGACAATGAGCAGGAAGTACTCAATTTGGCAATGCATTGGGGTTAGAAACATTGCTGCTTTCAAAACATTTCACCAGAGTCATTAATTAAGTGCTAGAACGGAGAACTTCAACCAAACAAAACTAGGGGAAATTACATTTCTCTTTCCTGACCTATATAAAAAGTATTTGTGCTTAAATCATATTGAAAGCTTTAAAGGGACCCCTTTCCCAGTGGAGCATGCAGAAAACATAAATGTCCTGCGATAGGTTTATTAGGAGGATTTGGCTGTGTTTCCTCTTTTAGGAAATGTTTAGTTTACAAGGGAGTCAGAGCAAGAATAGTGCAGATATGGAGTTTCATTTTTCAAATGCAACAACATGAACCAGGAAATGTTCCCCTAATGACCAGGCTTGTCCTGTCTGAGAACAAAGATAAACCCCATTTCTGTTCAGTGCCAGTGACTAACAATGGGATCAATTCCAATGCCTTACTCAAAATTGTTGGGGAGCAACTTCAGTTTCAACAGTCTTAGAGACATGGGTAATCAAAGAATCAGAGTGCTGAAGAGCATCAGTATTCCCTGTCTCTGTTATTGAATGTGATTTGATAACCACAGCCAGAGAATGTGGCTTTCATTTGACATGTGAAAAGACCATAGGAACCCACATAAGGGAAGGTCTCAACATCTGGTGCCTTGTGCTGGAGCACAGCCAGCGCAGTACTGCTGGGTCCATGCAGATGTTCTGGCTCACCGTGGGGTCAGTACATGGCTGCTTTGCTGGAGACCCAGAGGATGCCCTGCTACTGACCAAGCCCTGACCACAGGGCTGTGAATGCTACAGTACCCGAACACCATGACACTGTTTCTGCCCTAAAATATGGCACATCCCCTTCACTGCCAAATCTGCTCTGCCTGATTGGCATTATCCTCAGGGCCCACAACAGATGCACCCTCAGCTACAATCTGCAGCTGACTCTCTGCCTCTTTCCCCTGTGTTTGCTCACTGGTGTGGATGTGGACGATAGGTCGAAGTACGTTGCTTTAGGAGCTGAATGCCTCCTTCTCAGACCATGACCATCTGTTGCTGGTGCTAGGAGGGATGTTGGCTTCTTGGAGTTGCTGCTCTGATGCTTTCTTCTTTTACCCTTCTCTATTCCACTCAAACAACTTTTCTGTTCCTTTTCTGTTCCTGTTTTGTTTTTTTTTTCTTCATAGAGAAGTGATCTCCAGCTGCAGTTCCCTTTCCCATAAGAGACAATTTGTTCTTTCACTCTGTTTTCATTGATTACTCATCCCTTTATATAGTGTAGTTCATGAGTCACTTTGCCTACCTACCTGCAACCAGCTTGCTGAGCTATCCATCAGTTCCTTGTTCTGCAGTAATTGCCAGCCTTTTTATTGCTGGATTTTTCTCCTGAGGACTCCTCCTATGCCAGCATACTTCATTAATTTCTAATTTTGCAAACCACAAATTGTGACATAGCTGTGGGAGCTGGAAATGGGAAAGACTGCATATCCTCTCCTAGAAGTATGCATAGGAAGTTGGAAAGGAACTAATGCTGACATTGCCAGCAAGTCCCTTATAATTGTTTTTTGTGTGATTTATCCAGCCAAATTTTTCTCTCATGTACATTTGTTCATTATGAAATTGTATAAGTGGGCTCAGTGGCCGTTGGTTATACAGACGGACCAGAAGATGGGAAGATTGCCTAAGATGGGAACAGACTAAATTCTTCATATCTTACCACTGCCAAACAAGGTGTTAGGAGGTCCCAGACATAAACTCTGTCATGCCTATATGGAGCTCTGCTTTTTTTTTTTTTTTTTTTTTTTTTTCTTCTGGCCAGTCTAATTCCATGTTATTTTCTTACATGAATATCTCTTAATGCTGCTTTGAGATCTGGAAGTAAGAAAGCAGAAATCTACTGCTAGTATGTTACAGGCTATTTTATAAATATTCACATGACAGATTCGTTCTGGAATTAACTCTTGGACAACGTTAACTTGACATGAAAAAACTAATAATTGAGCTATGTATACGTCTTGGATAGAAGATACCTAAAATTGTCAATATTGTTTGCAAGTGGGATGCATACCAAGTAGGTCTGGGGCATTGGAGCAGCAATGCAGGATTTCTGTGATAAGAACAGTGTGTGCTGCAGCCCTGAAATGAAGCTTAATATAATCTCAATTGACCTTTCTGTCTCCTCATCTGCAGGAGACCGAGGGGAGTTGTTTGCTTCTGTTGTTCTCCTGGATGTTCTACAGTATCAGAAGAAAAAGTGCAAACTTGTTTCTGTTTGTCATCTGATCTCAGCAGGGAAGGGTACACTCTGAAAAAACTGATAAGCTAATCCTTGATGATGCAGCTGATCTCTCTGGTATATCTTTCAAGAAACAAGTCCATGCGCAGTCACCCAGACAGCACAATTCCATTCAGAAGCATGATCAGAGCGTTAAACTCTTCATACATAGGATGTGACTGCTGCTGGTCAGAGGGGAGCTCAGCACCCACACTGGAGTCCTGAGAGAGCTGATCCCTCTGAACATCAGTGTGGGTGGGCACGGGTCCGTGCTTAAGAATGTCTGCCTCATTTCCCAGTTGCTATGGTTTGTGTAGAAGTTATTTAACAGATCATTCAGGACTTGTAAAGTCACAGCACTCGCAGCACTACAGGGTACATTCTTTCCCTGGCATGTTCTATTGTACTAAAAATGCTGTGCTGTTGTTTTTTTTTTCTTTTTAATGGGAAAAAATAGGTGTTTTTTTTTGTGCGAGTGTATGTGTGTGTGAAAAGAATAGAAACTGAGGTCCTTTCTTGATCCTCTGCCACTCACTTTGCATGCAGCTCTTTGTTCTCATCTAGATACAAAAACCATTCCCATCATTTCATTATAATTCACTATTTTTCTTGGTTCTAGTAGTTCTCAAGGATTCCAGTCTTGTGAAATACTGTATAAAAATGAAGAAAGGCCTTCCAAAACATCCCTTACATTCAATTAAATGTTGATACGCTTTTTGTGTTAATATGTACTTTCCATCTTCAACCACCATCATATAAATCATTGCTTCAGCCAGCTGAAGTAAGCATGTGCCTTGGGATGTAATTTCCAAGCAGTCCTTCTCTGTACATTCCAGTCTTGATTTAATCCAGGTTTATTTCAGCTTTTCTTTAGCTGGTTGGGAACAGGTTTAAGTTCAACTGGACAAAGTCACCCTTAAACTGGACTGAGACTGTGCATATTAGCTGTTCTATTAATTAACCCAAATGGACTAATTCACTGAATGGATGCAGACTCTGTATGTAGAAATCTTCACTGGTGTTCATCATCTTTTCACATTTTTAGGGAATCTCTTCCTGCTCCCATGCTTGGCTATTTTCCACTGTTCCAAGACTGTAGCAGAATTTAAGTGATTGGGGTCTAAAAATTCAGAGAAAGCTATGTACAATCAAAATTTTAGTTGTTTTAACATTGATCGAGTCTCATCAGAGGGTAGTGCAGTGAATATTTTCAATGGGAGACTCTACAGCTCCCTATAGCTTTTGATACATCAATGAAATCTTACTTTCCTCCTCATCCAACTGTTGTAAGAAAAGTTGGTATGTTCAACAATTACTGAATACAGTAAATACAAAAAATTTTTGATGGAAATGCTGTTTTTAAAAAAGTAACTTTTTTTTCCCCCCCATATCTTTACAGATGCTTTGTTTCCATTTTGCTTGTGGAAAAATTAAGCATGAAAAAGAAAAGCCAAAAGCTGGGAGAAAACTGTCAGTATTTAGACAATGCCAAACAGAGTAACAATGTGTGCCAAAATAACAACAAAAAAGCAGCCCTCCTTTTTCCACACTCTCAGTCGATGCTGAATTTTCACTTTTCTCCACGAGTGTTTGTTTACAGAAGAATTTTCCTTTTCTCTCAGTGGCGCTGCAGAGTGGGCAGCCCTGTGCACAGCCGGCTCTCCAGCCACGGTGCTCAGCTGCTCCCTTTTTTTCCAGCTTGAGAAGGCTGGGGAAACAATTGTCAGAAAGTCAGCTGCGTTCACTGCCAGGGTTGGATTTTTGAACTAGTGACACAGGATCTGCAATTTATTATCAGTCTTCTGCATTCTCTTAGACACTGCACAGCAATTGTATTTTATAACTAGGTATAAAAAAAAAAAAAAAAAATCTGGGTAATTTAATAAGGACTTGGAAATTGCCAAATTACTTAGCTGGTCTGTCCAGCACAGCAGTCTGGAATGGAGAGGCCAGCACCTTACCCTTGGAAGGAAGAGGCAGAAATAAATCTGCAATGGGCAATTAGGAAACAGCCAGCCAGCTGGGAAGCTTCTGATTACCTCATTACTAAACACATGGCTGATGCTGCAAGAAAAGTCTTTTTTTTTTTTTCTAATTCATATGAAATAGCTTATTATACAGTATTATTGTGAACATTCTCCTTATTCATGTATATTTGAATCACATTAAATTGTTGACATCAATGATACCTTCTGGCAGTGCTTTGTATTGCGTAATGAATGCTGGGAAAACCAGGATTCCTACCATTTAATGAGAGTCATTATGTATTAATAATTAGGCAGATATTAATTACATTTAACAGCAAACATTTTTCTCGGAATCCAGTTGTGTATGTATAATGCTAAATGCACTGTGGGTGAAAGTGTGTGCAGCTCTCCTTGCACTCTGTTAAGAGTCAACACTAATGCTTCCTGCCTTGTAAATCTGCCCAGTTAGCTGTGTACCTGGGGAAAAGATCCTTGGCAATTTTAGGCATACTTTTTTGGAGGTCAGAGGATTATTACTTGCAGAAACAAGGTTCATAGAGCAAAAGAAAAACTGGTTTTGTTTTGGTTACTGTCTTTGGGCTCTCTAAAAAAGCTATTGCTGAGTTTGAAACAGACCCTTCAGAAGGCTGAGCATGGTCTCTTTTCACTACTGCAACCAATGGACTCATCAGGAATTACAGAAGTTGTATTTTCTTTGCTTCTGATTCCTCTTGTAATATCTCAGTTATCATGGATGTAGCTTTCCTTTCCGAAGATCCAGAAGACCAGGACATCTGGGCTAGCCTTGCAGAGAAAGCTGTCTTAAGAGATCTTGAGAAGGAGAACAGGGAATGCTTGTATAATGGTCTCCTCAAGCAGGTAGGAAGCCCTGACTCAGCTGACTAATCAGTAAGAAGTCTGTTGACAGATTTGAAAACAATTTGACTGAGCTATTGAAAGAGTGTGTCACAGATCACAATGACTGATGCAGAACAGCCTTGTAATTATTTGAACGTTAGTTTCCAGTAAGTCAAAGAAATGGGACCCCAGTGTTTATCACAATAATGAGATCTTCCTGCTATCCCTTCTTCTGGCAGAAATGTTTTTGTTGGTTTAGATGGAAATAAACCTGGATATTAACTCTGGTTTCTTCATTGTTGTTTTCTTCCCCTGTGTATTCTGGGCTTTATCCTATCTTCTCCTTCTACCAAAGCCATGGCCCTTGGTCCCCATTTTGAAACACACTCTAAATGAACTTTTGGCTTGGATGAATTTTTTAAAAAATGGAAGACAGCCCCTGTGGCAAGGAGGTATCCCCATGGACTGTTTGCTTAGGCCTGAAGCTAGCTTCAGGCTCAAGGGACAGTGCTGAGAAAAATGTAGAGGGAACTTCAAGTCTCCCAGTCTGCTGATGGCTATCACAAACACCAGCTGCTGGGAAAACCCCATTTCTCAGATTTTAACAGGCCACATTACCTTCCTCTGTTTCAGCTGGCACCAAGCTGAATCAATTCCTTTACTGCCAGACTTGTCTGAAATTCCTATATAAATTCCAGGTTTTGTCCTGGAGTTCTCAATATTCTTGTTCCCTTTAACCTTCAAATGTCTAACACAATCTTTTAATAGTCAAAACTATTGGCAAACACTTCTCAAATGCTAATTACCTTCAGAAGGATGGAATCCCAATTTCACCATTAAAACCTGGTCTGATTTCAGAGCTGGTCCTTCTCTGAGCAGAGGTTTGGGGCTGAGGACACTCAGTCTCTCTTCTAAACTGAGAAGTCCATGGAGAAACAAAAATAACCACAAAAAAAACTAGTGCAGAACTTCCACCCTTGTTGGGTTTGAGCTGCAAGTACTGATGAGTATTTAAACCAGATGTTTTGTTATCATAGAATCATAGAATGGCCTGGGCTGAAAAGGACCATTGTTCATAGATGCATTTTAGTGAGTCTGTACAGGACAGCCCTGCAGGTCTAGAACTACTTGTATGCAGTTTCTATGTTTGTTTGTTTGTTTTTTTTTATATGGAACTCAGCACTAGGAAACCTCAGATTACATATTTCTTCAAAGCACATTGTCTTTATTGTTTATTAAAGACAATTTTGCTACACAAATTAGAATTTAGTTGTTTTGTTTCCATAAGATGAGATGAATTGTTTGTGTTTTTTTTTTTCCACTCTTCTAGCCCACTCACCCTTAATTTTTGCCCCTGAGAGGCAAGGGCAGTTAGTTTATCTCTGTGGATGAGTAAGGAAAGAAGGTATGTGGTGGAGGAGTTGGTGGCATATTGCTGTGAGGCAGAGATGAGGCTGTTAACAAACTCAGATTGTGAGGGAATCACCACGTCCCTGAAGTTATTGTCCAATTGTTCTGACACTGAATGGCCTATCCATAAATTGCAGAGTGCAGTATTTATACGCGTTTTTATGAGGAACATGAATATCACCTTACATGGATGTTGCAATGCTTCTGCTCCTTCAAAAACCATCTTCCTGACCTAGTTCTCATTGCTGCTTTTCTTTGGGAGGCAACAGTCACGTGTATCAGGCTGCTGCCAGTTGCTGTGATGGATCTCTTGCTCCCTCCTAAACACTGGTTCTGTGTTGAGAGGCAGCAACTGTGCAGAGCCAGGGTGTACCAGTGGATAAGTCACTGTATTTCCTCTGCTTGTCTTCTGCCAGAGTGTGCTGTAGCCCTGGGTTTGCACCATGCAGAATAACGCATTACAAAGACTTTTTCTGATAGTCATTTCTGCGTGTGCCATGGTGACACTAAAGACTCTACTGAGCTGAAGTATTGAACAGTGGTCTGTAAGTACTTGAAAATCATTTACATTGGGAAATACCTGACAGCTGTGAATTAATTGCTGTGGACGAAAATTATTCAGGGTGTCATTCTGAATGTAATGTTGTAGGTTATATTAAACTTCTGGGAACATACTGACTTCACAGCTGCAAGACTACTTGAACCCTTTCAGATAATGCCCCTCATTCTTTAAAATGTGAAACTAATATTGAAGTGCACTGGGCAGCCTGGTTCATCATATTTCTGTGCAGGTATTTGCTCACAACCAGTGCCCTCTTTATGGCTGAAGACCCCCATCCTGCCCCACATCCTCATCCCATCCTGAGAATTCTGACTCTCTAGCAGCCATGGCATGAATGGCAAGAGAACAGGAGCAGCTAGCATGATAGCAGCTAGCTGCATGCATCCATCTTTTATAGACAGAAGTAAAAGTATCCTGGTAAGATGAACACTGCTCAACAGTGCGTGCTTTATCTCTAACAAACTACTCTCTGATTTTGGGATGGAGTGCAGAGTACTTGGGAGCTTGTAGGGAAATGCAACATTATTCATTCCCTTTAGGTAATGCTGTCCTGTGCACTTTTGCAGGGGTTTCCAGTTGACAGTTTTGCCATCTAATAGGTCAGATTATCCTCTGAAAAGGAAAAATAAATCTGCATAAATTGCTTTATTGTAGATTTTTTCAATAGAACTTTTTATTTCCTTTTCACGCAGCTATAGGCCAAAATAAATACACATGCACATATCCTCTCTCCTTATAATAGATAGAAAAGGGCTTGGAGGCTTCAAAGCAGAGCCATACCCCTATGAGAAAATAAAAATAATAACCCCAGAGTACAGAACATGTAGGATTCCAATATAAATGCCTATTTTCTTTTGATATCTTTTTATAATAGTGTTCAAGATTGAAAACATCTGTCACAGATGTAAAATTATCTTATATGTTTCACTTTGAAATGTTACCAGATTATTTACAATTTCGAGATAAGTGGTTAGTGACCGTATATTTTCTAGTCTCTGTGGAAAGGTAATTAAGCTGTTCAAATCACAAATGGAAAAGCACGGCGCAGAAAACTCCTGTGTTTCCTTTTCCCCTCTAGTGCCTTCCCCAGCCCTCCTTTTTTGCCTGCTCTTCAGCTCTTCACTTCTAATCCACCCTCACTTTTCCTGCTGCTCATTAAGAAAATAAAAATTTTCTGTTTGTATGAATTACTAAATGTGTACCTAAATTTAGAATGAAAATTTTGAAATGAAAAGCACTGATATCCTTTACCTTTTCTTACAGCTTTCATTAGTATCACTGGCTTATGAACCACTATAGGACAATCTTGTTTTTGTCTTTATTCCTCCTCCTGCTTACTCAGTAAAGACGTGAATTTATCTTGCTTCCTACTTTCAAATATAGGTATGGAAGCATCATTCCCCTATGGTGCTGTCACTTGCAAAAGCTTTTCTGTTCCCCTCATGTTCCCACTGTTCCAGAAAAGCATATTTCTGATCTTATGGATCTTATTTGCATTTTTTTTCTCCTTTCCAGACCGGAGAGCTATGCTTTGACTGTTGTCCTGTTATTCATGGACCATGTATGGAGGAGAGGGCTCCTGAAGTGCTGGCCCAACTGCAAAATGAGAGGAGAAGGAAGAGGAAAATTCACTTGGAGGTGGTCTGCAGATGAGCTTTTCCTATGAATGGAAACCAAATTTGACAGTAAATTCATGTCAGGTAAAGCAAATATTTTTCTTTGCCTCAGCAGATTATATTTCTTTGTTTTCCTTTAGACACAAAAGAACATAAAACTTTGACAGCCCTAAACAAAGCACTTATTTGAAGTCAAAGTTCATTTAGAGAATGTTGAAATTAAACAGTTACTATTTGATAATTAATTATCTGAGCTAGAACAATTAAATGAATTCAATCTATATGTTTCTGAAAGTACTGTAGAGTATGAATAAGTATTTTACAATCCTATGGAAGTCCCTTCTCCTCTCCTGTTTATTGAGAAAAAAGTTAGGGCTCTCATTTTACAGAGGAAAAGCCAGGGCAAAGGGAGCATAAGGGTCTAGTTTCAAGTCCTTTCTTCTCTGTCCTATATATTCATGCTGGTTCTTTACCAGGTTTGTAGTTCTGACCTCTGTGAAACATTCCTGCATGGCCAAGGGCATCCCCAGTTCAGCAACAGTGCAGCTGCAACACTGCCATCCAGGACATCATAGAACCATCTTTGTATCATTTGAGTTGGAACAGATCCTAAAAGGTCATCTAGTCCAATCCCCCTGCAATGAACAGGAACACCTAAGGCTACATAAGGTTGCACAGAGTCTGGTCCAGCCTGACCTTGAACATCTACAGGAACGGGGCATCCACCACATCTTTGAGCAACATACTCTAGTCCCTCACTGCCCTTATCGTAAAATCTGCTTAAGAGTCTACACCTTCTTTCTTACAGTCCTCCCTTTAGATACTGAAAGGTGACTATCGGATCATCTGCAGAGCCTTCTCTTCTTCAGAATGAGCAGCCTCAGCCCTCAGCCTGTCCTTGTAGAAGATGTGTTCCATCCCTTGGATCATTTCTGTGGCTCTCATCTGGATGCCCTCCAACAGGTCTTTCCTGTATTAAGGATTCCACATACTGACACAAGACCGCAAGTGAGGTCTCACAGCACAGAGTAGAACAGCAGAATCACCTCCCTCGCCCTGCTGGCCAGACTTTTTGATGCAGCCCAGGATCTGGTTGGCTTTCTGGGCTTAGAGAGCACACTGCTGGCTCATGTTCAGTTCGGCATTCATCACTTTCCCAAGGTTCTTTTCAGAAGGGCTGTGCTCAATCCTTTCATCCCCAGCTTTTATTGACTGCAGGGGTTGCCGATGACCCAGGTGGAAGGCCTTGCACTGTACCTTGTAGAACCTCATGAGGTTCTCCTTGGCCCACTTCTCTAGCTTGTCTAGGTCTCTTATAATGGCATCCCATTCCTTAGTGTGTTGACTGAACCACACAGTGTGGTGTCATCTGCAAACTGGCTGATGGTGCACTTGATCTCACTGCTGATGTGGCAGTGTGAAGTTGAGCATTAAGGCAGGATTCAAAGAAATAGGATGAATTAATGCCATGGTTATGTAGTTAGTGAAGTTGTCTGGAAGAAAGTAAAATATGCAAGGAAAAGCAAACCTGTGGTTTGAAGATATTCTTCTGGATGGAAAAGTCAGCAATCAGGAGGTGAGTGAGACTTGGGTTAGAGCACAAGTAGTTTTGAAGATGGGGCACTTGTCCTGGAATTGATGGCTGCAGACTAGTCCATGGAGGTAGCTTAACAAAAATAAATAACTGGGGAACAATCTTTCCAGCAGTATTATGAGAGCTGAAGGTGAGATGTGGTTTCAATTAGCAAATCTGGACCATTGCTATCCTCAAAACAGGAGATGGAAAAGGGTGTAGTTTGGCTATCTTGTGGCTGCCCAGATGATGAGAACAGTGTCATAGACAGGTTGGGTGGTGCAGGCAACTGGAAGATATTGAAGTGGTCTGCATAGGTGTGCTGAGCATTATCTATTGGTTGGAGCTGGAGCTCTTGGCTATGTGAAGCATTAATCATGCATGACCAGAGAGAAACGAGGAGTAAAGGGGTTTGAGAGGACAAATAAGAGCTCAAGTGACAAAACTAAGCTTCAACTGACCACTGCTTATCACAGGAGGAATCAGAGAATGTTTGACAATAAACGGAGCTTTAACAGAGACTTTGCCTTGGCAGAAGTCCTAAATTAGTGGTGAGCAAGTGAATGGACATACAGTCTGTAATGAGTCTATTCACAAGCCTCAAACAAAATAACTGTTCATTTTTCTCATTTCTTCTGCCTTTCTACTTCCTTATTTGTGTGCAACTCCAAGTGGAAATGTCAAATGGTGGTTTTCCAATGTTTCCAAGGGAGATAAAAAAGAAAAATAGCAGAATTAGCTTTGCTAATATTCTTGGCATGATGTTCCAGATAGATTTCTAGACCAAAAAGTGATTTTGATCTAGATATTTGGATACCTTCCAGACATCTGGACTTCCTGAAGTCAGCTTAGTTTTCATCTACATTTTTTGTTTTTCCTATCATACTATCAAAAGTACCGCAAAAATACTTAAGCACAGGAGGAACAAGCTTACAGGGAAATTTTCCAGGAATTAACTGTATGTATTTGGCTAGGTGCGGTTAAGGAAGTGTGATGAGGATTATCTTCTAGGCATTCTGTCCCTTCAGAAGAAAAGTGAAACATCTGTGGGGCAAAACCAGTATGTAATTAGAAGTAATGGAGTCCTGCTAAGGCTCAGGCTGTGGCTCTTGGTTCTATTCTGGTTCCTAAAGTTTTTACTTGCGGTCTGTGGAGAGCTGACAGGATATGTCTCTGACTCCTTTTTTTTTCCAATCTATTTATTGTCTAGGAAGAGCAGCTGGAAATTTTCTTTGTACATTCATTATAAGCTGCATCTACACAAGAAGATCAGCTAGATCAGTTGTGACTGCAAGTTATAGTCATCAGCGCTTCGTATCTGCATAGTAATAATGGAGCAATTTTATAAGGAAGATTACAGTAAGAGGACAATAATAGGAAGTAGAGTGGCATCAGCAAAATGGACATCAGCAGAGACAGGTTAAAAAAAAAAAAGGGAAAGATATATGCAGAGAAGGAGGGACAACAGGGTGTGGGGACTGTGTCGAGCAAAGGCATCCCAGAATCTGGTGCTCTGTTATGCTCTGATGTGCAAAGAAGTAAATAGGGCTTCACTTGACATGAGGATTGAGATACTGAAAGGCAAAATCCCTATCAGATCTATATAATCTTTTTTGCCATCTTGGTTTTTCAGTGGTTGCCTGAAATACAAACTTTATATCTGGTTCGTGTGCTTCTTCATGTATTTATGGTACTACACAAATTTTAGGGACAAGGCTTCCTCTCTGTATGTGCAAATTATGTGTCCCTTTCAGGTTGTAATTGGGACCTTGGCTTCTTTTGTGGAACACTGTGTGCTTTGTGACTTTTTCTAATGCTTGGGTTTTTCCTTTTTTACAATGATCATAACTTGCGTAAGACTGTTATTCATAGCTCAAGTAGAATGAGGATCATACAAAATACCTGTCATCTTGATGATGTAATTGTTCAACTGAAGAAGCGTTACTCATGGCATTACGTACAGACAGAGGTCTATAGCATCTCAAAGGTTTTGACAGTGCACATTCACAAACTGATACTGAAGTGGATGCAGGTGCTTTCTGCACTCCTTTTGAGCTCATAGAGAAACATTTTAGGTGAACAAAGATAGCAGTCAGATCTCTGTCAGCACAACAGACCTAGAAAACAGCTGAACTTTTTTTCTCTGTGAAGAAAAGAAAGGAAAGGAAAGGACACTATAAGCACCAGGACACTAGTCTTGGGCATATATATGAAGGGAGTATACGAGTTTTGACTCAAATTTTCAGGGGTTTGGAAGGCTTTGTGTGAAAATGCAAAGTATACCTTTGGGAGTCTGAAGGCAGGCTTACCTGAAGTATATACTAAGAAGCTAAAAATCTGAAGCAGGCAGAAATTGTTGAAATTTTGAAATTTTAACTCCTGTATAATTGAAAATACGAATAGTTAGTACAGGAATTATCACAATGCCAAGACTACCACTTGGAATGATGGAGGAGCAGAGATAATTCAGTTATTCTGAAGATCAGAAAAGTAAAAGAAAGGAAATGAGATGTTGCCTACAGTCTTTTAATTATCTATCATCATCTATATGTCTGAAATGCCATACTTTAAACACTGTCAAGAATTAAAAATAATATGATAATCAAAAATTTTCCTGAAATTCCACCTCCTTTTGAATATATTTACCTAACCCTCAAATAGTAGCTCTGATATTTTACATTGCCTGAAGAAATTTGCTTCATTTACTGGACATGGATCTTACATTGTAACTTGAGAACTTCCCCACAACCACCCCTACCACATCCCATTTGTTAGTAAGAGCCAGGATGAAAAGTATAATGTGGTATTATTTTTAACTCTTTTAATCTGACACGGCTTGTGTATATTTGTGTGTATCCGTGTTCACATTTATATGGATTTATTTCTCTACAAAAATAAATATACGCTACTAAAATTTTGAAGCAATCAACCAAAATGCAACTGTGATAGCAGCAATTCTCTTATGAAGTGAAGCATGTTGAATGGTTACTGCAGGATATTTTTAATGTGGGGTGTAACGGATGAACTGTAAAGTTTTTGAACTGTAAACAGGGAAATTATTAGCTCTACAAAAATCTCACTTTTCAGTTTGTATCTAGATGTTACAGTGGACATTGAAATTTCTTCTTGAAGTATTCCCTAAGCCTGTCAGTTTGCTGTCTAATCCCAGTGGTTTGCAATGTCAATATAAATCAAACTTAACACCCATAATTCTTCTTAAGCTCCTAACAGCAGTATCCAAGCACAGAGCTGGGGTCTTTAACTGGGCTTAGAAAGAAGTTAGTTACACTACCTCAAAACATTTTGAAATATCCTACTCATCTAAATTCCTTTAGCATCTCACTTGTTAGTTGAAAGTTTCCTAGATGTCTTATGTTTCACTTCTTTTCATCCATGGCATGCCATAACTTTAGCAGAGAAGAGAAGTTTAAAACTGAGCAGATATTCAAGCATACTGGAACAAAGAGCTAGGTGTCTGCCAACAGGAGAGCTCAACACTAAAGGTGTTCATTGGGCACACCTAATTTGAATCAAAAGGATAACATTATGTTATCATTAAATGTGTTGTAGCCAGCAGTTCATTCTAGAAGCAATAGGAGAATGATGGACGGAGGTGAGCAAGGGGAGGAGGATATGGCTATAGACAGGATGAAAGGCAATGGGACTCCTGTCTCTACTCCCAGAATAGTCTGTGCATTTCTAGTTAAATTGATAGATGAAGTAGTGAGGCAGTGAATAGTGATGGGTCACTGGCTTCATAGGAGAGCAGCCTGACTACATGATCACAGAGTAAAGATGCCTGCCCTGGTTTCTTTCTGGGCTGATAGTACTGCCTCATACTACAAATGATGAGCTAGTTTCAGAAATGTGATGTGTCCGGTGTGCTGATTGGACTAGATGGAAGATCTGTGTCAGTACTCCTTAGGGAACAGTAAGAATTGGTTTCATGTCTTCCATTTTCTGTTGTCTAGCATGAGGCCACCAATATTCTGAAAGAAAAACACTCTGACAGTACTGGTGTAGGCATCTTACTTTTAGACTTGAGAAAGCAGTGCATGGGCCTGCTGGTCAACTGTGGGAAGCTGTGAGGAATGAGATAGTTGCCTGCTTGCCAAGGTGAGGTATTTTGGACTCCCTTCTGACATGCCACAACATTATAGGGGTGCAGAGACAGGTCTGGTAACTGCTGTACAGCATGCGTGTACCACAAGCATAGCTGTAAGATGCCTAACAGCTACTAGATCGATGCTAAATATGCTAAATGGAAATCGCTGAGAAAAGAAATCAGAGATCAGCTAAACTGAAATTGTCAAATTGACTTCATTTGAGCCAGGAGACCACATAGGTTCAAGCCAACTTTCTTCTTGGCTTCCAACACTTTTCACAGGAGAGCTCTAATACTTAATCTTTCCATGAAAACTTACTTTGTTTCTTCCATTCTCAGCTATATTCTCCTGATAATGGAGTTGGTGGCTTAGAAGTCAAAATAACACTGGGTGTATGTGTGTGCATGTGGAGAGAATCTGTGCTTTGCAACTATTTTTTAGTTTAATTTTTGCAGCTGGAAAGTCAGGTTGAAGTAACCAGCCAGCTGTCTTCAAGGCAGTCAACATTAACTGCTCAGATGTTAAGACTTCCTCTCCTAGATGCTTATTTCTTTTCATTGCAAAGGGATGGATAAAATACATTGATCTTGTTTTAATGAAACAACACTGCGTGTAGAGACTAGACATACCAAAATTTGCAAACGGCTTACAATGTGACATCTACCCACCACTGAAGATAGGAAGTCAGCATGACTGTAAATGGGTCAATTTGGCAAAATATGCATGTAGAAGGCTTCTGGTTTTTGTTCTCACTGTGCTTTTTATTTATTTATTTATTTTTTTCCCTACCAGTGGACAATGTTCATGAGTGAACAGCAATCATTCTCAGCCTGTATCTTCAATAGCAATACATATAAAATGGCACTGCTCCAAGGTGCTTCTTGAAGCTAAGCTGAAGGAAATGAGTATGAGTAATCCCTCTCAAGGCTTTATGGCTAAAAGATGAATTAAAATTGTGGTTGCATATAGTACTCTGAATAAATAACATCTAATTACTGAACCTTGGAGGCTCCTTTGGTCTGAGTAAAAAATTTTTCAGAGAAACTCAAGTCTTCTTTTCATCAGTCTTGGAGGATTCTGAAAACTGGCCTGTATCAACATAAAGGAATACTCTCAGCTTCAACAGCACTGTAGGTATCTCTGATGATCTCCAAATGATGTTCAGCAACCTTCTCATATATCCTAAAAGCAAACTAGCTTGATGGGAATAGCAGACCTTTTGGCCAATTGACAGATGCTTTCTTTAGAAAGACATAGGGAAAATCCAGTGGGAGAGAATTTATAGAACAATCAGGCCAATTCATTTGGACTAATCTTTCCACACAAGTTTTTTGTTTTTCAATGTTTCTAAACCTATTTGTCTTTGAAATATAAGTTTTTGTTTTATGGTACTGAATTTATAGAAAATCTTTGCTTCTTACTGCAGTAAAGGTGTAATTATCAAATCAGGCTTTAATTCCAGACACAACATAACAAATTGGATGTTCGTTTGTTTTACATGCACAGAACTGGCACTCATTTACAAGAGAAAATGAACACTAGCTGGAACCAGAAACAAATGCAATTTTAGTTCATCTTGGAGTTTTCTTGAGTATTTTGTGCAGTCAGAGCTTGGGTCTGCAACTTCAGACTCATGAAAATATGTGGGCCATGGGCTGACCACTGAGCATCACAGCTGCCAGTGAAAGGTCCAGGTTTTCAAATTTGCCTTGTAGTCTTAAAATGCAAAAAACACCTTCACTGACTTTTAAAAGCATCCTAGCTCATTGGTGTCGTTAATTCTAAGTTGCAATCAGAATTTGTGAGTGGCATATTTGTAAATCTCGCCAGATACTGCTGGCATTTTCAGACACCAAAATGTACTTGAAAGCCTGTCTTTGATTCTTCCCATAAGCTCTTGATTATGAAGGTTGGCAGATCACTTAGGAACACTGTGGGCATTTTGAGTGCTATGTGGATTTTGTAAAAAAAAATTGAGAAGTCTTGGTTTTGACACTATTCTAGTTGCTCCTATTTTGTTATAAAGTACTACATGGTGAATAATTTGCAGTTCCAAAAGTTTGAATAAGTGGAGCTAAACCCTGCCTGATCAGTTGCCTTACTTACATAAACCATTAGACTTCCTTGCATCTTGAACTTGGTCTTTGAATTCTGCTCCAGTCTTACCTTTAACACTCGCAGGTGTCATGTCTAACACATACCAGTGCTAGTGGACATGCACTTCTTGTTCTTGTTATTTAATATTATTAGACATCAAGCTGTTTTTAAGTAAATCACTGAGCTACAGAAGGATCCCAAAGAATACAGGGGAACAGAAGTTATTTACAACAAATCCACATATTTTTTCTTTTTTTTTTTTTTCCAGGTAGTTTAATTTTACAGGCTGATATCCATCACTTGAAGTACTGTCTCTGCACCATGCTTTTCTGGGTGAAACAGATTCCTCTCCATCTTTGCATGCCCCAATTCCAACACCAGGCGTGCATCACCTAGCTGTTATGCATGTCTTGTTCCTCTGACATTTAGTTCTCATTTTTCTGGTGAGTCTCACAAGAAAGACGCAGGATAAAGTTGCACAGCCTGTGCAGAAGCAAACCATGCCACTGTCCATTTTGGACTACCTCCATTGTATAAATCCCTCAAAGGCAGCCATGAATGAATGAATCCACTTCTAGAAACAACGGAGGACTCAAAGGATGACCAAACAAGCAGCAGTAAAGTTAGGAGAACTGGGAAAGTGTTGCATATGAAGGAGACATGTGATAAAGAAAAGATGAGGCCATGGCTTCACGTTCTGGAAGAGTTTCAACTTTCCACACTTCAGCAGGGCTGAGTGCCAAAACATCACAGGTGTTTGCTCTGTGCAGTTGACAAGAAGGGGTTTGAGGTTTGAGTTGCTCAGAGACTGCCACAAAGCTGCAAAGGAACTTGGCCCTTAGGTGCACCTTTGAATTGTTATTATGTTAATATTCTTTCTTAACATTGTCAGAGAAACCAACATTTTTCCCATGAGAAGTTCTGTGTCTTTCACTTCACTGTAATCTGGCCAGTACTGTTGCTGTTGGAAAGGTGAATAAAGGAAGTGAGCTATCCAAAGAGCTCTGGCAATATATGTACATATATTACTGGTCCACCACATGGATTTTTTTTTAAATCTTCAGGGTCTCAGGAAATACTTATGCATCAGAAAACAGATGTGACCATGACCATAAATGGCTAGAATTAAGTGAGAGTTATACAAAAGTTGCTTTTCACTGAAGTATGTTTTTCGGATCATAATTTGGATGCAGATAAGACACATTCAGGGCTTTCTTTCCCTCTTAATCTCTCTTCTATTTTTTATTTGTTTGCTTATTTGTTTGAAACATTTTTCTTTCCTTTCCTGTTGCCCAAAGATGCTCCACTTGCACGAGCAGAGTTTCATATTTTAAATGACAGAGATAGAAAAATGTTTCCCAGCCTAAGGCTCAAGCCCAGGCCCTGGGAATAAATCATAGAGCTAACAACAGTGTTTTAGGGATTTGAGAGCTGAGACTTTTAAATAAGATTTCATGGAATGGAGTTCTACTGGTTCATTGACTCATCTAAAATTAAATGGAGAGTTTCAAATAAAAACTACTGTGCTAGTAAAACCCAGTGAGAACAGAGAAAATATGCAGGTTGAATAGGATTACTCTAACAAATGTTTCCAGTTAATTCTCCAGAATGCTCCATATTTTCAGCTAGCTAGATGACTTAGAACAGGCCTGGGCTTCCAAGTCTCATCATCTGTGGGAGCACGCGGAAGGAATTCTTAAGTCTCAAGTACAGTTGGCCTCAGTCAGAAGTCTATTTTCAGAACAGGGCTCAGAAAATCTATTCATGATATTTCAATTTTGAATTCTGGAAAAATCCATGGTTGAAATTATCGTAAAAAAAAAAAAAAAAAGCTTCTGTTTTTAGTTTGGGATATCTAAGTTTTGAGTTAATTCTGAAAATATCCAGTTTTAAATCTTCAAAAACCAGTGGTCTGATTTTTACCTGCTGCAAGTTTTGAATGATACAGTGAAAGAAGCAGAATCTTTCTGGAGGAGGAGGAGAAATCAGGCCCAAATCTGCGCTGGTAAGTACATGTATGAACTGATGCAAGAAACTGAACATTTAAGCTGTATATATTCGAGAGCACTGACATCCACTTAACACATGATTTCAGGACTCTATAGCGCCTAACTCTTTCTAAGGATTCCTCCTGTATCTCATCTTACTTTTTTCTTCCATGGCAATTTTGACAGGGAATACATCATATCTATGTTTGGGAAGAGTTTTATAAATTTACAGCACTATATAAATCTTTTATAATAATCCAAATGTAAACCTTTACTAGCTACAGTAACACAAATGGAAAATTCTTTGTTCATTTCTCAATGACTAAGTACTGCCTTTTGTGTTGTATTTATAGGAAGTTTCTTTTTGTGTATTTTACTGTAGATGCTATTCTTAGAGTTGGAGTTAGGAAAAGCACCAATTCAATACACATCTTTTACTTTACTTGAAGGGCAATGAACTTTTAATAGTTATGATGCATTCTTCAAGCAGACAGTAAGCAAGAAGGGCCTTTAACATTACGTATGGGACAATAAGAAGTATTTTGTCTGTTCTGGAGTATATGGCGCCTACTTCCATACCTACTGTAATTATTTTATGGGATCCCTGGATTTTTCAAGCCTCCTCAATTTGTGAGTATTCTCAGCAGCTAATCTCCGATAATTATTTAGCCTGTAGACCAGGATACCCTTCTGCCAGGAGAGTCTGAGCCAGTACATCTGACCTTGATTTGAGAAATCAGAAAAGGTGTCCTTGGGCTACTGTCTTTATATGGCAGCCTTTCCCTCCAGACAGAGCATCCCTGCACACTAGTCTACCATAGGTTGAGCAAGAGAAGTTATACTGCTGTGTGGAAGTCTGCATCTTCTCATAGCCAAAAAGGATGCTGTGCTTAGCCTCAGATGGCTCTGAATGTGAATAGCCAGATTTTCTATTTTTCTTGCCTCAATTTTGTACAAGCTTGTGCAGGGTATGATGTAGTGGAAATCACATACAATAAATCAAGATAAATTCCCTTGTAAAACCAACATGCAGACATACATCTCTTCCTGTATTATTGCTGAGGTTCCTATTGAGGTTTCCTGCTTATAATTTATTTCACATAAGCTGATTAAAAAGTCATTAAAAAACAATCAAATATTTCCATAGCTGGAACAGGATTACAAAGATGGAGCAATTATTCATTTGCCATCTTGCTGTGTTAATGGAGCAGCTGCTGCCACCACTCTTTTAACACTGCTGATCATTCTTGCCCAAGCTTATCTTCACTGAAAATAAATGTTTTGCTTTTCAGGTCAAGATGACTAACTGAGCCTGCTTGAGACAATGTGCATGTCGTTCTTGCTTGTCTACATACATAAATTCATTATATTCTAGTAATACTACTTAGAAGAGAACTTCAGAGACCATCAAATTCAAACTCCTGCTCAAAATGAGAATATTGTCCAACACAAGACAGGCTCAGCCATGGATTTGTCCAGCCAAGTCTTGAAAACCTCCAAGGATGGAGATGCAACAGTGTTTCTGGACAGTCATTTCTAGCCCTGTGCCATGCTCCTACTGTAGAAGTTCATGACAACTTAAACTTTTTCTTTGTTTTTGTGAAACTAGCTGTAGTAGTTAAAATGACCAAAGGATTAGATTCTATTGCAAGTTAGATCTCTTTCTATAAAAACAATGTTTATTTTGCACTGATAGCAAGGAGTGGTGCCATTACGTAAAAGAATTTAGAGGACTAGAGTTAACTTCAATAGAATACTGACTTGCTAAGATGTTTGCTATTTCAGATGAAGTGTAAATATCTGGGGTGAGGGATAGCAGCACTCAGAGTAGATGAGACAATACCAGGAAGCTGATTTTTTCTTCGGAGGTGATAGTATCAGTTGGAGTGTCCAAACAGAAGATAGAAAGGGATTGTGTGACACTGTATGACAAGGTTTTTGCATATTCAATAAATAGGTATGCACGGAAAAAGAGGGAGAAATAGTGAACACCTCTGTTAAAAGTAACAATTCTGTTCATTCAGAACAACAAAAAAAACAACCCTGGAAGTACCAGGCAAGTGTGAAATAAAGCCATTTTGCTACCTCACAACTTCTCCTACCTGTAAAAATGTTAAGTGCTAGCAGAGTTGAGTTGTTGCCACGTTTCTGTTCTATCTGTAGAACTAGAATTGCTTAATGTCTTAAGTCTAACAGAACAGGAAAGTTAAAATTATCTTCCAAATGATCAGTTACGCCCACATGCTGTCTTTCTCTTAATGGTAAGTTATCTAGAGAAGGATTTCTTGCAGAAAATTGTTTGAGAAGGTAACATTAGAGAAGCTGGAACAATAAGCCTACCAGGAGGCTGTCTTCTTGTTTGTTAGAGCAGAGGCAGCATGTGCTGATGTGCTGCTCAGAGTCCAGTGCTGGTTAAGCTGATGGGAAGCAGATGGAAAGAAATGCGCAGAAATCCAATGCTCACCTCTGCCTTACACTATAGTCAGCATGGTTGCTCAGTGGGGAGAGGAATGTTTGCAAGGACTGCATGTTCTAAGAAACTCAGATCTCCTTGGGCTTTCCATTATTATCGGCTTTCCAGCTGATTATTATGGCTGGAGCATTACACTGTCTCCCCTCAGCAGCTGTTCAGAGAGAGCCGCTACCTGCTCAGGAGTCTTGGCAACACGCGTATGCCTCCTTTCTGCAAATACCTCCTAGCAGCTGTGTCAGAGAGCCTCCAAGGCCTCTGTGAACTCATGCTGTGGGGTCAGCACTGAACAGCACGTTCTGGAGAGTGCCGGCTTCTTTCCTCTGCACGGCCTCTTGGCCCTGCCTGCAGCTCTGCGGGTAGGAGTCGGACTGGTGTGGTATTGTTCCTGTGCTTGGCACAGGCATGCTGCATAATGTGATAATCCCTGTGGGTCAAATCTGGACTGTCCTTGGCCAAAAAGCTGCACTTGGAGGTAAACTTCTGACCTCATGTCTTTTTTTTTTTTCCTAAAAAAATAACCAAAACCATTTTGGAAAGAAGTGATTGCTATCCTTTCATAAGCCATTCCTCAACCCAAGGATCTGATTCTCCTGTGTGCTACTGTGGTTTATAAAAGAAACAGAGAGCAATTCACATGGCCAAGAAACTCCAGCAAAAACAATCACAGAGGCACCGCACTGAGGCAACGGAATTCTTCTGAAAAAGATCTTTTTGTAAGGTCCAATAATACTGTGAAGTCCTACTCACACTTCAGCTCTGGCCAAGAGAAATGGCATTGCTTCTTGCACATTAATTATCTGAGCAAACCACAGAGCACAGGGCAATTATCAAAAACGAAACAATTTTTTTTAAGAAAAAAGTCTGTACTTGAGGTGTTGTTGAACTAGCAATCGATGATAATTAGCATTTCTAGAGAGAGTTTTTAAGCATTCCACAATTCAGTGCTAGCTTGCATAGAATAACTATGTGGCTACATGCAACACTTCATCCTTAGCTTGTGGGCTTGGGCACCAGTGCAGCGTGGTGAAGGAGTGTGCACAAATAAAGAACTTCTGTTTTGTAGACTACAGCTGTGAAAGCTGTAGTCTAATAAGTATTGCTATCTCCCCAAACAATAAAAATTGCATTGAAAACGGGGAAAAAAGTAAAATTGTGCTCATGTAGCAATGCAGACTGTACATTTAGAGAGAGGAAGAACTGCAAAGAAAGCGAAATCTAGGTATTACTCAGTATCCTAATGTGCTATCCTAATGCTTTCTTACATGTAAGAGTCAAGAGGATAGCAGATTTGGCTTACTGTCCACAGAATACTATCTCCAAATTTTTAAGCATCCTTCACTTCACTTCCTGTTTTTCATGTTATAATTTTAATATGCCTATAATCGTAGCTGCAACTCCTTATGGATTCAAGTGAGGTTACACAGACAGCTACCAGCCTGATTTGCTGCAATCAAGTAATCGATCATTTGCAGAGTATATCCTCATTTGCACCCAGTAATTGTGTTGAAAGTTATTTGCAAATGCAGAAGTCTGTGATTTAAGAGTTGTGTCCTGAATGTGCTTTAAAAAAATTGAAGAATGTGATTTAAGATCCATATGATTTCCATTTCAGAGGGGGTTATCCCTGCAGATGTTAAAGGTGGAGAACCACATTGCAGCAGCATGGGTTGACTTTTAATTTATTTCCCATTGAGACTGAAACCTTATATCATATAGACTGAGACAAGAGAGAGGAGTCATCAGTGGCACTGGCCAGTGTTCCCTATCCTCTATCCTTATCCTTATTTATCCTTATCCTCTATTAGATTAGAGGAGGTCCATCTCCCCTCTCCCATCCCTGGTTTGTGAGGCAATTTCCACGTGTATTCCCCACACATTTCTTATGAGAGGATCAGCGCTGCTGGTCTGTGTTGGCCAAATACCAAATGGAAACCAGCAGAAGAGATGGGGCTATTCACAAGCAATGGCTTTCCCACTCCTTCAAATGACAACTAGCAACCATGCTGTCCATGGTGAGCCTGCTCCCTGCTGATCTTGCTGTCTGAGCTCTGGCTTTGGGCTGTAGGACCCTGCTGGACATAGCTGTATGCTTTGGGTATTGCATCACTAGTAGAACTCCTTCTCCTCTCCCTCCCCACCTGCCCCATGGTTTTCACACTGGAAATTACGCCACAGACTTTTTGAGCTTAGGCACATCCAGATTGGTGCTTTTCATGATGGTTTCTCCATACATGTGCTTATCTCTGTGGGGACACAGCAGAGAGCAAAGATACCTAGTCGTGTCCAGGATTTCATATATCTGGGGACTCAGTCACACTAAGAAATTTGATAGAACAGAGCATATGGTACTTTTAAACAGCCTGAACTATTGCTTACATCACTGGGGACAGTTGTCCTGTCACGCTGGTTTGAGCAAAAAGCACTGCAGTGCAGAAGACACCACGTGGGTCTGGTCTGCTGACCATGTACACAGGACACCAGAACTTTTGCACTGCTAGCCTGCAAAGGATTCCAGCAATCACTGAGTCAAGCTAGAAGCACCCATGTACAACTCAGAGAAACCACTACAGGCAAAGAGACAAAGAGCAATCTGACTTGAGAGGAGAATTCAGATGAGATTCCCAGGTCTGGATGTTGATGCTCATGTGGTGCCCCTGTGGCATCTCTACTGGTGGTAGGCCCTGCTGCAGAGCTTGGCCTTGGTGCTAAACATCTCATATATCTGCAGCTCCCAGACAGCCAGACAGACCCCCACTGCAAGGGAACAACCTGGGCAGCCACGTTCTTCTCTGCCAATCTGTCTGGTTTGGCCTCTCCTTCCTGCTGCTCAGTCTTCCTTCCTTTCTACACCTCCAGTTCTGAGATATTTCTCACTTTACTTTGATCTTCTTCTCCTCTGTCCACTGTGGCACTGAGGGCCAGTAGGACATCCACATGGTTGGATTAAAGTTGGGTTTCCTCTTTCTGATGCTAACCCACAAGGGTTTTAAAAACATGTCACTCAGTAACCAGCCCAGCAGCACAGACATTTGCCAACATTTGATTTCCAATATTAGGAAAGCAGTAGTATTGGGTTTGAACATGCCTCCTGCAGTGAGAGTCACAGATAGGCTTTAAACATCAGCCGCATGCACCACAACAGATGGAGCACAATGATGCTGCCCATCATTTAGCTTGCTTGGCACACATGGAAGCCAGGCAGACCAGAATCAAGCTCTGCCACAGAACAAGAATGCCACACAGGGGAACCAGTTGGTTCTTCTGCATTGTCAGCACTGGAAGGTCTGTGAGAAAGATTGTCTATTGTTCTAATTTCCCACAAGCAATCCTAACTCCAGCCTACCTAACAAAGAGGCAGCTGAGTTATGTGTTCACTGCCCTGAAGATGAAGACTGTTAATAAGTACCTCTGGTCCTAAGGACTGCCCTTGAGGAACTGGTATGCAGAGAGGCAGGAGCCTGACGTTTGTAGGATGGGAAAAGAAGTTCTGGAGCTGAAATTTACAGTGTTTTCTTCAGGAGAAAGCAAGCCACATGTGCAGTGTGATCAGGTGCTATTCTTGCTCATCTGTGGGAGGATGAGTAGGCACAAGCAAGTGCAGGGAGTTGGGATGCTCTGCAGGCATACCTTCCTGCATGACTACTGCTCACTTCCCTGCTAGGAGGTAAAGCTGTGCTGAACCCTGCTTTTTGTTGTCCGTATGTGTTGAGGGAGGTGGGGAGGGCTGCATGGTTGCTGACTGGTAAACCATGTAGCAGACAGCAAGCAGGAAAAAGGTGCTGTCAGCACTCAACCCTTACTCATATCTCATGCCAGCAGGAGAGATGATGGGCAGTGCCAGACTGTGGTAGTGCCTGGTTTAACCCCTTCACTGCCAGGGACTGCACTGGCCTTGCACACTCATGATGCCTTCTGTCATGCAGTCCGTCTCTCCAGGCCACCTCTCTAGGCTTGTGACTTGTCCCAGCCTGCTCTCAGGATCCATGTGTGCACCTAGAGTCCTGCTCCCCCATGCCACCACACCATTGTTGTAGGGTCATTTTCAGTCTTCCTATTCATGTATTCAAGACAAGGTTGTTGATACCCAGTCAGCATTTACAGCATTTCCAGAGTCTATTCCTGTTATGGGCAGGTCTGCAGTTTTTATTCCTGGATTATCAAAAAACTGTGGCATTTTGATTTAATTTTAGACTACCTTCTGTTAACTTTTAATTGCCTAAATCTAAGACAGGGAATGTAAAACTACCCCAATTCTTTCAAATTCTCAGCATAGAACAATGATTTAGCGGCTGTGAAAAATCATTCTTATCACAGCAGAGTGATTTCTCTACTTAATCCCATTCTCCTTATTCATGATTAAAAAACTGTTTAATAATGAATTTTCATTTTCAAGAAGTTCAAACTTGTCTTCAGAACTGTGCTTGAAGTTGGAACTCTGTAAAACAAATCTCAGCTTGGAAACAATCATTTGTACAAAACTGCAAAGAAAATCAGTTGGCTGAAGGCCAAAGCTTGTATAAGAATACGTTCTACTTCCACTATTTAAAAGAATAATCTAAATAGTGCTTACATATAGTTCATCATCTCCCTGTAATTTAAGGCTAACTGTAGACCTATAAATAAAAGAAATTTCTTTGGAGCTACTTCACTGTACAGCAAACACAGTTTGTATGACAAAAAAAAAAATGGAAAAGACTAGTATATATGCTAAATAAATTGTTTCAGTTATATTTAAAGATCCCCTCCACCACCAGAGTATGCTTCTGAGTAGAAGTGGTGTGGAACAAGATGGCTGGTGCAGATGAGGTTATAGATATGAATGTTAGTGTAATATAACCTAGATATATAGAGTCAAAGTTTATGGCTTTTTTATTGTTACATTCTGTGACTACTTCAACTAAATATCTCCTACATAAAATGAAAATCAAACTGGCTTCTCCCATTACCATTCAAGCAGAAATTTTTTGTTCTTAGAAGTAAGAACATAACAAACCATTTTGGTGGATCAGGCCTTAGATGTCTCAGGACTTTAAATTTGTCACATAAATGGAAAATAGAGAGGGAGATGATTCACCACAGGAGTCCAAGAATGCTCTAGAAGGTCTGCTGCAGCTCTGAATTAAGTGTAGAAATGATTATAGCTCCACAGAACACAGATCTGTTGTTGAAGTAACTTCTTGAGTAACAGAATAATGACAAAAAAAAAAAAAAAAAAAAAGAAGAAGGCTTGACTGGACCACCATCCTCATTATCTCACCGGTGTGGAAACATTTTTTGCCTTCTGTAAACACAGATGCTTAGTATCTTAAGTTCTGTACACGGGCCACATGCAGCACAGGCTAGCAATGATGGTGCTGACTCCAGCTAATGACCCAGCTTACAAGAAATATCAGTCTTCAGTAAGTCCACAGTGAATGGCAATCTCATGTGAAGAAGTATGGAGCTTGTGGTCACCGCAGATGGTTCCCTGGCTGTGAAACCTCCCATGCACAAAGGTCTCCTGAACACACTGTGGTGGAAAGATGCTTTGCTGGAGCCTTTTGGGGTGAGTTGGATCACATAGGGATTTGTCATCTAGTTCCTCTAGCCATAGATAAGTGTTCAGAAAAATACCTTGAATACCAAAGGAGCACATTTCCTTACAGTTATTTGCTTTGAAAGGTTGGCCTCATTTTTTTCTAATGCTTCTTTCTTTCTTTTGTTTTATAATCACTGTATTTCTTCAAGAGAAAGACAGGGGACAGGCCTGTGCAGAGGGAGAATGTGATCAGCAATCAAAAGAGGCTCCTGAGTCTGGTAGGATTTAAGGCATGTTCCTGATAGCTGTTTGTTTTTTAGTTGCCCAAAAGGGCATTCCTCATAAAGCTTGGGATTAAAGCATAAAACCTGGGCAAGATACACTGCCCATATTTTTTAGCACGTCTCCCATTCTGCTCTCCCCCTCTGCACCTTGGGACCTCATCAGGCCTGTTGCAGCTGGTTGTTTCCATGGGGAGCCTCCAGTTGCTTGGTCAGTGGCATGGCCAGTGCCATTCAGCCACAGGGGGATAGAAGGCTCAGGGGAGATGGAGTGGGTTTGTGTGGGTCTGCATCCACTCAGTGCTTATGTGGAGGGGCTGTGAGCTGGGGACAGCTTTGGCAGCGCCGTTTTCAGGCAAGAGCATCTTTCTTTCCCTCTGCATGTTAGAGTGTCTGCTTCAAGAAACAAATAATAAAGCTGTCAGCTCGAGATTCCTGGTACTTATCAGCCTGTGCCCAGACAGCTGAGAATATTCTTTGGGAAGATAAAAGAATTTCACTTTATTTACAGAATGAGCCCTGTTTCTCCTCCCAGGTTTAAGGCAGATGTTACTTTTGTTGGCTTTCTACCAGTCCTGGATCCCAGGTCTGCAAAAAGGAGAAGCCCATGGTCTGAAGAAGCATCCTGCCTAAGATCCTGCCTAAGCTCAATCAGGAATTTAAGGAGTTGCTTCTTTCAGGTGGGCACTTAGCAATGGCAGAGGCAGGGCTGCTCAGTAGCCCTGTAAATCTACTTCACTGGCACACTTCATGTCTCTCTAAGCTTTGCAGATTTCACATGCCCTCCAAGGGCACCTTTCTTCCTCCTTCCTATCGTTGCACACAGAAAATGGACACAGCGGAGTTTTCTCTTTGAACTTATTTTTCCTTCCAGTGAAACAGCAGTGAGCATATCATTCAGCCAGAGTTGGATGGCTGAATGTCCCCTGGCCTGGGAAAATCGTCAGCTCTCAGGATCATGGGCTCTGGCCACTTTTGTGATGAACTCTCTCAAACACTTTTCCATCTGTGAATATGCAGCCTTTGTTTCTCCATCTTTGAATAATGCTTTGCATAATGGAATATTCTGGATGGGAACAAATGAATCTTCAGGAAGTTCTAGAGAATGTGATGCAGAAAACAATAGGCTGAATCAAATTCACTTTCTTCTCCAAACCTTCTTATGGCTTTTGATTGTCACTGCCTATTCATTTATTGCTGCTTCTCTCTTGTGGAATAAGTTTGGTTTGTTAACCTGATTACCTTTGTTGTGTAATGATAAATGACTTCACCCCAGTTGCCAATAGTCCATGATACCTGGAAAATAAATCCATGAGTCCAAGTTGTTCTAACAATTTGCTGATTTCTTTGGGGAAATATGAACAAAATTAATGGGATGCTTATGTAATCACTTACTCAAGATATGAGTAATTTGCATCCTGGCAGCAATAAGAGGAGATAAGAAGATGTGGCATAAATTACACTCCTATTTTTCTCCATCCATCTCTCTGGTGCCTGCGGGTGCTTGTTTGCTGCTGCAGAGACGTGCCTCTGACTGGAGTCACAATCACATCCTCAAAGATGTGCTAACACTAAGCTAACGAACCATCCCAGACTCATGCTGGCTTGTGCAGGGCCGGCTCTGGCAGCTGGGCTTTCCACATACCTCTGGTCTCTGCCTTCTAGGAGACTGTTAGAAAGTACCAGTAGGAATTTCTCTGGAGTATTTCCTGAAGTGAATACTTGAGTTAGCCCACTATAGAAATCTCTGCCCAAATTGGCAGGAGTGGCCTGAACACTCATAAATCATCTAGACTAAACCCTAGCAGCCATTGGCAGCTGCTGGAGGAGCTGGGCCACCCAGGGCCATTGCACATGTTGTCTTCACCTTCATCCCATTTAATGGAGAAGAAAACTAGCAAGTTCAAAAAACGCTGAGAGGGATGTGGAACTGACAGATGGGTATAAACACTGTCATTACAGAAGCCTAGCTTGCTTAGGAAGTCGAGCTAAAAATGAGGTGTAAGTATTTTCACAATGGTGTCTGTATTCTGGAGACATGTCAGTACAGGGCAGTATTGAGCCTTGCTGGTCCTGAGCAAACTCCAGCTGAGATTTCTTGTCAATGGCACAGTGTGTACAGAGATGAGTTTGGATACTAGAAGCAACTCTTCCATCCAGGGGCAGCTCTGCTGTTTCTGGTTTGGGAGACAGTTCATCCAACATCAGTTTGAGGAGCTCTGTGGTACATTGCATCGTGTAGTGCAATATACTCAATTAATTCATCAGAATAGTGGAATTCCCTGAAAATGTTGCTCTCCAAGAGTAGATCAGAGGCCAAATTTGAGGTCATTTGAGCAAAGAAAATTGAAGATGCAATCCTTTTTTTAAAGCATCATATGCCATCCCAGTGTTACTGCTGTTGAAGTATTTTATTTCATGTTGCTCAACACATCTGGCTATCAAACTATGACTTGGATCCTCCTCAGGCTGCTCTCTATTTGGAGCCTGGTGTGGAATAACACCCAAGGGCCCTTGGAAAAGGTAATACTAGAAAAAGTAGTGGGTGTATAGTTTGGATCTCTCAAGATTAAGATGAAAATTAGGAACGCGTGCAAAACGGGACAGGTTTTATGGGCAGTTGTTTGCTGACAGCTCTGGGGATATGAACTGCAGGATTGCCAGCTTTTCACCTGCAAGCTGCAAGGTTTTTTTCCCCACATTTCTCCTTGAGAGCAGAGCTTTTGTCCACACAGGCCATGTTTAAAAGGGCTCTGAAACTACATGCATGCCCAGTTTCTTCTGAAAGTTGTTGTACCTTAGCAGGGCCTGAGGACAAATGTAGTTTGAGACCACTTGACACAGCATATTCTGTGGAATCTGTCTTCTCACACACACATACAGCTGCCTTTCATATTCAGTGCTCTAAAGCCTCCAGCCTGCCCACCACCAGTAAGCACAAATACTGCGGAGGTTTGGTGGAAATAGGGAATCTTTCTGTCAATGGGTTCTTGAGGTGGGAACTGTAGAAAGAGAGCTTCCTACATCACTTTCTAGACTTCAGTAACTTTTGTACTACCTAATAGGAAAACAAACAAACCAGAACAAAACAAAGCAAAAATCAAACTCTTCACAGACTCTCTGACCTTGTTCCATTGTTCCAGTATGTCATGTTATCGCAGTCCAAATGCTTTACTGCCTCTCTCTACTGCACCTAGCACTTCCTCATAGACCCCCCACTGAGAGATGATGACCCTACAGCGAGCTTGCCCATCCATGTCTGCAGCACATGGGAGCAGATTTCAGGCACTGACGTTTCCCTGTCCCTCCCACTGTGACTATTTGTGAAGGAAGCTGTGTGACGGTTTGGTGGGAGATATCAGGGACCATGTCAGAAAAGGAGCATTGCTGCCATGTCCTCAAAGCGTCAGTAAAATGAATTGCTGTTATGTAAGAAGGTTAATGGTGCCTGATACTTTCCAGAACATTAAGTCAACATTTAAAGGCTTAAAGTATAATTGACTTAAACCTCCCGATACGTGGAAATCTGGAACTTGCCTTCTGCAATACCCTTTCACAATCACCTTAACACTCCTCTAACCAAAGAAAGAGCTCATCAGACTGTGATGATTTTCAGCTCTGGGAATGTGCAGGAGTCCAATCAGGGGACAGGGAAGTCCCATAGGGAAAATATGCATTTAAGTCAACGTAATGAAGCAGAAGCTAGATCAGCTCTATTTGTCCTTGCCTGTCTGTCCCACTTGGGTGGAGAACAGGCTCCATAGGAGCTCATGGCAGACTACAACAAGGCTTATGTCTCTGAACCCTTCTGTTCCTCACAAGGCAAAGAGATGGAGACTTTCCAAGCCACTTCCATTCTCTCCTGGAGCCTCTCAAAAGCAGAGCAGCAGTACTTAATGACAGCCATAAATCATTAAGTAATTAAGCACGCAAGCTATAAAAAAAAACATGTGCAAACAAACCTTGTGCAGTGATATATACATTAAGTTTGAAGTTAGATAGCTAACATATTGCTACATTCCTACAAAAACATAGCCAGTGCTGTGCTGGAGATCAAGATAATCTGTGTGGGGAAATACTCTTCTTTCTCCCATGAGCTATTATTATTGGACTGAAAAAACTCATTACCATAGTTATATGGAAGTTAGCAACTGGGGCTAAAGTTCAGGCAGCCAAGTCTTAAAAATGTTGGCACATTTTGTGAAGCAGAGATGCCAATTTCATTCCTGTTTATTCCAGTGTTTTTGTATTATATCCTAGCAGTCTTCATAATCAAAGATTTTTGCCAAATCCCTTCACTTTTTATTGCATTTTCTATGGAGTGCATATCCTCTTTGGTGTTCTTCAGGGCATATAAGAGCAGCCTGGCTTGCTGGTGGAGTGTGGCAGGAGTAAGCACTAAGAGCTATGGCAGTGGGCACCTGTGTGGGATCTGCTGGAGTTTCTCTTCCACCAGGTTGAGATTTCATTTACTTCAGTTCTGCTGCTTCTGATTCTTTTACATCACTTTTCAGTCGAGATTTCATGAGCAAGGGATGTCACCAAATGGACTCATGTGCCAAATCTTTCTTCCTTGCCACAGCAGCAAGATGTGCAGGGATCTATATGTCTCCAGCAAGACATTCTCTGGAGAGAGCATTTCCACATTAGCACTGGATCCTGAGGGAGCAGAGTGCCCCTTCGCCTCCAGATACTGACTTTGGAAAGATGGATATTTTTAATTTACTCTGAGATTAAATAGCTGAGACACTTTTCTAGCATTTGGAGGTGCACTTGGAGCATTTGCCTTCATGAAAGGGCTGTCTGATTTCCTTCTCTTACTAATCTTGGATTATACTGTATTAGCTCCTCTGATGCTTGCATGTGTGACCAGACATAGGGAGCCTGCATGACCAGCTGGAACGTGATTTCCCAAGTCATCAGCAGGGAGAGAGATGCAGCCCTGGGGCTGCTCCCTCCTTCTTCTGCTTTACCTCCTGCCAGAGAGCTAACAAGACGACAGAATGTTCCTTGTTTGGTTTGACGTTATTTTCTCCACACTGTAATATCACAGAAGAAACCAAGGGCAGATAGTGCTCTTTGATCTGATAATTGTAAACACTCTGGCAGAAAACCGTTGTTATACACAAATGTTTCAAAGCAGTGCAAAAAGCAGGAAGGTAGGATTAAGATATACTCAAAATGAAATAATTATGTTAGACCGGATGGATTTGTTTTGTGCCAAACTCTTCCTTGCCTCCTGCCAGCAAATAATATTGACAGATGATAAGAGGTTGAAAATTTCTGGTCACGTTTGTAAAAGCTATCACTTCTCTGATTGCATAGATCTTCCCATAGATCTGAAGGAAAATATGATCCTAAATAGCACAAGTATGCTCAAACCAGCAAGTATGGTCATCTGCTAGCCACTGAACACCAAGGGCTTGCTTCCTCCAGTTGCAATGCACGGACGTATTTGGCATTGTTTATAGTTCAACTTGAGAATATTGTGTAGATTTACTTTAAGAAGATTAGATACCAGTCTGAAAGGGGCATTTTCTATATACTGAACTGTGGGGGCATTTCAACAGAAGGTGACAAGAATTCAGTATAGGAGAAAGAATTTGTAACCCAAAGAGCATCTATGGGACCTTCATCAGGTCCCAGCTTCATGGACTTAACACAGGAGTGGTTCTCCTGATGTTTGCGGTAACACAACAACATAAATGCAGTGTGACTGGGGAGCCATTTGGGGATGTGGCTGTCTGTGGAACAAAATGTCATTCACTGCATCACTGGGGTACAAAAGTCATTTAGGATTGCAAAATGTTTCACAGGCTAATGGCCCAAATGTCAGTGTCCGGCCCGGAGTGAGTGGTTCAGTGACATTGCCTTCAGTTGAGTTGTGAAATTAAATTTGACCATGTGCATGTGAAAACTTCGTAAATTAAGGTCTGATGTCCCACAGGCATGCAGGGAAGGGTGAAAATGCTTGACCTAGTTGTAAGGGAGGATGACTATTGCTCTCCTCTCCCTTCATGATTTAGACATTGGGTGGATTATGCACTTCTGCTGCAGTAGATGGCAGGCTCAAGAGCCTGGGTAAAACAAAGGGCTTTGAAATGAAACAGAAAATGCAGCAGGATTTTGTTAGATCCAGAAAAAAAAAGCAGAAATTTCAGAGAAAAAGTTGTGCAAGGCCCCCCTGTGCCACTAGCTCTTCTCAGGGCTACTTCTGATGTTCTCTTCTCAGATGCCCTAAAAAAGGACTCAGCAAGTCTAGTTACCAAGGTAGATCCTCTGGTGTCCAAGAAAGGCACCTCTTCACTAGGATGAGCAGCCTGCAGGCCCCTGTCAAGGCAGAGGGCCCTGATGTGTGTCTTCACTCAGTAATATCCCCCAGTTTATTAAAGCTCCTAGTAGTGCAGAGCAACATGGGAGAGATTGTGGTAAAGATTTCACACACTATAGTAGATGTATTAGAGGAGACCTTTGGTCATGCCAGAGGTGCTTGGCACTCCCAGGGCCTGCTTGCCCCTTATATGGCCTCTTCCCCACCCTAATTTCTAAACAGAACATGCATGTCTAAGCACATGTGCATCTAGGCATATGTATAAATTGGATCTATGTTTAAAGTTCTCTGGTAGCAAGGATTGCTATGATACCACATAAAAACATTTAAATATAAAGTGCTGGAGTTGGCATCCTTCAGAAATGCTGCAATTTTGCCAAGCTTTGCTGACTGAACATTAGCCCAGAATACAAACTTTCATATAACTATGGTAATAAGTATTTTATAGGCCAGTAGCTCAGAGGATAAAAACTGCTTCCCTCCCCAGAGAAATCATCCTAAACTATAGTGCTAAGTATGCAAACAAGGATGCTGCTAAGTAGCATTGGGTCCTGCTTTTGCATTTTTTCTACATATGTGAAGTCATATGATTTCACATTTATTTTTTTTCATAGGCATGGGGAAGTTATAAAACAACATTCTATCTGGAATCACCAAATGTTTCAGCTTTTTCCTCCCACCTCTGCTGCAACAAAACTAGGGATATTTTAGGACAGCAGCAAGCTGCCAGGTCTGCTTTTTCACACAAATGGTGTCAGATGTAAGCTAGGCTCAAGCCTCACAGTGCTTTCAGGATGTGCTCCTCCACAAGGCAGTCTGGACTCTCACTGGCTCTCCAGGGTATCCAAGCTTCCAGTTGAGGAAGGAAGCAGAGAACCCATCTATCCGTCTTTGCCTTGGAGCCATCAGTCTCAAAGCATTCAACCTGGAAACACTGGGCACTTACAACTTCATCTTTCACTTTAGACAAAATCTGCTGTGTCTTTTGTCACAGACCAAACATCAGAGCAAAAAAAGAAAAAACGTAAGAGTTTAGTTTCAACCAGCTGCAGTTTCAACCAGTTTTACAACAGTTTTGACCTGGCTGCCATGTGTTTCTTCTTTGCTTAGTCAGTTCAGATTTTAGAGCTCTACTTTGCAGCAGTGAAATTCTCTCTTAGACGTGGCCCCAGCACATAGAAGTTATCCTCATTATGTTTTGCTTGCAGGTTACACCCCTGTGGTTTTTCTGTTGTGCAGAAGGATACTTTCTCCCCTTGCTGATGGTTAGATCTAGAGGATGAAGAACTGTCCATGCAGCAAAAGGACTACAAGGAGTGAGCACAGACTTTGGTGGCAGGCTAGTTTCCAGCCAACTCCGTCTTTATTCTGTTTTCAGTCAGCTGATGAGAGTTACTCTTATTTTAAATTACTGAGAAACAGCTGTTGGTCCAGAAGGCAATGTTGATTTGCAAGTGCCAACCTTGTCAGACAGTAATTAAAGGCAGGCTAGAAAAGAACATTCCAACCCAGCTTTTGTTGCCTCAGTGCAAATACTGTTCTTTTCACCCAATTTGATTTGGGAGTTTGTGCATTAATGGAAGAACAGTCTAGAAGTTCTGAACTGGTACTGCCTTGGCCATTAACCAGTTAATGGCCGTACTGTTGTTCCTGAGAGAATGGGGACCACAGTATTCACATCACAGATGGTGTTTGGAGAGAACTAGGATGCAGGGCTGGGCTGGATCCACAGCTCAGGAGGCACTGCCATGCCCTGTGGCTGGAATTTGATGCCATCAGAAAAAGACAGTTGAGAAAACTTTGCTGGAGTTAAGCTGTGCAAAATAACCTAGAAATGTAAGAATGCTGTTGAGAAGGGGGAAGACTCCTGAGGGAAAAAAGTCTGAGTCAGGCAGTCTCTCAATTGAAATGCAGAAGAAAAATTAGGTTATCTGATGATCTGTGGGAAATGTGAGAATTGAAGCATACAGTGCTTGAACTCATACACAGGTTGGAAAGAAGTATGTGCGTGCAAGGAATATGCTTTTTCAATCCAACCTTTCCAGCAATATGCATTTGGACAAGAGCATTCACCATAAGAGAAGCCAGTAAGGATGCTGTCAGCATTTTCTGATGCAGACAGAATGATTCAGGACAATGCTGAAATCAAAATAAGCTCTCAGAACCATACCGCATCAATAACTTGAAGTGAACATGATAAAAATAGTTTCATTCTGTTGCTAGAGAGAGAAGGTGAGGCTGTGGTGAGGCTGCTAGACTGGAAACATCTTACTGATAACAATCTTATCTGCTCAGGTTTCTCCTGCACCTTGCAGTTGTTTTGTGGCGCAGCTAGGAGATCCCCTGTTGTAGTGACATAACAAGACCGTACCTTTGTGAGTGATGGCAGGTTCAGACACGTTAATCGTGGTGCTGGCTGACACAGCAGCCTGAGGCTGGGGACCTGAGGTGCACACAGGGCCACTGCCTATATGGAAATGAATTAGGCACCCATCTGAAAAAGGGATAGACGCATTTGGGTTTGATTATGGCTTTTCCTCTGCAAGAGAGACTGCAGGGAGGTTGGAGCGTTATCTTCAGAAGCAGGTAGAGAAAAGTAGATTTCCTTTCAAAAATTAAATCCTGATGGTCTTAAATCCAGCATTTGCCTTCAAACGCTGTGTTTTTCATTTTTGCCTATCTGTAGATCATGTTGTATGACCTTTGTGTGTAATGACAGAGATTCCTCATATACATGTTTGGTTTTTTTTGTTGTTTTTTTTCCAGTTGTTTGACATCCTCCTTGCTGTTATAATTGCTAATTGGAAGAATTTGTTGCACTGTGAATCATAACATATCATTAGAAAAATTGTTTGCTTTTGGATTACATCCTGGATTCTCTGGGAGCATACAGCACAACTGTGCAATAAGAAATGTATCTACAGGTCAGGAAAGGAAGTTGTCTCCGTGAGCTGCCTGCAACAGCCTAGGTGTGAGAGTGATTTAGAGAAGGCTATGGCCTCTGCTTGTATAATCTCAGCAGATGTGAGTACTCCAGAACTGATTCTTTACTAGAGTGATATGCTGGATGAGATTCAATATATTTGCTGTTGATAAGAGAATTTCTCTTACTGTCTGTCTTTCTGTTCAGTAGCTCTCATCTGCTGCTTTTCTAGATCTGGCAATCTTTCTTCAAAATTGTTGCACAGTAAAAAGTTATAATATTGATGGCAGTTCCTAAAAAAAAATTATTCTACTTGGAGAAAAATGATCACAAGCATCTTCTTTACATAGCAACAAATAACTCCAGCTGTTACTTCTGCTTAGAAGCTCCGCTGGCATTATGTCCTCCCTTTTATCATTCATCAGTTGCTTAAGCGTAATACCACTTATCGTACATTAATAACAGAGAAGCAGAGGAACTCTCCCTTTAAGAACTGTTCTAAGGCTAGAATTTGGAATTGAATCCTCCTTTGCTTTCAACAGAAAAGAGTAGCTGCTAGCCTACTTCTGAGAAACCACTGTATGAAAGTGCAAATTTTTGTTTTCTTTCACACTTTCATTTCTCTGTTCTTTCCTCGTTCTGTAATTTAGTGATATAAAACTTTCACAAGCACTCAGTGAGAAAAACATTGCCTCAAAAAGTATTTATTCTGAAAAAGCATTTTTACATCAAGATGTTCCCCTGTCTTCACAGTGAGATGAAACTTAGAGACGTGCTGCTCAGGCCTATCTGAAATAAAAGCTACCTCATATGGGTTAACATGTTTGGAAAGAAAGAACAAAGGGAAAAAATCGAAGGAACTGAGGGTTTCTGGTAATATTTCTGATCCTAGACACTGAGGATAGTTAAATGATCAGTTTTTAAATGATCATATAAAACAAACTATTCCTATTAGTGTAAATGTGGACCCTTGTACTTCCTGACAAGTAGCTGACAAGACTGGGAAGTAGAATGATCTGGACTGTTTGTTTGGAAAAAGAAACATGATAACTTGTGCAGATCCAAGTTCAGCACATTCAATCTCAGGAAAAAAAAAAAAAAAAAAGAAAAGAAAAAAGAAAAAAGAAAAAAGGAATTAAAAACAATGCATTTATACTCAGTTTCTGAATTTCTGAATCATGCTCCAGGCACATTCTTGCAGCAGTTCATTCCTTGGCCGAGTAATAAGTACCCCTGGCCTTGTGATAAACTGCTTTAAAATTCACTCCCATCTTGCTGATTTTAGAGGTGTGAACAAGGTAAGCATGCTCACATGGCACTGGAAAGAAATATGGTGCAAAATCTTAATCATTTGACAATATGAAGACTAAAAAGTTCATAACGCTAGCATGCCATGTCTGTATTTGGTCTTCTCTATGAGATCTGACCTCCCCACTGATCAGCTCCAAGGAGGAAATACTGAGCTCCACTGAAGTCAATGGCAAAATTCACAATGTCCTCAACAGAGTCAGGGTTTCATTATTATATTTATGTATGATGGAAGAAATTGAATCAGAGCAAAGCAGATTGCTTTTTACGTATGAACATATTTTATGTAACAATTATTTTATTCATTGATTATTTTATGCAATGACATTTTAATTTTTCAAGATATTTGATCCTTACCATAGTAATTATTCAGTGGAAAAACCTTGGAAGACAATTGTAGCCTTCAAAGTGATGATCTGTTTTGAAACTAAGCTTAACACTACCTGCGTATGTCTAGTGTTAAGAATGCTAATTGTAAGCTGATAATTTGCAACTGGTACGCACACGTTTTTCTGGCCCTTTTCATTGTTCGTAGATTCCCTGTAAACAGATTGTGAAATCATGTGAATTTCACTCCTATTCCAAACTGGACATGGATTCCAACTGGAAATTGCTTGGGGACTACAACTGATTTATAAATACTCACACATTACATCACTGAGTATGTCACAGGATGTTCTTTCATCTATGTGGAAGATTTGGATTTGTCCAACTTGATGTCCAACTTAATTTATGTTGTGTGCCACATGACACTTGTATTTTCTTCTTTACAGTGTGAACCTTTGACTAACAGAATCTAAACGTGGTGGGAAGATGGATAGATGGTGGTGAATATCAAAGTTTGCAGGCAAATCAACAATCCACTGGGTAGTTATAAAGATTTCTTGCCATAAAATCTTTATGGAAAATTCTCAGTAAAATGTTAAGGAAATTTTTAGAAAGGGAATGGAGGGATTTGAGGCTAGCTGAGTATAAAGAGAAGATAATAGTGACAGAAAACAAAGGTAATTCCGTAGGCATTACACCTGCTTATGAATAAAAAGTGGTTCTATCATTTTTGGATACACATTGTCCTCTACAAAGGAGCTTCAGTTAGGTATTCAGGTGTTTTTAAGCCATGGAAGGAATATACTTCCCTGTAGTTCCTCTCCTTTTAATCTCAGTGTTTCAGTGTTGGTGTTGTAGAAGCTTCCCAGCTTCTACTACAGCACTTGCCCACCTGATTTATTCCCATAACCAAAACACTATGGTTATCTCTCCACATTCAAGTTACTGTAGCATATTTGTCATTGTTTACATCTATTTCATGTAAATAAAATTTCAAATGTACATGAACTGTTCTTCTGGCTAGACTATTTAGACATGGTGCAATGATAGTATTCGGGTCTTTCAAACACAGGAAACCAGGAGTGTTTAATAAGGCCTAACAGAAGGCAGCCACTTTAGCAAAAGAGATTTATTTACAAACACATCAAACAAGACGGACCCTCAGGCCAAGGGGCAGAGGAAGACCACATTTTGTTTCATAAACATTCATTTTAATGGTTCTCAGTATGGCTGTAGGATGGCAGCAGGGCTTTACTGGCTGAAAACAAAGCCGCAGGTAGGTAGGTCATGACTCTTTGTTCATTAAAAACGTTTGGAGAAAATTGGGCCTTAACTCAATTTAAATAGGCACTTGGTAAGGGTTGATATTTCAGAAGGGATGTATTTATCTTAAACAAGGAAATGAAGGGGCATAGTGAAGAGTTTGGGATCCAACAGCTTTGAATTTTGAGGAAATCCCTGCAGTAATATGAGCTTTGCTGTTTCTACAAGTCCATGCTGGTGAAGTTGGGCCTCTACTAACTCCTTCCTCAGGTGCATCCAGATGAGCACAGGTGGTTTAGAAATAGTCATGTGACGACTGCATTAGAAACCAGAGGATGACTGGAGGATAAGGGCATGTCAGACCTAATGAAAAACATCCTGGCTAAATACAACTAGCAACAGCCAATACAAACAAACAAACAAGCAAAAACAAACACAAAAGTGAAAACAACAACAATCAAAAAGCCCCGCATAGTGTTTCATCCTCTCTAGCTCCCATTCACTTTGTTTGACATTGAGCAAAATGCTGTCGGGCTTTGGGCCACTGAGACACTGCATGGATAAAGCTTGCAATGGACAATGCCTGCACTGAGATGGGAGAAAGCTGTAATTGTCTTGCATTAGTACAGTCTTCTCTGCATGGTACTACCTCAGCCTCCAGATCTGGTGGGAGCAACACCAGGTTGCTACCTGCTAACACACTCAAATATCCTCTTCCACAGCCTCTGATTCTTGAACTGTCACTTTACTCAGCTTCTCGAGGAAACTGCTAAATCTGAAGATTTCTCAGACAGCTGTCGGAGCCACAGTTGTTGTGAAAAGGTGGTGATGGATCCTGACTCAATGGCTCTCCTTGCAAACCCCAGTCTCTTCCCAGCCATTTGCTGAGTGGAGAGTTTTGCCAGAGTAAGGACCAAATAATGACTCCACTATTTGGACTTGCACGCAGTATTCATCAGGCTGTGACAGAGCTGGTTTGCAAGTCTTTTGACCATCTTCCAAGAGGCTTTCAGTGTAACATAATCTGGTAAAAAAATTCAAAGAGTGGTGCAAAGGATGCAGTAGCAGTACATAAGCAGTTCATAGAATCACAGAAACACAGAATGGCCATGATTGGAAGAGACGTTAAGATCTCCAACCCCCCTGCCACATACAGGGCCATCAACATCCACATTTAATCCTAGACCAGGCTGCCCAGGGCCCCTTCCAACCTGGCCTTGAACACCTCCAGGGACGGGGCATCCACAACCTCTCTGGGCAGCCTGTTTCAGCATCTCACCACTCTCTCTGTAAAGAATTTCCCCCTGACATACAACCTAAATATTCCCTCCCTCAACTTAAAATCATTTCCCCTTGTCCTGCTGTTATCAACCCTTTCAAAGAGTTGATTCTCCTCCTGTTTGTAGGCTCCCTTTAGGTACTGAAAGGCTACAATCAGGTCACCTCGCAACCTTCTTTTCTCCAGGCTGAACAAGCCCAGCTCCCTCAGCCTGTCTTCATAGGGCAGGTGCTCCAGACCCCTGATCATCTTCGTGGCTCTCCTCTGGACCCTCTCCAACAGCTCCCTGTCTTTCTTGTACTGGGGGCTCCAGACCTGGACACAGTACTGCAGATGGGGCCTCACAAGAGCAGAGTAGAGGGGGACAATCACCTCCCTGTCCCTGCTGGCCACCCCTCTTCTGATGAAGCCCAGGATACCATTTGCTTTCCGAGCTGCAAGAGCACACTGCTGGCTCATATTAAGTTTTTCATCTATCAAGATCCCCCAGGTCCTTCTCTGCAGGGCTGCTCTCAAGGACCACTCCTTCCAGTCTGTATGGATGCCTGGGATTCCTCTGGCCCAAGTGCAAAACCTTGCACTTTGCAGTGTGGAACCTCATTAGGTTCACCCAGGCCCACCTTTCAAGTCTGTTGATGTTCCTCCGAATGGCATCTCTTCCTTTCACCATGGTCAACCACACCACTCAGCTTGGTGTCATCAGCAAACTTATGGAGGGTGCACTCAATTCTGTCATCAATGTCATTGATAAAGATGTTAAAGAGCACTGATCCCAAGACAGACCCCTGGGGGACGCTGCTCGTTACCGGCCTCCGCCTGGACATAGAGCCATTGATGACTACCCTCTGTCTGTGGCCTTTCAACCAGTTTCTTATCCATCGGGTCCACCCATCAAATCCACATTCCTGCAATTTGGAGACAAGGATGTGGTAGGGGACCATGTCAAAGGCCTTGCTCAAGTCCAGGTGAATGACATTGGTCGCCTTTCCCTTGTTCACCAATGCCTTCGTTCCATCATAGAAGCCACCAGATTGGTTAAACATGACCTTCCCTGGTGAAGCCGTGCTGACTGTCTCAGATCACACTCTTATTCCTCATGTGACCAAGCACGTCATCCAGGAGGATCTGTTCCATGATCTTCCCAGGCACAGAGGTGAGACTCATGTCCTGTAGTTCCTGGGGTCCTCCTTGCTCCCTTTCTTGTAAATGGGAATGATATGACTCTTCCTCCATTCATCCGGGACCTCACCTGACAGCCACGACTTTTCAAATATGATGGAGAGTGGCTCAGCAACCACTTCAGCCAGCTCCTTCAGAACCCTGGGATGCATGCCATCTGGCCCCATAGATTTGTACACATTCCATCTTATGAGGCAATCTCAGACTTGCTCTGTCCTTACAGTGGGGGGGAGGCTGGGGGGGGGGGAGGGATTACCACCCCAGTCCCCACCTAGAGGTTTAGGGATGTAGGGCTCAGGGATGTGAGAAGTACTGGAATCCTGGCCACCAGTGAAGACCAAGGCAAAGAGCTCATTCAGTACCTCAGCCTTCTCTTCATCTGTTGAAGCCAGTTCTCCTTTTACATTTCCCAGAGGAGGCACACTCATTTTGGCCTGTCTCTTCTGGTCAGTGTACCTGTACCCTCAGTATTCCCAGCAGGTCCTTACCGTGCCATGCCACCTTCCTACCTCCTCTGCCCGCTTTCCTATTCAGAGGGATGGAGAGCTCTTGTACTCCCACCTACCATCTTGTGTTCCCCACCTACCATTACTGTCTGCATTCATTAGAGAAACAGATTGTTCAGAGTCCACACAATCACATGAAAAAGGTAAAACACAAGCTGCTAGGAAATAAATTAAGGCAAGCAAAATTATTCTGTATTTTTTAGAGAAGAGGCAAAATAGCACCGTTGTTCAGTCATCTGCAGTTTCTCTATAATTAGTATTACTACTTTTTTTTTTTTTTAATGGAGAAATTATTTGGAATTACGATGTATAGGAAATCAGAACATTTCCAAGCTGTGCACCTTGCAAAGTGGGAATGAGCCATAGTGTAATTCTCACTCCCGTTGCAAGCTGCCAGCAGAACTGACTGCCCATTTCAAGGCGGTGCCCTTGGAGCAGGGATGGCTGCCCCCACATCCCCAGGAGCTGCAGAACACACAGTACCAAGCTTCTGGGCTGTAACCTGGTCTCCGGGAGAGAACAGAGATCAGGTATCATATCTGATGTCCTGTCTCATATAAGTGTTTTTTATTGAAAACAAGTTATTTCTGGGAGTGGTGCTTATTTTTCAGGTGAAAAATGTAAAAGCTCTTTTGGCAGATGGTGGGATCATAGGAGGACAGAGTGAGGATTTGTGATGAGACTCAAAATGACAGACGTGGGAATGTCTCATATTCAAATTAAAAAACTTTCAAAGGAATCAGTGAAAAAAACCACACATCTAGATTTGCACAATCTGGTCAACAGGAGTGACCTGATATGGCGCTTTCAGCCACTATCTGCCATGGGATTAATGGGTGACTGAACCATCATCATCCTGCCAAGACTAGTGAAGTATCGTTGTCAGGAGCTAGCGGCCATCTGTTCAGTAGAGATGTAGTATAAAAGCATAAAGATATTAAAATAGGGGGAGAGAAGAATAAAAACACATGTCTTTGGTTGTTTCATATTTTGAACGTAGAGCATCCAAATAGCTATAATTTTCATAACATTTTCCTCATCATTTTTAAAAGACAGTGGAAGAAATAACCCTAATGAGAATTTCAGCAAAGACACTTTCTTCACTCTGTATGTAACATACATAAACACATGACAGACAAAACATAGTTGTGCCCTTTCAACATTTCTTTTTTTTTCTAATAAGAATATGGAATTGTCAACAGTTTTGTCTCTAAAAATTTGTTTCTAGTCATGGCCCTGTTAGCATACAACTGCTTCAACATCACTCTTCTGCACTCAGAGGAGCTGGTGAATGTTTTCCAAAGAAGTAAATCCAGAGTGGGGCAGCTTTACCAATCCAAGCCCCATTCCGTCAAGATACTTGCTAAAATTTCAATTGTATGATATAAAATATGGCCACGAATGTTGACAATTAAAATGACACGTGGATGTACTCTCTGAGGTAAAAATCATTTTGTTTTTTTTCTTCCCAGTTTTGTTTTCTTTAGACAATGAGATAAGGGTTCAGTCAGCTCGCTTGAACTCGCAGGATCGGAACAGAGGCCACAATACCCTCAAACAAGTATTATTTGCATCTGAAGAACAGCATTCTGGCATGTCAGCAGTTATAGCTGACAATTATAAAGGCACTGCCAACCCTGAGAAACCAATCAGTTATTAGTAGAGGAGTCAGACAGCACTAATCTCTTCACCAGCTAGTCAGCGCTTTCAAACAGCTCGTGGCTATGGCAGATGCTGTTTACACAGTACAGACTTTGCAACTACTATTGTAGTGAATGCTGGGAAAAGTTAGTGGTCAAAATGTCATATTGGTCCCTTTGAAGTGAAGAAGTGCTCAAGCATTCCCCTGCTTCCAGCCTCTTTCTTTGTGTCCTTTCTTTGTTTATTTCATGTTTGTGTAGTTGTATCCTTTTGGCCATTGGGTGGATTCCTTCTTCTTCAATATTCACTTAGAAAATTTAGTTGAAAACACATGCTCATCCCCAAATACTGCCTCTTTGTCTTCTTGGGTGGAAACAATGTCACAATAATGCAACTGGCACAGTGCAATCTTACTAAATCCGTGCAGCACAGCAAGCCCACTCCCAGTGGCACCTTCAGCAGAGCCACCAGTGCCTTCAGATGCCACGAGCAACGACGGCTGTGGGAAGCTGCTGCCTAGAGGGATGTGTCCACCAACACCTGGTCAGCTGTTTGCAGATCCTATGCTGACATCTGGAAATAAATTTGGGCTGCCAGCCCTGGAGTTTCTCATCACAAATGTGCCTGGAACTCTTGGAGAGTGTGAGCATGCACTACCTTCCTTGCTGAAGAAAAATATGGAGCAAGACCAGTGGCATACAGAAACCCATACACCAGCAGTGCTGCTACACACATCTCCCTCCTCGGCAGGACTACGCCTTGTGTGTGGATAAACCTCCAGTCCAGCCCCAGCATCAGTGGTGCAGCTCACTGGCCATTCCCATGCATGAGCCGGCGCCTTCACTGCTCCTTCACTTCCCACACACCTGAGCTACAATACAATCCCTTCCAACTATTGATTAGCTTTGACCTGAAATGTGTTGTTTGGGTTTTAATTTTCACTTGTACATGTTGTCCTGCTCCATGAGATACAGGGCTGAAGCAATTCGAGGGTCACTAATGGGAATGAATGTGTCACCACAGATGTCTCAAGGAAATCTGACAGCTTTCTGGAAATGTTTAGTGGGACTCAAGCTGCTTCAGCTACTTCCCCTTGTTTTATTCATAGCATGGCTGAAGATGTTTTCTTGAATCCCCCTCAGTTTCAAATCCATTTTTCCATCCCTCAGCTCGTTTTCTTGTATTTTCTTGTATCCTGGGGAGATATAAATCAGTCATACGGAAGAACTCAGAGCCATGATGGGTGGGGTACTAAATACTGTCAGGGTCATCTCTAAAATATCATTACAGAGCAACTATCTGTCTGAGCTCTCCATCTCACTGGGGCACTGCAGAGCCCCTCTGCGTCCAAGAGACATATTCTGCTCTGAGCTGGCCCTAAAGGACGTGAGAGGAGAAGAACACTCGACGCAGTCATTTTGGCTCAGACCTAGATGAACTTGCAAAGGGAGAATATATGTGTGTCAATCTGTGTCAATCCCCAGAGCAGTTTCAATCACCATTACGCCCTTTTTAGGATGCTTTCAGTTGAATCAGAGCAGCCTGGGATTACAGATTACAATGAAACCTTGAGAGCTAAGGCCTTCAGCAGCATCAAATGCATGTACAATTAATTAAAAGTAGTAACTGCTGCATGCTTACTAGCAAGAACCCATAACATTCAGCTATTCAAAAACATGTTCCAAATGTTGCCTGTGCATTTATTATATTCATATTAACACAGCTCTTTTATGCTTCAAACTCAGAAATAAATTTATTGGAATATGCATTTAAGATCTGTGTTATGTGTTGTTGTTTGTTGTTTTAACCATATAACCTCTTGTGCATAAAATATATTACGAATTTTCCATATGGAAGCTGAAAAAAGCAAATCAGAAGCATGGCTTGATTTGGATTCATGTGCAAATGTAGAAATTAATGTATGTCATTTATAAAAGACACCTCCACTGAAACACATGATCATGTCTATTTTTGACATTCCTATAGCAACCATAGTAATAGAAAGATGAAATCTAAAGTTTAACATGTATTCCTTTCTGATACTCTCCAAGTTAAGTGTCTTCAGCTTCACCTAAGTCTAGAATACTGAGAGCAGCAGAAGCTACTTGTTTGCTTTTTTTTTGGAAAGTAAGATCAGTGAAAGGAAAACAAGATAACACCATGAGAATTTCTTCTATTTTACCCCCTCCAAACTACCAGTGGAAAATGTAAAATGCCTTTGTGATGAACTGTGTGTCAGTGTATAATTTGCATTGTCTCATCCAGGTGATATTCCCAGCAGCAACTCAAGAAGGCATACCTGTGACATACCTTTCCATATCTGTAGCCTTCTGTGTTCCCACCTCTCCGTGCCTATTGCTTCCCCCTCCATGTGCCATCTGTGATGCAGCAGTTTTTTGCTGCTTACCTTAGCTGTGGGCATGATGCTAGTATTTGCCCTCTACTCCCTTTATTTGATAAAAAAAATGTTTTATATCTTTGTGATTAAAGGCCAGACAGGCATAAATTGTTGCAGAGACCTTTTGTCCCGTGATATTAGTGAATTATGCTGGAGCAGAGGTGGATTTAGGGAATTAGTAAATGGCAAACCTCTCTGACCTTAATTACTCTAATGCCTCCTTTAATCCCATCAAAGCTATGTAAATGAAATGCACTTCCTGCATTCAGAATAAAGACAGCTCGGTCAGTTTTAATCTGTAGACAGAGCATATAATGTTAAAAAATGTAATAGAAAGGCAGCCAGGCCATCCGTTGGGCAGATCCCCATCGGTGTGATGGAGCTCTCTGCTTGTGCTTCTGGCTGCAGCCAGCAGGTAAGACAGTTCAGGCTCTTTCATCTCTCCTGCCCACTGCACTCATAGGAAGGGCTTTTCCAGAGGGGCTGACAGAGTGGAAGCTCATCCTGGACTCCTTTAACCAACTCTCACACAAATATTCAAACCAACCTACAGTGATGCAAATATGTATATTTACATGTGAAGCAAATGTTCTGAAGAGCCAAGGATACTTGTAACTACCAAGGAGGCTGAGCATGAACATGAATTTTGCTATTCTTCTTCTGCACGCAGGTCTTTGGAAGCAAAATTTGTTACCCTAAATGTGTCAGATTTTTTACTCTCCCAAAAAATTTACTCTCCACTTAAAAATTTCTATAAAGTAACCTTGAAGTGTTGGGCTGTTGCAAACATTTTAGTGGATGCCCGGAAACTCATATAGCTGTCACTTTTTCTTGAGTATCACCACAGGACAAATTAACCTGGGCTTAATCATGCTGGCACCAATCCTGCTGTGCGTGCAAGCATGTACTTATCTCCCAGCAGGTACCTAATCTTGCCGAATTAAGGAGCTGATCTGCTTGTGCCAGCACTAGAAAGGACTTCTGTGCCATCTCCATATACCAGTGAGCACTCATTGTATATGCCCACTGAATTCAATCTGTACTTGTTGCTTTTTAGCTAAAGCTTCAATGGAAAATACCTCATGGGCTACCAACAATAAAGCAGATGTGTATGCAGCTGTCTCATCCACAGCGTTTTGGAGCATGCCATGGCCAGGGAAGGGAGCCATGCTGGCATTTGAGACCTGTCTTGGGTACACCAGGGGCGTTTGGATTGTTGCAGCATCCCACTTGTAGGCTAGGCACTTCTGTGTTTTAAGGAAGTGTTTATAATTTCAACAAGCATTGAAAGGAAAGAAGAAAAGCAGGAAAAAAGCACTTACAGAGTTTAAAAAATGGGAGGTAACCTGCAATTTATTCAGTTTTTGCTGCAGTTTCCTAGGGTGCATTTGCTATTCAAAATCAGTTACAAAAAGGATCAGATCTTAAAAAAAATTACTGACCTGTAGGGTGTCAACAGCTTTCTCCAAGCATTTGACATTTTAAGTGTACTGGTAACATTTAACTAGGCACAAAGTACATACAAATTTTCTCTTGCTTTATAATTCCTAAAATCAGATTTTGGCTGCAAACAGGCACAATTATGAGCTTATAGTTAGCTTCAGTAAAAGTTTTGTCAGGATTAATTCAAATTCACTTCTTTTTGTTAAGGTGCTTGCAACGTGTATTTACTAGAACATTCCTAGGAAGTGAATTCAACAAGGGTTTGAATGTAGATGATGCTAATTATTTCTTATTCTGTACAATTTTTACAGGACTTTTCAGGTGTCAGGAGGATGGATTCTGGCTCTTCTCAGTAACATCCAATGATAGGACAAGAGGCAGTGATTGCAAGCTGGAACATAGGAAGTTTCACATAAATATGAGAAAAAACTTTTTCATGGTGAGGGTTACAGAACATTGGAACAGGCTGCCCAAAGAGGTTGTGGGGTTCACTTCTTTGGAGACATTCAAAATGCACCCTCCTGGTGGCGTTCCTGTGTGACCTGATCTAGATGTTCCTGCTCTGGCAGGGGGACTGAACTAGATGATCTTTCGAGGTCCATTCCAATCCCTGACATTCTGTGATTCGGTGTCACTATAGTTCTACAGTCATGTTTAGCTTTGAGAAGGACATCAAAGTAAAACTGAAAAATGACAAACATTAAGACCAACTCTTAACTGTGAGCAAAGAAACTTTGTGCATATAATAAAAGTTCAAATATTGACTGTATTTGAACAAATTATATAAAACAGCCAAACAACAACATGTGTAGAGCTTTGCTACTCTTCTTAGCAGATTTTTAACAGCCAGATATAGGCTCTTCTCTTCTGAAAAAGATTACTTGTTTTCAATGGATTATATTTGGGATTAATTCGGTGGAATCCCAGGAAGAAGTAACAAATACAGGATTTGAGCTCTGAATGTACTGAATGTATTAACCAAGGATAGCCAGCACAGCTTCAAAAAGAGGGTAAATAGTCCATTACATGTAGATGGGTAAATAGTCCATTACATGTAGATGCTAGGCAATGGCACTGAAATGGGAAGTATTAGAAAATGTATCTTACTTCTCACGGTTATACTTCATCTTCAAAAATGTTGACATCACTGAGAAATCGCTGGGGAACCATAGAGTAGAGAGACAGCAGTTGCACAAAAGCTGTGGGGCAGACTAAAGCCACCTTCCTGCCTTGCTTCAGGAACTCGTTGACAAATCAGGAAGAGGTGCAGTGCTGTGGTGAAACTGAGGCATGATAACGAATAGTGATGTCTGGAGCAGATTGTCTTCGGCAAAACATGAGAGCTTGGAGATGTCTCTTGGAGAATACATCCAGTCAGACATACCTGGCTGCTTGGGTCAGGCAAGAAATGAAGACTCAGAGCTGATGCCCCCTTGTTACTTGCACTGCTGATAACTGTCATGTCTGGGTGGCCTCATTGTGTGGGACAAGATTGCAGACATCCCTGGGGAAACACTAATGATAGACACAATTGTAGTGGAGAGGTAAAGTGTGCAGTGCTGAGCTCAAAGGGCTGTGCCAGCCTCAGTTATGCAGGATGACCATGAATTTGGCCCCATAGGTGAGCTGGAAAACAGCTTTAGAGAAAAGGAACTTGAGAAAAACAACCAAGTTGAACATGAGCCAGTAGTGTGCCTTACCACAGGGAAGGCCAACAGTATTCTGGGCTACTTTAGGTGAACTATAACCAGTGATAGAAGAGAGGCAATCCTTCCCCTCTCTTGGCACACCTGGAATATTGTGTCCAGTTCTGGGCTTTCAAGCCCAAGTGAGACCTGGGCATACTAAAGGAAGTCCAAGGGAAGATCATTAAAATGATGAAGGGACTGGAGCTTCTCTTCTGTGAGGGGAGGCTGAGAGACCTGGTGCTGTTCAGCCTGGAGTTGAAGAGGCTTGAGGATGAGGGCACAAGCTGGAACACAGGCAGAACATGTGTGGGTTACCCAGAGTCTGTGAAGTCTCCTGCTTGGAGATCAACACTGACACACTGCTCTGGGCATCCCTGCTTGGGCAGGAGTTAGGGCAGATATACCCACAGGTCTTCAGCCACTCTGTGATTCTGTGATTTGCAGTTCAGGCTAACTTCGTGGTTTGCAATGAATGAGATTTTCCTATGCAACTGAAAATGTTGTCACGATTGCAAGGAACAAAATGCCTGTATTTCCCATCAAAATTGTTCTTTCTAACCCCATCACACAGTTCTCTTTATTGGGCAAGTGCCTCACAGTCTCCATCCCTCCTTTGCTGGCATTAGCATAGTGCTGGGCAGATGGGGGCAGAGCACTGTGGTATCTCCTTTCTGCTTCTTCTCTCTGCCCACCATCACCAGATTCTCTTTCCCATTTTGTGGGCTGAGTGATGTGAAAGGATGCTTCTCCAGAGACCTTTTCACTCATGAGCAGCTCTTCTCCTTTTGACCTGAAAAGCTGTTGAGAAGAAAGCGTCACCATAGGAAGCGGTGACCAGAATGTGCGTAAAGGATGAATCACACACCGCACCCCACTTGGCCATCAGTCAGGCAGTGCAAAGCTCCACAGACAAAAGCATGTACTGCTTGAGGGCATCAGTTTCCTGCTAAGAAGTGGAAAACTGAACTAGCTCCTCTCTTTCACAGTAGATTTTCTTTGTGTCATGGCAGAAGTGCAAAGTAAGGTCAGAAAGCTCCATGAGGTGCCTGCCTGCCTGCCTGCCTCTTAGGCAGTGCAAAGTCAGAGGCCATTCCTGACCCTGCAAAGCAACTAGCTGCATGCTGCTGGTCCTGACATGGCCATACTCCCATCACAGGGGAAGCCCGGGTGCAGCTGCAATGCAAATCCACAGGCTGCAAACAGCCATATCGTGTCCAGCCTCATTAACAGAAACTCATGGCTCTGTCTCAGTACAGGCCAGCTCCAGTCGGGCTTGTGCCCGAGCAGCCTCTAGATATTGGCAGGCTTTTGCCTAGGTCATCAGGTATGCCGGCTGTTACTGCAGCTTACTGGTCTCAGCTGCCCCAGATCTGCTCTCTTGCCTGTACACAGACAGAACAGGGAATGAGCAGTCTGTGCACAGAAACGTGCTGAGCTGTTTCCATTTTGTGTGGGGACAGCACCTGAGAGGCAATAGAAACTCCAGCAGCCCTCAAGCACACCCTTTCTGCAATTTGCTCGACACACCAGAGGTCAGTAACTGCATGAGAAGGCCATGAAGCTGCTGTGTTTTTCACTTTTTCCTTCCTTCTTAGTCTTGCCTTTATTGCCATGTCACTGCAGATTTTGTTTTTCTTTATTATAACTTCCAGCCTCCTCTGACAGGTCAATCTCAAAACCTACTCATTAGATAATCAAGAGCTCTGCGAGCCTGTCTTTTGTTAGGTTAGCTACCAAGAGGGCAGACTTGGAAAACAATTTTTTTTTAATCTCAGTGGCAGCAATTTCATTGTTGTGTTTGGAGAACAGATTGTTCAGCGGTTAATTATTTTTAAAACTTGGCCAATTTAGAGGCAGACCTGCAGGTGCCGGTTTTCCCTTCCAACCTGCAGGTGAACAACATGAAGCATCAGAAAAACAAAACACCTGTGAACTACTAAAGTGAAATTAAGTTTGTAAGCTGCATATATCTCCCCCTTAGACAAATCTTCAAAAAATAACAATGTAAGTCCTAACATTTGATAAATATCTTCACAGACTTTTAGATGGGAAAAAAATTATTAGGTGAACTTAGCAAGAAAAGCTACCTAATTTCACCGTGTTCCCTCTCCTTTCCACTAAGATCATAGGTGAAGTGGTATATAACACCAGTGAAGAAAATGACATCTAGCCTACAGGTCTCTCAGTGTGACAAAATGAGGAAGACCTGGGGAAGATTCTTCTAAAGTTGCTGTGCATAGTTTGAAAATGAATCAGTTGATTCCTGAAGATTCTCTTCAGAACATACATACATTCTATATTTATGGCTTTGAATTTGCATATAGATTTTTCTTCTTCAAGCTTTTCTGCTTTCCTATTTTTAATTTAAATTTTAGATGTATTTTCTTGTAATAACTCTACAAAAATCCAAACATTTTGCCCTGCAGAGCAAATTCTTTTCCGTGTCTCTCTAGGCACCTGTTGTTGGTCTCAAGCATCTCTGAATTTCCTGTGGGAACCACACTGATTTTTGAACTGCTCTTTGTCTTTCAGACTACTGCCACTAAGTCCCTAGTCTGTGTATCTAAAATAGCCACTTCACTCACTTGCCACAGCAGCTCAGGTATTTTTGTTTCTTTCAGGACAGTGCACAATGCTGACTCCTTCTCCCTGTTGCCTAAGTTGCCTAAGGCTGCTGAAGCACATCTTCTCTGCCTGAGAGAGAAGTGGTGTCTACTTCCAAGCAAGGGCAGATTCCCATTGTGATCTGTGCAGGCCAGAACTGAGAGTTTCAGTAGAGTCTCATAATTTTTAAATACTATTCTTATTCCTCAGCCTGCATCTTCTCTTTGTTTTTGGATTAGTGAAGAACAGGCATAGAGTGATAAACTGATGCTGGATTTCTTAGTCACTTCTTAAGTTGCTTAAAGCAGGTCTTTTAAAGATGGCCCATGGCTCTTCCCAATGGATGGTCCAGTCGTTCAGCAGAAATCTGCATGAAGCCTGGAGAGCCACTGACCACAGTGCAGTGGTTACAGCACTACAGGTTACAGCAGTAACCACAGCTCCCGTTATTACATCAGCATGCTTCCTCTTACCATTGCTATCTCCGTGCTTGGAGATATCGCTATTTTCCTTTTTGAGTATTCACTTAGGAAAAGAGTGATTGAAATAGGTCTAAAAAAAATGTGTACTGTATCAAGAATACTTTTAAATCATACTTAGTACAAGTACATACCTAGTTCAAGATCTAGCAGTACGAAGACTGCTAGATTTCATTAGACTAATCGGGATCTTAGTAGTAAATCCTGTGTGAAAACATGACAGAGGAAAAACTTGCAAAAATGTGCCATGTAAATGGCATGTGTATATCTGTGTGTAAATGGTGAGAAGGTAGATGGCACATGGTCTGTTAGAAAATAACATTTTATTGTTGCAAATTAGCCACAGCTTTTTATAGCAGCACTGGTTGCATAGCCGTTAGCAAAGGGATGAAGGTCACTGATTATGAGAAATAATGAAGCTTGTGGATTCAGCTAGGCTATATAACACTTTATTTTTGATACTCTTTTTACTTGAAAGAAGTGAACAGAAATCTATGCTTACCTGACATCTCTCTTCACGTATGTCTTCTTGCAAGCTCTCCTCCCTTACAGTATCCAGCCCTGTTTCTGCTGTTCTACTCCTTAATTTCTTTGGCACTTATGAGCTGGTGTGGGGGTGTTGTAAAACCACATGTGAAAAGGAATCCAGTGTAATACCATACAGGCTAAAAACTGGAACACAGCCAGTTAGATGGTTTTAACCCAAGAATGCTTGCTTTGAAGCACAGTTTGCAAGTTAAGGAAAGGGATTCCCAAATTATATTGCAGGGCTTTGAATGCTGCATGATGCCTATGGCCAGTCTACAGAGAATTCAACCAATTTCTTACACAAAATCAGGCGTAGCTTGTCTATTTCTGTAGACATAAAATAAATTGATTAATTCCTGTGACATATTCTACTCTAAGCGGATCTTGCAAAGACTATAGAAATCCCATGCTAGGTTTACCTTTGTTATTTATAGAGCAGTGGTCTGTGTGGTCCACTGCCTTGCCAGTAGTTGTTGACTTTGGGCACAGCTGCTCCCTTCAAGCTTCAGCCTGTGGTAATGATGCAGTCCTCCTCAAGTCTGTTCAAGTGTTGGAAAACTGGAGAATCTGGTAGGGAATGAGACTTGGCACACAGTGAGGCTCAAACACTGATAATAAATTGATCAGCAAGAAGGAAGTTGAGTTGCATCATTACTGTGCTCAGATGATCATTTAATGGGTTACCAACCTTTAGGGCCATGACCTGTTCATTCATTGCAGAATAGCTCCCAGCACTGCAGTATAACAACAAATGATTTTGAAGCCTGCTAGACCTTCCACTGAATGTGGAAGAAATCTAATAGTACAGGCATTAGGAATGGATGAATCTGAATTTTGTCAGAAGCCATCTTTCAGCAGAGCAGCATTCTGCCTTGGAGTGATGGATTTATTGGGTGTTAAATCACATTTCTTTAGAGTGTGCTCTTGCAATCTAAATTCACAGTGTCTGTTTTAAGATGAGAAAAGGAGAAAAAATTGTTTATGTCAGAATAGATGAGAAAGGATAAATGAAGCAATACACAGTAACTTGTCTGAAGATACTGACTGACACTAGCAGCAGGTACAGAATAGTTTTTAAAGCAAATGAAAACCTCAGTCATAACAAAAATCAGGAAGTCAGCTTGTCTAACCTTCTACTTCAAGCAAGATGTTCGAAGTTAGTATCTACAGACATAAATAATATCTCCCAATTTTTTTTTTTTTTTTTTTACTTACAACATTTTATTTCTGAGATGTCAGGTGTGTTTTATAATGCATGGTCACAAATGACATCCACTAACAGAAATCTCTTAGGCAACTTTGGATTGGAATGCTATAATTCCCTGCAGCATTTAGAGAAGCAGCCTGAAAGTTAAACAGATGCTAAGAAAGTCTAACTTCTCTTCTTAAACCATTTATCTTGCCTCCAATGATGCATAATCATGGTTAATTACATCTACCTTCTATCACAAGGCCATCTTCTTCCTTTAAAATAGGAGTTGCTTAGCATTTTGATAGAGCAGTTTTATAAGGGAACCTCTAGGATAAAATGCTTGTTTGTTTTAATTCCAGATCTTGCTTTCTTTTACAGAACAATAGAGAAAAAAGTACTGTATGGAGTCTTCAGATGTATCCTAGTACATGTGGTTTAGTATCTCTCAGCTATGGAACAACAAGGAAGTTCTCACTCTGTCCTTTAACAGGACAATCAAGAACCGTTAAACAGAATGCTAATTATCTTCTCAAACTTTTTTATTATTATTTTTTAAATACAGTTACAGGTGAAATTATGTGTGGTCTACACACAATCTGTCACTTCAGAGACAATTTTCCTTGTTTTGGCTTTCAACAAAAACAGAAAATGCCTTTCCCCGGTGTGAAGACTTCTCTTATTCTTTGCAGCAAGGTAGTGGCTGAAGCTGCCCAAGCAAAAGCCCACTGCAAAGGCAAGGTACACGGGCTGCATGGATTTGGTTGAGCCACAACTTGAAAAAGATAGAGATAGTGGCTGTTAGCGAAAAAATCCCCAGAGGAGACTGGAAATCTCAAGTTCAAAGGAAACAGAGTGATTCCCTGGTTGCTGCACTGAACAATGTATTCAATAGCCACAGAGTGGGAAGACTTATCTGAGTACCTTCTGCTTAGAAAAGGAAATCTGCTTCTTAGATAATTCTTTACTGAAGACAAAATCTGAGCAGTGATAGGAATGCTGCAAGAGCCAGTGTTGAAATTGGACGTAGTCACGTTTTCTTTTCCTCCAAAGAGAAATATCAGACAATTTATTTTGAGTCACAGGGCAAGTGACTAAAATGGTCAAATGCGCATTTTCTAGATGTTATTACTGATAGCACATGGCTGGTGCTTCAACATGTCCACACCCTCCTAGGCTGCCATGCTTGGTCCACCTGTGTGCACTGAGGGCTCAGTACCCCAGCACATCCTTCAACTGCGTCGAGGCTCCTCCAGTGAAATGCCGAGATTGTGAAAATGGGGAAGGCCAGTCCCATCTTGCTAGCTGGCACAAAGGCCACGGCAGAGATATGAGGAACTTTGCCTTCCAAGAACAAAATGACTGCTGGCAGTACACTGTGAACATGTCAGCTTAGGGGAATATATCAAGAAACGACCCATCAGTGTTTTTCTTTCTTTAAATGGTAGCCACTGAAAAGTTATGCAAACACTTCAGCTGTGGAATATATAATCTGACGTTTGGCAGGGCTTCTCTGTTGATCCAAGGAGGGAAGTATGCAGCGGATGGCTAGCAGTTGTTTCAGTGCTTATTCAAAATGATAAACTACATTAAATGTGTTTTCCCCCCATCTTTTGCTCTAACCAGGTCAATCCCCATAAATAAACTCAATTGCCCTATCTTCTAGCAATGAAACTCTCATCAGTTGCAACAAGCTAGTGCAAAAAAGAAGTCAGAAAGGGAGCATCAGCTTGTGGCTGCAGATGAATACAAGCCTAAACCAGAGCCAGTTATCTGAAGCAGGCACCCAAGCAAACACAGTTGGTTTTAATGAAGTGGTTTCCTGATCCAAGCCACTGAAGTCAAACTGCTGGCCAGAGAGGTGTTGCTAAATCAAAATAATTTCTGTTTCTGCCCATTTCTTGTCAAAAGGAGGTGTACGAAACTGGAGCATCTTTGTGGAGCCTGCTCATCATCACAAATTTTGGGGTGGAGTTTGCTGGAGGAGTTAATTTTTCTCAAGTCATCCTCTTTATCTTCTGGTGGCTTACTCCTCACAGCTATCAATCTCTCCCTCTCAACTCCACTTAATAATAAAACTGGGGGGAAATAACTCACAAGTTGTGTCTCAAGAAGTTATTCAGATTACACTCATTGCCTAACAAGGTATAAAGGATAAATAAAGAAACCACTCTTGCCACCGAAGCTCCTACAACACCTGACATAATACTCAGCCTATCCAGTTTCTGAGGGAATGAAACCTTGCTGACTGTACGTATTTCTTTTAATACCCTTTTAGGGGAAAAAATAAAAGACCTGATTAAAACAAAATATTAGTTTAAGCTTTCAACAGCTTTCTTTCTGTACTTCTGTGCTGTGTGAACACTCACTACTGGTTCATTTTAAAAAGCTAAACTCTTTGTAAATGAAATGAATTTTTATTATAAGTAACAGTTATATGGCTTGAAAAGACATACAGCTCTTCCTAAATTAAAAAATAGAGAATGAACCAAAAAAATACCAGTAATTGAAATACTCTGAGATAAACAGGGTAAATATGAATTTATTGGCCTCGTATTATTTTGGCAGGAACAACCTGCTGTGAGGAGACAGTCCTCAAATTATTTGAAAAATAAGACAGAATTTGAACAGAGTGGTTATCCTGTGAAGAAAAATCAGGAACTGAAGAATTATGTGAGGACAACACCACAAAATATTAAATACCACTAGAATGCAACTACACAAATTGGAAACTGTGGACTGCTGTTATTCTCTGATCAAAACTGCACATTAATATTTTCTATGATTTTCCATTAGTTGAATTTCTTGCTTGTCCACATATGCACTATAAAAAGCACACGAACCCACTGTCGTTAGATAATAAGCACCTCTTTGAGCTATGTATGTTTCTTGCAGTTTTTGATTGTTTTAGAGTCACTAACAATAACTGTCCCTGTTGATTATACACTGTTGTCATTCTGGATCCACATAACAAACCTGAAGTAAAATCCAAACCAGCATCTTTCTGTTAAAATTGTACCATTTGGTCAAAAGCACAACACACTGCTTTTGGCCTTGGTTGTCTTAAGACGCCCATTGACCTTTTTCGTGGCCAAAAGCCTGTAACAACTCCTTTTTTGCACTGCATGGTGTTAGCAGACACCTCACAGTTAGCGCAGGAGTTGCTTTCCACTAGCCAGGTCTATTTGTGCTTCACTAATTATGCGCTTCACTGACTGTTTTGTGATTTCTCCTTGAATCCTCTATGAGACAGAAGGGCTGAATTATCATATGGGATTATTCTGTGCTGTGTTCTCATCCCAGAAATGTGCTGATACCCACACTCATACATACAGAAGCTACACATCCTGCCACTATTCTTTGAGGAATATAAAATATGCCATACCCTTGTGGTTGAAGAAACCCTGTGAAAATAAATCCAATCCAACCAGTGTATGGTTACTTTGCATGAAATATTACTCAAACTAGTCTTGATGTTACACAGCATCTGCTGAATCAAAGAGAAATGAAGGAAGGAAGCCATCATTTAAAACACTTCAAGGAATAAAAGATGTTCAGGATCAGACTGCTTTTTTTTGGAGAATGAATAAGGCTTCATGTTCCCTGCAGCATTCTTCACTCAAATACGGCAACTATAACCAAGACATCTGGTCAAGAGCTGCAGCACTGGTGGTACTTACTCTACAAAGGAAAAACCGTGCATAATTTCATTAACTTTGCTGGGCAAAAAAATGACATTTCAACATTCCAGCAGTAAATTGCTGAGTGATAAATTTCCAAGTTTAATGTCAAAAAGAGCTTTTTGCATTATGCATGCGACAAAAAAAACAGCCTTAGCTTACATACACATGAACAGACTCTAAGTAAGCAAAAGTCTCTCAAGAAGTAATCCAGGAAGATGGGAATCACCGAAGACAACTCGTCACTAGCACCTGCTTTATGCCAAGAAAGCCGGACATGAGGATTTGTTAAAATGAGAAGCAAGCAAAAGAGAAAGTGTCACGTGCCATCACAGAAAACAGCATAATGCTTATTTCAGAAATACTGTGTTCAATATGAGCTACTTGTACCGAGAAAGAAAAGCTTCAGGAGGATTTGTGATAAGGAAGATTTAGGCTATCAGGTCCTAACCACTGTTGGCCTGCATGAGCCACCAGCCTTCTCAACAGGGGCTTCTGCTTGCAGGTGGTTCATGCACTGCACAACATGATGTAGGAGTTTGGCAGGGTGGGTGTGCAAAGCTGCTGTCATGCCCAGGCAAGACAGGATCTGAAGGGAAGGATTGTAAGCCCACTCTTCAGAAGACTCAGGGAGACAAGGTGAGGTACAAAGAGGAGGGCTAAAAGCATGCCACGCAAACTGGCCACAAGCTGGGTCCTGCTGGGGAGTATCTCGCAGGGGGAGCATGCCCCAGTTCCCAGCATCAAACTGCTTGCTGGGTGGCTCTGCAGCCTGTGCTGACTTGTGTCTGGGGCTGGGTGAGGTCCGCATCCCTCCTCGCCTGCCTCCACAGGCGGCAGAGGAGTGACTTGGCGGAGATATTCCCCTTCCTCGTGCTCGGACCCAATGCCAAGCTCTGTGCCTTGAAACAAGGGCAGGTCAGAGTCCTGTCACGGTCTGGAGGCTTATCAGAAATGTATCAGAAGTAACACAGCCGCTGGAAAGCAGTCTAGAGCACCCACAAGGAAAGATTTATTGCACTTTTTTCTTCCAGCTGGGCTGGAGTTGCTGTAAGAACATTTTTTATCTTTCTCTCCCTTTCGACATCTGACAATTTGATTTCTGCCTGGAGCCTGGAAGCCTAGAGGTTGGTAAAAAGTAATCAAGAAATAATTATCCTTTCAGAAATGATTCAGTTTGGGTTTGGATACAATTTTAGATGGAGGCTTGAGGGCAATGGAGAATTTTTATTGTATTGGAGTCTTCTGGCTCTGCCTTAGGCACATAAGCTGGGCTGTGTTTTAGTTTGCTCGTTAGGGCAGCAGTAAGCTGGCTTGCAGGAGCCCATGTGAAGGTATATTTATAACAAAGTTATGCTAAAAGTCAGTGTTCGCTATCTGTCCTCTCTGCTGTCTTTAAAGAGAATAATTTGAGTTTTCAAGTCCTTGCTACTTTCCACGAACCCTTCATTTTTAATGAAAACATTTCCCTCTTTGGTGCTTAGGTTTCACCGAGAAGCAATTTTCTCTCATGGAGATGAAAAGCAGGAGGTTAACAGCAGCACTCATGCAGCCAGAACAAGGCCTGGTGCTGAACCACCACCTCTGACACCAGCCATGGGCCTTCTCTGGTGGGACCACGTGTAGCACATGGGTTCCTCCAACTGCTAGTCCCAACAATGGTGATTCCCAACAGTGGAGGTTTGAGTGCTGGTAGAGAAGGAGGAGCATGAGAAGGAAGAGGAGCTGCCTCAGGCAGGTGGCACCTGGATGCTTGTCCCCTGTTGGAAATGCCACATACTGGTGAGCAACCTTTCCTTCCCTTTTTGCAACAGCAGCTGGATGTCCCACAGCTTGTAGCCAATAGAACGTAATTGTTAAAGAGGCTTCAGAGTCTGAGCTCATTCTGTAGCAGCTCTGTTATAGGTAAAATGCCCACCTTACCTTTACAGCATGGACCTGCCGTGTCTTCCGTCCCTTCTGCTGCTCCAGGGGATGCCCCTGGCCACACATGTAGTATAGGAGACACAGGAAGGGTTTGTCGCCTCCATAGGGCACAGAGGTGTCCCAGCCGGCTCCCAGGGCTGGTCTACACCGCTGGTCTACAGAAGAGGCTGGGCTGAGCAGGGAGCTGCAGAGAAACAATTCAGGCAGTTGCTGAATTGTACTTCAGTCCCTAGTTTGTTCTATGTAGTAAATTCTCCTTCGCTCTGAGCTGAAGGATAAATCCATGCTTGAGCCCACAGTGAGCACAGAGAGGAGAGATAAAGTAAACCACATGTATGATTTCCTGAGTCTCTGGCAGAAACCTAGCAAGTAGAGGGACTGCTCTTGGAGGCAGCTACTGTTGTTATACCTCTGCAGAAAACAACTTTGTTCCCATCTCCATGCTGCCTAAAGCCTGTGGCAGCACACAGGGCACCATGTAACACATGGGAGGCAAGATCAGAACTGCCTTCCCTGCTGCAATTGCTCTGTCTGGGTAAGAGGCAAGGAGGAGTGACATGGGATAATGCAAATCTTTTCCAGCCAGTCCACAAGCTCTGCATTCAGGGCACTGTCCGAAGCCCAGCATTTGCCAGAATAGGTGCATGGTGTTCCAGCAGAGCCCTGGAGCCATCCCGATCATCCTAGTGCTTGCAGCCTGTGTGCACAGTGGGCGTACGAGCTGTGACAGAGGCTGATCTCAGGGTATAAAAAGTGGCACTGATCCTTCACTCCTGGTGGTACATTTCCATCTACCACACTGCCAGAGAAGCTGCAAACTCATAGGCCCTAGGATGTACAGGATAAACATCTCTGTACTTTTCTATCTTTCTACTTTGTTCTCCTTTTATTCTGCGCAGTTTTGCTGAGGCCCTGGATCTGGGCTGTGCTCTCAGCTCCCAACCAAATCTGAACTAACACCAAAAACAATGGCACTGCAGTGGCAGTCACTGGGAACCTGTTCTGGTGTTTCACTACTCACACAGTAGAGGAATTGCCATTATTGCCATTCCTAATATCTAGTCTAAACCTACCCTCTTCCAGGTTAAAACCATTTCCCCTCATCCTGTTGCTACATGCAGTTTTAAAAAGTCTCTCCCCAGCTTTCCTGTAGGCCCCCTTCAGGTACTGGAAGGCCACTATAAGGTCAGAGCCTTCTCATCTCCAGGCTGAAGAGCTCCAGCTCTCTCAGCCTGTCCCTGTAGGGGAGGTACTTCAGCCCACTGATCATCTTCGTGGCACTCTTGTGAACCTGCTCCAACAACTCTATGACTTTCTTGTGTTGGAGGCTCCAGTCATTTCACAGAACTTTGCAGTCCAGCATGCAGTCATTTTAGTGGTTAAACCCGGACTGTTTGAGCTTCAAGACAGAAGAGCCAGCATGTTCCAGTGCGTCCCTGCAATCTTTAGATTTCCTCCATTTATTTTATATGGTTTTGCCAGCAACCAGTGGTGGGGACCTGGATCTCACTGATGCCTGCCTACATTCAGTTAGGCAGCTTGCAGCCTTTCCTCTAGCCAGAACCATGTTGAAGTCAAAGGAATAAATTCTAAGGACTGTTCTTGCAGATTTTAATTTTGCTTCCTGCATTCCTTTTTGTACAGAGATCCATTGTATTGCAAGAGATTTTTCCAGACTGCTTCTGTAGTCAACAGGAGTTCAGCCTAGCTAAAGATCAAGCCAAATAATTAAATATACTTTGCATTGAGTACAAACTCTCCATCATACTGGAACATCTCTGCTGGTGATGGGATCCACAAAAGAGCAAAGATAGGCAGGTAGACTTTTTGTTTGAAAAAGAAGGCAAAATTCTCTAGACACTCCCTAATAACTGGATGATACTACCTCAGACTGGTTGAAGTATCAACTAAACAGAAATACACCATGGCTTACTTGTTCGGTTTTGGTTTGTTTAACTCTGTGGTAGTATGCATCATTCATTGTGCAGATCCAAATTATAGTTACCAAAATTCATGTGTGCATTTCACTGGCTTGCAGTTTTTAAGGCATACGTACTATTACAGTTTGGTGCAAATCCACAGTGGTCTCAATTGAGTAAAGTGCTACTGGTGCATGTGCACGTTTCTTTGTGCTGTGATGGTTTGTAACAAGCTCATTTCAGAGGCTCTTTTTCTTTTTTTCTTTTTTCTTTTTTTCTTTTTTCCCCCCCAATCTACCGTGACTATACTTTCAGTGTAATCTTGGAAGAAAGCAACTCATCAAGATTTCGTATTCCCCTCGGAAACAATGTCAGCACGGATTTATCCTTCAGCTCAGAGTGAAGGAGAATTTACTACGTAGAACAGCCTTCATTTCTTTAGATTTCTGAAGCAGTTTTGACTTTTGCACCTACTTCCGTAGCATGAACACTGAGTGATTCTTCCTTAATAGTTGTCTTGCATTAGCTACAGCCCGGTAACTAAGTAATCATAGAATCATAGAATTGCTCAGGTTGGAAGAGACCTTAAAAGTCATTATGTCCAACCACAACCTAACCATACTACCCTAACTCTAACAGCTCTCCACTAAGCCCTCCCTGAACACAAAATCCAAATGGTTTTTAAACACATTCCAGGATGGTGACTTAACCACCTCCCTGGGGAGCCTATTCCAGTGCTTAACAACCATTTATGTAAAGACGTTTTTCCTGATATCCAACCTAAACTTACCCTGGTACAACTTGAGGCCATCTTCTCTCGTCCTATCACTTGTCACCAGTGAGAAGAGACCAACCCCGCTCTTGCTGTAACCTTTCAGATATTGGAAGAGAGCAATTGGAAGAACCTCTCCCCTCAGCCTCCTATTCTCCAGTCTAGACAGCCCCAGTTCCTTCATTCTCTCCTTGTAGGGCATATTTTCCAAGCCCTTCACAAGCTTTGTTACCTTTCTTTAGACCTGTTCCAGCACCTCAATGTCCTTCTGTACTGAGGTGCCCAAAACTGAACACAGTACTCACCAGTGCCAAATACAGGGACAGGATTACTTCCCTAGTCCTGTTCACCACACCATTCTTGGCGCCAGGATGCCACTGGCCTTCTTGGCCACCTGGGCACACTGCTGGCTCATATTCAACCGACTGTCCATTAGTATAAGTTTCAGGTATTTCAGCTGACTGATTTGCAGTCAGGCTCAGAAGCAAGTGTTTTGGACTGCCATCCATCACCTCTGCTCCTCTTTTAAATAACTTTACTTGATAAGATGAATAAGAAGACTAGGTAGCTGATCATCAAAATAAACACCTACATTAAAAAAAGAAAAAGAAAAAGAAAAAGAAAAAGAAAAAGAAAAAGAAAAAGAAAAAGAAAAAGAAAAAGAAAAAGAAAAAGAAAAAGAAAAAGAAAAAGAAAAAGAAAAAGAAAAAGAAAAAGAGAAAAAAAACCAGTTCTTGATGAATATCCACAAAACACAATATTACATAGTGGCCATTTCAGACAATCTGGCTGAGTTTTAGCCTGGGAAATCTAGAAGTGTAGGAAATTTTGGCATCTAAAACATCTGTCTTTAACCATTGTTGGTTTCTTAAGGCTGTGATGTAAACAACAAAACTCCCTGGTGGCATATTGTTATTTTACCAAAGATTATATTTATTGAGCTATCTGTAATATTTGATAGAATGATATTCAGTAGACATGCATTAATAATTATAGCGTGTATCATAAAATGAGGTATCATACAAAGATAGATTGGAAGCACTGCAGAATGAAATAGAACAATCATAGCTTGTAAAAAAAATTATTCAGGGCATGCTTAAACCCCTGCCTTTTAAAGATCCTATATGTTTTAAGATAAGGGCTTGTTTGAATTACTTTTGAACAGTAGCAAAACAGAGAAGAGAAAGTGGGATTTGCAGCAGATTTTATTGTTAGATGTGAATTTGCTCTGGTGTTGACCTTCAGTGGTCAGTACTAGGACTGGTGCTCTTTAATATCTTCATTAATGACATCAACAGTGGGACTTAATGTATCCTCAGCCAGTTTGTGAATGATATCAAGCTGTGTGGTGCAGTTGACCTGCACAAGGGATAGGATGCTATCCAGAGAGACTTGTACAGACTCAATCAGTGGGCCCAGAAGAACTTTATGAGGTTCAGCAAATCCAACTGCAAGGTCTTGCACCTGGGTCATGACAGCCACCACTACCAGAACAGGTTGAGGGATGTAGATTATAACCTGGCCGAAAAAAACCTGGGGGTACTGGTGGATGGCAACCTGGACATGAGCATGTGATATGTCCTTGCAGCCCAGAAAGCAGAACATATCCTGGGCTGCATCAAAACAAATGTGGCCAGCAGATGGAGGGAGGTGATCCCGCCCTTCTATTCTGCTCTGGTGAGGTCTCACCTGGGGTACTGCATCCAGATGTGGAGTCCTCTGTACAGGAGAAACATGGACCTGTTGGAGCACATCCACAGGGGGGCCACAAAAATGATCCAAGGAATGGAACACCTCTCTTACAAGTACAGGTTGAGAAAGCTGTCCAAGGAATGGAACACCTCTCTTACAAGTACAGGTTGAGAAAGCTGGGCTGTTCAGTCTGCAGAAGGGAAGGCTTTGGGGAGACCTGATAGTGACCTCTTTCAGTATCTAAAAAGGGGTTGTAAGAAGGAAAGGACAGACTCTTTAGAAGGGTCTGTTGTGACAACACAAGGGGAAATGGTTTCAAACTAAAGGAGGGGATATTTAGATTGTATATAAGGAAGAAGATTTTTAAAATAAGGGTGGTGAGTGACTGGAACAGGCTGCCTAGAGAGGTGGTGGATGCCCTATCATCAGAGACATTCAAGATCAGGCTGGATGGGGCTCTAAACAACCTGATCAAGCTATAGTCTTCTTGTTCATTGCGGAGAAGTTGGACTAGATGACCTTTAAAGGTCCCTTAGCACTCTAAAGGTTCTGTGACTATGATTCTAGATAGCATATGATCAGGTACAAAATGTTAAACTGGACCACTGTCTGATCTGGGTTTGATCATTTTTGCTTTGCTTAAAACAAATAATTGCAAATTAGTTTTTTTAAGCATTTCCATATTATAATAGTTGAATTGTTAATGGAAAAAAATTGGGGGTGGTGATTCTTCTTTTTGGTATTCATACTATTGTCTAGCAATGAGTGGTGGTGGATTGCTGCTTCTAAGTTCACTAAAGCTTCCATTTTTACCAGTCACTACTTCTGACTCATAGCTTAAATTCATGTGTCAAGCCAGTACAGGACTTATCAGCTCACATGTGGTGAAGGCACCAGCTGATTGCAGCTGGAAATGGGCACACTAAATCATAGTCTCCTCAAGTGTTTTACAGCTTGCAGGTTTGTAAGTGAAAATGCAATCTCATTTTGCAATGAGATTCCTGTGGGTGTTATCCATGTGCTGTCGTATTTCATCAGGAGTCTTTGCTTACATCTATTTTGGTGTTTTTTTCCAGAAATGTTGGCCTTGTAACTTGCACAAGGTTTAAATCCTCCTGCAAAACTTCCTGTTCTATTGCTTTTCAAGAGCTGTTAGCTGTTAGCCTAGCTCCTGCTGTCCCTATGTTCTGGTCACTCCTACTCACTGAAATGCACCAAAACTCCACTTCAGGATGAACTACACAAGAGGAAAGGAATTTTAAACTAGTTCATTTGAACAAAGCTAAGATAATCTGTGGATTAAAGCTAAATTCATCAATTTTTTCCCTGTGTGACATACTATATAAATTGTTCTTCCAGCTGCGCAATGACAAGCATTTGACAAAACGATTTGTTTGAAAAGCAGTTGGTGCAATTTTGCAGATGCATTCACTGGCAGACTTTTTTCAACCTGCTTTAGCAGTAAACAAAACCAGAATGAATGTATCTACATAGATCACTCCAAAAGTAATGCCTCCTATTTATTTCCATGGAAACTACAACAGTTACAAAGAGCACAGTAACACCATTTGATAGAGAAAATTACCAGTGACAAAAAAAAAAAAAACAAAAAAAAAAAACCCTACTTTTCAACACAGTTGTCACCATCAACTGTGCATTTTTCCAACAGTGAACAGCATGTTGCACTTGTAAAAATCTTCTGTATCAATGGAGGTGATCCACCACTGCCACTGCTGAAATGCACCACCCACAACCTCACTCTGCTCATATCCACTGTTTATTCAGCAAGCATTGATGAATGTCAATGGGTGCCTTTTTTTTTTTTTTTTTTTTTTTTGCAGAGAGGAACTCAGTGGCACACTTCACTTTATCTGCACATCCAGTTCAGATGCCACTCTGTCAGAGTGCCCCTCTGCTGTCATCAGTCACATGGCAACAACATGTAATGGAATATTGATGGGAAAGATCAACCTTTACTCCCATATTATCAACATTTGCTTCTGATGTGGGCCACAATCATAAATTAGGAGGCAGTACTTTTGAGTAGCAGTTGTACTTGTACCCTAGTACCTTGTATTTAAGGTAATATTCACCATTAGTATCTTCCCTTAGGTCATGAAGTGTTTGGCTATGATAGATCTGTACAGCTTGAAAGTATTTTTCGTCTTCAAGCCATTCTGTGTTACCTTTTCTGCACGTTGCCATTGCCTGTAAAGTCTGATGAGCCATAATTTTCTTGCAGCATGCTGCCTAAGGTCTAGCATTTGTATCTTTCTCTCTTTCCCTCATTTTGGCTCCTTCTTTGATGGTTTCACTTTATTCAGATTAGCAAAAAAGATAAGGCAGCATTTCTACTAATAAGTCTCCTGAAGTCCCAGCCAACTGGCTGAAGGGCTGAAGATGCTGAAAATACATATCCAATTATGATCTGGCTGAGGTCCCTATTTGGCTAATGTATCAAATGTCAGTTCCAACTGAAAAAAGCACACCCTGTCACTAATGTTGTTTTATACATAGCACAAAGTGTACTCTTGAGAAACAGCCTCATTTTCTGATACACTGAAAAGCTTTGTCAAAAGCAGGGAAGCATAATCTATCCAAAATGCAGAGACACGCAAGAAAAGATTATGCAAGATCATTCACCAAACTAACATAGAGATTGGCATATTAACAACCTTGATTAATTCCTTGCCGTGGATTTTTCAAGATTTGCAGCGTATGCTCAAATATCACAAATTAGCATCAAAATCAACATCTAGAACTGTGTTCCAGTTGCAGAAAAACCACTAATGTCATACATGTGTTTTATGCACCAGGCAACAAGACAAGAGTTCAAGAATATACAACTATGCATTGGGGGAACTATAGTTAATGTAAGGAAGCTGTCCAGGCACTATGTATTATTTCACTCCTCCACTCCCAAGCCTTTTTTTTCCAAGTTAGACTGCTGTCCCGAACACTGAAGTATCAGGGTATAGTTCTCTCCCTTAAGATGCTATGACTGTTGCCTTTCACCCTTTCTCCTGAAATATTTCTGTAGTGCACTGGAATCTTGTGTAGAAGGGAGTCAGTATTTTTGTTTATTTTTCCAGGATGAAAGACTTCTGGATAGAAAAGATCCTTCCTTTGACTTATGGGTTGTGCTGCCCATGATTAGTAAATGCTTATTTGTTTTTTCATGCCTTGGAAAGGAGTGTGGTGGTTAAAAAAAGATTCTCTTTCCTTGAGTTCCTGGCAAAAAAAAATTGTAAAAGAACTATAAGCTGAGGCAGGAGAAACAAGAATATGTGAATATGTTGTAATATTTTAGTCACAAATCACTCATCTCTAAATAAATGTATTAAATCTTCAGAGAGTTGGGCTCAAGAATCATTTGTATATCTCATAAGCATAGTTTCCTTTCGCAAACACCAGATCTCATGTACTTCCTGTTTGATATTCACCAGCATTTTAGCACAGAAAATAATTGTACTTTCTCTTTATTTCACTATAAATTTATATAAAGTGTAACACAGTAAAAGAAGTCTGTTTCCACTTTAAAAAGTTTTTGGTCATAGTAATTCCAAAACATACAATTATTCAAAAGATAAAATAATAATGATCCAGGTTCATAAATGACAATATCATCCTCACCCTTGAAAGTACATGTTAATTAAATAAAGCCAAATAATTTGTCACCTTCACATGGTATTTAGAATGTATGTCCAAGATTTCTGGGTGTAAGATGTAGACTTAAATCTTACATGGATTTCCACGCATAGAAAACCAGCTGTGGATAATATGCACCCCTTAAAAAATCTTAGCTTTTGAAAACCAATTCCTTCCAATTCCTAGACAACTTATGGGAGGAAGACATGGGACTGGCAGTGGTAGGCACTACTAAGAGCAGTTGGGGAGAAGGAGCAGGCTCAGTCAGATGGACTTTGAGGGACAGAATGGGCCCCAGGTTTTTCTCTGTGCTCTTTCTCAGGTGTGCAGTCTCACTGCTGATGAATCCCAGGGCCTTGTTATCCTGCAAATAACTTCTCAGATACATACATGGAAATCCAAGAGCCTGCTGCCAACCCTTCCATCTGGGCTGGAGGTGGCAAACCTCACGCAGGAGGTAAAGCCATTTACTGGTATTTCATATTTGCATCTACCAGCATTCTCTGTGACATCTGGTGCCGTGTATTTTTAAAGCCATTGACAATTATTTCAGTATCAGAGGCTAGGCCTGGCAAGGGCCAACTTGTGTTGCTCTAGAAGGGTTTGAAGAGAGCTTAGTTAAATGATTATAATTTCAATTTATCTTTCTTAAACTAGGCCACTAGGGCCTGGCAAATGGCCTGGAAAGTCCATGCAGACCTCATGCTGTCAGCTCAGTTTTACAGATCTCATTTTGGTCTGGCAGGTTTCAGGCTGCCCAGGGAGAAACTTGGGCAGTAGCTTGTTAGCGCAGCGGACGTTTTCCAAGTGGGAATGAAGCCAAGTTATTGTGAACTTTACAAATAGAGGACAGGGCACAGAGTCTGTAAGTTGGAGTTGCCTTTCCAAAGACTAAATCAAACTACTGAGAATGCAAAATGGAAAATATTGCAGCAAATGGCATGCAATATGGAAACAAACTATTGGTCAGGCTAGAGGTTTGTTGGCGAATCTTTTCACAACTTAAACACCCTTTCTATTTGCTCCTGTTTGCCTGGTAGGGTCTTTGCAAGCCCTGGGTAGTGGGATTGGACTTCGGTCATTGCTGGTGGCTAGGGAGGGATGAGAACAACCAGCACTTGGACAAAGCCGGCATTCACTGAGCCTGACTTATGGACCTCCAAAGTCAGGGCCTTGGTGAGTAGCAGCGTGTCCCACAGGTTGAGAGCTGGCCTGAAAGAGCCATTGGCAGGAATTGGCTTCATTTCTACATTTTCATGGACAAGTAATTTATCTTCCTCATGGTGATAAAATAGTGTAGTTCCTCAATTTTCTAATGTACTGCTGTAAATTTGAGATATGTTAGCTACTTTTTGAGAATTAGATTTAAAATACGATGTTTACTTTATCCACTGAAGAAAAAGCTGCCTGTTTCCCCTTCTGAGCACCAAGACATGCTTTAGTATCCAAGACTGTACATATGTACACATCCATGCAAGAACTGTATGAAAAATCCTGTAGTTTGAGTATGAAGGGATAGGCAGGACCTGTGCTTGGAACTGTCAGTGGACATAGTATCTGTAACAAATAAGCCTGCACACACAACTGAAATATCTATGAAAAGAAAAAAAGTCAGATTGAGCTACAGAAGAACACCCCCCCCACACACACACAAGTTCTCTTAAGTCTCTTGGATGACAGTAACTTGAATTAATTCACAATCTGCCAGTAAAGTCTTGACAAACATGTACAAGGCTAGCCCAGAAAAGGCATTTAAAGTCTCAGTACTTAAAGGGAAGAAAAGAAAATGTACATTACTTGTGTCTTTGGCTGCTAATTATATTTTCAGTACATTGCCGAGCCCAGTAGGCCTGACTTATGTAACAAATAAACAAACTGAAGCACAGGTCTTGAGAAAGACGTGAACTTCTCCATACAGCTCCATCACTGCTTGTTAATGACCTGTTGAATTAAGTTTCTCAGTACTTCAAAGGTTATATATTTAAAGACTATTTGAAGAGGTTCTGACACCTTTGCTACTCTCAAAAGACCTTTGAAAGCCTATGGGTTGATGAACTACCTTTTCTTCATTGTATAAAGTTCCATTCAGGAGCTGAAAAGAAAAAAAAACACACAACAAACTGCTACTATTAATGCCCTTACTCTCACTGTGTTCTCTGGGAAAAAAAGTAAGATAGACATCTCTGAAAGTACTGAAAAGAAAAAAAAAAAAAAATAGGAGGCGAAACAGTTAGCACATTTGGATCATGTCCCGTGCTCTTATTCCTATGAATAAAATTGTTAACAATGTAATGGGAGTGAGCCAAGAGGGTTCAACAGGACCAAAACTGGATATTATAGAGAGGCCTCTGAGATACTTGCACTGTATTTTAATGTTGAGATTCAGAGAGTTCTGAAAATCTTCAATAGCATTTGCTAGGAAATAGTATATGTGATACAAGAATGATTATGATTAGTTGAATAGCACTTCTGGAAAATCACTGGTTCTAGTTACATTCTCTAGGGCATTTTATAACTGAGAGTCCCAGCATTTCCTCCAGGGTCAAGCCTGCTCACTGAACCTCAGATAGGTTTGTATTTATATACACTTGTAATGTAAATAACAGACATTTCTCCATCCGTTTAGTCAGTGATGAATGAACGTTGAGCATACAAAGGAAGATATCATGATGTTATGTTAATCAAGGCAATGGTGTGCCTGAAAATTAACAGTGTCTGCGATTCTGTTCTAGGAGTATATTTAAGCTCTGTGTACTATTTTCACATGGAATTTTATACATTTGTAAAGCTATAATTAAATTTAAAAATAATGAAAAGCTTATTTGAATTCAAATTAGATAGAAACCATGCCTTAGCCTTGAGCCTTTTTTTCCTGCATTTTCCCACTTGTGGTTTTTTGTTGTTGTTGCTGTTGCTCTTTTTTAAAGAAAGAACAAAAAGAATGGAAAAACTCTGCATCTGAGTTTTAATGGTAGATTTGGGGTTTCAGAAGAATTTGGATAGAACATTAATGGTGTCAGGACATGATGTCAGAGGCACAGTGGGAAAGTTTTTAACATTTTCTTGCTTCAAAGAATGTCTCCCTGGAGAATAAGGACCCTCGAAGTGGGCAGCTGCCTAGGAAGAGGAAGAAGAGGTATCATTTCTGACTCTTCCCCAGGCTTCCCATTTGACTTTTTTGAGTCATCAAGAGCAAGAGCATAGCACTTAGCCAAAACCATCTTGAAGATAGGTATCTTAGCTAAGCTAGTTATTTAGGCCTCCCCTATCATTCAGGCAGACAGACAGGCATCTCCAGTGTACGATTCATCCTATTTTAGGATAGTTGTCCAAGAAAGGAGGAATGAATCATGCTCTGGAGTTACCTGTCTTTCTTCACTGACTGCAGAAAGAGCCTAGATGACTGAGTTTGATTAGATGCCTGATTTTGGGGGTAAGTAAAGTGAAGTGAGCTCAATCTCTCTCTTAGCCTCTATAAACCTTCATCTGTTTGTTTGTAAAACTATCCTTAGCTCCTCACAGTTCACGTCTGGCAGAACTGTTGAATGGAGCACCCACATAAGCCTTTGAGAGAGCTCTGTTGGAAGACACCTCTGATACTTATGGTCAGGAACACCTTCTTAATTAATGAAAAAGTCCCAGGTGGAAGGAGCTTTCCAAATACAACAACTATCATGGGGAGAGGTGTCTACCCAAGGGAATTCATCTTGTGTATACATAGAGAAATGACTCAGGTTTTGCACTCAGCATCCATATTTCTGTCCGGCAGGTGACTGCTCCATTACAAGTGGAAAATACTTGAAGTGAGTTAAGAAATGTCTGTTATGATACCTTCTGAGGAGAAAAGAGATCCTATTCTGAAAAAGAGAGAGTGGAGAAACAGCTGTCCACTCCAAGATGTTTCAAAGCAAGGATGAGAGGCAAAAGGAATCCCATACAAAAATGTTTGTTAGTAAATGAGAAGGAGATGGAAGTGCTTTTCTGCACAAGTGATTTAGCATTGCGATGGACTGCTGTTCTTTGAAGAGTTTTTAAGACTTCTATTCTGTAAGCCAAGCTCAAAACTTCCTGTTCCCATGACAGTACTTGGGGAAAATGTATGTTGAGGGCTGGGCCGTACTCACAACTGCAGATAACAGGGATAAAGGAAGCAGAGACATGATATTCTATCTGGAGAAGGTATCTCTCTGTGCTATGTCTCTAGCTATGTCACAACGGATGCTTTTGTCAGTCCCCCGTGACAAAATATACATGCTGCCACCAGTCTGGGTGCGTGTAGCACTTCACATGCTGAACACAGAAGATCTGAACTCACAGCCTGTTGTCCCTGGCATACCTATGGACCTTGAGATCCCTTGCAATGAGGACATATAAAATGTAGTAAAAGCCACCCTTCCTTTCTTTTACTTGGGAGACAGAAATTGTCCAGGCAGAGATAGCCACTGAAAAATTGTAAACAGGAAAAACTGGAATAATTGTAAATAGATTTTAAAGCCTTTTGACTCCTAGTGCATATTCTTGTGCTGGAGAATAGCATATTAGAATCATAGAATGGTTTTGGTTGGAAGGGACCTGTAAGGTCACCTAGTTCCAACCTCCTGCTATAGGCAGAGACCTCCCTCTAGACCAGATTGATCAGTGCCCCATCCAGCATGGCCTTGAATGCTTCCAGGGAGGGGGCATTCACAACCCCACTGGGCAACCTGTTAGAGTGTCTCACCATTCCCAAGTAAAGTAGTTGCCATTCCTTGATATGGATTCATGTCATCACTCCAAACTGTGGATCCCAATCCTTGTACAAACCTCTCTGAAACAAGAAAGCTCTATAAAGGTATCAGCATGAATCACTACTCTTGTTAAAGCTGGGATGTGGATATTGAAGGGTAGTTTAACAGCTCACCAGTTGTGCTTATGCTGTTCAGCAGTTTATCAGAAATCAGATTTGAACCCTATAGTGGAAGAGCATACTTTTCATTCTGTTCCAGTGCACAGTGGAAGCTAAGACCCATGCTTAGCTGTGGCAGTTTTATAGGAATGGCTACAGTATTTCTATCTGTCCTTTTAAAAGACAGAGAATCTGTACGGTTGGACTTAATTTGTAAAGTTTTACAAGGCATTGGGCACTTTTGTTGCAACAGACTTCATGCCAGCATGCAACTTGTTCATTTTGTGTTCTGAACATAACATTGTCCATGTGAGCTTCACAGTTGGCGGCCACCAGCAGCTGCTTTTCTTTATTCACCAGCTGGCATACTGAATACTCTCAGCTGTAATTCACTTTTTCATTCCCCGCCATGAATACTGATGCAGCTATGGAAGCTGAGCTTGCATTCAGAGAGCTAATTTTCACTAGACCTTGCAGGAAAAGGAGGAAAAAATAGCTTTTTTTTTCCTTCTTTTTTTCTTTTTTTTTTCCTTTCAGGACTGAACAGACATATATGAAGCTGCCTTTTGCACCAGAAATAATAATAATAATAATAATAATAATAATAATAATAATAATAATAATAATAATAATAATAAAGCAAGCTGTTTATATCTACTTTCACATTACGTATGTATAGCTGTGCTGCAGGGGCTTTGAAGTCATCCACATAGATATCACTCCTGGGTGCAATTATAAGCAAAAGCCTATAGTATGTGTTTATTTTGGAAAGTTACATAAGAATAATTGTTAGTGTGTGACAGATGATGCCAGCATTTTATTTGCTTTACCCTCTTGTCTTGCCCCACTATTCTTCCGTGCTTTATTCCTTCAGTCTTGCTGATACTCTCAGTGTCACCATTGCTTATATGTTTTCTTCCCTTCTACAGTGATTTTTCTGTGTTCCCATTATGTGTCTGGTTTTTGGAATATCAGTTCCAGCAGGAGTCTGAGAAGTTAGGTTTCCAAGAAGACATTTCAAGCCACTAAGTGGCCCAGATATTTGGAGTTTTAGACAAAACTGTCCAGGTCAAAGATGACAGCTGCATGTGTCTCTAGTGTATTTAGTCTCTACAGTGCAAAGGGTTTCAGTGTGCCTGATTGCAGGTTTCTGACTTTGCCTTGCAAGCCTGTGTAGGTGACATATGTGCACACTTTGCTTGAAGCTGCCTCATATTTGTGCCACAGTTGGAGCTTAGAACCAGTGACTTGGCAGAAAGAAATAGCATGTGGTTTTCCAGAGAAGGGGGGGTAGAATGATGCTGACCCAGGAAAGGAGATGATATTGTTTTTTGTTGTTTTTTAACTCGAATCTTTCCAAATGGATCAGCAGCATGCAGCTTCTTTCTCAGAGAAACTAGTTTTAATGATCTAAGGTGAGCTGATCCAGCTCACAGCCCAAAGAAATGTTAGCCAGTCAGGATTACAGGTAAGTGCCTATGATTTTCATTATGTCTTCTCTCATATTCTGCACCTCAGTGAGCCATGCTCAAACCTAAAAGATGAAGTGAGTTGCAGCCTAAAACAGCCAATGAGTAGACAGAGTGAGGAAAGAACATCTGTGAGATTTCCAGCCTTGGTGGTTTTGCAAGAACAAATGGAGGATTCTTTTCAGTAGTGCATGCCGAGGCTTTGGACTCAAATCAGGGAGGAACTTGGATTTCCCTCCATTGTAGGTCATGCAATAGGTAACAGCGGATTTCTCTAGCCTGATAGATAACAGATACATAGACAAGCTACAGCTGCCATCCTCAAAGAAACTGGTGCATCCCAATATTTCAGTTCTGACTTTCCTTCCCTCACATCATCCACCACTCCTTCTCAATCATCTCCTTTGAAAATCTCATGATTTTTAAATGAGAATTGGAAGAGCCTACATTATCTAAATGTTGTTAGCTGTTACCATATCAATAACTACATTCCATGTTAGAGCAGCTATGTGCAGATTTGATTGTAAGTGTACTGAATCTTTATCCCTCTTAAAACTAACCTCATCTCACCAGCCTAAGCAAAAGGCATGTTAGCAGGAGAAAGCCCAACGAGAGCAGAAAGGACTTTCTGAGGAAAACTCCAGAGCTGTGTAAAATGGCTGAAAGACAAGCAGATGAGCGTGTAAGGACACTCAATAGAAATATGATATGGATTCCTGAAGTATGCTGCTTATTTAGGGATCTTTATACAACTCCAGTGGTTCTTTTTCTCTTTAGACACGGATGAAAGAGGACAGATAAACAAATGCGCACATTTATGCTTCTTAAAGCTAACAGATCTATTATTATTGCCTTTCTGCATACCACTGTAAGTCTGATTTCTTCTGCCTCTATTTTAGAGTATTTAATAAAATCAGAAGTGATTTCTGTGCCAAAAATGTTTGCTTTGTTGATAGAGATTATTTAATAAGTAAATACTTTTTCACTTGAGGGTGAAGCAGCACTTTAAATAGCAGAACTGACTGTAGAGGAACTGAACGGGTCCCAGAGGTCATTTAGACCATTTCCCCCAACCCAATGGCAGAAGTCACATACCATCATTTTTCACATCTGCTTGCCTAACCAGTTCTTCAACTTCTTACAGGTGAGGGACTTTATAACCTTCCTAAGCAGCACAGCCCCCTGTATCCCTCTGCTTAATGAGTAGAAAGAAGAAGGTATTGCTCTCATCTGAAATCACCTTTGCAGCAATTTGAGACAGCGGATCTGGAGAATGGCTTATCAGTGTTGACTCTGCAGTACTCTTTCATAGCAATTCAAGACAACAGTCTTGTCTTATCTGCAGCCTAGTGCACATCTATGTGAATTGAGTGCATCCTCAGCAAGTTTGCTGATGACACCAAGCTGAGTGGCGCGGTTGACACAGTGGAAGGAAGGGATGCCATTCAGAGGGACCTCAACAGACTCAAAAGGTGGGCCCAGGTGAATCTAAGGAGATTCAGCACAGCAAAGTGTAGGGTTTTGCACTTGGACTGGAGGAATCTTACACATATATACAGACAAGGAGGAGAGCAGCCCTGCAGAGAAGGACCTGGGGTTCCTGGTGGATGAAAAATTTAACATGAGCCAGCAGTGTGCTCTTGCGGCTTGGAAAGCAAATGGTATCCTGGGCTCCATCAGAAGAGGGGTGGCCAAAAGGGACAGGGAGGTGATTGTCCCCCTCTACTCTGCTCTTGGGAGGCCCCATCCAGGTACTGCATCCAGGTCTGGGGCTCCCAAAACAAGAAAGACAGTTGTTGGAGAGAGTTCTGAGAAGGGCCACAAAGGTAATTAGAGAGCTGGAGCATCTCCCCTATGAAGACAGGCTGAGGGAGCTGGGCTTGTTCAGCCTGGAGAAGAGAGGTCTGCAGAGTGACACCATTGCAGTCATCCAGTACCTAAAGGTAGCCTATAAACAGGAGGGGAGTCAACTCTTTACAAGGGTAGATAATGGCAGGACAAGGTGAAATGGTTTTAAGTTGAGGGAGAGAAGGTTTAGGTTGGATATCAGGAGGAAGTTCTTTACCAAGAGACTGGTAAAGTACTGGCATAGGCTGTCCAGAGAGGCTGTGGATGCCCCGTCCCTGGAGGTGTTCCAGGCCAGGTTGGATGGGACCCTGGACAGCCTGGTCTAGTATTAGATATGGAGGTTGGTAGCCCTGCCTGTGGCATGAGTGTTGGAGTTTGATGATCCTTGAGGTCCCTTCCAACCCAAGCCTTTCCACGATTTGATGATTCTATGATATTGCATTATATATATCCCTACTGATACATTTCTTATTTTCATATCTGGCATCATAGACAATTTACAGAAAGATGTTCCATGCAAAGTATAGAAAATGTGCAGCAGCAAATTACAAAGCATCAAGTCTGAAGACATCCTTGACATGGGCCTGTCACCTGCTACCTACCTATGTAGAGCACAGCCTGGAAAATTCCTCCAGGAACACTTGGGTTGGCCAAGAGAAGGGTGAGGCTTGCCTGCTGCTTTAGGAGTAGGGGATTCCTGAAAGACCAGTTCTTTGACTCAACAAGTCAGATGATAATTATATTGCTGCTCAGGCTAATAATGTGTGTATATGTGAAGAATTCTGTATGCTATCAAAAGTCGCAATCACGATACAGATTATTACTTAGTTATTGTGAAATATGCCATGAGGAATTTAATGAGAACTCAGGGGTGAGCAAAGTGCATAAGACATTTTGGAAAAACAACATAAATACACAGCACAAACACAGAAGTCTTCTTAAGTGCAGCCTGATATGTGAGGCTTAGTTCTCTTCACACAATGAAAGTAAAGGAGTGGGGAACCCTTTATGTGTCCGTTTTATCCCTAGTCTTGGAATTATCCACAAAACAAAAATATATCCTTAAAAAGTAACCTGCTTATTACATGCAAGTGGGAAATGGAAAAGGCATGTAAACAGCAATAAAGCAGAGCTGGGAAATGAGCTAAAAAAAATCTACTCTAACTGGAAACATAAATCAAATGCGATGTAACAAAGGTTCTTTGCAAGAATTTGTTTATGGCTGCAGGCTCCACAGAGCCAAAGCCAGTATGTGGTTAGCTCAGTGATAGTCCACAGAAGTTCGTCAGCCTGTTCAGTTCAGTGCCTTGCTGGGAGACTGTCCCCAGGATTCACATACTTGAATCTTTCCATTCAGCTGGAAGGATAAAAATGAGAAAGTAGTTCAGCATGTATGAATAAGGCACAGAAAAAAGAAAAAAGGTAAATGCATTCTCCTTCATTTCTTTTAAGTTTAAGAAAATTTAATGGAAGATTTAGATTGGACATAAGGAAGAAGTTTTTTACAATAAGGGGAGTGAGAAACTGGAATAGGTTATCCAGAGAGGTGATAGATGCGCCATCTTTGGAGACATTCATGGTCAGGCTGGGCTGGGCTCTGACCAACATATCTGGCTGTAGATGTCTCTGTTCACTGCAGGGGTGTTGGACTGGATGACATCTAAGGGCCCCCTACAACTCAAAAAATTGCATGATTCTGTGAAGTGCAGTCAGCAGTTCTCATGGTAGAGCTAAAATGCAGCAGAGCTGATCACCGCCCATCAAAAGCAAGTAAATCTGTAAATAAATAGAATCACCAACAACAAAGCACAAAACATGACAGAATTAACACTTAAATCACTTTCCGTTCCCATTCTTGCACCATAGATGTTCATTCCTACTTTTCTGTTGTCCTTGAACAGTTTTTACTGTTCTGCAATTCTTGCTTTTCAGACTGTTATCTTCTACAGTTTTGAGCTGTTCCAGTTCCAGCTAAGAAGACCTCACCCAAACCCAAGGCTTTCTGCTTATCTTTGATGAGAAGAACAGGACTCTCATGTTTGTATAAAGAACACAGGGTTTGCTATAAGCATCATTTATCAGAATTTCCCCATGAAAATAGCCACATAGTTTTCACTGTGTATTTATACTGTCTTTATGTAGGAAAATAGATGATAATGCATGTAGATACTGGGAGAGAGGAAGAGATCCTATCACATCAGGGCGAGGGATTCTGCACTGAGGAGAGCAGTAGGACTGATGGGACATTTAAAAGCTCAGTATTGGTGTAGAAAAAAAGCATGCAGAAAAACAACAGCAAATATATTTTGAAATCCATTGTTTTGCTTCTTTGGAAAAAATTACTATGTAAAACAGGCAAAAAATAGGTACAGAGCTACAAGTGGCAAATCTCTGTATTGGTAGCTGTTATTTCTGATAATAAAATCATAGAATGGTTTGGGTTGGAAGGGATCATCAATTTCCAACCCCCTGCCACGGCCAGCCAAGTACTAGATCGCACTGTCCCATCCAAACTGGCCTTAAACACCTCTGGGGATGGGGCATACACAACCTTTCTGGGCAGCCTGTGCCAGTATCTCACCACTCTCAGTAAAAAAACTTCCCCTAACATCTAATCTAAATTTCCCTTCCCATAGTTTAAAACCATTTTCCCTCATCTGATCACTGTCTGCCCTTGTAAGGAGTTGATTTCTCTAATGTTTATAAACCCTTAAATACTGGAAAGCCGCAATGAGATCTCCCCACAGTTCTCTCTTTTCCAGGTCATAGTATACAAGACTGTGGTATACAAGAGCATAGATTCCTGATGAAAATGAGAAAAAAAAAAGGAAATTAACTAATGAGTTTTTCCTGGTTGAACAAAAACACGTGGTCAGTTGCTGCCTAGTGAGATGAATCTCTAACTGGATGCAGAGGTGTGCACAGATATACCCCCAGAAGCTCTTTGCCAATACTAATCAGCTTATTCAGCTGCAGGTGCTGCTGTTTTCTGCCTCTCCTGTCCTTCACTGCAGTCAAAACTGAGGCTGGGAATAAAAGGCAAAGTCTTCCTGTTTCTTTCATTTCTCCGTAGAAGAGAGTGCTTATAAATAATAACAGAGAATAAACCCAGCCCTGACAAGGAGGGCTAAATTAACCGATATTCCTTTAAGCTCCCCATAACAAAGACTATGCATCGTTAACATTACATTGTGAAGGTCACAGTTTTTTATTGAGTAGATTCAATTAATTGAATGGTTCTTATATTTGAAGGGAAGGGAGCTTTCTCCAGCTTGCTGTGCTGCTAAAGGAGGAAGAGTTTTCACAGTTCTCACAACTTGCAAGTTTTTCCTCACTAATCCTGAGAGTACTCAGGTTTCTTCTTTGGCTCAGCAGCATCTGAAGCTCCTTTTAAAGTACAGATATACCTTTTCTCCAGTGAATATGTACTTATCAAGAGCAGGCACTGAATATTTTGAAAACTTCAACGGAAAGTATTTTTTCACATCTAAGTACAGCAATAATCTACGTACAATTATTTATTTATTTATTTATTTTTGCTTATGGCTAAATGGATTGGATGCAGGGGATTAAAGGGCTTTAAAATCAAATGATCATTTGGCCATGATGAATGAGTGCAGCATGGGAGATCACTGTTATAATTTTTTCCAAGCAAAAGGAGCTTAAAATTACTCAGTAGGGTATGTAAGTCCCAGCAGGAAGGGAAGGTGTGGAGCTGAGCTCAAAAAAAAAACCCAGCACTTACCTACTGCGGGTAAGCCAAGCTCTAGGATCTCTATGGAGATTGAAAAATGTGCTCAAACTGTGATTCTTTACAAGTCTAAAAAGAGTGACAAGCTATTTTGGCAAGCTGTCTGTACAGATGGATTTTTTTTTTTTTTTTTTTTTTTTGTGAGGAAGGCATAAAGGACTAGACTGTCTCTTCTATTCTTCCTTCTAACTTCCTTTACAAATGTTTATCAGAGAGGTGAGTTACAGGAAAGTGCTGTTCAAGGCAAAGAGGTCACTTCACATTTAAGGGCAAGTAGAATAAGGGGCTTGCACTGCACTGGCATAAAGTGCAGTCTTTTTTCTTCATTAAAAAAACCTAAGACTGAGAATTAACCATTTTTTTGCAGTAAAAAGCACCACCCATTGCTTTATTGGAGAGGATCTAAGACTGAGAAGTTGATACATCTCCCAGGCATTATAGCTGTGGCTCAGTGCAGGCTCTGTCTGGTAGTAACATTCAAGATCAGTTTACTGCTCCTTGTCATGTGCTGGTCCTACTGTTTCAACCTGGAAGCCATCTCTGAATAGGACTCACGGTCAATAAAAGCAGCACCTAAACATGTTTCAATACCAAAACACCTTTCATGAGAGCAGATATTTCACAGGAAGTGTCTGCTTTCCCTGGGACATCTTCTTCTAAATGAACATCTCACAGCCAAAAAGACTTTGATATGTACTTTTCAAGGGCAGGCGCTGAATATTTTGAAAACTTCAACTGAAAGTATTTTTTCAAATCTAAGTACAAAACATTAGAAGTGTCAGATATCCTCCTCAAAAATGCTTCTGATGGTAAGTAGTCCTGACAGGCAGGAGAGGGCCTGGCTTGCTCACCGTGCCCATCTCTCTTCTTCAAAATCCTGTTCTTGTGTTCACAGGACACTGTCCCACACCTCCCCATCAGCACCAATTCCTACCCTGTAACTTCCAAGCAAGTACAGGAAAAAACTGAAGATGGAGTTCAGCTCACTCCAGCCCATATTTCAGCCAGTGCTGGGCCAAAAAGGTTGTAGCCATATCCTCCTAATGGGGAATGGAGATGCTACAATTTGCAGTGCAGAGAGAAGATATGGGCACTGCAGATCTCACGCATTGGGATCTCACAAGAGGCCGTGCTTCACTCCATGCCACCTCAGGCCATCAGTATTTTCCCAGAAACAACTTATTTGTAAAGTATCATAACTGAGAGGATTTTTGTTGGGAACATTTTCCTGTCAGATGCCTGCTTGATTGTAGCTGTGTAAGCATCAGATTTGTGATGCTAACCCTGCTCCACAATGATGTGTTGCTTTACTGAAGAGCACAAAAATCAAAAATTAACAGAAGGAGAAACTGTCCCTAAAAATGCCATCTATAAACTAAGGCCTTGTAGCTGCAGGCCTCAGCTCACAGGAATTAGCTGAAGTCTGTGCAGTGCTCTCAATACAATTTTACCCCAAATCTTTTCTCTCTGTTCAAATCTCTGTGCATCACAAAACTGCCCAGGATGATTTACATTCTTTCTGTGTGACAAAACCTCGGAAATGATATTGCCTGTCACCCACTAACCAGTGTGCATCTTACATCTGCTTCCTGTCTTCCTGGACCTCAGGGCTTAGGGAACTGCAGTTTGGGAGTAAGAAACAGTCTGGAATAAACCTGATTATCTCCTACTCCATGACTGAGATTGCTTTCCTGACTGCAGTGACATTACATTTTTATCAGGAATGAAAAATTTGCTGTGATTTTCCCTTGTTTTGGAAATTTCATGTCAGTTAATTTCTCTCCTCATTTTGATATATTAAGGAATAACTTCTTCCTCATTAACTCCACAGTGACTTCAAACACATGAGTATAGCTTATTTTTTATGGTAGCAAACTAGTTCCTTTACATACATTTGCAAAAAAACATGATTTTGATTTTGAAACACAAAATAATGCATAACAAATATTAAATAATCTTGCAACTGTTATGTGAACATTCCAGCATAACAGCTGTCCTGAATCAGCTCGCAGATCTCCTCAGTTCTGTACTCTTACTGTACTGGATGCTTACAAATGAACTAAAAATCGACTGTTTCTCCCAGCACGACCCCCTGGTATTGAGAGTTTAAAGGTCTCCCAAGATTAGCATTGCTGTTATTCTGGATATATCCAGAATGCCTCCTCTGTTCAACACTTTTTGAGTATGTTTGCTATTTTGCCAGATTAGCCTCTAACAATGACTTCCATAGCTTGGTTTTGTTGGCTAACGAGAGTTAAATCCAGGGGTTTTGTTCTTTGTGCCACCTCTTATTTGTACTGTATGCAACAGGGAACTAAGTGAGCCCTTTTTCCCTGCTACTTCATTTTGGTGGCCTTTATCACAACACTTTGTACTGCTCCTTTTCCAGACTGAAGAGCTCATGTCCATTTATCCTCTATCTGCAATACACTCCCCACTTTTGACCACCTCAGCTTCCTCCCTCCATGCAGATTCAAAGTGCCAGTGATATCTCCCTGGACCCATCCTGCATCATCCCATTGCCATCCTGTTATTCAGCTGGCTGGGGTTTGTTGGCTGCAGCTTGGTGCCCGCTCAGCCTCATTGGAAGGCAGCTCCCTGCAGAAGGACCAGGGGCTGGACATGTCTGTGGCTCTGAGCGGGCAAACAGCTAGCTACTGGGATGGGTAACTGCTGAGGCACGTGCTCTTTTGATGTCCCCGCTCTCTGTGGGTCTGAGGCACCACGTGGCCACATCTGCATGGCAGAAGTGCAGCACTGCTGTGATGTGCTGTGTTGCTCACAGCTGCTGAGAGCTGCAGAGCTGGGGCGTGAGGGGGTCAGAGGTGATCTCCCCAGGCAGGAGGAGAGCCCTGCTTGCCACATAACCCCTCTGGTTTCTGGAAACCCTCCTGGCCAGCAACAGTGGGGCCCCATGTGGGATCAAGCTGACTTTCATGGCGTAGGGAGAAGCAAAGTCCCACTATGGCTCAGGGAAGGTAAGTCAAAATGCTGACCTACTTGGTGCAGCCACTTTGGAATGAAATGGGTTCTCCTTGAAGCTGTGGAAATCTCACATCTCTGACAGCTTGGCTCCAACCCCAGGCAGTAAGTCAAGGTGTGCAACAGTACTGCTATGCCTGGAGGTGTCTGTGTGGCTCCTCAGTCCCCGGCATACTGTGAAGCCTGGCTGTGTGGCTGAAGTTTTCTGTTTCAAGTCTGTTTCTAGGACTGAAAGCCTTCGGCATATCTTCCACCATGCAGATGTCTGCAAGGCTTCATGGAAGCTCTCAACTGAGTAGCATCAGCACCCTGCATTGCGCTGCACTGTGACCTCAGCCAGAGCAAGTTGGGGTGAGACTGCGCTGCAGGCAGTAGTGCAGGCCAAGAGCTGTTTTGTCCTATGTGCGCTATGGGCCAGCTCAGCCTCACTGAGTTTCCCCTTCTCCGTGTTCACAACCTGTGACATATTTATCAGAATAGAGAAAATTAACTGAACCTCTCAGAGTAGAAACATAAAAAGTTCTGAAATATTTTTGAAGGAGAAACAATGTAAGTCAACCTGAGGGTATGCAATTTTAAAATTGTTCATTGAAGTGCAAGCCACAAATTCAGTGTGATTTGCAAGCATGGCAGATGTGATCTCCTGCCCCACTCTGAAGGCAGCAATGTTCAAGCAGCTATAGTTAACTAATGAAAAACAGCATTTCAGTGTTGCTGAAAGATGAAAAAAAAATAATGGTGGAATAAAAGAAAAAAGTAAAATTCTTATATAAAAATCATGTTGAAAATGAGACACATCACTTTCCAGCTGCTTTTTTTTTTGAATCACAGTGAGATGCAGTAGTGCCCATTTTTAAGGTTTTAGTATTTCTCTTGAAAGCAGTAGGAAAACACATTCAGCAAAACATTATCTATTAGAGATTAAAAGCAATCTTCAGCTGAGGTTCAGGAACTCCATTCTATTTAAAACAGTGCTTTTATTATTAATCATAAGAAATTGCATGAGAATTAAGTGGGTATGAGCAAAATAATATACCGAGTGACTTGACATTTTAATTCGCAAATATGTTTTTATTTTAAAAAAGACCTACTGACTGAATAGCCAGAAAGTATCCTTTGTAGTTATAAACACAAACACATTTACGAGCTGAAAGTGTGTTTTAGATTGTTCCACAAAGCAAGACTCCATATGGCAGCTGAGGTCCAGAGCCAAGATGATTCAGGAAATGGGGAAGATGAAAAGATCAGCACGGTTTATTGAGCAGGTCTGACAGACCCTGCAGCATCCCCACTTTACTGGTTGAAAGGGCAGATGCAAGAGCCAGCAATGCTGAAGACACGTTTTTAAGGAGCTGGAATTCACGGCTACAGATCTCAACAACTAATTTTCTAGTAAAATAAGCATATAACGCAGTTCATTTTAAGGTCTTTTGTATGTGGGATTTTACAGAGGGAATAGGCAATAAGAAATATGATTGATGATAGCTGTAAAATGGCGGTGTATAAAGCAGGTAGTAAAAAAAGTCCAGAAAATAGGCATGAAACGTATTTTTATGAGACTCAGGAGGTTGGAAGCAACTTTCTGAGCAGAGATTTTAGCTGATAAAGTGAGCAGTAAAGTCACCCATTCCGAATGTATGAAAAATAGGTAAGCAGAGCACTGTTCCAACTGGAAATTACCTGCATTTTCTCTCGGCTATATTTTTACCTCAACAACTGTTTGTTTGCCTTGCTTGTGGAAGCAGAGCCCACTTCTGTGCTTTGAGTCCGCAGGAGCTGCACAGGGAGGAGGCCGGACCCCTTCCCACAGCCCTCTGTGGCGGCTGCAACGTGAGCGCTGCCAGCCTCAGCAGGGTGAAGGTGTGACAGCAGTCCTACTTACAGCTGTCCTCTGTCATGCATGAGCTACGACCAGGATCAGCCCAAGCTGCATCACTGCTGCCTGCATTGCATCCCTATGCCATGTCCAGACTTCAGGCAGCTCTTCGGAGTGCATCTCCTACTCCCTACAGCAGACAGGCTTGCTTTCTCCTCTGCTCAGTAGAGCCCCAGCCAACCTGGTGACACAGTGGATGTGCTGTGTGAACCTGCTAGCCAAGGCTGGGAATGTGTGTCTGGGGCAGAGGAAGAGCATCTCTGACCCCTCCCAAAGTGGTTGGAAGCAGTAGTGGGAAGTGTTTGGACTGGGAGCTGGGCTGGTTGCTTCCTGTGCCACATGGGAACAGTGCGGGCTGAGATGCACAGGTGGTGGCATCAGTGCAGCAGGTGGGCTTTGAAGGCAGAGCAAGAAAATGCTTCAGCAAACAAATAGAGGTTGTGTGCAGAGCAGCAGAGCTAATGGAAAAAAAAAAAGTGTGGATATAAGAGCTTATAAGAACAAAGAATGTGCAAAGGAAGGCTTTCTAGGAGCTTGTTGAAGGTTTGGTTGCACCATGCCAGAAAAACAGAATGTGTGGTCCTTGGTAAAGGGAGGGTTACTGGGTGACAGCCCTACCCCAACAAAGCCACAATCTCTGTCCCATCTTATGTCAATGCATGGTCTTCCCCAGAATCTCCCTCTGGCACCATGGTTCAATGGGGACAGATGCATGACGAGTGCTTGCATTTCTGCATCACTGCAGGCAATCCACAATCCATAGGATGGTAACAGCTTGAGCTTTAGGGGCATTTGAAAATGTTTATATTTTTACAGTGTGTACGAAGACTTGCTGATGTGAAAGCCCTTGAATTTTAACATTAAAATTAAGTTTTAAGATTCAGCAGACTGTATGTCTGTGTGTGTTCCTATGGTTTCTGAAGCCAAAACACACAGAAAATTAATAGACTGTCACTGAAGAGTCCAAAAGTGAGTCTATCAGGAAGAAGGGAAAATGTACTTTGCTTCCTCTCACTTTCACAGTTATTGCTTTATTTCATATTGCTCTTGGCATCTTAGCTGGTGATTGAGATATTCAAAACCCATTCCTGACTCTTTATTCACTTCCACAATTTTTATGTGTACTACATCATCCTCGGCTCTGAACATGCCCAGCATTGATTTCTCTTCCCAATGTGATCTGAGTAGGAGATTTCCTCGTGTGTCTTCTTTTGCAACACTGTGCTTGGAAGCAAAGACCACCCTTGATGTGGAAATGTATGGCTGGTGGAGCAGAAAAACAGAAGGAAGCCATAGGACCACAGCAAAAGGAGCTGCATATACCACCCTCAGGAAGCCTTCCCCATGTCCCATGGTAGGGTGCTTACATGAACAAGAAGGGGAGAAAGTCCCAAGCAGAGGGATCAGTGGCACAGGGATGCAGACTCAAAGCTCTTGGTAGTGAGAGGAAGCTCACACAGACATCTGTAGCTTTCATCATGCCAACAGCTACTTTCTCACCTACAGCTATATATGTGCCCCTGTGAGCCTAAAATGCCTGGAAAATAAGATGCATGGTTGCATCTCTTTCAGTTTTTCATTTGTTTGGGGCTGCTTGGGTCTGAGAAACACACTCACATCCACTATTGGAAAGAGAGAATGGGCAATATGGTCCTAAATGTGGTGCCATTTTAGCATGTCATAGGTGAAGAAGGATATTATTTCATCGAGTTGCTCTTTTGCACATTTCCTGTTTTTCCTTCTTCCTTTCTTGCCTCCTGGCTGCATCAGGTTCTGATCATCAGCTAAAGCAAATCCACAGAGCTTTATGGCTGTGGTAAAGCTACTCAAAGACCCATGCAATGACCACCTTCTCATGGTGTGTTCTGCAAGATTTGCAGATTGCATTTTGCAGACTCCTGGTGCATGGGAAAGCACTACTGGGTTATATGGGGCATCTGCTGGCAGTCACTGCAGTGGGTTTTGTTTAACTGTAGCCCGACCAGGAAACAAATAGTTACAGTGTTTTAATATAACAATGTGTATGGAATATTATAATAACAATAGTATAACATCGTGTAGGCCAGGTAACAACTGATATATGACCTTGTGGTGAGGGGTGAGAGGTCCCAGTGCTAGAGCTATGGGGTTTTGCGTAGATGCAAAGTTAGCACCAGGACTCACCACTGCTCAGAACCTGGGCACAGGATATGCTGATGGCAGGTGAGTCCAAAATGACAGCAGTGGCAGGAGCTGTGTGCCTGGGCACAGAAGACACCAGTGCCATGATGAGCCCCCATTCTGTGCTAGGTAATGGGCACAAAGCTTGGGAGATCGACAGCAGATGGGCTCTGGTCTGATCCAGGAATAGCCTTTCACCTCCCAGAGTCTGAGAAATCTGCAGGCAGTGGACGCCCTTTTAGGTTTTGCCCTGAGGGGGATTTCCTCAAATCAAGATCAGAAGCTGCTAACTCATTTTAATTCCTCTTTGATTCAACAGATGAATTTATTGCTCACAGTCTGTGATGCAGATACAATCTGCAAAATTACATTATTGCCATTCTTGTCTTATTTTACAAGCGCAGAATTACTTTCTGGGGCATTTTATTTATTTATTCTACTTTATTTTGTTTTATCCCATTTAATCTTATTTAGGTGGTTTTATTTTTTCCCCTGTGTATAGCATTACTCAGTTTGTATTGAATATGATGAGCTGGCTTTCCGTGTTTCTGTCTCTTCCCTTTAGCAGATGGACTTCCTCAGCAGGAAGCTCTGGCCAGGATAATCACTGCTGCAGATGGAAGGGTGTCCCCGAAAAGAGATCAAAGAGAATACCCATCATGGCAACCATTAGTGCAGGAAGTCTGGACAGCTGAGGCAGTGGTATGTTTTGAAACCTGATTAGGAAAGAGATGAAGTTTTTGACATCGGTTCTTGTGTCTGGGTGCTGATTGCAGGGGATGAGGTGGAGGGTGCAGACCACAGGGAGACTGCTAGTTTTGTCTGGTCTGTAAGGGCATCTCTTGTCACAAGTCTGGGCTTGGTTCTTAGTTAAAACATCCCAGAAGATTGTCCCTACAGTGAAGTTCATTGTCTTTCTGGACACACAGAACATCTCTCCTAGAAGAATGCCCTTGTTTTTGAGAAGGAAATGGAAAACCCAAGAGCTATCACAGAGCAAACATAACCTTCCCCAGTCAGCCACATCTTCCTTGCTATCTGAACACCAGGCTATTACAGTTTACATTAAGTCTGTACATCAATCCACTTACTCTGATCTTCATGTACAACATATCGATGTTCCATGTTATTATTCCAGTTTCCTGCTTGCATCAAGGACATTTAATTAAAATTATTCATATCTCAGATTCCTGATCTTACAGAAATGAGGAGAAGTAACTGTAAGTAGATACCATGTCTGGAAAGATAATAAGTCAGTAAAGTGTTGCTCAGGTTTGTAGAAATTATATCCTTCAGTATGCTGGAAGGTATCACCAAATGCAAATTGCTCACATATTCACATAAGACAGGCATCCAAATCTCCATCCAAAGCTCGGTCAAAGGTGAATCCCTCAAATCTAAATCCAAAGCCGGATATGCATGGCTCTAAATTTAATTCACTATACTGGCAAATGCTCTCAAGAGCTTAGACATCTTGAATGCACTGCTGTAGTTTTGAACTCTAGGGCATAAGATTTCTTTTCCCACACAGCTCTGAGGCAAGGTAACAACAGATTGCAAGTGTGTGATGAAACACTGCGTCCTTGTCATTTTTCTTCACAATTGAGATATTTTTTTCTGAGGGAGAGGCTTTGCAATGCCAGTGGGTGGTGCAAAGGGATTCACATTTATCTGCATACATAATGGTCTGAAAATATGGTAGAAAGAGCTGAATAAAAGCTGTCACATCCAAACCAGAAGTGTGCATCTAGAACCTGAGAAATTTGGATAACCATGGTAAAGCACCGAAAACAAATGCATGTGTTGCTTTTGTAAAGCAGAGAAACACTGAAAGATAAACCCTATATGACTTGTTCAGCTTGCCTTTGGCTATCAAGTTAAGGGCTTTTCACCTTAAGAGTTTATGCTGCTGCAGCAAAGCTGCAAGAATTTTTTTATTTCTTTAAAAATGCATTTCAAAGATCAGAAATTGTTAAAGCCACATGAGATTATTTATGATGAGATGGCTAGATGATTCAGGAAATTAGAAATGGTTTATGAGTCCTTTCGCCTTTTAGGTCACTGGCTTAAACAGAGCTCATTGCTATTAAGCTTTGCTTTGAATTTTCTTAAGTGAAAACCAAGGATCTGGCTTTGCAATGTAGTGCCATGATGCAGTTTGCAGAGCTTCTATTCCTCTGCATGTACAAAGATGATAGGACCCCAAATAGCAGCACCCAAGCTGCAAACAGAAGTGTGATGCAGATAAGAGGATTCCAGAATACATTTTTTGCATGAGAAAGATGAGAAAAAGATTATGCATGAAAACTCTGGACTGCTAAACAAGAACAAAGTGCAGAGCTGGGGGGTATTGTAATGGAGATCTGTTACAGCAAAGGAATTGCAGTCTCTTGGGGTAGCACAAAAATAACACCTTATTTTTTCCATCAAGTGCTGCATTCAGTAAGGGGTGGATAAAATCAGGTCTTCCTATGCATTATAGCCTTGATAGCGACATATTTATTCTTCCTCATGCATCTGGACAGGAAGTTATATTATCAAACTTCTTAGTGGGACTGGAAATGCCAAGTTACTAGTGCCAACATAGCAAAATACAATTTATTTTGTTTAATCTCTCCAACCTACATGAAATTATTTTGGACATCCGAGCCAAAACTTTTCTTTTTAAAATTACTTTTAAACTGTGCTCTCGAGGGAGTGAGCACTGACTCCTCCAGATCATCATGCGTGGTCCTTCCCAAGGGATGAAGATTGATTCAGCTCAACCTTGGCCACAGCATAAAGGCAATGCAAGATGCACGCTGGCCTCTGCCACTACCTTGCTCCTTGGTTATTTCCTAAAGGAGAAAAGACATCCCAGACCTCCCTCTGCAGCAGTTATAGCACTTCTGGGACAAAAGACTTTCAGATTTGACTGGCCTCTACTGAGAGTTTTGTAATGATGCATCCTCAGTAAGCCAGATCTCTCAAGAGCCTTGGAAGACAAGCACCTCCCTTCTGATGAAATATTAAACTTAGCAGGACATTGTTGCCCAGATAGGAACAGATGCATTATGCCTTTACAAGGCATAAAACAAGTGTATTGATCTGCTTTCAACACAGAGGTTCCATTTTGGCATATCTACTCACAGCCAGTAGTAACATAAGTAAAATCTCAAATGAAATCTGCCTACCATGTTGGGTGCCTTCCTCTGAAGGTGCTCTGAGAACAGAACAAAATATTCCTAATGCAAAAGTGAGATATCCTTTGCTCATGTTCACTGAACTACTAAACATGTGTCATGCTCCTGAAGTCTTTACAAAACTAGATCAGAAAAATAGAGAAATTTTGTAAGAATAAAGAAAGGGAAAAAAAGAAAAACAAGTTTCTGTGCATCATATACTTGATTCCCCAGCTTCTTTTCTCCTAGATGTTGCCCCACCCCTACTGTATATACCTGTAATTGATCCTGAGAAAATCTGGCATGTTCATCGTGCACTGCTTGAAGACAATGTGGAATACGAGTCTTGGGAGAGTGGATAATAAACACACTGGAATTTCCATCTCTTTCTGGTCAACATCTTACTGATATCACGGCTTATTAAGAGCATTACAATTTTATCTTGTAAATAGCTTACTTGAACTCATCCTCCCTCCAAATGTGTTTTTTCTTGATTATTCCCAATTATAAGTTCTTGATAAACTTCTAATTCCATTATCATTCTTTGGTGAAGTATTTGTAATCTTATTTTGAAAGGAACAAGGAAATTTGCAACTGTCTTTCAGTTTTTTATAAGGTGAGACGTGACTGTCTACAGAAAAAGTCAGTAGTTATTATCACTTTACTGTTTTATGCAAGTTTTTGTTTCTTTGTGCACTTCCCTCATCGCTGATTTTGCTGCTCACATCCTTCAGAAGAATCAAATTTCTTTAAATATTTATATCAAAGCAAATAGTCAAATCCAAATTATAGGAGGAAGAAAACAGGCAGAAATGAAAGGATGCAATAAATGCCTTCAAAGGCATGTGAGTGGCCTTGAGAGGCTCAATGTTTAGCGGTTTCTGTGTTTAGATGAGGTGCTGCATACACATCCAGCAGTTTGTAAACAGCCCAGATTTTTCATCCACAGTCCAACAAGAAGAACATAGACCACAGGCTCTGAAATCTGGACTACAGAAAATTAACCAGTTGGCAACAATCTTTGTAAGAAGAAGATGATAACTTTGAGAGGACTTTTTAATCACAGTTTACTGATTAAATTAGCAGACTGTTATGGGTCTCCTGCACACAGACTTCTTGATCTAAATCAAAATTTGGCAAGAGCTCTCAGTTGGGAACACAAAACTGGCTTCACTTCTGTGACTACATTGCACAAGCAGTCTATTGCAGCTTGCAGCCATGTCCTTCATTCTGCAAAATGGCTTCTCAGTTTGGGTACAGTCAGGACCATGTGCCGTTTTGCCATGTACACTATGTGCATGGCCTCACAGCAACTTCAGGCTGTGGGAGCAAGCACTGCTGTGAAAGAAATCAAAGACCTCAGCACTGCAGATGCTGACTCTTCAACTCCAGTGACTTCTGCACTGCAGGTACCGCTGAGGAGGAGCAGGGATGTCTATGAGGCCGCGGGACATCTTCCAGCTGCCACCAAGGAGCCATGGAATCAGCTCCTGAGAGAGCTGGAGAGCACAGGGGGACACTGATGTGCAGCAGTGGCAGGGGTGGGGATTGGCAGTAAGGATTGGGGGTGGGCAGCTCTGGAAGAAAAGGGCACTGGACCCAGGGACCACCTCTCCACACTGTCAGGAGAGATTTCACCTTTCCTTGCTCTCTGCTCATTTGCTCTCCCCTTTCCCTTGGGATGTGTTTATTGCCATTAAGCTCACATACACCTTCAGGGGGACAGGCTCTGGGTGAAGGAGGACTCCTCACAGAAGCTGGCAGCTCTGGTGTCCTCTGCACTAATGCACATTGTCCCTCTGCCCTATCAGTTGCACAGAGATGCACAGAGCATCTTCCTCCATGCTACTTCCAGTTCTCCTAGACATATATCTTTTCTCAAATCTCTACAGATGCCTCTATATGTAGAATCTTGCCAGCCTGATATTTTTATCCAAAGCTCAAGAATTTCTATGACAATGTATTTTAGAGTTATATTGAAGAACTGAGTATCTCTTCATTTAATTTAGAAAATTCTAGAAGAATCAATTTAGGTACAACTTTGATATCCAGATAAAAATCAGATGACTGACCCACTGCCCCCCAGATTTCCTAAAGGTCCTAACTTAGTCATGTCTTAGAGAACCTGTACCCTGAGGCACAGTAGAGAGGGCTGCATGGGAGATGCAAGCAGCTGAGCGCTGAGCATGAGTGGCAGCACTGCCTGTGGTCATCAGCATCTGAAATGGAACACAGACAGCACTGCAAATGAATTCCAGCTCTGTTTGTTGATAGTTACACCTCAGATTTATATAACTATCCTCTCTTTTGCTGATTTGGAATTGTTTTGCAATTTTTCATCATCCTTCCTGGCTGTTTGAAAGAAAACAAGGTATGAAGTAGCATATAGATGGACAGTAGTTCAAGGGCAATTTTAATCCAAACAATCCTGACTACTATTTTAAAAACTATGTATCCAAATATAATTTCATGTAGCAAGAATTTACAATATCTTCAACTATACCTGAGTGTTTTTCTTGCCAGATTTCACAGAGAAACAAAAAGAGACATGGTTATTATGTTACTTTTAATAGGAATAATCTCAAAAGTCATGAGCTTCTGTCTTCATAAATATTTATCATGAAGTTTTCATTTGAATGTGATTAGATGTTAAATAGCAGTGTTCTGAAATATCATACTTGGCTGATGAAAATTTCAATTTTGTGATAATAACAAGGTTTTAAAGCGGTATTTGTCTATTACTTTTTTTTTTTAATTATTATTTTTTTTAAGGCAAGTATAAGATTATTCACATGCAAAGCCTTTCTAACACATCATCTTGCTGCTTCTTTTTCTCTGAGCACAGAGAAATTAATCTTTGGGGGAGAGATTTGGGGTAATAGAATACAGTCTGCTTTGGAAGGTGGGCGTAATTCCATCAAAGCTTATTCTACTTAAACTCCAGATTCTTTTTCTTAGGTATATCCATTACTAATGAATTGTATAAAAGTGTTTCTTTTCAGTAGCTCTTAGCACTGTTAATGGTTTATAATATGTTTATTGCTTTTTCACTGTTGCAGCCCCAAAGGCTCTGTTCAGATGACATTTTGGCTCTGGAGAAGTAAGTAATTATCCCTACAAAAACAGAGGGCAAAGTTCTGATCAAAGTCTGAAAAGACAGCAGGGAACATGTGAATGACAAAGAGGAGAAATATTCGACAATAAAGGCATACATTGTATTCAAAAAGGGACACTTTCTTAAATTTTGTAATACATGAAAGATTCTCACTTTCCTTAAGACATCAATACTGTTGATTTGTCTACCTCTTACAGACATACATGGAAAAAAAAATCACAATTATTATTATTTCCAAGTGGGAGAATATTAAATATTCCTGCATATAAGGCATGGAGGAACAAGAGGAAAGAACTGGACAAGAAAAATAATAACCACGCAGGCCTTCATATTCGGTGGTGCTACAGATGCTTCCAAGAACAAGCATACTCTGCACCACATATGACAGAAGAGCAGCTTCAAGGGGGAAAAATGTGTATGGTTTGAGTTTAAAACCAGAGCTCATTTACATTAAGAGATCAATCAGTGGGAAAACCCAATCGGCTGTGCTAGCCCATCAGTAAATGAGTTAATTGAATGCAGAGCATGGCAGAGCATGGGTGGCCTCCTTCCTCTTTCATCTGAGCACAAAATGTGCAGCAGCACTGGGTTTCCCCTCTGCACACAAAGCCTGCGCCTGCCAAGCAGCAGCTCTCCCAGCCAGCCCCTGGCTCTCTGAGCCAATTGCACCTTCAGAACCAGCCTGGTGTGCAGGCTCAGCACCTGCAGGAGCAAGATGCAAAAGCCAAGGTCCAGCCCCATGGTGTGAGGGGGCTGGAGCAGACGAGGCTGCGTGCAGCATGCAGTGCTGCCAGCTCCCTAAATAAACATGCTTACATAACATGAAAATCATCCCATCTTCCCCCCTAGGTTCTTTTGGCAGGAAGGCTCACAGGAAATATCCTGTTAGTGGAGATAAAAGGTTTGATTTACTCTGTTCCTGATAATGCATAACTACTTAATCGCAAGCACGTAATTAAACTCCATTGGGAAGGCTGAAGTGACAAAATTGCTGAGCAAAGATGAGTTCCCCTAGAGAGGCAATCTTTGCATCAGCTGTATTTTTTATAATGGGAATGAGGGGAACATAACTAAAAAGCTGGCATGTTTGGCAAGAGCTGTGGAGCCCTGGGCTGACAGGCTGGACGCAACTGGCAGACAGCAGCAGAGGGAGGCAAGATAAGGTTTTACACTAACTGAACCATGCTGAGCTGCTGGTGGGAGCAACTCCTCTGGAGAAGCAGCGAGGAGGCCAGGAATCTCTGCAAGAAATGCAGAACCTGTTTCCAGGAATGAGACCCCAAAATCCCATGGCTGTGCTGACCCTATTGAAAGTTGGTTGTGCAGAGCATTCACCCAATCCTGTCTTTTGAGGAGAGTCCTTAAAAGCAAAATTTATGAAGACCCGTCTGCAGGATAACAGGATGTATGCAAGGCACCTGAGCTAGCGGCATCCCCAGGACAGTTTGAATGCATCTGTGTGGTGTAAATACAGGACAACTGCAGAAGACCCTTGTCCAACAGAGCACACACACCAGGGTGGCACTGCTCCCCAGCACAGAATAGTAGGGGTTGAAAGGGACCAGGGGTTGAGAACACCTAGACCAACCCCTGCTGAGGAAGGCTCCCCACAGTAGGTTGCGCAAACTGACAGCAGAACCATGCTCTGGTTCTGTCCTGCAGTGCCAGTAGAATCAGAAAGCTATTCTTCCCACAGACAGAAGGCTATTTTGCCAACATGTGTGAGTCATCATGCCTCTTATTGAAACCTGTTCTCTAGTCATCTGGAAGCCAGCAGTAAAAGATATTTTTTAATTCCTTTGTCATGTAAATTCAGTGTCACTGCTGCGTGAGGCACCCTACCCTCCACAAAAGAACAGTAGTTCACTGAGATGTCAGAACCTGGTGTGCATGTCCACAGCTCTAGGCTTCCTTTATATCTGCATAAATGAATGAAGTCCTGTTTGCACACGGAAGAGCACTGCATTCATTTTCATTACTGATGATGAAGAAAGTCTGAGAGCGTTAAATAAAAAACACAAAAAATTTTCCATACACAAGAGCTGCTGTGTTCCCGAGCAGAAAGAAGACAGTCAGTTCCAGTTTGGAGAGCTGGTCTGTAGAAGTGCGAGTAAAGAACGTCACTTTGCAGGCTGTACAGCAAAAGAAGAAAAATCTCTGCTTCAGAAAATGGTGCTTGCTTTGAGCTGGCAAGAACTATTTCAATAACAGGTTGTGGAGAATGTTATTTCAAAGTTTTGAAGTCTACGGAGTTTTGGAAGCAGTTGCTGAAATTTGTATCCAAAAGTGATTTAACTTCCCCAGTAAGTGATGTGTATAAATGGCACGCACCGCTAAACCACATACGCACGCAATGTATGAATTCCCACATTCTTGACTTCCCATTCCAGCTTTAACATTTTTTCCAGCGTAAAAAGAAATGAATCAAGCTTGCAATAGGACGTGTATATAAATGCCAATGAAAAAATTAAAATCAGCTGCTATTTGAAAATTACAGAGCCCGGAGTCTTTGTTTAGGTACTTAATGATCTCATAAATTGTTTATACCACTGTGGGTAAGAGGCTAGTGGTGGAACTCTGTATGGCAAAGCTATTCTGGGTTTCTTTGGCTTTTTTTGGTAGCATAGCCTTCTATGGTGACCCAAATAGTTATAAAATCGCCAGGATCCATGGGGTATATTGTTCTTCTGTGAGCTGATTTCTCGTAGTGGGGTAATTCACCCATTTCAAAAGCATTTTTATTGCTGCTGCCAAAGTAGAGATGTGAACAAAAAAGAGTAAATGCTTATGTTCAATACTTTTCTTTGCTCCCACTTGTCCTGTTAAGAAAGAATGACATGGAAGCGGAACGGTGACAGTTTGTCATGTATGAAAAGTTTCTGCAGCAAAGAAGAAATCCTCTCAGTCAGCCTGAAAGTACAAAGTACAGCACTCAAAGTTTTTAGGAGAGAGTTTTCTATTGAGGTTTTGTCAGCATAATTACAGCAGGAATAAATTTACCAAAATAAATCTTCAGTTAATAAATGTCAGAGCTGTCATCTTTAAAATTGTTTATGTATGATACAGGAAAAGAATGAGGCAAAGAAGTGTTACATCTTGTTTAATATCCTAAAAATAACACCACTACCCTGATAAATAAGAAGGGACATAGTGTAATACCTGGAAGAAAATATTTCATTTTTGTTGTGATATTGCTTATAGTGAGTTCATCTGTACCTGTGTGAGAATATTATGCAGCGCAGAACAAAGAATCTCATTTCACCTAGTGGAAGATTCTCATTGTTACCTTTGTTACCCATTTTTTCCATTTTTTTTTCCTTCCCAGTGCTGAATACTGTAATTCTCCCTTGAGCACATAGGAAGGTGCATGGGCCAGGAAGGCTGCATGTCACCTTCTGCATTGTGAAAGCAGCACACACATCTGTTGTATTTTATTTCTGTGTCCACATCTTGAATCCTTCCTTTCAAGGGGAAAGGTTGTGCTAAGGGCAGATCCAGACTGGCAGCTCTTCATTTGTCTTCAGGACTCATCCCAGCACCATGTGCTACAGCCAGGCTTTATGTGGACTCTCTCTATTAAGGGGCAGAAATGGAGACCTGAGCATGGCAGTTGGTATGGTGAACACATTTTTAAGCAAATCTACATCTGCACATATTTTACTTCTTCAGTTTTCTCATACTTGCACTTCTACAGCCTACTATCAACCACTGCAACATAGACAACAGCCAGCAAGAACAAGCAAGTTGGAGGTTCTTACCCAGAGGACCTGAAACTTACAGAGTTGTGCATGGACTCTGAACCTGCCTGCAGCCCAGTGGACACATTTTTGACATTATCCACACCAAGTAATAACAAACCATTTGGAGTTTACAACACTCCTGGGGAAAATGCAGCATTGCTACAGCCAGTTGCCATCACTTATTGCAGCTGGAGCTCAATTCTACAGGGATGAGACCAGGAACTGAAGTATCACTGAAATACCCCATGGCAGATGTAAATAATGCAAAAGCAGTTAATACTTCTGTGTGATCTGTAATGACTCTGCTCCCTAGTGCAGTAGAGAGGCTAGAAGGGCAACCTCTCTACTGGTACCTAAACACCTTGTAAGTGGTTCTCCTATTAAGGTTACACAAGACCCAGGGCAGTCCTCTGCAACATGATGTCAGCTCTGGCTCCTGGCCTGACACACACAGTTACACAACAGGACAAGACGAGAGGAGGACACAGAGATGCTCTGGGGCTGACAATTTTTGAAATACAGTTTGCTCACATAGTTTCTATTGCAGTCAGTTGTGGAAAACGTCAGAGAGATCAGTATGGAAAATTCAGGTTTAACTAAAACATGCTGGCTTTCTTCCTTTTTGTTATATTACTCTTTACTCTCTTCATGTATCTGTCCTGATTTTCCCTCTCTTGAGTCTTGGCAGAGGTGCAGAAAGAAGCTCAGAAGTACATAGCATACAGCTGAGCAATGCTTCACTAAAGGAAGGGAATCTTTTTTTTTCATTTTTTCATGATTTTTCTTACTTTGTGCATGAGCTGTTAACCTACAAGGCCTCCTGATATACGCATTCCTTCTGCACTGGTTAATTGTGCTTGTTGCAAGAAGCATGTGGAGAGGACATGCAACCCCCACTGATGGAAACATTCTCACTATTGCAAGTGGGGAAAGGGAAGGTCTCTCCCATGTTGCACTGCTCAAGCACAGGGAATAAAGGAACCCAACTTTTTTCCTCTCTGCCTATGTGCACTTACTCCAACATACCAATGAGTGCTGGACGGTCATGGAAGAGTGTCTGAGATGGAGAAAACCCTCAAACACCACCCTTCTAGGCCAGACTGTGCTGTTCTTTCTTTCTGTGGCTGTTCAGAAAGATCAGGGCTACCAACCATGAAACATGCAAACATTTCTATTCTTCTTCATGCTGGATACTAGGAAGAATTCCTTTTCAGAAAAAGTGGTGGTGCATTGACAGGGGCTGCTAGGGAAGTGGTGGAGTCACTGTCCCTGGGGGTGTTTAAGGAAAGGGTAGATGTAGTGGTACTTAGGGACATGGTTTAGTAGGCAGTATTGGTGGTTGGCAGACCATTGGACTAGATGATCTTAGAGGTCTTTTCCATCCCTCATGATTCAGTGATTTTATAACTCAACGTAAAGAAATTGTATATTTGGCCCAAGTGGGGGAGGGAATTGCCCAGGATGAGCAGGGATGCAGGCAAATGAAGGACACATGTTACACATTATCTTAGTGCCAGCAAATACAGAGGGAGAAGAGGGACAGCATGCACTGTTATCTGTGGTCCAGCTCTTTGTCTCACTATGTGAAAGGAAAGCCTCTGACCATCCAAGCTCTCTGGAAATTACCAATAGCCCAGAAATACATAGAGGCTTGGGCTACCCTGTTCTTCCACTGAACACCTCCAGCCTGTTACTTATTCCCTATTTTCCCATCACCATGTGTACAGAGTTTAACCAGTCACTTATTCACTTGATCAGGAAATTGCATTTGGCTGACGTGTATGAGCTCTGCTTACTCATATATGTACTTGTGCTTTCCTCTTGTGCTCAGATTGGGACCAGTAAGAATAAAGTTAGAAAATTTCTTTAACAAAAACAATTTTGGCGATGAATGTCTGAATAGTACATGCTGATAAAGTTCAGTCTGAATTAAATCTCTTGTACACAACTGTTTACTACAGTTTTCTGTTTTATTTCTGATGCCAGGTCACATAAACTTATTTTGGTGATATCCTGGGAGAAGACACCATAAGAAAACCACCTATCCAAAAACTCCCTTGCAAGTGAAGAAAGTTGAATCTGTATGAAACAGGAGAAAGCAAAATCTTGGGTTAGAAAACACCTGCATCCCTGTGGAACTTTCAACTCTGATCTGACCTTTGTGGCTCGAGCCTTTGCAGCTCATGGTATGTCTTTTTATGATCAAGAAAATACATAGATTAAAAAAGGCCTGCATAGTCAGGATCCCTCAAAACAAATGCATTCAAACGGAATAAATCAATGCAGAAAACTGGCTGCCCTCCTTTTTGCTTCATGTTACTTCCTCAACATCTGCCATAACTGCCCTTGGTAACAGAATTTTTCTGCAGGGTGTGTATTTTATACTTTGACAACTTGGTGCAGATATTTTATTGTCAGAATCAGGACACAGATATGTCAGCAATCCAAATACCTACTCTGAACTGCATATGTCTGAACTTGTGCATGTCTGTAAAAATATTAATCTTTTTTATTCCCCCTCTAATCTTAACAACTCACTTGAAACCAGAAGCAGCATTCTGGCTATCCAGACCTTCTCAGAGAAAAGCAGCATGCCTTCTACTCCTTTACTGAAAGAATCTGATTTCTCTGAAGCAATACAAGTTCTTTGTACTAAAAAAATCCATTCCACATTAATGCCAGTGCTACATCCAAGTGACATATTTGTGCACAGAGTGACTTTGAAAGAATCCCTTCAGAAAATCCATTTGCATCAGGGTTTGCAACTGGTGGGCTTCCATCTGAATGTTGCTATTGTCCTACTCTATTTGCTTTACCAGTCAGTTTCAGGTGTAACTTTCCAGCCACAAGAAATTTTTTTGAGTTGTCAGCAATCTAATTCATCCAGTTTGTTTTTGTTTACTGGAAGTTGTTAGTGTCCCATGGAAGGAAGGGATTTTGCTGCCAGTTCTTAGTCATTATTGGACAAAATGCAGGCAGGAGTAGAGTTTCATATATCCATTTAACTTTTTGTTCACGTTACTGGCTTAGCCTAGCAATAAGTTTGGATTGAAGTATCTGTGCTATACTTGGGGAGAGCAGGACTCAGATAAGCTGGTGCTTAAGTAAGCAGCCATGTCCACAGCCCCTTTGTATCCCATTTCTTCAATCTACATCAGCAGGAACCTGTGTCCAGCCTCTCTCCCCATGGCATGCTAAGCTATACCTACCTATGTCTGCTGCTCCTGGCTCCTTAAGACCTCTGATGTTGGAAAGACCACAGTTCCTTTGGCAAACAGTTCCAGCTTTTGTCTGTCTTCACAGTCACCACTTTGTAACCTAAAACTCTTTTAGGCAGTCCAAGATCCTTAGCTTGTGTAACATGAAAAGATCTCTGCTAACAGTGAAATCTCACCACAAAACATGCTTTGAAGATATGACCCAGTACTGTCAAAGCTCAGTCCTTTTCCTTGCCTCTTAATTTTTCTTTTCTTCCTCTTTATCTGTTGATAGATTCACAATGTTCCTTCTGCTCACTTCAACATCTAAGCAGTGTGAAAGTGCTGACGTTCACTCCTACATACCATCATCAAAATTCAGTTCTCTTCTGTTCATATTCCTAAACTTTCAGATCTTCATCTTCACACTTGCCCACTATAGCGTTCTGCTGGGGATCTAAAAGCCACACCAGACACATAAAGAAGCGTTTCTGAGATCATCTTCCAGATTTGCTCTTTCTGAACAAACAAGCCTTCTCTTTGTGACCCTCACCTGGATTCCCAAGTTCACATTTTTTGAGGTCGCCTTCAATTCCACTTAAAGTGCAAGAACTCAGTTAGTTCTTCTCTTATCCTCTGTGTCCTCTTGCCTCTGTAGCAACATCAGCTTCCAGTATTCATTTGTCCTACTGCCCAAAAGATACCTTCATGTTCTCTTCATTCTGTTTCCTTTTTTGAATGCATAGCTTTACAAAGCTGTACCTTAAGGCTATTTTTCTGCATAATATCAGACTTTTCCTTAAAGGTCACACTGCAAAGTCTACAGTAGACTGCCAACTGCAAATGTCTAAAAAGAAGACAGGATGCACCACTATGTTTTAGTTGCTGTTATTGATGTTTTTATTGTTGTTGTTGTTTTTTGTTTGTTTGTTTTTTTGTTTTTTCCTAGTTACAGACCTACATTATACATGGTCTTGCTTTGCCTATTAGGTTCCGCATATATTGTTATATAAACCCATTGGGAATCTGCTGTGATCTGCACCTCTGCATGCTTTCTCTTGTTTTCCTACTTCAGTGTTTCTTGTGCCTTCATCAGGTAGTACTAATCACCTCACTGAATTGCTACTGATATCCTGCAAATGCTTAAGCAAGTACCCTAACCCAAAGGGGATTCTGGACTTATTGAGGAAGAATATGAAGAGGGCTGCTTCAATTATTTATTTGCCTTGATATTTCTTCAGGGATTCCTTGAATTAGAAGGGACTAGAGAATAGGCCAGTATTGGCAAGCACCATGTAGGAATAGCAGATGTGCTTATTTATCTCCATTAAAAATGTCATCAGCCTCACACTGCTGCCTTTACCCACCTCAAAAACATTTCTGCAAGGCAGCCATATGCAGCTGTACATCAATGAAAATCAAGCTTGCTTTGTCCTTGCAATTCTTGCAGGGAAGAAATGTTCAGAAAGTTACTGAAAAAACAATGGAAATACTTCTGCTTCGGGCCACAGAAAACTGAGATCAAAGGAAAAATGCTTCTTCCTGTTTGGTCATTTGCCTGCAGAACCCGTGGGTATCTAAACAGGAACAATATGCACTGGCAGCATAGCCCATGCACAGGCAGAGCTCATGGCAGAGCCTGGCTACAGCACCAGGCAGCCTTGTGACAGTGGCCTTCAAGATCTGCTCCTCCCAGAAGATGAAGATCACAAAGACCTCTTCTTTCTGCCTTCTGCACACTTCTCAAGGCAGACCAGAGCCACCTCATTAAACAGGCTGTCTTCCAGGACCATTAGGGCTTACCATAAAAATGGGGAAACTGAAACTGCCACAGATACCTTGTTTGTAACAATTCTGGCAAAACTGTAATGCATGTACAAAGGCAAAGCAAAACATAAGCAATTTGTGCTCCATCTGAATATACTTTGACGTGTTGGTAGCGTTGGCATTTTCTCATCATGCTAGAGGGAAAGACACTCTGTGAGCAAGCTAGATTTGCCTGTCAGCAGAATTGTGTTATTATGAACTCAAGTAATAGAAGAATAGTTTCACCAGCTGAAGTTAGCTTTAAGAAGTCCTGGAAAAAAAAAAAAAAAAAAAGAAGTCTGGTGCCTTCTATTCAGAGAACAATGCTTGACATGTTAACACAGGTAACAGGAGTGTTATGAAAGAGTCTTATGTGCTGTTTAATGTATTTGACTGAGCTCAAGTAATGTGTAGGGACTTCAAGATACTTGTTGATAAGAAGACAGAAGACTTAGGAGTTTGATCATCTGTTTATACAGTCACATGTGAAAGTGCCAAGGTAAACTTGATTATTTCAAGCATACCTTTGAGTGTGGCCCATTGTGTTCATTTACTTCGGCTCCTTTCTCAGGACATTTTGAAGAGTCATCATGTTTTGTAGCAGTGCTTTGTTTGTGATGGATTGGACTGAGATGGTCAGAAAAACTGGAATAACACCTTGAAGTTCCTCTCAGGGTTCTTTCCCTAATGCTTTCCATTCTCTGCTCTTCAATTGTACAGGCAATTTGTACATGCCTTTAAGGAAGCAATTACACTATTGTTCAGCAACAACACAACATCGGAAGTGAGTTACAAGCTAAACAATACCATATCCTTCTTCCAGTGGAGTACACATTTATGCCATTTCAAATTTCTGACTTTTAATCTTCCACTTTTGTGGTGTTATAAAGCTTTGGAAAATGTAGAGCAGCTTCTTAGTCCCATGCATTGCTGAAAGCTTTTGCAGTAAAACAACTTTGCTTGGCAGGAGGTTCATGCTCCTATAAAATCAATCAGAGCGCTCACCAAAAAGAAACGGTTCAAGAATGCCCTCATTCTTATGTCACACAGAGCAACAACAACCACAATACTCCTCACCATGCCAATTGCATACATGCCCAGCACTCTTCCTAATGAGTTCCATTAAAGAAGACATTTCATGGTTATCACCTGTGAAATCAGAGTCCTGGATCCCCAGTGATACGAAGAAAAGGACTGAATCTTCACTGTGGGCTCTCCTTATTGCTGAGACTCAAGATGAGACTTAAGGGTGCTTTGTTTAGACCTTCTTCATAGCAGTTTTGCAAATGTTTCAGAATATGTGGTACAAATTTCCTGTGGATCCTTCATGACTTCTGCACTTCCATTCATCTCTTTTCTAAGAACCAGCTGCATAGATGAAAATATTAAGCTGCTGAGTCATACAAACACAAAGTTATCTGCAGGTTGGGTAAAAGTCCCTCCAAAAGTATCGCAGTAGGGAGCAAAGTGACAGGTAGGAACTTTGAAGAGATGAAAACCAGCAAATCAGAATCACCAGCTTTGCCTTCTGTTTTTCCCAGGATATGCAAGTTCATACGGTCCATGTTTCAGCACTGGAGTCCTGCCTAACGAGATGAGTAAATGCAATTAAGAAACTTTGACCTTTGAGAGTTTTTAAGTCATGTATGGGTCCTAGACATAAATGTTGAGAAATTTTAATTTTTCACATCTATACTTACTTATTTTTCACATCTGTGCTTATAGTTCACATCTATACTTCAAGTTCCTCATAGTTCCCATGGAAAACAAACCTTAAGGACTCATAGAAATAAGCTTGATTTCACATAAGGTAGATGATGCTCTACAATGCCAGTTCTGACTCTAAACCATGGCCTTTTGGGGAGAAGGAAATAACAATTAATGGAACGACTTGCTCACTCTTGCTCAGGGCTCAGTTCTGCTTGTGTTCTTGGCATTTTCATGTGAGGGGTCATGAAAATGTGCTTTTGACCTTTCAGATGCAACAGCTACCAGAAAGTCAGTTTAATATGACAAAAGACTCTGAAGGTAACAGCTGTAACCTTCGGTAATAGTATTCTGAATGATGGGACAGGAGAGAGAAAGAGGAATCAGTTGTATCACCTTCTAAGATCTGGAGTGGTTGGGGAAAAACAAAAGCAGAAATCCTGTCAAGCCACTTGGAAAGTCATTGAAGCCTAGGGAAAAAGGATGGAACCTGGATGGGAAGAAGTTCGTTGCTGTGTGGCACAAGTTTCAATGTTTGAGATCTATGACCTGTTTGAAGTACAGCACTTTTATACTCTTCTACCAGACTTGAATAGAAGTAACTACTGCAAATCTTGATGCAAATCTGATGCTCAGACTGCTCGGATATTTTTATGTGATTGTGCTGTGACTTCTAAGGCTTGATAGGCTGCTATCTTCACTCCTTGAGCCAGGCAATGCTTTCGCAGATGTGAGAGGGGGGCAATCTGGCATAATGAATGCAAAGAAAGTGGATATTACTCATTGCTGCTATGAGGCAGAGACATCACTGGGAAAAGTGGTACAAATTGTGAGCTCCTCCATTCCTCTGAGTCTGAGCAGGGAGCAATCCAAAAATGACAGAATAGTAGAATAATTTTGCCCTTCTTTATTATCACATAATGTTTTGCAGAGAAAACAATTAAAACCAGAATGGATATCCCTTACTTTGCCCCTGAGAACTGAAATGCTAATACAGTACAGGGAATATGCACAAAAAGCTCTGATTTTGCTCCCTTCTGTCACCCTCCTCCACTATATTTCATTTTTAAGAACAGACTGTCCTTATGAGATGCCTCTGAACCTGGCAATGCCTAAGAAACATGCTGCTTAGTTATACAAGTGACAGTCATGAACAACAAAGCTGGTTGGATACATTACACGCCTAGTTTATCCAAAATGTAATTCAAGACAGGCCATTTATTTGGTTCAACTACATGTAAAGCAGAAAGATTCTGTGCAGGAATGTGCAGGATTGGGAAGAAGGCCCTAACTGTGCTCACTCATGTTTACGCATGCCTTCTCCACTCGTAAGAAAGCACAATATACCAGGGAATTTCTTCCATTGTCCACAGATTCGGGCACAAAAGGCAGATGATGAACTACACAAAGACAACTACACCATACTGGTTCTTATGCTAGTCCTTTCTCCTTGTTCCCACCTTCTTTCTGTCTTCACCTACCTTGTTTTAGCCAGCACATTGGTCTTTTGGGTAGAAATCCATCCACTGGAAGATCTTTGGACTGTCATCCAAAGAGACCTAGGCAGGTTCGAGCAGTCTAGGAACCAGGAAAACCTCATGAAGTTCAACAAAGCCAAACGCAAGATCTTGTACCTGGGTTGCAGCAATCCTCACTATCAATACCAGCTAGGGGATGTAAGGATAAAGCACATCCCTGCTGAAAAGGACCTGGGGTACTCGTGGATGGGAAGCTGGAGATGAGCCAGCAATGTGCCCTCACAGCCCAGAAAGCCAACTGTATCCTCGGCTGCATCAAAAGAAGCATGGTCAGAAGGTCAAGGGAGCTGATCCTGCCCCTCTGCTCTATGCTGGTGAGTGCACTCACCTGGAGTACTGCATACACATATGGAGTCCTCACTACAGCAAAGCCATGGGCCTGATAGAGAGCATCACATCCAGAGAAGGGCCATAATGATGATCCAAGGGATGGAACACCTCAACTGTGAGAACAGGTTGAGAGAGCTTCAGCCAAGAGAAGAGAAGGCTCTGGGAAGACCTGAGAGCAGCCTTTCAGTATGTAAAGGGAGGCTGTCGGGAGGAAGCAGACACGTTAACAGGGTCTGCTGTGACAAGACAAGGGAAAATAGTTTCAAAGTAAAAGAGGGGAGATTTAGACTGGATATAAGGAAGAAGCTTTTTTTACAGTAAAGGTAGTAACACATAGGAACAGGTTGTCCAGAGGTGCAGTGGAAGCCTCATCCCTGGAGACATCCAAGATTGGGCTGCAGGGGACTCAGTCTAGCTGTAGATGTTTCTTTTCATTGCAGGAGAGTTGGACCAGACAAATTTTAAAAGGCCCCTTCAAACAATTCCATGATTCTATGATTGCATGAAAACACTCTCTACTGACTGAGAACAGTCAGGAAGCTGTCCAAGAGGTCACTGAATGGGGCAGGATGGGGCCTGAAGGCAATGAGGATTGAGGCTTCTGCATCTGCAGGCAGCAAAGATGGTTGGGCTCACTACTGCAGCAGTTGGAAGGCCATGGCCCAAGGGGCATGGAGGCTCAGCAAGATGGACCTTCAGGACTGCAAATACAACCTCAGGACTTCAAGGTTGTAAAGGCTGTCCTAGCTTCTACTGCCTGGTACAGGCTTCCTTGCAACCAAGGAGCTTATGTTGATAATTGATAGGAGTTAAGCCATTCTGAGGGCACAAAGCCCCACATAAGAAAGTTTTATGACACTGTTCATTAGGGAATTGCTCAACATCAAAAAAAGACAGTCTGGTGTGGCACTTTCACTACCTGGTTTTAATGTATTGAAGGACTTTATAGAGCATGTACCCTCTGATGTTAATGTGATTTCTGAATAGCTTCATCAACCTCCAAGGATGTTTCCCCACTTAGATTTCTGGAAATGAGTAGTGCGTTCTCAGCATCTCCAAAGAGGCTATGAGTTATGCATCCATACATGAAAAAGTATAGTAGAGAATGAGTCATCCTGTACCTACATTATTTTGGAGGGAAAAAGGATCCCATTAGTTGTTTTTAGCACTGCACTTCTTAATATGCTGACATTTGTATTAATTTCAATACTCCTACCATGGTATATAGGATGAATCCCTAGAGGCAATGTGAGACTCAAGGAGGAACTCACATTTTCTGATATTTCTCACTAAAAAGGAAAAGGTGGAGAAGGGACTTTGATGTTTGAGCTACTTATGAGATCACTGGAGCTGCTCTCCCGTGAGGCAGTGACATGGCCCAACAGCAACATTGACCATGAGCCAAGTGCACTAAACAATTTAAGTCTGTATGCATATGCATGTGCATACATACTTAGACTAAGTTGCAGCTGAAGAGATTTAGAAACATAAGAAATAGAAACATAACATAGAAATAGAGGAACAAAAAACAAACAAAGGAAAATTTGGAAAAGGGGTACAAAGGTCTGGCTTAGACTATCTGTGCATGACAAAAATCTCTTTTTGCCACTTTGCAAGAGGTAAGCGGAGAAAAAAGCAAGAGTAATATTATTCAGTCAATAACAGTTGCAAATCTAGAACAGACTGCAAAGAATGAGTCATCCCCATTCTCATGGTCAATGACCAAAGTCCTCTGAGGCAACTGATAGGAAAAGTTTTGGCTGCATCAGTTTACAATCCATAATCCACAGGGTGACACAAGTTATGAGAAGTCAATCTCACGCCTCGGCATATGAGCTGACTATGTACAGGACTGGGAAAGGAATTTCCTTCTCTCAGTCAGGCCAGAGTCTGTGGCACCACTTCTTCACAGCTGTGCCTTGGCATGACAAGGAAAGTGCCAGAATTATTATGCAGTCCCAGAACTGACTAGAAGTACAAGTCCAACTGTTCATCCTAAATTTTGTGGAGTTGGAAGGGAGGTGGGAGATAGTGTTAGTCCCAGATCTTTTAGCCCTACTCTTCACAGATTGTTTTGGTTTTTGATGCTTTCCAGGGAAGAGAGGTGGGCAAAAACTAGGATGTCTTTTTTTTTTTTTTTTCCTTTCCTCACCCCCATGTAAATACAGGGACTTTTTTGTCAGCTTCTTAATGTGAACACTAACCAAGTTTCAGAGTATTTTCCCTTTGGTCTTTGTTCCTTGAAAGAGCACCCTAATGGGGGATTTCATCCCTTGGAAGAACTCCAGCCATAATTTATGGTATATCTCATGGAGGAGTGGCTCCCCTTATCATGCCTACTCAGCTGTAGCTACTTGCAGGACTCTTCCTTTTTTTTCCCCAGCCTCTGAGGTTGCTTGGCCTAGAGACTGAGCTCCTCGTGCAGCTCCCCTGGGACAGAGGAAACAGAGAAATGTGCATAGCATAGACAAGAAAAAGGGAGCGTCTGCATGTACATAGTATCTTTAGTAGCTAATAAGTTTGGTTGCTTACTGGCAGCTTTAACTGCCTGCACATGTGATTTCATGGTGGGTACATTTGCTCTGAGGACCTTTGAAGTGAAAGGCAGTAACACTTCTGACCCGTAGTATTGCAACACTCTCCTCAAATAGCCACAAGCCCTTATCATTCCCACCCCTCTACTTCATTCTAATGCACTCCTTTTGCGCATTTTGGCAGAGAGGGGATCTGTTAATTAGCCAGACTTTGCATTTTTAGTGGAAGTCTGCTGCAAAAGTCTTGCTTTTCTAAATCTGACCTGTTGAGTGATTCATAAGATCCATATTAATACATGGCACAGTACAGCTCTATTGGTTAGCAGTCTAAATCTGCCAGATGGCTCAGTAAAAAGATAAGCAGCAAGAGAAAAATTCACTCTCAAAAATAGCATTGTGACAGCAGCATCTATTAGCCTGAAGTTCAAAACAGAAAGCTGCCATGCTATGGCATATTTTAGTACATTGCACTCTCAGCCAGGATGCAGGGAAAGATCAAATTTAGAAAAGAAGGGCTTTAAATAGAAGTCCAGTTCAAAAATACAGTGTACCCTTGGAAGTTATGTTCCCGTAATAAATTTAGAAACAAGAATAGAATGAAAAATTTACTAGCGTTCTCAGGTAACAGACAGCATAGTCAGGTGGACATCCCTGAATATGACATGCTGTTTCAAATACAGACTTCCAGGAAAAACAGGGGCAGGGACCATGTCTTCTTTTTCCATTTATTATACAGTGCTAAGAACATTGGAGATGTGTGAAAAACCATAAATCTTCATATGAAGGCCATCTGGCTTGAATGGCATGACAGCTCTTATCAGAGCTTTGTGTACTTGCCGGTTGCTTCCTTGTTTCCAATAAATATCTCCGTGGCCAAATTTTCAATGCTCTGCTTGCAATGAAGCACATGAATGAGTGCCTATTTAGATGTGCTCTTCTCCTAGCAGCTTCCAGTCTAACGTGCCTGGATAGATTTTTAAAAGCATCTGGCAATAACACTCTGCCATTAGCCAAAGAGAACTGGGTGAGATATCATGGCCAAAACTATTCTGGTAGAAAATGCAGCATCTCTAACATTTAAACTTAATGTCAAAGAAGCTATGTTGTTTGTGTGAGAACCCATGGAAGGAGGATTTGAGCAAGTAAAGAAAAAAAAAAGAGAGAGAGAGAGAAAAAAAAATATGATTATGTTTGTTTTGCCTGCAGAAGAGATTTATTTTTCTGCTCACTGATACTTCTGTGGGAAATTCTGTCCAATGTTTTGTTTAACTCTGAAAAATATTCACAACCGAAATGCAATATTGCGTGAAATATTAGCAACACATTATCTCTTCTGAGTTTGAACTATAGCAAAAATATTTTCTATAATCTTCTAGCTTGTTGAAGATGCTGAAAAAAATACATTTCTTGTCAACCTGGGTTCATTTTTTTTCCCAGCCACTGAAAGAAAACATGAACCAGAAAATCAGTTATCCACATGGCTTCAGTACCATTATGGGTTTTGTTTTGTTTTTTAAAATCTGTCTCTACTTTTAGATGACTTTACAACAGGACAGAGAATTTTTAGTCCCATACATGTCCCTGAAAATACATCTCATTGGATGAACTAGGAAGAAAGAACTCTCCACCCCAGCAGGTGATTTTCTTGGTCAGAAAATATAAAGACAGACCTGTTATTTTCAGTCAGCTAATGAAAGTATAGTGGAAACACTATTTAGATTTGCTCTATTCTTCCTTCTGTGTTATGGAGGTTGATTAAGAGAGGATTTGTCAATTCACCTTACTCATAGACTTTTTTTACAGTCCAAAAATATTTTTTTCCATGTATATTATCATTTGAGGAAGAAAAAGTAGCAATGTAATGAATTTTTTTCTGGTGATAGAAGTGGGATATTGAATAGAGGGGAAAATAATAATCTGCCCTGCATTATAATCATTAAACTTCTGTAAATTTTAGAAATAAATCTGGCTATTACTCTTCCAAAAATTTAATTTGGCTTAGGTACTTGTCTAATTTTGTAGTAAGTTCATTTTTTGGATATAATGAGAAAACCACCCAGACTCTTCTGATCATTTCAATTTTTCATTGACCCATAAGAATAATAAATATTTGAAAGAAAAACAACAGCATCTCTCATGAAGTGTCCAGAGCTTCAGCTCAATGCCAAAAACCTGGAGGAAAGAAATAAAAATAAAAATAAAAATAAAAATAAAAAAATTGTCAAAAAGCTACTAGTTTCAAACTATTATTTTTCAAATATCTCTTCAGGAAAAAAAAAAAATCTGGATTCCTTTCAAAAAGAAATTTTCTTTGTGATTTCTTTGTATTCTCTTTGTGCTTGCTCTGGCATGGAAATTACAGCTTTCATTGCCATAATAATTCTGTTATCTGAGCTTTAGTTCTCCATTTACAGATAAAGGCACTTTTCTATCCCACAAGGATAGTTCTTTTGTAGATATAAAGACACACTGGGTTGTGAAGTAGTCAACTAAGACAAGTCTGGTGTGTCAGGACTACTACAGTTCATCTGATCTCATCTACAATAAAATCATGTGCTGTGTGGTGAGCAAGAAGGCATTGATTTTAAAGAAAATGATATAAAATGGGAAAAAAAAATTACGCTAGAGTTGCAGAAAGAAGAAACAGCAACATATCAGCTGGCGATTCCAGATTTTGATATTCATCAGAATTAAGCAGACAATCCATTATAAAAAATAACCAGTCTAAGAAATGTTGCATTCACAGACATAACAACATCTTTCACTAAAATTAGACTTCAGCTTTCCATGAGAGTACATGTTGGGGTGCTGGTTGAAAATCCTGTCAAAAGGCAAATTTGCTGATTTTTTACAGAAGTTGCCCATCTTCAACTACATGAGATCTTCCTTGGAAGATGTGTCTGTCTTCTCAGAACAAATGAAACATTAGCAGGCCCAGTAAGGAGGTAAGAAACTCCTTACAAATAAAAGAAGATATTTATTAAAAAGTCTTGCACTGAAATAAGCAGCTAAAATGGAGAAGTAGCAGCAGTGCTACCAAAGAGCAGGGTGTAAAAGCTGACATGCTAACTCCAAACTGACACAGAGGTACCACTGTGAGAATTACATCTGCCCAAAACAAGAAGGAAAGAGGTACAGTGCCTGAATTTAGGCATGTACAATGAGTGCTGAAGGAGATACTGGTTAGTTTCTTTGCTCTCCTTTGACACGTGGGCCTGCTGTCTCTTGACAAGGACTACCGGGTTCTGAAAAGTTGAACATGAGCCAGCAGTGTTCATTTGCAGTCTGGATGGCCAGCTGTATCCCAGGCTGCATCAAAAGTGGTGGCCAGCATGGAGGAGGAGGGGATTGTTCCCCTCTGTTCTGCCCTTGTGAGATCCCACCTCCAGTACTGCAACCAGGCCAGGGGTTCCCAGCACAAGAAAAGCACAGAGCTTTTGGAGTGGGTCCCAGAGAAACCACAAAGAAGTTCAAAGGGCTGCAGCACTTTTCTTATAAGGAAAGGCTAAGGTTGCTGGGCCTGTTCAGCCTGGAGAAGAGAAAGCTCTGGGGAAACATCACTACAGCCTTCCATTACTTGAAGGAGGGGGATCAGCAGGAGAGAGACCAACATTTTTTACAAGCAGATAGTGATAGGATAAGGGGAAATAGTTTTACATTTAAAGAGAAGAAATTCTGATTAGACGTTAGGGGGAAATTCTTTACTCAGAGGAAGCTGATACACGGATAGGCAGCCCAGAGAAGCTGTGGATGCCCCATCCCAGGAGCTGCTCAAGGCAGGTGGGCGGGGCTCTGGCCAGCCTGAGATAGTGGCTGGCAGCCCTGCCGATGGCAGGGGATTGGAGTTCAAGGTTCTCTAAGGCCCCTTCCAGCCAATGGCACTCTATGATTCTATGACATGGATGGTGAATAACCTGAATTAGATTTGTTGGAGAGTATCTCCCTGTGTTCCCGTAACTTTGCCTGAGAATACAAGCACAAAGTAGTGGAGACACGGAACACAAACACAGTGTGCACTGTTACACAAGCCCACCGCTCTTGAAAACAAGATTGTGCATGCCAAAATTCTGATTTTACAAAGAAGAATCCACCTGCAGAATGAGTAAGGCAAAAAGTACACATTCTGGAAGAAGAGTGGAGACCAGAACTGGGCTGTTCTGGTCTCTGAACACAGTCCCACTAGGCCCTGTCTCCAGAAAAAGTGGCATCAACTGAGCAAGCTTCCAGAAAGCATAAGACATGAAGACATTGGTTGCTTTTTCCCAATGATAGCAACTTCACCTCTGTCTGACATTTGAAAACTAAGGCAGAAAAGAAGAAAAAGATGGGGGATGGAAGGGAGATAAAGAGAGAGAAGGAAAAACCCAAAAAGAAAAAATGAGGAAAGATTTACAAGAAAGCAAGTCAAGACTGTACATGCCACCTGGCTAAAAAGAGAACTCAAGATGATACAAGAAAATCTTGATAGTTTTCCAGAAGCAAGAGTAAAAAAGATGGTGTTAAAACATGCAGAGATTAATAGAGCAAATGAATATCCCACAGCAAGCACAGACAAAGAGAAATGCATTGCCCGTATACCCTGTTTTCTCTTCGGGGTCTTTCAAGGACACCTTAAAAGAGAACAAGCAAATTCACTGAGGAAGAAAAATTTTACCTCATTGATCTAGGAAGACTGCCCACGGCAAAACAACACTGAATCATACCAGTGTGTACAAAACTTGTCTATGAAAGGCTACCTCAGTCCCACTACCAACAGTACCAGGTAAGAAGTGTTTCATAGGTGATCAAAACATGCAGGCCCTACCAAGCTTCACACCTGCCATGGAAATAGTGTTGTCCAGGGCATGGCAGTAGGAAGATCTATGCATGGCTCTGACGCTGGATCTGTAAAGCTGGGAATTGAAGAAGACAGTTCCGGAAGGAAGGCTTATGCTAATCTTCAGGACACCAACTTCAGAAATTTTCGCTAAGCTCTTCCTCTTTTTCCATCTGAGCTGTTTGTGAGCCTGCCCCAAAACACCCCCAGCTTTAACTTTGCTGTTCCTTTCACATGCATTGCGCACTCTGATTCCAGTGCGGAAGAAACCTGGACTAGCATCCTGCCTGGTTCCAGGCAGTGAGGCTGTTGCTCTGCCAAGTGAGATGGGTCACATGCCATCAACACTGTCCATATCTTCAGGGCTGTCCTTGTGAGATATACAGAAGACAGTGATTTGATTGTTTCTACTGCCTGGAGGCAAACTCCCTCCAGACCCAGCTCAGCTGGGCATACACAAGGAGATCGGGACACAGTCTTGCAGACTGGTACTAGCTAAGCTATTGCCAGTCTTCTCCTTCATGACACTTCACAGCAATGGGGCACCAAAGCTTTCCCCAGCTGAAGGGTCAAGGCTTGTGAGATCTGAGATGGGGACTCTGAGAGCAGCAAGCCCATAAGCACTCCTAAGTGCCTGGTGTCAGCAGGTGCTGGGCATTTTGTGAGCTGCATTTTGGCCATTCTGCCTGTGAGCCAAAACAGGATAGTACAGTTGGGAATCATTTTTATATCTATTTTAGAAGGATGGCTAATACAGCGATCATTTCAATTACATTAAAAGCTGCGTGTCAGACAAATAACCTTGGGCAGCTGCTTTTGCAGCTTGCACAGATTTGAGTAAATTCAGACTGTACTCCAATTTCAATCTGGGATTAGTCCTTAATTCTCAATCTCTTTATCATTTCATGTCATTTTGGCCCAGACAATCTCCTCCACAAGAGTTGACACAGTGCAGCATGGATGTCACTATGCCATTCACCTAGTTTGTGCCTTCCCCCAAAACTGAGGATGCATAGCTTCTATTTATCTATTTGTTTGTTTGTTTGTTTATTTTATTGGCAGGCTGAAAAATGCAAGTTTTAGGGGGAACACCTCATGATCTCTGACAACAGTCAACAATGAGTTTTTGCTTGCTGTAACTGCTTACACTGATTTGTCACGGCTTACACACTCAAGGCTGTCTTTCCAAGGACATGGACAAGAAACACCTCCTTTGTCCCTGTTGCTCTATTTGTCTGCTTTGTTTGTTTTTAAGATGGCTTTCTTTCATATTTCCTGGTTCTCAGAGCTGGTGAGAAGCTACGAAAAGTGCTGAACAGAAGAAGCAAACACCTGGAGGGAATGTAAGGACTTATTCGATTGCTGATGATGGGACTGTATGGAAAGCTGAGACCAAGAGGTTTTTCATTGCTGCCGCTTTGTTGGTATACTTGTGGATGTCCTCAGAGTTAGTCAGATCAGGATGGCAGTATGTACTTTCTCCTCTCATTATTTGATTTTCACTTAGAAATGCAGAACGTCTTAGGTGTTAAGAAGCTTTTCATCTAACATTTGAATAATTATTTGGCTAATAACTTAGCCTAAATGAAGCTAAGAAGAAATCCACTCCAAAGTGCTAGGTCATGTGTCTTCTTAGGAGATCATTCAGAAATTTCCAGACTGGCTATGACTGTGCTCAACACAAGAGACATTAACTATCAGCACATTGTACTCCCTGACCCATCTGTTATCAGCCATATTACCTGGTTTAAAAGAAAACAGGGAACAGTCACGTGGCATCTTAGTATCACTTCTTCACTGTGGGATTACATGAAAGCACTAGTTCCTTGGAGCATTACAATGCATGAAGCAAATGCTAGGCAACTGAGTGATTTCCACAGCTTGCTTAGGTATAGAGATTACACTTGTTCCCTACAGCTGCAAGAAAAGAGTGCCTTGTTCATTTGTGAACAGAACAACAGAATGGGGGAAAAAGGCAAATGTCACTGAAGGATGACTCAAAGAAAAAGATTTATCTTATTGTTAAGCAAGATAAGATAGAGTTAAATAGAATCACAGTTATAGCATAAACCACCCCATACAAGGGGTGCAATCTGTCACCTTGGCAGTGGTTGAGCTGTGGTCGTTTCTCTGCTCCCCACAGACTGTGACCTCTCCTCTAAGCTCTCCTCTGGCATCCTTCTTCAGAGGAGGCTGCACTGCTGTTTTCCAGAGTTAATAACTCTGGTCTTGAAGCTGTTATTCTGCCTCTACAGTCAGACTCTTTTCCTGTTCTATAGCCATGACTACTTTCAAATACTTATCAGACTTTATTTCCTAATTGGAGGAGTGTAGGCAGCATAACATGCATATTGCCAATAATGTGGTATTATCAATGGCTTATGGATGTTTATTTAGTATCTGCCAAAACTGTGACTTTTTTCCTGCATGGCATAATGTTTTGGCAGTCTTCTGATATAAAAAAAGAGAGAAAGTTAAGCCTTATCTATGCCTCAATGAAATTCAAAGGATAACATTCCTTTTAAACTTGGAAGGCCGTTACCACTCAGTGCTGCAGAGAAATTATAGTATGAAGGACAGGCCAAATCAAAGATTAGGTTAGATTTGAAATTTCTGTTTTAAGACCCTGAAATCTCACTTCATCAATGCATGTGAATGTGATGGAAAAGTTTTAGCAACAACATGTTTTACTAAGTTAAGAATAGCAAGTTAAGGCAGAAGAAAAGTGTTTCCATTCCATTAATGTCTAAACAGTGAGCATTCAGGCCTTGCAACAACAACATACAAATGGCTTTCATGTTCTGAAACTTCACAATGCTCTTAAACTTTACACTGCTTGCATTTAAGGATATTTTAAAAGCTAAAATGAAACTGCAAAAACTGAAAAACTGGCTTCTGCTTTTTAATACACCTAAAAATACATCAGCATTCTGTCTTGAAGATCCCATAACAGTCTAAATTTGCTAACAAACATTACTGTCAATTTAACTAGTATAACTCACTGGATATCCTAATGTTCTTGAAGTTAACTTTCAATTTTTATTTTTTCTAGTATCCAGCAATACTGTTTGAAACAGAAGTCTCAAGTAAATTCCTAACATGAGCGTCGAAAAGAGAAATAAAAGAAGGAATGGAGAAATTAGTCATATTTTCTTTTCAGACTGAAATATATAAACAAAAGACATCTCAAAATCTCCTGTTTCACATGTTGCAATACCTTTTTCAAAATCATCTGCATCTTTCAAAGCTGAGTGGGGATGAAGATCATAGAGATAATCAATACTGAAAATTAACGGAAGTCTTCTGGACTTGCCCCCTATATGAGGACTTAGCTCTCATATTGTATGTATGAAGGATTATCTGTGAACTTCAAAACACACTCATGGCAGATCTTATCCATAAAAATAAATACATGACATGAAAAATTCTATCAACGCTTCTGACAAAAATCTGTTCATTCAAGGCAAGGTATCAGAATAATGGAGATTCAGCCCAATCATCTTCTTATTAAGTGCCTAAACCTGCAGCAGCATTGAAGTAGGTGGAAACCTTAGGACATTTATCTCCCACCTACAGAGCTATACCATTTGTAGGCTGGCGTGTGGAAAAGGAGAGGGACTGTGGATTCTAAAAGCAGACTCCCCTTGTACACACATGTAAGCGCAATTCTAGCTAAAAACCTCCCTGGGAAACTCCAAGCTATCTTCTGGAAGACATTTGGTATGTGATGGCTGTGTTTTAATTAATAAGACTTTCAAGACTTTCAAGACTCCAGCAGTCTGAGAAGTTTAATATTCTGCTTGGATGAGTCACACATCCAGCTCGCACAGCAGATACCCCTAACCTGACTTGCAGTGACACCATCATATTTCACTGATGCCAAGCACAACATGCAGAAAAAGGCACAACTGCTATTCAAGTGGCTTGAGGACAAGACAGGTTGTCAGAGACGCAGATCATCAGAATGTGATCAAGCAAATTCTCGAGCAAATTGCACTAGTTTTGAGGCAGCCCTACTTTCATGAAGGGGCTGAACAAAAGGACCAGCAGAATCCCTTCTGCCCCCAGACACCACACACATGGTGCAGTGGCCATGCGTTGCCCCAGAGCATCATGCTTAGTGCAGCTGGCGTATCATGCAGTATGCAGGACAAATCTAAGAACTGTGCAGCTCTGCTCAATGGACAGTGCAAAAAATTGTGCTAATGCTCAGGCAAAAGCCTTGCAACCATAATTTTATCCTGCTATTTCATGTTAAGTTTTCACATGATGGTTTTCATTTTATTCATACTTAAAGATTATGACTTTCAGATCAATGAAGCATTTCCTTTTGTTGTCTTAAAAAGAACAATTTTTATTGAAAATGTAATCTTCCCTCTTAACTGAAATCTAAATCCCAGACTGATTTTTTTGCTTTTTTCTTCTATTTCTGCCATTGTTCAAAAGCAGATAGTAGGGGTAAAATCTTGTCCGTTTTGCACTTAGTGGGATTTTAAAAATTGATTTTGATTAAATAATATGTTTTAGAATATCTCTGCCAGACTGCCTGCAAGATCAATAGTTGTATCTGGGATTATTTTTTCTCGTATGTTGAAGTTAGCACTTTCTGTGAAATTAATCTCAGTTTATTATTGCATAACTAACATTGCAAATAATTGTTCCTTTTTCTCTGTATACATCTGATTTCTCAATGCAATTCACAGGTCTCTTCATTTGTGTCTGACAAATCCCAAGATGTTCTGAACCTCTGCCATGTTAATTAAGTAAGACTGGACTTCACCATATTCGGACCCTACATCTAGTCACAGCTATGTGATGTACTGCATAGCTGTTTGAAACTCATGTCATTTGCTGGCAACACTTCTATATGTATAATCTTTATCCACTATTCATCATTCTTTCTACTAGAGAAAATGCCAATATAGAAAATGTGCTAAAATACATCCTGACAGTATGTGAGTTCGCTAATGGCAAAGAGGCGGCCACTAGGCCAGTCTGACTTCCTTAGTGATCTGCTTTTACCACATCTGACTTTATTATATATATGCAAATTAGATTTGTAATTATGACTCCTGTTATCCAGCATTTCTAATATAGTGTATAGTGACAGATGTTCCCTCTAGCACTTAGTAGTTCCTAGGTAGAAGATAAGAAATGCAAGTTTAGGAAGGTAAGTTATTAACTTGGATTGTCAAAACACCATCAGCCAACAATGAGTGGAAATGCTAGATGATCAGTAGAAGTCGAAAAGGAAATCATTACACATTGAGACTCTAACTGAGACATGGGAGAACATAAATGGAAAAGGAGCAGAAAATAAGCACCTATCCACCTGACGGGTGGATGTTTGTAAGGAAAAAAGTGTAAGTGGAAAAAAAAAAAAAAGAGAACATTTTTTTTTAACATCAGTGAGCTTGTTTTCTTTTTTTTTTTCCCCCACCTTTCTAGACTTCTTTCGAGGTTACTTAGCGCTAATTGCTTGGGAGGTGCTGGATTTATCTGAGATTGCTAAGAGGCTTGAGTACCCCTCACACTGGGAAATTAATTTTTGGCTTCAGTATCACAGAATCACAGAATCACAGAGTTGTAGGGGTTGGAAGGGACCTCCAGAGATCATCGAGTCCAACCCCCCTGCCAAAGCAGGTTCCCTACACCAGGTCACACAAGTAGGCATCCAGGCAGGCCTTGAACATCTCCAGAGAAGAAGACTCCACAAACTCTCTGGGCAGCCTGTTCCAGTATGGGCAAGTTAGGTCGATCTGTAGGGTTTATGCTTCAGTTCCTATAGAAACTCCCAGAGAAATGATCTGAAGCCACGTAAGTCTCTCAAAGATGTCAGAGATGTTCTTAATATATAATTTTTCCAAGAAAATATGAAAATGGGGATAAAATTCCAAGAAAATGGGGCTAAACTTCCAGAGACAACAAAGAACCTAGCAGAGGAATCTGGATACGTGCTGTCACACATCTGGCCTTAGCAATCACATTGAGGCAAACCGTCATACCACAGTTTTGCATATTGATGCTGGAGTGCTGGTTCCAGTACAAGAAGAAAAAGAGTAGGGAAAAAAGTATCAACAGTATTTTCTTCTGGTAGTTAAGACTCCATAGAAACTGAAATAATTTATAAATATTCCAACAGTAAATTCTGAATAAAACAATACACAACTAAAATAAAAAACACCAGAGATAAATTAAACCTTCTGTCAACTAAGCCTCTAGGCTGAACTGCATCTTCCATGACCAGTATGGATTTCTGTTTGAAATATGCTTCTGAAGTTGGCCTAAATTTTCTGTGCCAGAGTATGTTCCTGACTAGAATGAGGAGTCTTCACAGGCTCACCAAACTACTATATAAGCCCAGCTTCCAGCTTAAACACTTTCAAAGCTGGAGCAAACACTAAAGCTCTTTCACCCAGTCTTCAATGAAACATCAGTCATCAACTACCTGAAAATGTGAGGCAGAGACAAAATCTCCGAGCTAGCAGCCACTCCTTCTCCCATACCCTTTCAGACAGTGGCTGTACCTATTTATGCCCATGGCTGGTATCCCGCACAGGTTTGGTAGGTTAGAACTCAGTCCTACAGATGTGTGTATGTGAGTGAAATGTGTGCATGTGTGCCTATATGTACATACACATATGCAGAAGGCTAATTTAAAGCAGAAGGTTCCTCCATGGGTTGCTGAGACAGAAAACTAGCCACTCATCATCAGGTGAAGCATGCTTCATCACCAAGAGAGGACAAAAAACCATCACTGCTCTCCTAGATTGTACATACTTAATTTCCTTGCTTGCACAGGCCATTGACAGAGAGGAGTCCATGCAGACCCACTCCCCAGGAATGCAGGACAAGACCGGTGTGCTGTTGCTTCCAGTATCCCCTCCCACATGCTCTGGAGTTGCTGCCTAATGGTAATATAGGGCTGTACGCCCTGGGATGGAATGGCAATGGAAGAAAAGCAGTGTTAGAAAAGCTGCTTGCATAGTGCTTAAATCCTCCAAATTAACATCTGTTTGAACCAGTAGCATTTTCCCCAAGAAAATACAAAACCCTCAGAAATATGTTTCATCTTGTCTCTTCAGATCAAATTCTGGATCAAAACTGACAGCTCTCTGTTTGGGCAATCCAAACACATGACCTAGAAAGAAAAGGGCAATGTATTTGCTACAGGGATTTGGAAAAATTTCCCATAATTTGGAAATTATGGCAAAACAAGAGCAGTGTAATAGCACTGTAAGTTCCCTGTGGATATCCAGCCTTTCTGTGGATCCCAACATAGCCTGCCTGGTGTCCACATCCCTGGGGATCCTGGATCTCCGGGAGCCAATGTGTGACAGTCCAATGCATCTGAAGACCATCCTGGGCTGTAGGATGGCTGCTGCTTGCAGTGCTGGTGGCCATCCACTCAGTCAAGTCTTCAAGCTCATGTGCCTCCTGCACTGTATGCGCACTGCACCACATTGGCACAGAGTGCTGACATGGCAAATGGAACCTGTATGCTGTGCAAAAGCACAGGCGAGTGGACATGTTTGCATCTGTGTGAGGCGGTACACACCTGATTTGCTGTTCGCAGTAGTGATGCTCAGGGCAACTCTGTAAGCCTGAAAGTCTGTGCCTGGCACTTGACATGTGGAAATCAAACTCTATAGCCAGATTAAGGATATAGAGCAGGTATGTTTATTTCAGCAGTGCGTATACGCTGAGTGCAAGGGGAATAGATCCGCCTAACTTGCACATCATCTGCTACAGATACAGGCTGAACTAATACATAATCAATAGTTTTCCAGGAATTCGGATACATATTCATTACATTCCCAAGAATTCATCAGCATCCCTTCGCACATGCATAGTGGGTCATGGGATGAAGATTTGTAGTCCTTCCTTGCTGACCTTTTGGGGCTCAGCCCCCCAAACCTGTTTCTTCATGCTCTGTGGTCATCTAATCACCTCCCTGCCAGCTGTTCTCAGGCTGTTCTCAAACCCTTACCCTTATGGCCTTCATTCCTCTCACTATTCTAGACCCAGTGTCTGCCATCCCTTATTTTTCTAACAGGCTCTACATTCTTGCTTCTACATACTATCTCTAACTACCCCTATTCTCAGTCCCTGTGAAGCCCTTTTCACGCCTTTTATTTTTTTATTATGGGGCCTTTCTCACCCTTCACACTGCACTTGGATATTTTCCTAGTGATATGGGTGTCATCCAAGACGTCCATTCAGTTTCACAAAGCGTCCAAATGAAGTCATGAAGCTGTAGCACTGCACTTGGAGCCTCACAGCCTCTTTAGTGAACTCTGGGACACTGTTCCATTTGCTGCAGGTTCTCAGATCTAAAAGAGAATAAAGAGAACTTATGTCTCAAGGGTACTCTTAGTTTAAGCTTGTTAATTACTGTAACGTACAGTTATTACAGTAATGGAGACCATGAGCAGATAAGAAATTCTGCTGTGCTTAAGAAAAAGAAAACACCATTAAATAGTTATCAGTAGAAACTGTAAATATCTTCTTTTCCCCATGAAGCAAACCTCCCAGTGTATTCATTATGAGCTCACTCTATGTTACATGGAAATAATCCTTTTTGCAAGATTGTTTATACACCACAGCATGTAAAAGCACACACCTTGCCTGCTCCTTCTTCAGTCTGAAAAAGCAATAGGAATGTATGAATGCAGGTAATATAAGAGGTAAGCACCACTGGTAAAGTGCAAGTGCAATCTGGGCCTGCCTGCCATGAACTGTGGCTGTTATTCACCTGGCTCCCATATCCATAGAACGAGAGCGTTCTGCCTCTGTCCTCTCTTCCACTCCAACACAACTGCCAAGGTGAGGAAACTGGCCAGGCACTGCAGAAAAGAAACAAGTGAGAGAGGGAAGTGTAACTCTTCTATGCTGTGATGGCTGCTTGTTAACTTCTGCTCATAGGAACAGTGCAATACTTTTTACTGAAATCAGAGGAAGTCAGCTTTAAAAGAAGAAAATAATGTTTGAGAAAGGTTGTTTGCCTTCACACCAGACTCATTTTTCACAGTCTGTTTCTATATATCTGAAGCCAGGCATTGATAATGGGAACCCTGGCATGGCCACTCTCAAATGAGCGGCACCAGCAGCTGCTGCTGCAGACACCAAAACAGCAAAGCATGCAGTCCCTCTGCAGCCATGGCTCCATCGCTACAGACTGCAGGATTTCTCCTAACCTACATTTTCCTCCAGTGTTTAAAAGTTCCAAACATGCCTCAAAAGACTTTCACTTTTGAAAAGATGGTATCTGATTGACAGAAGTCTGTAGCTGATAAAACATATTTCCGAATAATCAGCTGGCATTTTTCAGGAAGAAATATGATCTGATGTAAGCAAATGCTTGATGAGATTGGGTGTTTGATGGTGGTTTCTTCACCTCATCACCCCAACAAGACATGCTAATCTTTTTATTATCAGATACCCACAAAGCTCCTTAAACGTGACTTTTCTCTTCCAAAATCTCTACTGCCAGTGCATTTTCAGAGAGGAAAAATTTCCTTACTCTTTTGAAAGAAAAAAAATAAAATTCTAGACCTCCCCTTTTCATCCATAAGATTTCTGACATAAGGACATTTTCTTGTTTAATACACTGCTAAAGTATGCTGTTGACAGATACTCTGCCAGTAGTGATTTCCCTTGGGAAAATGAAGTAGTATAGACTTCCTTCCTCATCTGAGAAAAAAAAACACACTGAAATGTGTTTTTCCAGGCAGCTGGTCAAGGAAGCAGGTGTCAGGCTTATAAGAAAATCGGCAAGTTCTGCATCATAGATCTCTTTTTCCTCTGCTCAGCTGAGGGCAGTACCCGTCTCAGGCTGAGACCATTCCTTGTGTGAGTAAGAAAACACTTCCTTGTTATCCTAAGGCACATTTGGACTATGCTATAGATAATTCGACAGTCATTCTCCTGCAAGTCATAAAAACAACTTCCAGTTCACATTCTCTGTATTTCCTGCCACCTCTATCTGTGATTTGTGCAAATATTTTGGCTGTTTGTTTTGAATAGTTTTCAGACTTGGCTATATTTTCTAATTTCATAAACCTATTTCCCAGCCTTTCTGCTCTTCTTTCTCCCTTCCAGCAGCAACCATCAAGCACACACTGCTATCTGACAAGCCTGCTCCTCGTTTTTCCAGATGGGATCAAAGTCCCCATCCATGCACATAAGCCACCTGTGGGCTCACTCCCTTCACACAGGGTTCCTGGCAGCATGCCTCTCCCCAGCAAAGTCCCAGGCTCTGGCTAGCACTGCAGCACCATGCCTCCATATTGCATGGCCACACAAGGCCTCACAGCACTGGGCCCAGTCAGTTGCCCTGTACACCCTGTCCCTACAGCTGGCTGCTTTCTGCCCTCCACTGATCTGCAGGCAGTGAATCCAGGGTTATCACCGTGCTTTCTGGAGCTCTGTAGAAAGCAAGCTGGATTGAGTGCTTCACAGGATGAGAGGAGATCATATTGCATTTCATTGTCTCAAGAAGGGTTTGTCAGGCAGGTATGCCATGGCAATAGCTGATGGAAGGGGAGATGTTATAAATACGTGTACAAGACAGAAGTCATTTGGGAAGCCAGCGAGGGTTACTTCACAATGCTATATATTATCTTCCCTTTAATAATTACTTCCTTTTATTATTTCCTTCTTTATATAATCCAGCTTTGCAAAGAGGAAATGAAAAAGGCAGCTTCTCAAATTCAGGTAAATTTTCACTGAGGTAAATTTTCACTAAAGTCATATTTGTAAGAGTGATTATTGTATGCAGGTGATTTCCTTCAGTAAAGGCTGAGAGTGCCTGTTGTTCTTTTGTGGATGAAGTGAGGTAAATCCCTATGAATTCAACAAAAGGAAATAAAAACGAAGAGAAAAAATAAAAGCGAGTGGCATGCAGACTTAGAGAAACAGGTTATTAACCATTACAAACAAAGCAGTGAAATCCTGTTAGTCTGTTAGAGGTAACAGCAACAAAATAAGAGCTTTGTTTCTCATTTTGCTTTTTTTTATAACGTGTTTTTTATTAAGGTACACTAGTTATGAAGCTACTGTCATCTATTTTTCCTGCATGTTTCTGTCTTTCTTCTCCTAAGTCTTCTGACAAAGTATCCCACCATTATACTGGTGTGCACACTCCCCAGATAAGAACACATTCAAATGATTTGTCCAAGTTGGTCCTGATTGCCAAATGCTTAAGAGTGTCTTCTTATGTTTTACCTCCAAGTTGAATCATTAATTTTGATCTCCTATCAAGTTATTTGCTTTTATAAAACCTACAAGAACTCATTTATCTTTAAATCTTCTGCTCCTCTTTTAAATACACCCTCAATCAACCAACAGGCTTTCTGGAGGGGAAATGGCAGAAAAATGGACAAAACAATAGTTAGCAAGATATCCTAAGCCATATTCTGAAGGGAGGGTGTGCTGAAGTCATGGCAGCTGTACAGATGGCACTATCATTTTACGTTTATTTTAAATCTCCTCACTGAACAATTCTGACACCTCAGCATGTGGGCCACAGCAGTTGTATCCTCAAGGTATAACAAGAATATGTGTGAAGAAAAGAAGGCAGATTATCTTCTGCTCATGCAATGAAGTAAGATGCTTGAAACTGGGTCTGCCTCTTCAGCTAGATATGAAAAACAACTTGTGTTTTCAAAAAGATCATAGGATCATAGAATATCCTGATTTGTATGGGACCCACAAGGATCATCGAGTCCAGCCCCTGACTTTGGACAGCATCATCCAAAAATTCAGTGTTGTACAAATGCTCTGTAAAGTCCAGCAGCTTGGGGCCTTCAGCATTGCCCTGTGCAGCCCGTTCCATGCCCACCGCCCTCTGGTGCAGACCCTGTCCCCAGCCCCCAGCTGCCCTCCCCTGGCACAGCTCCATGCCGTTCCCTCAGGCCCTGTCGCTGTCACACAGAGCAGAGCTCAGCGCTGCCCTCCGCTCCTGTGAGGAGCTGCAGCCGCCATCAGGCCTCCCCTCAGCACCTCTGCTCTATGCTCAGCACACGCAGGGGCTTCAGTTACTCCTCATACATCTTCCCCTCTACAGTCTTAACCATCTTTCTCATGTTTCTAACCCTTTTTGAACACATTCTAATCTTCTGTGTAGAATAACTCTTCTCCCATACTGTTGTCCAAAGCCTATGTGGCCAGGACCCTATTCACAGACTGGAACAGGAATGGCTACACCTATTCTAGGAAAATTTCCCAATTCTTGGACATCCGTCAATGATCCAGTCACAGAACTTTTCTATAGCGAGGCAAATCTGGTTGCCAGACAGCCTGCAGAGAAAATCAACATGTGTGCCACAAACTGATGGCACAGCACTCTTTGGCCAAATGCCCAACACTGAGTCCTTCTGCAGGAACACAGAGTGGTGAATAAGTTGTATCCTTGGATGTACATTTTGACCTCCCTGTAACTCATGTCACTCTTCACAAAATCTAGATGGTAATAAGATTTCTTATTCACTGTTTCTTTCTCACCTGAAAAACAGCAGAGACCGCCTCAGAGCCCGTGTTTTTTATTATGACTAGCGCTACCCTGATGCTGTTTTGCACTATTATATGCTACTTTAGTAAAAAAAAAAAACAAACATAATAGTAATGCACACAGGTAGTCACACAAAAATACCTGCATATGTGATATGCAGTGATTCAAAACTGCTGTTCCAGCTTGGCAACTCATTGGTGTAGCTGTGACACTTTCCAGTCAATGGTACTGCAGAATGGTAAGAATGAAGGGAGGATACTGCCAAAGTCAGATTGTGAAGAGGGATGAAGTTTACTGATATTTCTGAAAGGCCAGGCACACTTCCTGCTGATCTGTTTCAGTTAAGGTCAAGAAATTTCTGCTGAGCCAGGAAAATTGCTAGTGACAAGGTCATTTGTTCTTCCTTATAAACCAGTTCATGCATGTGACAAAGCACCAGGAAGCAGACAGAGATATTTTTCTACAGAATGGGAGTCGGTACAACATGCGTCTAGACATGCTTCACACTTGCTACTTTCTGCAGCATGGGCACATGTAGCAATCATAGATTGTGTGTGCTTGGTCTTCTTACAGGAATCTCTGGAGGGTAACAAAATTAGACATCTAGTGAACTAAAAACACCAACAACAGTCAGTAATTTGTGAGATGGTTGGCTTACTGCAGTTCACATACAAACCAATCCTGCAAGTAACCTGAATTGAAGTTTAGCACTACATATAAACAGTTTCCATTTTGTGTGCACAACTCCAGGAATAGGATTCTTGTTTACTGGGAGGGAAAGCACATGAAATGTTCCATTTCACATCAGAATTGCCTATTATGGGTGATTTTCAATGATAGTTTCAAACTCCCTGTTATGGTGATGATTACTGTATGAGTAACAAAATTTTAAAAAGACTAGAGCATTCACCTGTATCCATAGGTATATGTATGAGAGTTAATAGCCTGACAGAGAGAAAATATGTTGATCTCTTGCAGTTTCTTATGTTATTGTCCCTGTAATTACACATGTAATAAAGAGTCACCCTAGTTAACAAACTTTAATTTCCCCTTAGCCAGAAAGAAAGTACGTTGCCATTAATTAGTTACACACATAACTGCCAGTGAAATCCTGGAAGCTGTACTGAAATCAGGAGTGACCCTATCTGGATGCAGCTGTATTTTTCTCTGCTAAAATGTAAACACATTTTTTTTTACAAATATGTTGTTGTATAATGTAAGTTTTACTGTAAGGTCTACAATAAATATTAGACTAGTAAGTATATTCATCATCTAAAATTATTTGAGGAAATGATTCATTTTCTAAGGATTTGTTTGCATTGCTCCATAACCTTCCATCAAAAAGTTAGCTTCAAATAACCTGAGCTCCCTTCAACCCCCTTCATTTTCTTCCCCCTTGTCTTCCGATGCCATGAATGACAGCAGGTGCTGTAATCCCAAACTGACTGGCCAGACAGCCACTGCCAAAAGCAATGTATAACAGCTAAACTCTGCCCACACTTCTCTCCCTGGGGTACTCATTTAATCTACTCTCTTCCATCCAGGCACTGGTTTTCAAAAAACTTATAGGATTGCCCTTGTTAACTTCTCAGAACTCTCCTCCTGTGTGGCACTGTACTTACTTGAAATCTGCAAAAAGTGGTTGGGAAGGAAAGGTGGAGAAAAGCTGTCAAATGTAGGTAGGCAGGCATATGGTAAATGGGACTATATACGTCATCTTCTATTAGAAAGTTTGGTTAAAAATGAGAAAAATTTACTGATAAGCCAACACTGCAACTGCACTATCAGAGGGAAGAGAGATGTTCTCAAGCCATGGGCAGCACAAGACCCATTGCTCCTTTGTCCTTTATTTATTCCTCAGTGCTGGTCTCTTTTGTTTTCTTTTCCCTGGACTGCAGCTTGGAAAATGTGCCAGAAATCTAGGATGTTGATTATGGGTTCATTTAAGAACTTTCAATGTAATGTAGTCTTTGAAGTTAGTCATAAAGGCAACAAGACTATTTCTATATCTTTAACAGCTACAGTAGTCTAATAATTTGGTATTAATAATAGGCCTTCGTTTATCAGCTCAGCTACCTTAGCAGAGTATTTCTGATATGCATTTTCACTTCTTATGTGCCACTTTCAGCTGTTGCAGTCTTAAGTTAAAGATCGGTCAGAAGTATTGCATTTCTGAGAAACAGCCCTTATGATACTTTGCAGTCAGGGTATCTGTGTTGCAAGGCATGCTCCATAGTGAAGTGATAGGCATGTAACAAGCTGGTTGTCTGGCTGCTACATACCACAGATTAGTTGTCATGCCTCGGTCAAAACAACAAAGCGTGAAATACTTTTCCCTTTACTGAGAAATACAACATGTCATAATAAAACACAGGCTTCTCTCAATCTTATGGAAGCAACTTCCATTATACAGTTTGTCTTAGGAAACTGTCTGAGTAATCAGATAAAACAAAGAACATTTGCATTTTCTTGCATCCATAGTTTGTACTGAGTTACATGAATTAAGAATATCACTTGTACTTCTGTCATAAGATAAAAAGGACCATGGATGAAAACGAACCATTCATTTGTATGGACTTAATGTTCCAGAGAGTTTAATCAACGTGACTGCATGTGTAATTTGCATCCAGATATATCTCAACTGAAACAGGGCAAAAATCACAAGTAACTAGGCAGCTTCTCCTCATATTCTGGGGGTTTGTCCTATTCCAGTTATATATATACATATATAGAGAGAGAGAAAATATTAGGCTTGTGAATGATGCCAGTAGGAGTACGATTGTAAGAGGAAGACAGCAAACACCTTTCTGGATTTCTTGAATGTGACATTTCCTAATCCACCTTCAGAAACACTTGATACTCTGCACATTTTGCCCAGATTTTTTTAAATACTAATTAAGTGGATCTGGAGGAGAAATCTCAAAGGTCACTTAAAGGACAAGCTTTGATGGGAACAAAAATGTACTGCACTAAAGAGGCTGTTTTTAAAAAAAAACTCCTAAACCTTTCCTTCATCTCATAGAAGCACAGGCATTTTGCCTCTCTTAGTACACTGTAAATGAACTATAAAAGTAGAACAAACCTCTTTCTGAGATGAATCTGAAACAAGGAAAAAGTGAAACAAATTTGTTCACAAGTAAATGACAAAAAGATGAAGAATCCAGCTGCCAAGTTACAACAGAATGACTTCTGTATTTAATTTGCATTCTCATTTTTATACAAAGACTGGCATAAGAGGCTTAAGAATGTACTTTTGGTCATCATTGTGCCACAGTTCTTATGTGCATTCTATGGTTCATTTACTGTCTACACACACCACAATTCCTTTTCTACCATATAAGGAGTGCAGTAGGATAATGGTAGACTTGTTTTGGGCAAATTGCAGTAATTGTCACTTCTTGTCTATTCAGTCATTTTCCAGGTTATTAAAAGGTGACAGTCACTGAGGACTGCCCTGTAAAAACTTGCCTTGTAAGTCACTGGTTGAAAGCTCTTTTAAGTTCCTGTCCCAACAGTAATTGCAGTGTTACAGCACCTGTTATAGTCTGAGAACATAGCTGAACAAAAGGTCTGTGTGAAATTACAGTTTCTTTTAACAGGACATCTGGTATAGGTGGAAGAATCAGACCAATCTTGCAAGGGATGTATCCGTCAGGTCAGAAACAATAGGAGCAGAATTAAAATCTAAATACATGTCAGACAAAAAGATGATACCTGTGGAGTAGCAGGGAGAAAGATTCTCACTGACTAGGCTTACCCTCCCATTTGATAGAGGTAGAAAGGAGCACCCTCAACACTAGAAACTTCTTCCATACTCTGGTACCTGCAAAGTCTGTTATCTTAGCAATGTCTAGCTCTTCAAACACAGCAGACAGACATGATCCAGTCTAAAGCTACATTAGTACCTGAGTGTACCACTGGCTTTATCTCCCTATCTTCTGGTAGGATAATACCTTCTTATTAATATTAGAAGTTTTGCATATTTTTTTCTTGAGCTTTGTTGTTAACTTTCAAGGAACTTTTGGTGCATGTATAGCAGTGAGCATCTACTTTTGGTGCTTATATAGCAGTGAGCATCTACCTCAAGGGACCACTCAAATATCACAAGAAATACTTAACTGGGAAGAGTGTACTTTAAGGTTACTGAATGCACGGAGATTTGGGCAGTTAGTTTGAAAAGAGAACAGGAATAGAATTAAATGTGAAACAGCAGAATGGGTGCACAGAGTGAAGGAAGGATGTTGGTACAAATTTCACATAGACTGAACTAAAAGTAGTGCCTCCTACTTATCTTCATGGAAACTATAACAATAAAGAAAACAGCTCTACTGGATAGAGAAAATTCTCAGCTACAAAACACTCTTTTTCAGTATAGCCACCACTATTAGCTATGCATTTTTACCAGCAATGAATGAGAGCCTGCATGCTACACATAAAAATCTGCACCAGAGGAGGTGACCCACTGTCACTGCCACTGCTGAAACGCAGCACGCCTCATCGTGTTTCACATCCACTGTCTGGTCTCGCATCAACATTCAGCAAGTGTCAATGAATGTCAGTGCTGCCATTTTTTTTTCTATATAAAGGAATTCAGTTCCACCTCTTTGCTTCAAATGCATTTCCATGTCTGGCACAATTTTGTCAGAGTGCCCCTTGGCCGCCACCTGTCACACAGCAAAAACATGTAATGGAATTTTGGTGGGAAGGTTCAACCTCTACTGTCTTACCACCAGCATCCACCTCTGACATCGTAAGTCAACATAATAAAATAGGAGGCATTACTTTCAGAGCAGCCTTAAGAGATGTAATACAAGAAATGGACTTTTTTTGTAGCTACATTTCATTCCATCCCACCACGAGGTTAGGTGCTTCTTCTTTTATGGTTTTGTCAATAGTCTGTTGCTTGTTTCAATAGTCTGTTTATTCCTGCAATCTACAGGCTCATGCAATACTGAAGGCTCTTCAGACCCTTGTGAAGAACTGCAAGTTAGGGAAGCTTGGGAGTTTACCCATGTACAAGGGTGAGGGACAGCCCCAAGGGCAGAGCTGTCTCAGTTGCTGTACTTCATGGAACTGGCTTTTGCAAGAGGGATAATGAATGTGGAACTATTTTCAGAACAAAACACAAAGCCCATGTTCAGTTTGTTTGTGTTTTTCTTTTTTTTTTTCTTCACACACTCAGCACAATTACTCCCTTGTGCAAAGACAGACCACAAAACTCACTGTTAGAAATGTACGCATAGACCCTCTGCTATGTAATCTGTTTTTCAAAAAGTTGGGAAGGCAACAAGGACTGTTGTGTACCAGGGAAACAGGATGAGATGCACATCCTGACAAGCACATGAGGAACAGAGTAGACCCAAGACAAGCTTATGCAGAAAATCCATCTGCATACTGCTTAAAGGACTACCCAAGACAAATGTCTCCATGCTTCATGGTGAAGAAATAGGGTAGTTGGCTCTTGTTCTTTTTTTCAGAAATACACAAAGAGTCAAAAAATGAAGCAAACCCTCGAAACTTCTGGAGCAGTATTCAGGGACATTTTAGTCAATGATGAGAGCTGCCTTGCCCAAGAAAGGGTTTTTGCTTAAACACATCAGATACAATACCCTGAAACTACTCTGAGAGTGGCCAGTGCTGGAGGATTCTTCATGAAAAATGAAATACCAGTGAAAGGTTATCTTTACCTCCACCACACATCCACTAGCTTTTTTGTTTTTGCTTCTGATGATGATGTGAAGATGAAAAGCAGGTAAAGAGCAAGAATAAATTCCTCTTCAATTTCTTAGCTTGTGACAATATATATTTCTACTTGGCTGTAAAACTGAACTGGAATCTACTATTACATTGGTAAAAAAAAATGCTGGGAGTTCCAGATAATATGCAAAGGAGTCCATGAAACACAGAGCTGTAAAAGGAAAGCTTTCAGATTAAAAGAGAGAACTATGAAAGTGCTGTTGATCATTGTCAGAGGATGAAAAAGTTGACATTTCATAAATGATGCTTAAGACAGTCTTCAGCTCCTAATTCTGTGTGCTACAAGATCACAGTAAAAATTTTTGAACATTGGAAGCACAAGTTTCCTTGAAAAGGCAACCATACCTGTTCAGAAAGTACTTAGAATAGTTACAAACTTCTTCCATTTCATGGGATTTGAGGAATCTGCACCAGTACTCTGGGGAAAATTTCTGAAGGGCTGAGGACCAGATTTTCAGCAAGGGCAAAATGTGCAACTTTTTGCCACCACAAGAGGTACTGGCAGAGCGATAAGAAATAGGATCTCCACAGTAAATGTTTTTCACTTCACTGAGAAGTACAGAGAGAGAGAAAGGGGTGCCCTGTATTAAGCAGCAATGGCTGGAAAGCGCAGCATTCTAGGAGTGTAGACAATGTGCAATTTCACAACAGGAACAGATCTAATTTAAAAGCAATCATACAGCGAAATGAAACAAAATCAATTTGGCATTTACCAGCTGCATGCTAAAATTGACTGTTACTGGGAAAGTTGACTTTAACAAAATTAGTCATTAACAGATTCCTGTATTTAAGAGAATTCATGTGTTGTTACTGATGTGTTTTTGCTGTATTTTTCCCTTGTAATTTGAAGTAACATGAGTTTTGAGTGAATGTTAACACAGAAAAAAGTGGATGTCTTCTTTTCAAGGAGACACTTTTTTATAGCTAATGTATTTTATAATTGAATTACAGCTGTATTTCACTTATATTTCACCTATATTTAACATGTGCTCTTATGTACACACAAGTTGCAGTAAAAACAAAGCCCAGTAATTAAGGCTCAGGTCTACTCCAGTGGTATTTATACTTACTCAGTACTTTACAAGGAAGATCAGATTGCATCTTCCATGACTCAAGCCATGATTCTGACTGTATGAAACCCATCACTCTCAATTAGCTAATTAATTAATTACTTCACCCATCAGAAGATGAAAAGAGTTGCAGTGTGGAACTTACCTTGTACTCATCACATTTGGTAGTTTTTCATCTCTAAAGCACTAAACTAACATGATGGTGAATGTAAGAACATGGTTTATGAATATTCCATATTCCATAACTTCTCAAATACTGCTTCTAGTACAGAGATAATAATTACCAACATGTACAGTTCCCAAGCCACTATTGCCAACACACTATAAGAATGCAAACCTGAGAGGAATATCAGTAGAGCTTGCACCAGGAAAGACTAATTTTAATTGGTTTATTAGGATTAATAAAAAATCTAATCAGATTTCAAAAGAATGGACTATCACAAATAAGCAGTTTTTGTTCCTTGCAAAGCTGAATGTGTTTTCGTAGCTATGTTCACGACAAGTAGCATTAACTTTATCCTGATAACAAATGGCCATCTCTTGGAAAAATAATAAAAAAAACATTTTGTGAGATGAATAGCTTGTGTGCATATCTTATCTGTTTTGAATTGATTCAGTGTGGTTTCTTCAAAGAAGATTTAAAGTTGAGAAAATGTTAAGCTGACCTAGTTGCACAAGTCAGAAGTAATCAACTTTGATCAGCATAATCTCAGCAAAGCAAGACGTCAAATGAAATACTTTGAGCCTCAACCCATTTTGAAAAAGTGAACTGAACCACTCTGACATTGACAGTGTTTTCAACAGTGTGGAAACTGAGTTAGTAGAACATCTCTGCATTACGAATGTGGGTGGAGCTATATGCAGTCTGTATCAAGCTTTAATGCATTATAACGATCTTTCATTTCCTCATTAACAAAAAGAATGTAGCTATCAATCAGAAATCCCAGCAGAAGACAGAGAAAGCTGATCAAACCCAGACTTACTTCTCTTAAACCTTAGCAAAGAACAATGGCAACTCACTCAGAATGGCTTTCAAAGGATGAAGCATACAACAAAAATCCAGATTTTGTTCCAAATAAACAATATTTCATGCCATGGGAACTCTGAATTATATTAAGCAGTGACTTAATACAAATAAAACTGATCTGTGGAGAGTTATGTAAACATCACACTACAGTTAGCCAACATCATTTTCCATTGTAAGTGTTCATAAGAATGTTCATTCTTACCACTCTGGCTAGAGGCCAAGTATTAAAAGTTACACAGATGCATTCAAGACAACGAAATCCTAAACTTTTAGTTTGTGGTTATGGCTATTCCCACCTAACTTGATGATGCTGGGACTTCAGCTCCATAGCAACAAAACTAGATATATAACGATCACTACCAACCTTCATTTTTTTTTCAGAAAAGACTGCTTTTTACATTATTCCTGGCAGTAGCACAGGGTTAGTACAAAATAGCAGATGAAACTGCAAACTTTCTATACCTCAACCTTTTGTTAAAATAAGAAAGAAAAAAAAAAAAAAAAAAAAGATTCAAAAGGATCTGTTATTTGCACACCTTATTTGCTTCATCAGGCAGTGGAAAGACATTTTACATCCTTGTATCCACCTTGCCTAAGTGTATGGAGACCCCTGTGCTGTAATGTCCTTTGTCCACTCCATTCCTGTATGGATGCCTAGGCTCAACCAGCTCTGCAATCTGGACCACATTTAAGATCAGAAAACAATTTTCTATGGCAATGCTGGATTTCAACCAGACTGAAGTGGCATATACTTGCCTACCAATGACAGCCTCTTCTTAGTGTTGGCAACTAATGCTGCCAATTCCTTCTCAAACTATTTGTCACTCTGCATTTCCCTTTCCTTTTCTATGTCTGCTGCCAAGATAACAGTCCTTTGTTTCCAGCAATCCCACTCCCGCTCTCCTCTCCCTCAGCATGTCCCAGTGTTGCTGCCTTCCATTCCCACACCACTGAATACCGTATTTAATTTCTGCAGTGGTCGTCTTTGTTTAATTTCTGTATGTTTGAAGCATCCTCTCCACCTGCAAAGTTCTCTGTCTCTTCACGTTCTATTTCCCTTCATGGTTAGTAGAATGTTTTATCTGTTACAGAGCACCACAAACACTCAAGCTGCCATATAAATTACAAAACATGCCAACTAAAAGAAAAGAAAAGAAAATACTGCAGCCCAAATACTCACTGCTCAGTTGCCAGAGCTTCCCTTGTTCTTTTATAGCTGCCTCAGATGCTGGTTCTCATTTATACCCACTTGATTGACCTGCTGGCACTGCCAAAATGGTGTAGTGTTGTTCAGACATAAATCTTAGTCAGGCTGTAATTCTGCAGTGCAATACTCTCTCTGAACAGAGTCCTATTCACTTGGGGGCATTTGCAATTGGTGAAAGTGTTATCCATAGAAATTGCGGTGCTGCACCAGGCCATTGGCATGGCAGCTGCGGTTGCACGGACAGGGCGGCTGTATCTAACTTAGGCCAAGAAATGTTTTGCTGCATGCAAGAGAGTTATGGGTTCTCTTCCCCTTCTTCACGACAACAAAATTGTATTTCATCCAGCATACAGCGCGTATGGTAGTAACCTCCTCATAAACAAGAATGGCTTTTTCTACTGTCTTCCATCTCTGTGCAACAGATAGTCGCCTTTGTCCCTATTTCTCCATCTTAACCCTAACATTTCCTCAGACAAAAGTCATTGTGCCTTCATCTTTCCAGTGCCTGGCAGCATCACCTTCCCACATTAGAGCAATTCTTGCACAGGATAAATCACTCCAGTGAGCAGAGCTAGGAACACCCCAATCCTGACAAATGGATGCCAAGCAAACAGCACCTGGCTCTGATTATCAAAAACAGGCTTATAATTTACATTCTCTTTGAAATGTGTAAAAAAAAATCTCAAAAGGAAAGATGCTGCACAAAAATGTGTGCTTTTGCTATGCAAAAAGATACACTCTATTTTAATGCTATTGAAAACCATCCCAGTTTAACAACTCATCTCACAGGGTATTGTTAGCAAGAAGAAATCTTTGCCATGGGATTGCATGTGAAGCCAGTTTAAGCTTCGGAAAAGGATTAAGTATGTGAATGTGAAACAGGGACCTCCAAAGCTGACATGCTGAGGAATTCAAATTAATAATGCCCTCAATCCGACTGCCCCAGAGAGTCCAGGGATGGAAGATTTCTCTAAGCTTTGTGCTTCGCATGTCCCTCCTGATTTGTCATGCAATGCCATGCCTGATCCTTTCCTAATTCAAGATCCTCTTCCAGACCTCTTCTATGAAGCCACTTATTATTTACATGACTCAAAGACTCAATTTAGTTGGTTCTATAATAAAACATAATAAAGTGTATGTTACATTTTAACATACAGGGAAAATAATCATGATTTTATCTTAATGTGCAAAATTCTTAGTTTGTAAGCACCACTTTTTCTTCCTTTATTCTTATTATTTTGTGCTCTCCAAAACTACCTTATTATTCCTTTCCATGGACAGTTCAGAGCAAGCAGATTTACAGGATACAATGCATCATGTATTTTTAATCTCAAGAGACATCTAGAAAGCTCTGATGTCCCCATAATTACTAATAACTAAAGGTCACATAGCCCATCTTCCCGCAAATGAATCTCTTTCATACCTTCCCTTGTCTTGTCAATTTCAGAACGTGGATCCTAAAGATAATATGAAATAAATTAGTAGAATAGAGGCTTTTATATTATCTTTCAGGAACCGGTCTGCTAGTGTGGTGAAGTTTGCTGCAATATTTTTACTGGAATTTACCACTGCGTTTCACTCTGTTAATTCTTATTCATTCTATTATGTTATTTATTTATATTATTAAAAAAAAAAAAAAAAAAAAAAAAGCTAAATAGTTCCAGGAGCAATCACACAGGCATATGGTGTAGCCAAGCAGAGACATTCTTGATGAAGCTGAAATTTGCCCTCCAGAGGTTCCTTCTCCTACTTGAGGGTAAGGGCTGCTGCAATTGCAGTGCTGCCAGGACTGGCCGCATGCAGGCTGTATCTTGAGCTGGTCGATATCAGTACTCAGTTGAAGCACAGGATAAGCACTCCCTTCCCTTTCCAGTCCAAAGTTGAAGAGATTAGTTATCCACAACTGGGAGGCAGTGTGAATCAACTTGGCTACCTCACACCAATAGAGATTAGGCTCACTCACAAACTCAGCTGCAGAGACTGTAGGCACGGTAAGGAGATGGTCTTCCCCCTTCTGCTCTCTGCCTCTTAGCTGTGTTAACCAGCACATCTTAGCCTGAGTCTCTCCTGCAATTTACATATACTCCATCTGCTGTCTAGACAGCACCCAGGCACTCACGCCTGCCCAGCAGGGTGGTCTCTTCTTGTGGCCCTTTGCTCCAAGAAAATTCTCAGCAATCAGAAGGGATGAGCTCAAGAAGAGCATCAAAGCCATGCATGGCTGATGAGGTAGAAATCCAGGTTGGATGCAAACTGTGATTAACTAATGAGGTAAGTAAAGTTGATAAGGGAGTATTATCACTTATGCATACTGAGCATTTTTTCATCTTTCCTTTTACAGGTTTTGCAAAATATAACTTTACCATAATACCTATCTACTTCTACTCTACTTTATCAAACAGCAAGTTAAGTCTTCCAGAGAGCTCATTATCGCTCAACAATAGTAAAGAGGGAATATACAGTAGTAGCTCAAGATTTAGCTACATGCAAATACAGCAGTGCCATGAGTGTCATGATTTTCATCTTTATTTGAGTCAAGGGGACATCAATACCTCAACTCTTATCTACATTGCACAGTGGAAAGCAGTGCAAAAATTCTCAAATGTTAAAGGGAGAGCAGCACAATCACCTTAGCATGTTAGTCCAACTAAAAAAAAAAAAAAAAAAAAAAAAAAAAAAAAGGCCTGTTTCCTGTACTGCTTTCAGAAACTTAACTGTTATCTTTCTTGACACTGAACTGCCATGTCTCTATAGCAGCTCAACTGGGCTCCACGTTGCAGCTGCTTATGCAGTTTCCAGTAGATAGATATGTCTCAAACATGTCATGTATGTAGTAAGTAAGCTGGCAAAAGTGAATATTTTAGTGGAGATTAGTGTGCTGCTGCATCCAACAATACAGTACTGTAGAAGTACATCAGCAAAAAATGGCATTAAACTCTGTGAAATTCCAAAAGACTGTCGCCATGCTCTAGCAGCCAGCAGTTTCACAATCCTGTTACCTGCTATGCCACTTGCATATGTGATGCCCCCCAGTGACATCACACCTTGGCTTAGTGCTATTTCTGCTGGATGACAAAACTTGCATTCACTTCACTGGATTCAGAATAAGATTTGTGCTGACCACTAACCCAAATTCATGAGCTCCTGATTTCCACCTGCTGCTGCTCAAATGCAGTACTCTGCTGGAGTTAGAAGTGGGATGCCTATTACACTTACCGAGGTTAGTTTACCTTGTGTTTCCAGTGGAACAGGAGAAAGGGCCAATCGCATAATTATTTAAGAGTTCTGCTATGCTACAGTGAGGTTAATTATTCAACTAACATAACAAGTTTGCTTGGGTCTTGTAAGTTGCTCACTATCCCACCAATGCCAGCATTATTAGTTTTGTCCTAGTATTCTCTGTAGCAGGAATGTAGCAGGCTACGTGTTAATATGGTTAGCCATCTAGACAAGAACAATGAAGGGATTTTCATTGTAGTCACCACATCTGAACTTCCTGAGCTGACATTTCATAAAATGTGTAAAAAAAAAACCAAACCACCACAACAACAGTAACAATTAAACAAAACCACTACAAAATGGTCCATTCCCTGTTTTCTATACAGAATTTACTTTTCATTAGAAGTTCCTGGAATTTTCTAGAGACACCCAGTGCCCAGACCTTCCAGAACAAGCCATCCAAGAAGGACAAATCCTTGAACCTGCTTCTCTGTTAGAAAAAGGGTTGCTCCGTGAGTTTATACCTGTAGGATGCTCAGCAGAAGTACAGCCTGGAATGTTCAGGTAGATAAGCCTAGCAGCATCAAGCACTCAGGAAAATATCTCTTCAAGGAAAAATCCTTGCCTGTTTCCTGGCAAGTTACCATCTGTCCTTTACCCCACCTCCACGCTTCAACTCTGTGCTGTGTCAAGTTCAGCTGGCTTTTCACAGCAAGAGCATCAACATCATGAAAAGATCTGCAGTGGTCTTTTAAACTCAATACCAGCCCAACAAACTGTATTCTCAATTAAAAATGTGCACAGACCTCACCCTATGTCAACAGGTGGAAGATTTTACTGTTTCCAGACCTTCCTCATGGTGAAGATTAAGTACAAGGATTACACGGTGGAGATACAGCAGCACAGAGAGACAGTACATCTGTGAGTCATCTGCAGCAATAGAGTTTGCAAAGGCACAGCCTGGATAAAGGGATTAGCAAGGCAAGACAGACAGATACATGCCTTGGGAGCACACACACCTGTGTCCTCTCATTAGGTGTCAGAATAGATAATTAAGGATTACATTGTATTAAAAAGATCAAGTAGGACTTAGGGTGCATTCACAAACCAGCTGCACTGGTGAACTGATCCCAGCATCCATGAAGCACTTTCTTCTTTCTCCCACCACTCATTTCCTCCTCATTGAGTTATACTGAAAAGCCTCAGTACTTAAAATAATAGCTTTAATATTTTTAATATTAATTTAATATTTAATATTAATAATTAATCATAATATTAATTTAACATTTAATATTTAATTAAATATTAATAAATGATAACATTAATATTAATTTAATTTAATAATAATTTTAATATTTTTAATAATAAAATTAAAATAAAAGAAAAGAATATATCTCACTACATTTGTAAATTTCCTCAAAGTATTCAAGAATTTTATAGTATATCAATACAGAACCATACAAATTAGAGCAACACATTTCCTAAAATGCCAGCACAATAAACTTCCCTTCCTTCCTTTCTTCTGTCCTAGAACAGTTTCTTCTATTAATAATTCTATGCCTGCATGGGAAGAAAATCAGTGTGTCTGAGAGATCACGTGTGGCAACTGTACATGACAACTGCAGATGGAAAACATGAACCTAAAAAGTAAACTCTCAAAGAGAGACACAAATGTGTTTTGTTTTGTTTTTTTGAATATATGTAACCAAATAGCAGCTACTAGAGAAAACCACTTAAAAATATTTGTTTCATTTTTGCTGCTTTGTGAAAATGGCTAGCACTGCACAGACTGTGTATTAGAATGGAGTTACAGTTCCCCTCAAGCTTTTCTTCAGTTCTTTCTTATGAAAGTCTCCTTGTTGATAAACTACATTCTTACGTCTTCTCTATTGCATTCTCCTCTTACAATTAGGAGCATAATGGTAAAAAATAGGCTCTCTCTGTCTCTGTAAGGATATTAATATTATACAATTAAAAAAACTTCTGTATTCTCATCAAACTGAATATTTGTAAGTGGTTTGTATCTTCCAAATCTGAATTTCCTTGCTTGTTTTCTGACTGTGTTCACCTGTAGCTCAGTAGTAGTTTGATAGAAGCAGAAACAGTTGTAGTCTGTGCCTATATGGAGAAAAACAGGGAATTTGAATAAAATTAATTGAGATTAGCATCTAATAAAACTCTGAACTAAATCCGGGAGCATGATTCATTGTGCTTCCTCTTACTGGTTTTAAAACTGCAAGACACTGATATTTGGTAAATATCCAGTATATATTGGTGTGTTCTCAACAAAACACCCATAAAGCTTTCACGTCACCTTACCATTTCTTATGTGCTCCGTTTTTGACCAAGAAGCTCATAGAGCCTTTATCAATTGGGAGTGTATGGCTGTTAGTGCCTCCAGCACAAAGCAATCTCATTAACTTTTCATGCTCATTAAGAAATACTCTACCCTTGCATATTTTCTTTAACGTGAACAAATCTAGCAGTTCTGATTCTAATCAGAAACATAACAAGAAGGGACAAGCTTTTTTCCTCCTGAAGCAGGAGCCAAGCAGATGTGGCCTCTCAAGAGTTTGGGGGATACACAAAGAGGTGGCTACTCCTCATGCCTGGCATTGTGTGATCCACGGAGCTGAAGCCGTAGCCTAATTTGGTATGGGCACTGTCTTTCACTTACTCTGGTAAATACTGGGAATTACTCCCCTGAAGAAACGTTTGCTAGGAGTATGCCCTTGCCTTCATGCTGATCCCTGTCCCTAGTGGGAAAAGCTGCCAAGGGATTTCGTTCCAAACTTTTTATCAATCCTTCAGATTTACAGCTGTAGCTTCCCATCATACCACTGAATGAAATGGCAGAGGTGGTTAGCTGAAAGCATCCACACAGTTAGCGTGAGACTGTATCACAGAATCACAGAATGGCCTGGGTTGAAAAGGACCTCAGAGATCATCCAGTTTCAACCCCCTGCTATGTGCAGGGTCACCAACCACCAGACCAGGCTGTCCAGAGCGACATCCAGCCTGGCCCTGAATGCCTTCAGGGATGGGGCATCCACAACCTCCTTGGGCAACCTGCTCCAGGGTGTCACCATTCTCTGAGTGAAAAAGCTGCCACTTCTGTCTGCATAGGAAGAGGAACAATGCTTGCTGCCCCTTGCCTGTGGGCACCACTGCATGCAACTCTGACCTGCCACTGCCCAGGCCTCCTGCCTGCCTGTGGCGAGCAATAGGGGAGGCATCCACTACACACCCCACCATGTTGTGGCTGAAGGTGGTGTGGTGATTAGGAGGGCAGGTCAAGTCTTGGAACACCGCCTGTTTAAAATGCCACAGAGTAGGAATCTGCTGGAACACATGAAAGTAATCCATTTCCACTCCTGCTCTAAGAGGGCAGCATATTGTTCTTCCTCTTCATCTATTTCCTCTGAAATCTTTCTGCACCCAGTTGTATTAATGAATGTTGAACTGATGATGACACATATCATATCAATGTGGATGTATGCAGAATTAGGTCATCCCAATGGAAAGCTGGCCCAGCAGCTCCAAAAGCACTCTGCCAAAGAAGCAGCAAGCTGAGCTATTCCCTTGCTCTCATTTCATTTATACGATATGCACGAGGATAAAATCTAACATGCTAGCAATGCACTTTAAGATCCCAAAATTTGCTCTGAATTTTAGTTTTAGACATGAGTTCAATACAAATTGAATACAAATACTTGATCCCTGGATGCCTCTAACATCTTGGTAGAAGCTGCTCTTTACAAGGAATGAAGAGGGATAGTTTGAGAAGAGGAGAAAACAGTATGTTTATACATTCTATGAGGTGAAAAACGATTCTTAAACACTGGGAGAAGGGAAAGAATGAAGCCAAATGGATCTATCCCCACACTGATTTACTGTTACAACCACTGAGGTGAGTAGGAGAAATGGGAAAAAGCAAGGGAGTCCCAAACACTATCCTAGATCATCAGAAAAAATGATTCTGCCTCATGTGCCATGAAGCTGTGCACAGGTGCAACTGAAACTTAGTGCATCGTGAACTCACCACTGTACACTGTCAGGGTATTTGCTTACACAGGGCAGAAAAAGAGTGCAGGCTGAGTGTTCCTGCATAGTTCCTCCAAAACAAGCAAGATGTTTGTTTTCTGTGAAGTTGTAAAGCTTGTTGTTTTTTGAAGTACAGAGAGTCAGCTGTTGAAGAAAGGTGTTCTGGATTGAGCCATCTTACAGCAGAACCTTTAGAAGTAAGGAGGGGTTGAAGAGCAGGCCTGAGATGCACCTCATTTATTCCTGTTGTATGCAGTACCTCCCAGAAAGCAGTCTCAGTTTTGATGTTAAATTTATGAACATTACTTCTGAGACAGCTGGAAAAAGCGGGAAGTTCCTGGACTTCACCTCAAAGAGTTAAAATTCAGCAAGTAAATTCAGCAAGTCAAAATTCAGCAAGTAATGAGGAAATCTCATGCTAAGAGTATGATATACTTCATTAATAATAAAAGAGATATAAAATCTGCAACCGTTACCCAGCAACACCTCAAATATGTCAGACATAATGGCATGTAAAGCCATCTTCACGCTGTTCCACCTCCTCATATCTCACAGTAGCAGTACCAAGAGGTAGATAAATTGGAGCCTGATAGGCCCCACAAACTAAGGAATTGTAGGGCACAGTATAAGTGGTGCAACTCTACTGACCCACCACCCCACATAAACAGATTGTGAGTGCAGATGCTGGTGTTTGGGTTCTCCACCCTGACTAGACCTTCAGTAGTGCAGACCAAATGTGAAGTCAGCATAGAATACAGTGGCTACCAGGAGTTCATCACCTAGTCAAGCCCTGAACAATGATCTTAGAAAACTAAACTGTAAACCTAACTAACTTGGTTCCTACGTTGAAATGTTCATTACCATGGCAATATTTCATTTCCCATATGGTTTATTATTTAAACCAAACCAGACAGTTTTTCTGATGCTAAGAATGAGAATACAAGTTGCATACTGATATATGTGAATAGGTGCTTGTAGCAGTGGTAATGCATGCTGACTTTCAAGGCAAACAGCACAACATTCCTGCCTGTCTGGAGTGAGAAATGCTGCCACATATTATTAAGTGGTCAGTATGAGACTGAAACTTGGTTCTAAAAAAGCCTGAGCTAGGGGAGAATAAGGGGGCTGGGATTTTTCATTTAAAAATAGCTCTTTTCCACATTTGTAGGTTGGTCTCATTTTGCAGCAGCTATATTCTGCACCAACATGTGGTAGACCAAAGATTAAGTCTCAAATTCCCAGACACTGGGTTAGAAGAGGCCAAGAATGCCACAGAAGTGGCAAGCTTAGTGTCAGGAGTTGGGGATTTGGTTGCCGTACTTTTCAGCACCTCTTGTTACTTGAGCCTTCTAAGAGCCTTGACATTCGTAGCAGAAGTGGCTTATTCCCACCTCTTTCTTTCTTACCAGCTCTCTTTAGGACTCAGCTAAAAAGTGCCATGCTGTGTTTTTTCAAGTGGCTGTAGCATACACTGCCCTACTGGCAATAGTAATGTTACCCTTTGCATTTTATAAAGTGGTCAGGACTTCATTAGAGTGAGCAGATGTGCAAGGAGAAAAATATGAAAATGAATACTAGTGTAATCACCCAGATAGCAAATGCGTGACAGTTAGTTATTCAGCTGCTTTATGAAGTGACCATGTTTTTTTTAATCTCTGGCATCGAATGTGTCTGAACACCTTTTGACTACAGACAAAATGGTAGAATCATGGAATCTTAGAATTGGTCAGGTTGGAAAAGACCTTAAAGATCATCAAGTCCAACCACAACCTAACCATGTTACCCTGACATCCCTCCACTAAATCATGTCCCTGAGCACCACATCCAAATGGTTTTTAAACACATCCAGGGATGGTGACTCAACCACCTCCCTGGGGAGCCTATTCCAGTGCTTAACAACCCTTTCTGTAAAGGAGTTTTCCCTGATATCCAACCTAAACTTACCCTGGTGTAATTTAAGGCCATTTCCCCTCGTCCTGTCACCTGTCACCAGTAAGAAGAGACCAGCCCCACTCTCACTATGGTACATGTGCTTTAAAGGCCAAAATCTTGTCTGAGGCAAATACAAATCAGGGGCATATAACTATAAAAAAGGTCAAAGGGATACAGATGTGCATCAGTGAAGAATATTTGTAGGACATCCTGGAGCACATATGCCCTCATCACACATTTGATCAGAATTCTGAACTAGGGGCATAGGCTGCTGTCAAAAGGATGTGGCACTGCTGGAGTCTGTGCTAACCTAGTGGCTTAGTTATATTTTTCAGTGCTTATGCAAAGCTCTTACTGACTGCAAGATAAGAAATTACAAAGGATACATGTGGATATGGGAATCGTGCCGTTCTTTTGGATGTTCTGGAAGCACTCCACAATAGCAAGAAAGTCACAGTGCCGTAAGGACTGTTGTAGGCTGTTTTAAGATACCGTCAGAACATGAATCTTTTTTGTGATTTAAGTCTCTCACTCTTTAATCCTTATGCTACATCCTCAGCTCAAAAATTCTAAACTTCCAATTTTTGCCGTTCATATGGAATCAGGAAAATCCAAACTCACTCATTTTTATCTGCCACTGCCCTGGGATGGAATGTTATCTTGGTTCAGTTTGCGAGTTTCTGATTATGTGCTTCATGCTCTGAAGAGCTGAGATATGCACTGGCTAAGAGCCTACTTCAAACCACTTAGAAGAAAACTCAGTTCAGTTCTGGAAAAGGAATGTAGGATAGTTTTCAAATATATTTCCAAATACATTTTTCCTGGATTGTCGTGCTCTAGAGCATCTGGAGATCCAAAAGCTAGCTTCAGATCTCATGGGAAATGGTAGAGGTATAAACCCAGAGTATTTCACTGTTTGCCAGGCTTTTGCATTCTTTCCTTTTACAACCAAAATGCAACAGCAGAAAATAATGTTTAATTCCACTCACATCTCTGAATGAATATTTGCATTTCTTTACCCTAATAAAAGATTAGCAGTGCCTTGGAATGGCAAACCTGTAGAGGTAGCAATAATGTCCATTTATAAATAGGCAAAGTACAGCAGCATCGTTTGTTACTGATACAAACAGCCCCTCCAACCTAAACCACTTACTCGGGGTCTCAGACATCACTTCTGTGCTTTCTAGTGCACTGTGCTGTTGGTTTCCAACAAGGCCCTGTTTACTGTAGCTATTTCAGGCTACTGTCAACATAGAACTGTGCCAGTCCATCTTACACCAGCACTGTGGATGCTCTGACTTTTGTTGAAGACTACAGAAACCAGAGGAACATGAAAGCAGCTCTCATATTTTCCTCTAACCATATCACAGTATGACAGTGCTAGATTTGAATATCCATTTCAAAGTAGGGCTGCCAGTAAAAATTACATTTCCTAGCTGCTACCCTACCTTAAGGCCTATTTTTAAGACCAGTGTAGGCAGTAGGAAACTTCTCATTGACACTGGTATTCCTTCACTGTGAGGAATCGCTTCCCATAAATACCACTTGGTCTGGCACTGTTCTTGCATTGGCTGTGCACTGATGGCTATAAGAGGGACTGCCACACTACAGCACATCTCCACTTAATATTTTGTTCCAATTGTGAACTGTCTGCAATTGAACTGAAGTTTTTCCAAATTCATTCTTTATTCAGCATTCCTCTCTGATCATTTTCACAGCCATTGTCTTAGCCTTTAGCTATTGTTTGTAGCTTTTGTCTGGTAGTTGCCATTAATATTTCAGACTGTTTTGGTTTAACGAAGTTGTGTAAGTCACGTTAATGTAGCAGTAATAGCAACAATGCACCACATTTCTGTGCAAATTATGGTTATGAATTTGAAATTTACTCCTTCTGAATGTTTTCAGTGGTCTCTTAAATTTCTACTGCTGAACTGTGCTGTTGTTGTCTCTGCACAGATTTGAAAGCCAGAACATTAAGAGGAAGTAGATAGAAAAGGGATGTAAAATAAGCTGAAGCACACATTAACAGTTCGAAAGATTATTTTTGAGTATTTTTTTGTTGATGTTTTATCTCCCGAAAGCCATTGATATTCAAGTATGAATTTAATGATCTAACTTATCTAACTTATTCAGTGAATGAGGTGATGCTTTACTTTTTTAATAAGTCACTAAGATAAATCATTAGTTCTACTATCAAGGAAATATAATAACGGTAATACATTTATTTTATATAATGTGTGATTTCCTGTTCTTGCAGCATTTATTCTTTTCCATTCCCAGATCAGAATTGACTTCTGATCATATGGAGAATCAGATGTGTCGGAAGTATTCCAGAGTGTACTAAAAGAAAGGGAAAAATATTATGCAGTCCTGCATGGTTTAATAAGGTTGATGTGAACATGAATATCCACTGGCTTAATAGCTTTAACTAAAAGCTGAGCATCATAGTTCCTTTTGTCTCCTGTGCTGACTTGCCCTTTTGCATAGTTTTACTGAAGTTGCACTAAGTGTGCACTAAGTATGCCCATTTCCACTGCATATTAAAAATGTGAATACATGCCATATGAAGGCATCTGACAGACAGCTAGTGCTGGCTGGGCAAGATGTTTTTGGCCAAAATATTGTTACTGTGCGACAGTGATTCAATGATGTCCATTTTAGTGAGTTGCTTACAGGAAAAAAAAAAAAAAAAAAAAAAAAGTCGTAAAACTTTGATTGGAATGATTTAGTTTTGAGATACTTTGAATTTTAGTTTAAAGCATTTGGAAATCATTTTCAGATTTAAGAAAGAATGAGTAAACAAACAAATCCTCCTAAACCCCAAACCTTAATCTCAATTAAAAAATATTATTTTTCCTACTTTTATATTTGACTGAGTACTTTATTCCGTCTTGATGGAAAATGAATTCTTGTACATCTGCCAGTGAGCCCCCCAAGCTGACTAGTTGCCCAGTTCTGGATACAAAAGTCTACTTAGCAGTGTTTCTTTGGCAAAGGCAGCAGCTGTAATTTTTGTGTGAGTGTTGAACTCCTAAGTTATTTTCAGATAGATGAATGGTATGCTTTCAAGTGACTATTCTTCCAAACAATCTCTGTTTGTGCTTATTATGCATCAGTAGTTTTGCTTTCACATTGAAAATGTACAAAGATACAACTCACAGTTATTAAGTTGTGCTAGAATGATGCCTGCATGAGTCCAGAAAGGAATTTAGAATTCAGAATCAGGCTAGTAAGAAGTCTGTGGCTGAAAGGGGATGACAGAACTTTCCACTTCTGCTTTGCTGCTTTGAATCCTGGAGGCAGTTCCTCATAACATAAGGCTGAGTGGAAGAATTTGCAAATAAAATTTGTGGAGACTAATATTATAATATCAGTCAAAATAAAAATTGTGGACAGTTAGATGCCTGAGGCAACATATGTACTAGCATCTTAGTTGCATAAAATCCTTGTTCTCCTCTCATTCGTCAGGCAGATATGGCCCTCTAAAAGTCAGGGCCAGTCCTTCTACAATGATACCAGCATGTCGTGAGATTACACAAAAAAGGTTCTGGTTTTCCAGAGCAGTGCAGATTGTTCATGAGTAATGAAGGATGAAAAGCCACCTATTTATACAGCCTCAAAGTCAGTATTTGTGAGAGGCAAGTCTCTCTGTGAGAAGTGTATATGAGTACTGGCAAGGTGAGTAAGACCTGGACATTTCCAAAGATGATTTTTCATCAGAGCGTTGCCAAGAATGCTTTGAATATTACTCGTTTTATGGATGTACAGTCCTGAATCTACTCCTCTTTGTCCTGCTGGAGAATATGGCAGAGCCTGGTGAGGTTCTGGGGCTGAAAGAAAAGAGAAAAATTCAGATGGAGTGTGCGCTATTCAGTGCAAATGGCAGCAAAAATCCAGTTCTGCCAAATTCGAAACTGAATGATTTTCCCATTGCGACAGAAAGTAAAGCACAGCACATAGCTATGGACTGTAATACAAAACTCTGGACAAAACTGCTGTCATATTCCCAAAATACGCTACTATTTGCCAAGGACAGGACAATCTCCTAATCATTTGTAGTGAACGCTGTAGAAAATCCTTCTTGCTGCATAGTGTGTGCTTTTCCCTATACTGAGTATGTAAACTGCAGCCAAATAGAATTTACCAATACCACGAAGTGTCGTGTAAGTCTCTTTGGGACCTCTCTTATTACTCTTTCAAGGAGGGCAGTGAAGTTATTTGGAAAGTAATTCTTTCTTATATCATTATTGGGGGGTGAAAGATTAAATTTATTGTTTCTTGTAATGCTTGTCAAAAATACAAAGAAGCCAAGTTTACCCATTAATTGTGTTTGACCCGTTGTTTGAAGCTGCTGGTACAAAATGTTTTTTTTATATTCTCGTAAGTCCAGGCAACATCTGCCAGGCATTGCTAGTAACCAGCTGCCCATTTTCTTCTCTTTTTCAGAGGTAGCTGAATTCTCGCCAATTCTTTCAATCAAAAAAAGAAAGAAAAAAAAAAAAAAAAGAAAAAAAAAGTGAGAATAAATGAAACAAGATGTTCAAATAAAATGAATCCCACTTTGTACAAAGTTCAGAACCTTAGAAAGGTAGTTCCCCATGGGATATAAAACAGCAGTAATTTACTGCAAGGCCTGAGCTCTGATGTTATCCATCTAACAAGAAGCGCAGTTTTGCCACCAGGATATTTTCCCTGAAGGGCACCTGCCTTTTTTTGTGGGAAGACATGCAGTTTTCATGGAGACTCCTATAGTTCTCTACGCTCCTTTCTTCAGCAGGAGAAAAAAAAGAGAAAAAGAAGAAGCATCAGCTTTATACTTTTGGTTTCACAATTCCCTATTTTTTGGTGTATATCAAATAAAATGAGGAGAATACCAACTCATGCTTAAAAGGAAATAAAATGAAAATGGTCAGGTGCTATTTAAATATTGTGCATATTTGATGTGTGCTCCCTATTTTAGGCAAAGTTCAATGGTACACAATTTATCTCTGTGCCAGAAAATCACCGGAATGGTGAAATTATTTCAAATAGAAGCACTCATAATTGTTAGAGGGCTAGAATGGATAATGTGCAAGGTGAGTCAGGAAAAACTGGACCTGGATATGTCAAACAAATGATAGTTTAGTGCCTTAGGAGACTGCAGGCTATAGCAGTCCATGCTTCATGGTGGGAAAAGGTGAAATGTGCTCAACCCTGCTGCCCAGGGCGCTGGGTTCAGGAGCCTAACTTTCCCCATGCCCAGAAGGAACAGGGAGACCAAGCTTGGAGCTTGCCTCACTCTTGTACCACATAAGCTGCATGATTACCAACCTTTTCTGCAAATAGTGACCACTGAAAGGATCCTCATTCTTTTGGTCTCCAGGCACAGGGTTGAAGAGAGGAACAGCGCTCAGTGCTAACTCTCGTGGACCAGTCTCAGAGACCCTACATTCTAGTGTGTAATTATTGTCCCTTTTCTGATAAAGAACTTGAAAAAGCTGCGTGATTAATCTTATTTTCTTTCTCTTCCCACCTTTCTTGTTTGCTTCTCTTTTTGTGAATTCATGGTAGATTTATTGCCTTGGGTGAGATTTTCAAAGCATTTACAGGTGACCTAATCTTGTTGCTGTAGAAGCCAACTGGGAGTTTTGCCAGTGTGTTTAATGAGAACAGTTAGACCAGTGCTGGGAGCTTTGAAGCCCCCGCTTCGTGTGTACGCATATGAAGGTGGGGAACAAGGTGCAGATAAAATAAGAACCAGTCTAAACTTGGATCCAGCAAGGGAAAATAATGCAAACAAAATCTTTCTTGTGGTTCAAAGGAATCTCTTCTGCCATTTCTTGCTACGTTCCCAAAAAGCCTTGACCTGTTGTAATCAGCACAAGGACGCTCCCCTCTGTGGGGCCATAGCTTGGTTTACTATTGATTTCATTTACATTTTGAGGCTAGCAGTTTTTCACTGGGCCCAGAGCCCACCTTTTTTCTTCAAGTGCACCAGTGAACTTTTTGCTAGTAATTAGTCAGTAATTTTAAAACCAGAAAGAACCATCATAATCATGCAGTTAGACCTCCAGCATAATATAGTTTGTAGAGTTAGTCACTATTTACCCACAACTTCTGTTTGAGTTACAATAGCATATATAATATTTTGCTGTGTGTATGTGTCTTCAGTGCCATAAATAGGCAAATATACATGTAATCTACCTGGGTAGGGTCTGCCACAGAGAGCGAACAAATTATGTGGACTGACACAGACAAGTCATACTGAAAGACAAACTACAAAAAAGGTTGTTATTTATGAATTGCAGCAGTATTTTCTTGTTGCCCTTGAATACACAAAATTTATTGATTTTGATTGGCATTGCCTTCTAACACTGCTAGATTTGGGCAAAGATTAACACAAAGTGCTTTCATAAGTTCAATTTCTTCATCAGTATCCAAGGGTAATACTAAGAACAGTATTTCTCCAGAATAGATTACTACACTTGCCTGACTTAGGCATTGCCAAGAGGGATGATAAACGTGCTTGAACTTGCTTAAAACGCTCTTGCTAGTGTTAGCATTTCATGCAATAAAGCAATGACAGATTTTATAGATTTTAGTATTTTTCATAACCTTTCAAAGACAGTTGGTTTTAAGGTATTATTGCTTTAAAAACCCTCAAGCCCTAGACGATCTTTGCTTAAAAAATAGCAGGAAAAATATAATGTTGGAATAAGAAACCTCCAAATTTAAGCCTTGGTCCTACAGTCAGATGCTCTGCATCCTGCTCAGTGTGACCAAGTCTCATGATACCTCCGTTAACTTCCTAAAGCCTTTTTCTTAAGTGGCTGCATGAGAAGTACAGTTTTTAGGGTCAAGGAAATAAAAAAACTGTGGCCCTCATTGTGGTATCATAGGGAATACATCTATTTTTCAAATTCCATTAACAGTGTGGAGAACCATAGTTAGGCATAGTTCATGCTCAGTTTCTCATATTTATAGAAAATTATTCACATTGTAGAGACTATTAAAAAGAAGGAAACTATGTGCCTCAGAAAATCCTCAGCACAAAATGTTAGGATGTAAGAAAGGATGTATCACTCCCTGTTTGATTGGTGTGTGTATTCTTATACTCTTGCTCCAATATTCTTAGCCAGAGAAGTTGTCAGCAGTGATGCTGGTGGATACTGGGCTGTGTGGACCTTTGCCTGGCCCAAGTGATGTGTCTGTCCAAGTGAACACGAGAGGCTCAGGGAATATTGACAAGGAATTACCTTCTAGAAAGAGGGTCTGAGACTGATTGAATTTTTACAGGCTTAAATTCAGAGCAATTTCCAGATTCCTTGGGATGTAGTAAGGAGGTATGAAAGGACATCAGATGATGAAAAGGACGATGGGATTACACTGGAGGACTGTGTGTTGTGGAAGGAATTAACACTGGGGAAATGCCTACCATGCCTTTTTTGGGAAACAGTCTCTGAAGGCATTTGCCTCTAGAAACAAGAGTGGCTTTTCCTTGAACAATGCTGGTCAGATGACTCAGAAAAGTAGAGCCAATTATTAATCAGTCTGTACGAGCAAACAGGAGTCCAGCACTCTTTATTACTTCCTTGGACCCCATTTATTTAGCAGTGCAAATGTAGCCAATTCTTACAAGACTGGGGGAGAATACTTAATTAGCAATTACAGTGCTCTTGCACTGTACAGAGTTAGTTAGCAAAATTAGAAAAAAAAAAGATCTCTAAAAATGGTTCTTAGAATTATCCTTGCAATGTTTAATAGTTTTATTATCAAGACCACTGACTTGCAGATATCTTCTGTAGCTTCATGCAAGAGCCTGGAAAGGCGTCTCTTCAGAATATGTTTTCTAGCCCGTTAAAAATCATGTTTTCATTTCTGCTTGAAATGTAACATTTGGCTGTGTTTCTTTAAAAGTTTTTTATGTACTGTTACTGTAAGTGCTTTGAATGTGCCTCTGAAAACCACTAAACAACAAAGTTGTTGTTACCATTGCTGCTTGATCTTTCTGGGAGGCGAGTCCCACACAAACCTCCTTCTCTCTCCAGAATACTGCGTATTGTAGATACAACAACAACTTTCAGTTTAGTCAGAGGAGAAAAATGCAGGAGCTTTTTCCTCCTTCAGATTGTGAATTCATTTTTTGTTTCGTGAATACCAGTTTCAATAGCTGCACAGCCATTTACGTTAACCAAAAAGACTCAGATATAACAGAAAGTGATGTGGTTGAAATGCCATCTCAAATTCACTGTTCTGGGACTGAACAGAGCATTATATTTAGAAATGCTCCCAGATTTTTATTTCTTTTCATGCTTTTAGACTCTTCACCTGCTGTAGATGTAGTGACAGGTATATAATTGAGAAATTTTTAAAAAACAGTTATTATCCTATGGCCAAAAAACTTTCGTTTTCTGTCTGTGTAAGTTGGAGAACTCTGACATTTCATACTGTGATAGCTCTAGCCATATTCATGTGACTGAACAGAAACTAAGGCAAACTGAAATAAGAGATAAACATAATATTATTCATTTTATATCTGACTTGGACAAATGTAGAAAGAAGATTACTCTCACATTCCATTCAAGTTTTTGAGATTTTTGCAGGTTTTCTCCAATGCTGAAATGGGAGGAGGAACTGAAAAGTAATGGAATGACATCAATTAATACACTAGAGAAAAAATAGTTTGGAACAGATGAACTGTATCGTTTTGTTTAGGCATGCTTAAAGTCTTTCATCTTAACTGTGGCCTTTTTAATGTGATTCTGTATTATTATAACGGGTTACAAGTTTTTAGGGAAAATGTAAAATGAAGGGGTAAAAAGAAACTTGTGTGCATTTGAAATGTCTAAGAATTATATTAATCACTCCCAATAAATATGGAAATTCTTTGAATCGGGAAACTTGTTGGAAAAGCTCCTTTCTCCCTGGCAGCTTCATTTTGATTAGATGACGCGAAAAATGACAGAAAGCTCTTAACTAGCTCTACTAAACATTTCCTTTATGCCATTTGCCACTTTGTCTCATTTTGTCTAAAAATAAGGTTACTCTTTTAAAAAACTGTTCTAATCCTTCCAGCTGTGTGGCCCTTTTGCATATCACCGCCTGTAGTGCTGCTGCACAGCCATTCCTCTGTTGCAGGCGCGTGCAACGCTTCCTGACAGCCAGGGAAAGGAAACACAAGCATGCAGCTAAGATCCTGATGAATGGAAGGCTCAAACAAGGCCAGTGGCTGAACATGGAGGGATAGGGCAAGGAGGGAATTGTAGGAAACACACCTTCTGTTTCTCTGCTGGCTGTTGAGAGACTGCATCCAAGCTACAAATCGGGGAATGGAAAGTACAGAAGGAGAGTAAAGTAGAATTGGAGATGGGTGGAAGTTGTCTGGGACAGTGAATAAAAAGGCAGGGGCTTGAAACAGTTTGCAGAAGACAGCAAAGAATGAATCCAGAACTCAAAATAGAAAAGGGTAGACAATTCCACTTGCATCTCATCTCCCACATTTCTTCTCAGTAACTGTTGCTGTCTTAACAAATGTTTAAAAGCTAACAATATTTTAGGATGAAAGATGAATAACAGAACTTTTGATGCTTTTATTTCAGTTTTTTTTTTTGCTCTAGTTCAACGAGTCCATTAAACATGTTTTCAGTATGTTAAGGTTATCTGTACGAGCCAGAAGGGGTGGTTGCAAACCTCAGACCAGAACTGTCCGATGAACTTGACTGAGCAAAGCAAGGGAGTTGCTTTTGCTTGCTTTTCGCCTTGCTCTGACACCAAACTGCATGGGCACTGAAGAGGGAAAATAAGGTTTGGTTTCTGTGTTTGTGGAGGCAGTGGGCACCTGTCTGTGACAGAGGGAAGAAGGAAAGCAGAAAAGCAGGAAGGAAGGAAAGCAGGAAGACAGGAATGGAAAGAAGGGAGCAGTGGAAGGAGCAGCTGGAGGGCAGGCCAACTGTGCACACATCCAGAACTTCACAAGTCTGGATTGTATCCATCCTCAACATTCTCCATCCTCATTCATTGCTCTTGGAAGATTTATTTACTCTTTTGGATTCAAATGGCTTTTAAATCTAATAAGGAAAAAGACTGGGATCATCTGGTTTAAAATACATGTATATCTTCCCAAAATGATCTTTACTAGTAACACTCAGTTTCTTTCCTGAATGAGGGACAGTCTTCCATAGTATGAAAAAATCTCTATGAGTTGGTTTTCTTCCACTCTAAAGAGAGATTTCTAAACCTGATAGGCTTGTCAGCTGCTGCACAAGTTTGTTTGTTTGTTTAGGGTTTTTTTTGTAGTTTAGTTAAGTTTTTTAGTTATTTTCTGAAAGCCGAGTTGAAGATTCCCCCAGTATTAATCAAATCTCTGCAACAAAGATTTTTATTCCACATATTTTCCACATATGATTATTCCACATATTTTGACTTCGAGCCAGAATAAAGTAAAAACTGTGTATTTGCTATTGCAGAAGATTAAAAAACAAACAAACAAAAAACCCTCAATATTTTGCTTACTGGGAAGTAGATTTAACATCTTGTATAGCAAATAGAATCACGGTGTAAATAAGGTACCTCTTAGTACAGTCAGATGATGGATAAGTATGATTACTAATGAAATTCCAAAGGAAAGGATTTTCCTTTCTCCCAGTAAAACATTTATTCCACAATCTGAGAAAAGAAGGAAATTTTAAGAGAAAAATATGTATGTATTGAAAGTTTCAAAGTAAAAAGTACTTCCAATTCAGGCTAGAAAAATGTTATGTTAATGTTTAAACTATAAAATGTTGAAAAACTGGAATTTCCCACAATAAGCAGATTACACTGGAAAAAGAAAAAACAGGCAACAAACAAACCGATTGCCACCAAATCAGCTCTTGGATCCTACTTTGATTTTCACAGCAAGGTATGACAGATTTGACCACGTAAGTGCTGAAATCCAGACTTCTCCTGCTGTGCGCTGTAGAGTACAGCTCTTATAGTCTGAATTACTCTTTCTCAAATATGACAAACCAAGTTTATATGTACTAGTGTAAAAGAAGTTTGATGAATGCTTGATACACAGACTTTAAAAGTTCTCCATTTCTGTTGCAAGTATCTCTCCTGATCTAGCACTGTGTTTGCCTTTTTTCTGATTGCACTCCATTGGCAGATTATAGCTGTTCTTGAATCAACTTCATACTAAGCTCTTACTCTTCGTAAGTCATTTCCAACTGATGCTTTTGTTATGAGTCACTACAGGGTCAAGTTCTGGAATGTCTTCATAAGCCAAGTACAAGTAATTTCCATAGGGCATTTTTTTTTCCCTACTGAAAACGTGGAGTAGTTAAATTGCTATGTCAACATGAGATGCTACAAAGTTATAGCTTGGACTGATCTGTCATGTTCTGAAAAGTGCCCTGTGGCTTTGCCATGCATAGAAATGGCCTAAAATTTGTGCCAATAAAAACTTTATTGCATATCACATCATTGGTATTATTAATTGCATATAATTTATTTGGATCTTTTCAAGTATGAGTCAGTTCTAAAAATACAAAGGATATTATGAAAAACATCCAATTTAAGCTAACCATGAATGTAAGAAATTTCATAAGACTATGTTAAAGTTTGGCTCTCTTAATGTCAGAACTCTAAGAAAGTATTGAAAAATACATTCACAAAATCACTTTTTTGCCCTTTTATTGGTCCCTCAATCTATCATGCTAGCAACTGCATTATGACCTCATCAATTACTTTGATTCTTAAATGTAGTGCAGAAAAGATATGGTGTATTACTTCTTCTACATCAAGGAACAATATTGTAGGAAACAAATCTGCTATGTTTTGTTTACCATAGCATCAGGAGTCCACTCTGCCAAAGCAGAGTGACCACAGTATATGACTAGATTTCAAAATTACCTATGTAAAAAATCTTATCTTAAACTAAGTCAGTGAAAATGGCACTACCTGACATTATGTCTATATGAACAGTTCAAACATAGATGTTTTTTATAAACAGAAATTGACATTTGCATACTGTAATTTTTTACATTCATCTTGGAAGTAAAAAAAATTACTTTAAATATGTTTCATATCTTCTGTTTCAGGTATATGGATCCTGAAATATCTGCTTAACAGAGACCACTTTTACTCATCAACTGCGTCTCTCCCCTAAACATATAATTTAGGTTTTTATGCAGTAAAATGCTTACAGTTCCAGATACGTGCCTATGCAAGTTACACATCTAAGTTTTACTGCTGGATGACATTTTTTCAGTGATAAATCTAGAGAGTTGGAATGTCTTTTGAATTTCTTATTATGGAACAAAGCAGTGTGTTTGCCAGGCTTGAAAAAAAAAAAAAGAGAGAAAGAAGAAAACAAAGAAGCAGAGAAGAAAAGATGATGAAAGTGAAAAGAAAAAAAATAGGAAAAGATATTTCATAAAAAGCTGTTGTTTAACTTCGAAATAGTTAGATAAGAATACATGCAAAGTCCTGCACCGCAGTTTGAACCTGCAGTGTTTCTCTCTAATGCTTTAATCAAAAGGATAGTTTCATCAAATATAATTTATACACTTAAGCATTATTTATTTTAGCAAAGCTGAGATTCTCATGTAGTTCTTAGCAGCTTGTGAGAGATGATAAACTGTGAATAATGCCAAAATGGTGTGTAATTCTCATTGATTTGAGAACATTTCATTCAGTCTTGGGAGGTTTGTGTCATTTAGAGAAGATTTTAGAAAATTAGAATTTTTAAAATAAAATTTAGAAAAAAGACATTAACAACTGTCTCTGTTTCTTGTGCTAGAATTAGGACAGGTACACAAACATACTAAGTAATATACTGATGTTGTTGTGGAATGCAAGGCTATTAGAGAATTATGCAGACAAGAGCTTATGTGCTGCTGGGCTTTTATTCTTGATAATACTGTGGTTATAGTGCATATTGGAGACTGGCTCAGCATTGAGCAGATGATCTCAGCAACTGACATGGAAGAATTACTTACAGGAAGTAGAAAGCATGCCCTTTATGAAATAGTCTCTGAAACAAACTGTGATAGTACTCCAAGACAATCCAGAGCTATGAATCTTGCTGACAGAAAAGTTAATCAGCAAAACTGTTACCAGCAACAGCAAGGGAATGCAGAAGAAAAATGTTGAAGCCTGGCTGATTCCTGACAGTCAGGTAGCTATTTATCAAGAACGCCTTGCACAGTTTGTGGTAGGCAGTGAGTCTGCCAGTATAACCCCAAGATGCTGGTCACTTCACACCTCAGTGTACCTTTGCCACTTGCATTTGGATCCTGAATGCTGGTTGATGAAATTCCAAGAGGCTCACAAGCACCAGGACAAAGTCCTGGAAGAGTCCAGGAAATTATATGTGGTTCTGGAAGATACCAACACATACTTCTGCTACCCCTAATTATAGCTGTATGGATCTACCTTAGCCCTCTGATTTTAAGCAGTTATTTTACATAATTATTCAGTGCATTAAGCCTTATTTTTTTCTTGTTTTGTTATCTTTTCTATTCAAGAAGTTCCTCCTGGTCCTTAGCTTAGTTGAATTCATGTGAGTTTATATCTTTCTTGTCTGATAGTTTTGTTTAGTTTTGTCCTCCTTCCCTCTTTCTTTTCTTAATGCAATTTGACAACAATTTTGAAATAGAAAACAATTCCAAACTAACACCAACCACCCAAGGGTCTCTCTATGAGTATGTCAATTATACACATAGGCACAAATACATCTTAAGTGTTCAATATAGGCAATTGCACAGATAGTTATGTTAACCTCACATGCAAAATACCCAAAAAAAAAAAGAAATTCACTGTTCCTCTGAGCCCTGTCATAGAAACAGAAATAGGGGCAGGCAACACACAGGCAGGCAACTTTTAGACCTCATTCCTGAGCTCACCCAGTGACACTAATTGAGAAAGGGTACCAAGGAAGTTGATGATGAAAGCTGTTCACAGGCTCTTTTTACCTGATTTATTTCAGCAACTACTTCAGAGAATGTGGCCATGGACATAGCTCCTGGTTTTACATCCAGGGAGCTGTTCCCACAAGACTCCCCTTCTGTTTTAGGCTGTCTGTGCATGCTGCCACCTTGCTGCATGGCTCTTCATAACTGAATCTGTCACAGAAATGGAACAATTACATCATACGTTTCTTCCAAGCACCATCTTAAGAATATTCTAGTCAGCATTGCATACAGCATGTAAAATACAGAGCAAGCCCATTGGAGGAAATCCCCTAAAACTTACAATACTAATGGTTGGGAACTGCATTACAGCCTTTCAGAGGCACGCTGAGCTCTATCTGGCTTTACAAGGTAAACATCAAATTGTCTTCAGACGTCTTGTTCACATCTATCTTCTGCATGTGGAATAAGAAGCCAGTTATCAATCTGAACACATTAGGCAGGCTCCAGGTCATGTGAGATGGACTAAATTTCTTACTGTGGCTCTGCTCTATCCATGCTGTGTTGCACACACTTTGGATTTTCATAGTCTCTGACAGACCTAGAGGCTTCAGGGTTGCTACTATTTCCAGTTCCGCTGGAGCCTCATATAGTCATGCAACAAAATGCTGAGCATTTTTGTCAGGGAAGGGTGGGTCTGAAAATATAGACGGAGATGAGAAAGGATGAAATGTGGTTCATTTATAGACTTCTATTTAAATGAAAGGCTCTAAGGATCCCACTTTTCACTTTGTTTATGTTAGTTCCTCTCCAGGAGAAGGGAAATGAAAAATAAGGCCGCAATGCCCAGTATCAGGCTCCGCTTTTAGCTGCTGAGAGTTTTGCCTGAGCAACAGCAGCCGGTCACAGTGCATAGTCACAGCAGACTGACAGTTAGAATCGTCCATTTTACCACATACCCAGACATTAACCAGAATTATACATGCAGAGTACTTAACCATTGCTTTTCTGCATGGTAACAGCTGATACCCCTCAGTCCTGCCCCTCTCCTTTTTGGAAATTTCCCTCGAGCGTATGGTGCCTCATGCAATGGCCAAATATGGTCTAACTGTGTCTAACTCTGGTGTTGGTTGGTGACAATAATATTCAAGATATAAATATCCTAATTCTGGCTTAACCTTGGGCCACTAGACAGAATGATAAATATGCGGGGACCAAATACGTTCTTGGAGGACTGTAACTTGTGGCTGCCACAGTATACAGGCATTCCCTTTCAAAGGGTGCGTGAAGATTCCCACAAGGCTAACACACTTCCCCCCTGAAATCTTTCTGGCAAGGAGTTATTGAGGTTTAGGACTGCTGATCATTTTTAGGCCAGTTGCATGTCTGTCTTTTTCTTCCTACCAGTAAATGCCCTTCTTATTGCGTAGTACTTAGAAGTGTCAGTACAGATAACTGGTTAAAATTCACTTGTGATTTATAGCAGAACACAGGAGTTTTGCACAGCATTAATGAATTGAAAACTGTTAATCAATCTCAATAATAGTTACCTGGAAAACTACTCTGGTATCACTGATCACTTGCTGAAGGAAGTAGAAATGGTAATTTTCTTTTTAGCTGGCAAGCTAGTTAAAACTATCAGGGAAATTGCTCAACCCCTTAAATAAATACATATGATTTCATCTGCAGTGAACATTAGAAGCAACCAGGTATTCATGAGGGAGCCCAGAATGTCAGAACAGGGTTCCAGAAAACAAATCCCTTTTTTCAGATTGCCCGCAAATAGCTACTACTCCTTCTACAAAGCAAGGAGGAAATATAAGCAACTAGTAACCTGTGAGAGCTGGAGAGCAGGAACTAACTACTTCAGCACTAGGGAAAAAAGCAGCTGAGGTGTGCTGCATTGTATAAATATGCCTAACATATGCAAACCAAACATTACAAATCAGACTAACTATAAATGGTGCTTAAGAAATGACACACACACACAGAATCAGCACAAGTACTTCCCTAATACTGGAAGCCCTTCAAGGACTTGCACAAAACATACATGCTGGATGATTGATGAGAAAAGCTCATCCGTCAATGGATTTATTTGCAAACATCACGCTTCGTTGTCTCTGTTTTACAAATCTGCACATTACCTCATCCCACTAATATAATTATAAGGTTGCATGGTATTGACCAAGGTTAAATATCACTCATTTTATTTCAATCTATAAACTGAAGCCAATCAACGTGCCTTGATACCACTACTCAAAATTCTCAATAGGATTGAATAATAGAGAAGAGGTAAATCAAAGCTAACTACTTTAGCTCCAGCCAGTCTGTCTCCACTCAAAGCATCCATTCATCTGGGAAGCACATCAAAATTTATAGCACAGACATTTACTGTGAAAAACTTTAACACTATGAGGAATCCTACACTCGTGCCTTGAAAGCCAATAATATGACACAAAGCCTATATTTGCACTGTCCTACAAGAGTGCTCAGTGGCTGACAGCAACAGCAAACAAAAGCATTTGTTAGCTTGTGAATTGTATTTCATTTGTGTACACTGACACTAGATTTGTTTTCCCTGAAGCTGAAGACAACAAAATATTAAATATTGTTAACAACTCCCAGCCTTTTCTCTCCTATTTCCAACAGAGAGTTCAGAATCACGGAAGACTGATTCCTGACCTAAATAAAGCTTGTGCAACACAGCCATGTGTTCCCAGTGTCACAAGTAAGCAGAACAGAATATTGAAATTCTTGCATGGTGAATATGGAGTAAATCTATTTTCTTAGAGTGCAAACTGGATCTTCTTTCAAATTCACTTAAAGATCAAAGATCACAGAATGACAGGATCATGGGAACAGAATTGTTGCAAACATTTATTTTGCTAGCAACTTCATGTCTTGATGTTACTAGTGATGATATGAGAGAGGTAAGCACCTAAATTACCCCTTTCCTATAAAACAACAACTATCTGGTTTGGGCAGAACTTGAATGTGTCTGAGATAGCAGACATAAACTTCTGTTTTCTCTTTTGACTGAAGTTTTATTTCACTGTATATTCCACATGGCTAATGGAATGCATAAGAGCTCTGCGTTCCACTGTGTTTTCCTTTTGTGTGTGGACATAAAGAAATCAGATGAATTAGTCCAACAAAATTTTTTCCAGATCAGATCCCACTTAGATGTAGAAGGTAACTGCACAGCTGTTGGAGTGCACATCCTTTGTACTGCTTACAGTCTGTTTGACAAAGCTTGGGTATTAGTAAAAGAAATTAGTCTTTGTGAACATAGCAGTTGTATCAAGCCAGAAGTCTAACCAACGAGAGGGATGTTTGATGAGTAGGGACTTTCCAAGATCTTCAGAGGACATACAAACAGGAAAATAAACTTGCATTATTTTTTCCATGCATTCATCAGCTCACATCATGTTATAATATGGATTGTATTATTTCACCACAAAGAACTACAATAGCTTTTAAAAATTTCTGCTTTCCTAGCCAAAACAGGACAGTGTAGTTGGTTTTCCAAACCATTTAGCAGAACTGCTAACTGTAGCAATGTTCACTTAACATTTTGTTTGCTTTGTCTCCTTGTTTGAAGTATTTACATCAGTGAAATTCTTCTATGTTTTCTTTTTTTGCTTGTTTGTTTAATAATACTTAACTCTCTCCTCTTCTACATTTCCCATCCATCAAAGTTCACTGGTTGAACATTGAACCTCCCCCCCCCCCCCCCTCCCCCCACAGACACGTACAATGATGGATAGAAAGTTTGCTGAAGCATTACAGCATTCTTTCAAAAGCAACTTCTCTTCCTGGCCTATACTTATCCTGAATAACTACTCATCTTTTCACCATTCTTGTTTCTTTGTCTTTTCTTGTATTTGTTACTTGTTTGCCAGTTTAAAAAATATATATATTGAAAAGTGGAAACAAAATACCATACGGCAAGCTATGTGAAGCCAAGCATAGCCGGTAGCTCTAGCCTGCCAAGTTTAAGTTCTGATAAAATTCCTTTTTGTTGCTAAAGCGAGAGTGGAGGAGCACTGGCTGTTATAAAACCACTAGAGCTGATGAAAGAAAGAATTTCCTTTCCACTAAATATCACAAAACTGGAAGAGAAAGATGTTCCACCTTGTTCCAAAATTTCTTCAGAAATTTCAGAGCTTTCTGGAAAGAGAAATTTCCCATGACATTTTGTTTTGAATTCATGACAAGTATTTCATTTCAGATATCTCTAATGAAATTTTTACCAAGCACAGAAACAGCCATAGCTTCTGTGTGGCACCTAGCAAATCTGAAACACCGTGCACTGCTCTCTGAAGGGCAGCAAATAGGATAGGCACCCCCAGGGGTGACAACCTCTTAAAACTTATTTCATAGACCTAAGGCTGCATTAAAGGTGGGTGACCAAGCATACAATTGAGCCAACCAGCAGACTTCTGAAAGAAATCAGTCTGGCAGGCACCTTGCAGCACTCCTTGTAGGAAAAGTTCCCAGCTGTTCCCAGATTAGCACACCAGTACTTTCCCTTAAAGCTGTGAAGCTGTTAATATTCTCCAGGACAGATACACCTATCTCAGGGCAGTTTGCTCTATCTGAGAGCACTTTGTTTTACATACTTCTATGCAAGGTATCTAACTGAGGAAGATGTAGCTACTAGCTGACTACTGTGCACTCTGCTATGCCGTACCATGCTCTGAGCTGATGAGCACTGCTGAAAGATGTGGAGTCTTGATAAGCCATTTCTGGTTATCAACATGCCATCAATGAATGATGACAGTCTGTAATGAGTTTCTGTGTCTGTGGGTCCTCTCGGTTAGTCCTCACTTTATGTCAGCAGTCTTGCCACCTGTGATGCAAATTTTCTAGCTGTCTCACAAATGATCTCATACCACATGCATCTGAAACACCAGAAATGTATTGCTGTCAGATACAAAGCTTTTCATGTGACAAATATTTTGAGGTGAAGGTTTCACCTCATGCTTGTTGAAGTCCTTCCTACTCTGAAATATATTTAAAGCCACGTGTGCACACCTACCATTTACCATGGTTGACCTCTGAAAGGCGGTAAGATTTGCTCAGATATATATCCTTCTTCAAAGGGTGCAACACTTACAGTACTTCTGCTTTCTGAAAATATTAACTGGAGTTATTTTCACCACTGCTATTCTAGAGACAGTACTTTCCCTCAAGAAATGCATTGGCCTTTACTCTCTGTGAAGGAAGCTAGCTGGCTGTATGTATTCATAATGTATGTACATCATCAAACACTTAGGTCAAACACCTGCAACTCAGATATAACCCCTTAATGAATTTCATTTCATAAGGAAAATGTGAGCTTCATCTAGTCTAACTTCCACATGCTGTCTGATGGCATTACCTGAAGAGAAACTCTTCTCATGTGTCTTAGATCAACATTTGAGAACAGCTACATGGGATTCCATAAGATCAGAAGAATAATTTGATGTCATTTTGAGAGCTGTCAAGCACAAAGTACTACCAAAATAGTTACATCTCTCTTACACACAGTATGGTTACCATATGTGAAATAGGAAGTGTATTATATTCCAAGGTATGTCTAGTGCAGCACAAGCAACAGTAACCTTTCCCACCAATACATTATTGTAACTGATGAACTGATTTCTTAACTGCGTTTGTAACCATTGTATGTTCTCACTCTATGAATGACCAAAATCTTGCCATTAGGAACACATACATTAATTAAAAGCAAATCTATGCCTCATTTGCTGAAAGTCTTCATTGGTGGTGGTGTTTTTAATGCTCTCATTTAATAACAAGATTTCAAATATGTTACAGGGTCGATAAGTTAAATACTTGTGGCAAGGTCTATTGCCAAGGCATGACCATGGTGAAAGATCTTAGAGCTACAGGGTGAAGAAGCAAAGGTCAATTGGAAAAGGTCACAGACAGCTGGTGCTCATTAGACTCCTAGGAAGAAGACCACAAGAGCAGAAAATGAGAGAAAGGGGAAAGCAGATCCTGGTGAAATTCAAAGGCTGGGGTTTGATCTTACACTGCAATGACAGAGTTTCTATAGATCTTTGTGTTTTGTATTTTTCCTAAAGCAAAAATACCATTAAAGAGTATTCTTATCTTGCTCTGGCTTTCTAAGAACTCAGTGGGAAGGAATGAGGACCGCTGTTCTATTCTGCGTGGATAGAAATATATCTGGAATGTTACAGATTTTGGATTGTTACTCAGGAATATTACTACTCTTACCAAACGAGATGGAAGAAATTACAGATATATTTACATTTTTACTGAGCATATAGGGAAGGTAGCATAGAGCAATAATCTCTTCAAGGCTTTGTCATAGAGGAGAGTCTTCAACAGACTGAGAACGTCCTCTGTACCAAACTAGTTCTGAAAAAAGCAGAAAGCTTATTTCCACCAAGACAAAATCTGCTAGTGGGCTGGAGCCATTTGATTGCTGTGTAGGACAGTTTTTGGGGGTGATCTCCTTAGAGGAGAATGGAGTAACACATTTCCTAAGGACAGCAGAGGAAGCTTCCTTCTTCTTCTCATGCATTGTGCCTTAGCCAATGGTAAGAGAAATGAAGATCAGAGATCCTAATTCCCTGAAAGAATATGACTGATCAGTTGCACCTTCTCCTTAGCTAGCATATAGTACTGGCCCATAACAAGTCATGTTGTTCTACCACTGCAAGCAATAGCCTGATAAATCCTTAGGATGATGGCTCTGTTACATCCCGCAGCCTGACAGTCTGCTTCAGCTAGTGTTGTACCCACCTCAAGAAGAGGCACAACATGCTTGTCTCTCAGCCACATCATGCCACAAAATAGATTACAAAGGGAGCACTAGCACTGATAACTACCACAGACTGGCATCCACCAGGAATGTAGCAAAACTCCTGCCAGAGGAATATTGTAAGAACTGGAGTGGGAAAGAAAGGAGTTGCGCCCACCAAAGCCCAGGCTTGGTCTTCACATGGGATTAAAAAAAGGCTGAGGGGCATGAATTGTTCCCAACAATGTGGGAACAGATGCATTTGCAAATCAATTAATCAATCAATCAATCTGTAAATATCCATGTAAAATTTTCATAATATTGCAGGCATTTTGATTTTACTGCAGTTCTGCCTGGAATAATTACATCAGGATTAACATGCAATCTCCCTGTAAATGACAGAAAGTCTTACATATCTGGCCTATGCCTCTCCACAAATAAAGGTCCTTCTACTCACTCTCTTTGGAACCTTACGATCTTTCTGGCTTAAAATTTGCTGTGACTAAATAAACACTAAAGATTCAGTGCCTGTGTCTTCAGCAAATGCTTCTGCAGACACAGAAAACAGATCAGAGCCTACCCATGCAGCAAGATTGCGAATGTCAGTGAAAGAGAAAAAGTAAGAATCAAAATTTTATTATCTTACTGGAAGAATGGGGAAGACTATGACTTGCCTGATGCTCTGCTGCCAGCCCTCAGTGTGTTAGTGTCTATGGCACAAACAACATAGGTGTCTGGCTGCATACAGTGCCCCTGGACATAAGGGTAGAACAGAAAGATATGAGTGATGTATGTGCAATCTGAAATGAAAGAGCAATTACTCAGGTGAGAAATCTGATTTTGGCATCTGCCTTTAAAAACAACACGGGTTTGTTATTTGAGGACGGGATTGTCTAGAGAACTAGTTACTTGTTCTAACAGCACAGACCAAGAGAAATATATCCAATCCTGTGGAACACTTTCAAAGAACAAGGCCGGCAGTGAAAAAGGATCAAACAAGAATTCATACGGATCAAACAAGGAAAAGGATCAAATAAGAATTGGAGTTAAGTAGGAGTTATGATCCTGAGGGCAGGTTCTGGGATGCAGTGCGAATGCCCAAGGAAGCAGCAGGAAACATGGAAAGCAGGATGGGGCTGTAGGTTTGGGTTTGCAGTATTTGCAGAAAAATTGCCTTACTCTGCACCTCAGCTATTCCGGGAATAAGAGTAGCACACATGCAGCAATCTCTCAGCCATTAACCGTCATATTCATGATTATAATACTTGATCAACGCACTATTTGATTGCAGCTTTATTGGGAAACCCGCTGCCTTTGCAGACAGTTGAGATAAGCAGCAGCATTCACATGGAGCCATGTGGCTGACTGCTGGCAAAGTGTGCTCTGAGGCCTGTGGGCTGCTGCTGGCTTTTGATAGGAAACCCACACAGGGAGAAGTGTTACAGCTTGGATATCATCATAGCTGGCACACAAGGATTTGCCCTCCATGTTGAGCAGCAGAACAGCGCAGACCATGACCACAGCAGAATGTCCAAACATCACAGGGAGGAGGGTACTGCTTTGGTTCTATACAGAATGTAAAACAGCAAAATGAAATTTAGAAGAAATGATTCAATCTAGAACTGTCTTCACACTGGAAGGTGTTTCCCCATTTCCAGTTGAGATTTTCATCACAGAAGTCTGAGTATGTGATGAGGGAACTTTGTGTAATTCATCGCATGAGCTGTAGAGTAGAAGATATCACACAAAATCATTAAGTGGAGACTGACTCCAAAGTTTTTAGGTCCCAGCTCAAGTTGTCTGCTAAACTATGCTGTGTGTAATAAGCATTATCAGTTCCACGGCAGTGAGGAAAATTCCAGATAAAATAAGGCATTGAACTAAGCAAAATCATGAATCAGAACATGGAAAGCTGTTAGTGCTGGGCACAAACACTCACTGTGCAATATCAAATGGTTATGACAACCTGCTTTGGAAGTACTGCTGGGCATGATGTCAGCTTGGAAAGTTCCGCCCTGCAGCAGGCTTCTGCTTAACCACATGGACCTGTCACTTGGTAGCTGGGGTAACTGATAGCTGTACAGGGTTAGCAGTCATCCACTTACAGGATGGCATGGGGAATGCTGCACATTCTGCCAGTGTTTCTCACAAATGACTGCTGACGGGAGAAAAAGCAATATACATTTACCCTTCAGGTTGTTCTCTCTTTATTTATTTAAAGGGTGGCCAGGAAAGAAGGAGAAGGAAAGGTTACCCTATAATTTAGCAAAGATGAGGGTGTATTTTTATTTTCTTAATCGTGTTCTGAGTTGGGTTCTGGAATGAATATTATGCAATATAGAATAGGTTGGAGAACTTGCACCATTCTACAAAGAAAGGAAATTTATTATGCTTGCAATTGAATGCTGGCACAATCCTACCCATGCGACATCTCACTCTTACAGTGAACTGCATAAAAGGAAAGCACAGAAAAAAATATAAATCAGTCTTCTTGCACTAACAGGAGATGACTGAGGGAGAGAGAAATTTTTAGGAATGTTAATAATTTATGAGTGACATGAAGTGAGGAAGAACACTTTGTATTCCATCCATTTCTGCCTGAACAATTCTCACGTTGTCATCCTGTTCCTGCTAAAATGAATACTAAGCATCCCTAATGGCCAATAAACCCCACTGCATTGTTCAGCACACTTCCAAAATCCATTTTTCATGTGCATCTTTTACAGAAGAAATCCCAGTGATTTTCACCAAGAGAACACCTCGAATCCTGTAAAATAAGAATATATATATATATATATACACACATGGAATATAGAAGAATATATGTTGCTGACGAACTCTATTAATAATTCAGTAAGAAATTGTAAAGCAATGACTGGCTGACATGATGCATCATCCATGCATTGCAATTCTTCAGACAAGGAATGGTGAGAACCTGACAATACTGAGTTACTATGTTTACTAACTTCTTCAACATAAATAAAAATTAGTTAAATATTTGAAAGCAAGTAGAAAGAGCTATATCAGCTTAGAAATATGAAGAGGAAATTGTATTTTCTTGTTGCTGGTCTTATTTTATAATCAAACATTAACAGTGCCATACCATGAAAAATAAAGAATGTGAAATATTCAAATATACTTTGTATTGGCCAGCTTTTTGGAATTTTCTTGAAGAAAGGGTTAATTATACATGCCAAAATATGATTTAAATGAGAGATGATGAGAAGAGCATTTGAAAGCAATGTGAGTAGGAAACTTCCAGTTAGGTCTCTCCATGGTCAGCATGTTTGGACTTTGAAACTAAAGACGCTGTTCTTTTCAGGCAATAATCAACTTGTTAGCAGTAGTGGAAGATGTGAAGGAGTTGAAAGTATTGTGAAGAAGTAACATGTAAGAATTTAAAAAAATACTACATCTCAAGTGATTTACAGTCACAGCACACACATACTTAACTAAAGCAACAAAAACTGTAGAAATGCTAATGTCTGCAGTGGGATGAAGGCTGGGTTTGAAAGAAAACATTGTAAGGATCTTAGACCTAGACCTCAGAGTTATTTCAGTGCCTCACTACCATTGCCTCTGACCATGGGAGTGGAAGTTAGTGGGGATTTTCCATATATTAACAAAATAACTTATAAGTCATGCTGCTGGATGGATTTAGTTATCTCCATGCAGATTACAAAGGTTCTCTTTTGGTATTGGCTATGGTAGAGAAGATGTGCAAATGACAATATCAGCTGTGCTCAGGATGGAAACTTAGATAATCTATTGGGCATAGGCTTTGTGGCATAGTTACAGACAGATTTTGCTGCAACTTCCAGTTTAGATGATTTAGGTTAAGACACCCAGATCTATAAGTAATTTATGTGAGTTTCTGCTTCTGGTATTTCTGTCAAGATGTATATCTACACTGATCTGCTTAACCATGTAGGTCCTGTAGACTAAGTACCCAAAGTGTCACTCAAGGAAAATGGATCTGATGTTTTTGTTCCTTAATAACATATGGACAAGTATGAGCAGCAAGCTAATTTAGGACATTACCTCAGAAGTGACTAAGTCAGGGACTCAAGCCATTCATTGTTATTCATTCAACTGGGAAAGCTAATATGATACAAAGCGTACTAGATGGGGTCTATTTGTACTCTCTCCAGCAGTAGTGGGACATTTACCAATAAGTTCAGTGGGTGGAGACTGGACCTTGAACCTCCATCCTACAGCTCCAACTTCCATGGTTGCACTTAGGTGCTCTGCCTACAAATGAACAAACCTGGCTCTCACTGACAACTTACACCTCCTACTCATCCCTTCAATTAATTGCAAAGAGACAATCCATGTGCACACCTTGCAGACAACAGGACTTCTCTTGCCTTTTCAAACAGTTTCATACATTGGAAACATCCAAACTGCAGAGACACTTATTTGTTGTATAACAACAACCATCTTGTAAGAAGTTACTTTTGATAGCTGGGCTACACCTACTGCAGTTGGGAAGCCCAGTGCTTTATGCTGTTGAGGGAACTTTTTTCCTTCTCTATCAGTTTGCTGTTGTGTCAGTGGTACTGATAACAGTTCAGTTGCAGATGCTATTTTAAATGCCAAGGCAGATTGACTCCATAAAGATACTCCAGGTAAGGTTAAAATCAATCTATAAAATGAAGAAAATTCTGCTTTTGAAGCTTGTTTACTGAAGAAAACACTTCCAAATACTGTAGATAGATGTGGGGGAAAAAAAAAAAAAAAAAAAAAAAAAAGGAGATATTAAACATTAGGCCATATTCATGCCTTCTAGCTTTTAGGGTCCATAGGATAAAAATGATTACCAGTGCAGAGTCTATTACAGAAGATGAGAAAGTTCCTCATGGGTTTATTTTCTGACAAAAACACTTCATTTGGAGTTCATTCCATTTTGAGCTCATTCCATTTCTGTAGATTTCTACTCTAACAACTGAGTTTCTTATTAACCATTCCATTTTTTATTTAGGGAAAAAAATGTAATGAAGTATTTTGATAACACTGAAACTAACTTAAATGAAAACAAAACAAAACAAAAACAACCTCTTATAAAGTTGTGCTACTGGCCTCTGGCCATCATATTTATATTGGCAATGCTTCCAAACTCAGTTGGAGAGTCAGCACATAAAAAGCCATCTTCTACTTGGCTGGTTAGTATATCTTGTCGTATGTATCCCTAGTGGAGAGAACCCAATAAACTTAAAATTGCTCAGTTGCAGAAAGGCGAGAGCATTAGACAACACTGCTTTGAAATTCTAATTCTTACTGATTTTATGGTTTATTGCCAATAAAGCAAAGACATTTTTCATGTACAACTTTAAAATACGAACAATTTTTCTAATAAGTAGCATCTAGCATCTGTGTAAACCTGTAACAGACCTATTCTTCCATTGACAAGCTTGATGGATTCACACTTTCTAGGTGTCCTGAAAGCTTAACATGTTTTATGGCAGCCTTCTGCTACAAGCCGAAAATGGAAACTACTGATGATGGTATCAAAGCCAACAAAAAAATCTTAACAGAGAAATACATACTTGTGATGTGGTTGAAAATCCAAGGCAGAACTACTGGCAGCAGTGGATTGAGATGTAGAATACCTGCAGTGGGATCTAATATTCAGTCTCATTTCGTTGCTGCTGAAAAGCAGTGAAGACCTGTGTTCTTTGAAAGACCAATAAGGTGCTGCAAGCAGTTTTTATTAGAGAAAAATCTGCATCTAGAAAAATACATTCTGCTGTGCACAAAGGTTTAGTGAACAAGCTTTTACCTTTTACTACAGAAATGTAGTTTACATCTACTGGACCCTGAAACCTCTCTGGCATGATAAGCTATGCAATGAGATGTGCCCAGCCCATCACCCTCCCAAACCCACTGCCTTCATCCTACCTTACCAATGCCTTGCAAGTGGATCACAAAGTCTGTACAAATTATAATCCATTACTGTGTTCATAAATGCAAAACAAATCAAGTAGATTGGTCATATATTTCTAGCTGAAAATAGTTATTTTCTTCCTTCCCTCCCTTCCTCCCTTCCTCCCTCCCTCCCTCCCTCCCTCCCTTCCTTCCTTTCTCTCTCCATCCTTCCCTCCCTCCCTCCCTGCCTCCCTCCCTCCCTCCCTTCCTTCCTTTCTCTCTCCATCCTTCCCTCCCTTCTTCCCTTCCTCCCTCCCTCTATTCATTTTCTTATAAAGGCCTAGGTACAAACTTAGAAGAAGAGAAAGGGTAGTCCTATCAGAAAGATGTTTTCTCTTTATCCAAACTATATAGCACACTAAAAATCTGCTTAGCATTCAGTGTTTATTACATCTGCAGTTTGGCCTCTTCTTTCTATTACCAATGCCAAAAACTGGCTTAGAGTGCTGAAACAGTTGTAGAGTGGTAATCAGCAAATACAGAATAACAGACCTATTCCACTGCTGGAAAATGTGCACATTTTAGGTGATGATGCTCAATAGGAGTTGCATTTATTTTCATTTACTTACACTAAAATACATTTGAAAGTGAACAAATGTAGTGAAAATAACATATAATTTATGCTGCACCAAAAAACGTACTGAATTATTTGGAAAAAAATTAAGTCTACTATAAATTTTTTTCTCATCTGCATAGCTCCAGCCAGTATCTGCAAATGGGATAAACATTTATTAAAACGCAGAACAGAGGAAGTTTTAGCCAGTGGCTTAAGGTAGAGGGAAAAGACTGTTTAAAAAAGTCACAATGTCATAAAGAGTTGGTAAGTGATGTATAACTGTGAATGCCTACAGTTAGTGTTGGCAAACATGAAGCCCTTCTAAGTATTTCAGATGAGAGTATTTTGATTTATTTATAAACCTCACATACTCTGGAATTTTATTAGTCTGCATTCCACTCCCAGGAACAAGTTCCTAAGAGCTCCAGAAGAACAGAAAACAAGACTCCTGTTTTGGGAGTGAAAACTGTGGCTATAAAGTAATGACACTAAGTGAGGAGTAGTATCTTTTTAAAGAATAAATAGCATTAGGTAAACAGAGGGCTATTTGCCTTTTGGTTAGAGACTTAATGGAGCAAAATATATATGAAAGAAGGACAAAGGCCTATGTGGATAATAAAACTAAGGACTGACTATGAGTAATGCATGTCACAATCATCAGGAAATGAAAATCAATGCTAAAAATTTAGGAAATTGCATTTATGGTTGCTTTTATTATAAGATCATGCCGATCTCTGAAGGAGTGTAAAGGTTCTGGGTTTTTCATCTCTCCCCTCTGTGCTGAAATCCACCTAATACTTCAAGAAAAAATGTGACGTTTTTCATGCACCTTCAAGTTATAGAAAAGAAATATTATTAAAAAAACAAAACAAAACAAAACAATGTACAGTCTCTTCCCTTCTATATTTTACCCCTGAGTTTCTCACAGGACTGACCGTAAAATGTTCGTATCTGTATTTATGTCTCAGTGTACAATTCAAGGAGTAGAATGGTAGAATTCCTTACCCAAGAAGGAAAAAAAACCTGATTCTCATTTTACACAGCTCAAACTTTCAGTCTGCACCATTACTTTGTTTTTCATAATTGCAGAGTGATGATAAGAAAGTTTTAACTGCTGTTTGAAAGAACAGTCTATAAATCCTTACCTTTCTTGAGGAATTATGTAGCATTTATCTCAGAATGTAGCACTTTCATACCTTACTATGAATGCTTCACTCTGAAGCCATCCTGAAGTCATTAATAGCCATCTGTGAGTCAAAGAACTTGAATTCAAGAAATCTGGATGGTTAATATTTATCAAGGACACCTGCCATTTCAAGAACTATCTATAGGAAACTCAACACTCAGTAGTATATGGAAGGCTATGCACACTGAAATGCAACCAAGACGTTAGTGTGCATATAGCCACCACATGGAGCAACAGCACATGAAGGAAGAGGAGCTCTCTGAAAGCATGCCTGTCTGCAGAATGCTGCCTGGTCTGTGTCTACCATGTGTATTTAACATGTATTTAACAGCAAATTTGGTAGGATTTATGATAACTTATCTTGGGATCTATCACAGAATCATTTGTGTTTGAAAGGACATTTAAAGGTCATCTAGTTCAACTCCTCTGCACTGAACAGCAACATCCACAGCTAGATCAGAGCCTGGTCCTACCTGACCTTGGATGTCTCCAGGGATGGGACTTCCACCACTTATCTGGGAAACCTCTTCCAGTGCCTCTATACCATCACATCCTCCAGATGTGCTCCAACAGGTCAGTGTTTCTTCTGTGCAGAGATCACATCTGGACACAGTACTCCGGGTGAGGCCTCACCACATAGAGCAGAACAGCAGGATCACCTCCCTCGAACTTCTGGCCATGCTTCTTTTGACGCAGCCCAGGATCTGTTTGTCTTCCTGGGCTGTAAGAGCACATTGCTGGCTCATGTCCAGCCTGCTGGCCACTGGTACCCTTAAGTCCATTTCAGCAGGGCTGTGGTCAACCCTTACAGCCCCTGCTTGTATTGGTTACCTCGACCCAGGTACAATACCTTGCACTTGGCTTTGTTAAACATCATGAGACACACCTGGCTCCACTGCTCAAGCCTATCTAGGTCCCTCAGGATGGCATCCCACCCCTCAACCGCACCCCTCAGCTTGGTGTCGTCAGCAAACTTGCTGAGGATGCACCCAACCCCGCCATCAGTGTTACTGATGAAGTTATTAAAGAGTATTGATACCAGCACTGACTTCAAGATGAATTCATGCTAGTTTGTTGTCCCTTCTGAAAAGCAGTAAGCTATTTCAGTTCTATCTTCCGTAGAGTCTTTGCAAGAAGATGCCCATATTCAATAAATGAAAAGTAGACAAAATAAACTGAAACCAGTCTCCCTCCTTGAAAATGAAATGCCCAGCACATAATTCAGGCCAGCCTCACCTTTTTAGTACAAAATGTTCTTGAATTTACTCAGTTGCTAATACAAGTCAACTGATAATTCGTCAGTCACCTGTCACTGGCATAAGAAAGAAAAAGAGACCCAACCTAGCTTTTGACTGGAGAAAGAAACAGCAACATATTCATATTTAATGAATTCAGATAGAATAATTTTTTGGCAAAGGCATGATATTGAACCAGGAAGATCACTGTCTTTCCAGCTGTGTTTTTCTTTCTGACTGTGAATTTCTTAATGAAAAATTAAATAGGATTTTAATAATTAAATAGAATTTTAATTTTAATTTAGTATAATTTTATTTTTCCATTATTCAAAGAAAACTATAACCACCAAAATGCTGCCTGCAATAATACAGTCAATGAAAATGAGACACAGAAGGGATCTCAAGAGGTTATTTAGTCCAGTACTTTGTTTTGAAGGCGAGAAAATATGACTTCACAGTTCATGTCAGATGCTTGTCTTTCATGTCAGTAAAATGTACACTGGGACAAGAACTTTGGGAGAATGGCAGAAAGAAATGTTATTTTTTGATGTTGCCTAAGAGCAGGACTACACAGTAAACATCACAACTAATTCCACTTCTGGAGATGATTATAAAGTAAACATGAAATTCATACTTAATACTAAGGACGTTTCTTTGGTCCATTTCTTTCCCACTCAAAATTACTTATTACTGAATATGAGGCCCAGTTTCTTCATTTCTTCACCTTTTTCTGAGCAAGAATTACATGACATTCACTACACAGATGGAAACAAAACTGAGTAACAGGATAAACAGGTCTTGGGGATTTAAGTTTGAAGGGGAAGAAGGATGATCTTTTTTTTTTCCCCTGAATCTCTTTGTGGGGAGGAGTAGGACAGGGAGGAAACGTTCATTTTGTTCATTTCATTCCTTTCATTCAGAAGACAAACAGCTGTTTCAGCTGACACTACATCCAGCCTGATAACAGTATGCTTTATTGGTTGTCCTGTTTCATCTAGGAAAACTTTGTTCACAATATACTATTTCAGGCCTGCTGGTCTGTGACCCTGCCTGTTTGAAGTAAGTCAAACACACAGAGAAAATCAAAATATGGTAAAAGAGATTGCATTGCCTTTACTCAGAAAGCTAATACTAATTCGAGCAGTGTTCCTACAAAATTCAAGTAAAAGTTGCGCGTTGTTCTTTTCCTTCATGGATGATTATGTACTTTCTTAGCAATCTATACATGTGGATCCAAAAAAACACAGTTACGGCTCACTACCCAAACTGCCATACAAGAGTCGTCTCATCTCTGGATGTAAGATTCACCACTGATTGGAAAATCAAGTGTGTTATAACAAGTCCCCCAGTGTCATATAACTGGACTGGCAGAGGAGTTGCTAACCTGGTTTTGGAAATTCAATACATTCCATGAATTTTATTTCATCTTTACCAACATTATTGGTGTCGAACGACCAGCAAATGAACTCAGACTCAGTTAAAAGAGTAACTTAAAGAAAGAGCATAAATACTGAAGTAAGGCTAACCATGAAGATCCGTAAGTACAAAAAACTAAAAAGGGTATGTTCTTTGCCTCCCTTTTCTCATCAAATTCAGAAAGAAGGCATGGAAAAAGTATTGCTTAGTAGGGAAAAGGTCTGTGACATTTTCCACTGAAACGAAAAAAAAAAATCAGGCAAAAGGGAATTTCTTATATGTTACACATTCAAAGCGATACTATTTAAGAACTGCTGTCACTCCCAACAAGTAAGAGTGAAACCTCAGTACTTCTCTTCTGCTCAGTGAAGCAGCGTCAATGTGATCTGTGATGCATGTCCAGTTAACACATTTGTACTTGAACATCTATATATAGCAGCCTATTATCAGTTTAACATCATTTCAAATTACTGTGAGACTGAATGAAGCTGTTTATTTTCAGTCTGTGACTGAATACTTTGTATAGAAGTCAATGAAACCAGTTTAGACTTGCTAAGAATTTGCCCTAAAACTTCTAAGTCTTAGCTATTCTGATAGCTATTTTCAGCAACAAGTAGGCTGAAAAACATAATAAATAACCCTTGCGTCCCACAGTAACTATGTTTAATCCGAAACACAAATAAGGTAACTTCCCAAAATTGCATAATTAATTACAGATACAAAGGCAAAGATAGGACATTTTTTTCACAAAGTAGTCCAGGCTCCTAATATGGACCCAGCATATTTCCTTCCTGCCAAGCTTCTTGCAGAGGTAAGCCCATTCTAATATTAATTTCAAAACCTTCCTGGTTTCTGCAACCTCACCAGAGCTTACCAGATCCATGGAAAACAGGGTATTAGAGCACGCTATAAGGAAGAAAAAGTTCTCTTCACAAAATGGAGTAGGAGTAACTCTGTTTACCTCAGCACTGCTGCGTTGCTGGGAGTAGACAAACCCAGAGACCACCTTTTTAAAGGGATTTGTAGCTTTGAACAAATGCAATACACATTTTATCTGTCCATCTGTAGGATAATGCCCGAAGATGATCTGCACTTGATGTGCAAATGGTAGGTCTAGCATTTGCATGCACAAGTGATATGCTGGGACCCGTTTGCACTTACATATGTAGAAGATGACATTTGAAAAACTGGCTCCTAGAATCATTCCTTCTGTGAATGTTATGCAGCCATCTGTACAAAAGTTAGCAACCAAATACTCTGCCATCAGCAGAGTGTTACCCTTTCAGATAGAATGGTTAAGAGTTGTTTTTTGTGGTTTTTTTTTTTTTTTTTTAAAACTTCTTTTCAACAGAAAATAGTTTTTTCAACTAATACAATTTTCCAACATAATATAAATATGGTGTTAGTTTTTAGCTGAATCATTCCTTTTCACACCATTGCCAAATTTGATTTGATTGATCTGATAGCTGCTAAGCTTGACTGTGCCCTGGAACTTTAGCTTTCTCTGTTGTACCCTGATCAGAGATTCTCAAGTCAAATCCTAGTAGCTCAGCAACAGAAGTGTGATCTGAGGGACTGCAGCTTGCAGAAAGAAACATTACCTCAGATAGCACCAAAGCATTTTGTCGGGTGGTGAGGATTAAGGGGTGAGGAGGCAAAAAACAACTTTTTTTTTTTTTCTTACCCCACTTCCACAAGCATAAAAAAATCCAACGTGGAAAGAATTATTTCCCCAGCTTATTTTCAGTGATTCTGAAAACCCTAACTTGCCACAAAATGGTGCATTGCTCTTCCAGGAGTGAACTACTCAAGGACGAAGGTCTTTTCCAGACAAATTATTGGGACAAACCGTCAGATAGATTCCTTTACATTAAGATCAATGTAAAGGCAGCTGCTCACAGCCAGTGCTCTGTTTTCAATGAAATGTGCTGCCTCTTGATCAATGGTGTGGGTGGACAAAGCGTGTAGTGGGAGAGGCATGAAGGCCAGGGCCTCGAATGATGAGAACCACATGTGGAATCCATGGGTCGTGCACTGTGCAAAATGCTCAGTATGTTAAATCTATCAGGAGACTCTGCAGCGTGCCCAGTTACAGATATTAAATACGCGTGTTGCATGTTAAATTACATCTGACTCAAATAACCTAGACACAGGTGATAGCCAATGACAGAACCCGTCATAGAATCATGAAAACAACAGTGTGGCAGTTTTCCAAGATATGCTGAAACTGCACACATGCTAGGACAGGTGTTCTCTACTTCTACACTACGCCTGAGAAATTAATTAGGTAAGTGGAAGAGCAGCCTTTATTTGCCTTGTGTTAATCTTTGCGAATACTCACTCCGTTTTTGCCCTCCTTAGTACTTCAGTATTTTGTATGAGACTGAAGTCATGTGTGCCCACATGCACACAGGTCAGAGAGAATGACTGTATATTTTTTTCCAATTTCTTCTGGAAAAAAAAGGGGGGGAGGAGGGGAAGTACGTAGGGGGGATGAGAAGCCTGTTTCACTGTATCTATGTATTTACAACAAATTTTGCTCACATTTACATGAGAGCAAAATTGGCATCTATTAAATCAAGCATAATTTTAATGGCAAAACTGAATTTAAAAAAAAAAAAAAAATTCCTCCCAAGAAAATGCTGCTGCAAAGCAACTTCCCTTCCTCACTTATAAAGCTTCTGAAGATCCAAGGTGCATTTGGATCTTCAACATTTATCCTCCTCTTACGAGGAGATATTTTTAAATTGCCTTTTTTCCGTTCAAAGTCCTCTTATATACAAGAATACTCAATGTGGTAGTAAAGTTGTCTTACTTCAGTTTGGTAGTGCTTTATCTTCCCATCCTATTCTCATAGCATTTTACACTTATATAAGCTACGTACAGTGCATTATTGCACAGGACAAAAGACAATGACAAACTGTGATCTAAAAGCCAATGGATTTGGTATTTTGCTTTGGATTTGTCTGAAAAATGAATTTTGATGCCCAGTACTCCACTAACAATTGAAACCAGTCGGCAGTGCTTTGTTGTTTCTACCAGAAACCTTTCTGAATCACAGAAAAATAGACATTAGATAGTTGACAGCTTTTATGAAATACTTAAAATCATTTCCCTCTCTCACTACTGATGTCCATTTCCATAGAAGCAGAGGTGAAAATGGGCCGTTAACATCTAGGAGTCAACTTAAGCTACACATACTTAAGCGGTCAATTTCTACCACTGAAAAAGACGCTGAATTAGTGAAAATGGGAGTTCTAAAATGACCCCTAAAACAATCTTTTCATGTATTTTTCTGTACTAACCAGGCTCAAACTCTATGGAACAGAGCAACAAAGGCACTTGTAGCTAGTAGGGAAGCAGAGGATGAGGATGAGTATTCCATATCACATGCAACTGCCAGAAAAACAAAACAAAACAAAACTAAAGGCATCTGACATGTTGGGGTTCTAAAGCCCCTAAAATGAAATGAGGCTTTCAATTCATTGAAAATTGCATAGACTTGTTTTTTAAATAGTGGCTATTTCTTAGTTTTGTTTATTAAAACAAATTCTTGACATCCTTTAGCAAGTGCAACTAGACTCTTCAAGAAGCCACTGTCCTTGGAAAGGTGCAATTACGGGAGAGAATCAGGTATATAGGTCATGGGGATGTCTTGTTACAATCATATATTCTCTCACACATTGTTTTTACCAGTGCAAGCTATTCCTGATTACATAAAAGAAGCAATTCCAAAGCATCTTATGGTATATACGTAATACATAATTGCAAATGCTGAGCTATAAAAATGTTAGACTTGCAGTCTGGAGATTATATAGTTTAGCAGCATGGTAGAGATAGAGAACATCACTTTTTTTTTTTTTTTTTTTTTTTTTTTTTGGCACAGCACCATTGCAGTTAATGACATTGCTCCTGCTTTCTAAACATGAGAAGCTTCCTTTGTGGGAAATCAAGGCAATCAAAACCAGTTTTGCAGTGGTTGCTTTCAAGGCTAAGCGTGCATGTGTTGTGCTCTATTTCCACATTACATCAATCACAACATTCAACTGCCATTTTTGCTCATGTCTCTGTATGCAGTTAACAATTTATGTATTCTTTCTAGAGCTGAAAGGCACCTTGCAAAACTTTAAAAGCATCAACTAGAAGTCTGTGCTGTAAAACTCTGTTTCTACCTGAAGACAGAACAGTAACATTTCAGCATGGCAGTTTGGATGCCTGGAGCTTAGTAGCTTTGCATCTCTTTGGATGAGTTTCACCCCCCTCCCCCCCTCGCAGATGGTTAAAGGATGAAAATTACAAGCTTAGTTTTTTTTCTTCAAGAATTCTGTTTGATTTCTACAGTGCATTGATATAAAGGTCAAATTCCATCAGTTTCTGCCAGAGAATTCTCTGAATTTTATTTTTTTTTTCCCCAAGATACATAATAAAGTAGAACACTTGCCTTAAAAATGCTTCAACTTTGGGGGGATCTGTCAATTTCTTTTCTTACAAAAGAAATTACCTCTGTATACTATTTGTTAATTTCAGTATTTAGCTCCATTATTTCAGTACTTAGTCTTCAGCATTGGGTTGAGTCCTTTTTTTCTGTCTCCATAGCTCTCAGAAGTGAGAAAGAACATCGTGTTCCTGCAGATTGCCCAGGACACATGCTTCACAGCTGTGCCAAGTTTGCAGCTGACCAATTGGCCTACGTTGCAAGAAGACTCATTTTCAAAATTTACAATCGTTTTTTTTAATCTGTGCCAGATAGGCCAATTCACTGTGAGACTTCTTTGATTTTACTGACGTTTAGAGCCTCATCCAGTTCCCAGTGAAGTCAATGGATGTCTTTCCAGTCCTTATAGAGGACTTGGATGAATCCCTAAGTGGGCAGAACCGTTTCCTGTCACCTATTTTGCCCTCTGAGACATTCAAAAGATCACTGACCGCCCCATTCTGTAAGACTGGATAAAGGCATCTATCCTGAAATTTAAAGGAAATGCATGATTGTCAAAGGTAGCCACTGAATCAAAGGTTGCAAGTCACTTAAACTAGCACATTTGCCAACATTAAGGCTTTCATGGGAATGGCAATACTTACGGCATTACTTTATTTGATCTGTTACAGAAATAATATGTACCTTTTAGAGTTCCAAGCCCTGTTTGCTGGAAATGGCAGCTTGTCCAGGTGAAAGAAATGCATGAACAAGCAAACATCAAAAATTACATTACTATTTCTTTAGTACAAATTTTATAACAATGCCTGGAAGCAGGCATAATTCAACCATAAAATGTTTTGATTAGAGTTTAATGTCTGAAACTATTTCGGACTGAACATTTCAGTTTACAGAGCATACAAACAGAATTCTGAAATTCAGCATTTGCAAAGATGAAATCATAAGCTGGAAGACTCCAAACCCAGATGACAATTTGAGTCTGTAGCCAACAATAGCATCCACTCTGCAAAGTAAAACCAACAGGGGAGCAGTGATGTTAGCATATGCACCTTAAACACAAGAAACTTATTTACTATACACGGCCTGATGCAACTTCCCTGCTAAGCGCAAGAAGAAACAGAAAAAGTACAAAAAGAGCTGGGCAGTTTAAGGCTTTACAATGCATTCACCAAAGTATTAGGAGGAAATGAAAGAAAATGAAGCTGATTAACTCTTTTCCCCATTTGCTGCAGAAATTCTTTCTAGCACCTTCAAGCAGCACCTTATCAATACAGTGTACATAAGAAGAAAGGAGGGAGGCAAGAGAGTTCACTTGCTAAAATAATAGAATATTTGTAGTCTCCTTTTCTCTCCCCTCCTGGCTCTCATCTTCTTTTCCCTCTAGCCGTTATAAGGAAACACAAAGAGTCATAAACTGAAAAGATCAATTCTTACAAGAAACTACAAGAATATTTGTCCTTTAAAGAGTTTGTGTATAAAACTCCTCCTACTCCTCCTGCTGAAAGATCATAAAGACCTACTATTCCAGCACAGATTAAGTTATCACTTTGTGATGTCTGAATTCAGAGTTGCTTCAGGCCCTAGATTCCTTGAAATTCTATATCTTCATGCATGCCAATTTGGCACTGCAGAATATTTTAGAGAAGCACTCCTGAAGAAAATAACCAAAATCAGAAAGTGGCCCATTGTGGGCACAAAGGGACATGACTTGTCTGAAATTGAGCTATATCAGGGTGATATATTAAGAAAAGTTTTCAGTAGTAATGTCTAAAGGAAGATGACATGCTACCTTCAGATGTAAGAGTAGGAGAAACACAGAATAAGAGAATCATAGATTGGTTTGAGTTGGAACGGACCTTTAAGGTCACCTAGTTCCACCCCCCTGCTGTAGGCAGGGACACCTCCCTCTAGTACAGCCCCATCCAGCCTGGCCTTGAGCACCTCCAGGGCAACCTGTCCCAGTGTCTCACCACCCCCGCAGTAAAGAATTGCTTCCTAATATCTAGCCTAAATCTACCCTCTTCCAGTTTAAAACCATTTCCCCTTGTTCTGTTGCTACACGCCCTTATAAAATGTCCCTTCCCTGCTTTCCTGTAGGCCCCCCTCAGGTACTCCCAATGCTATTGCTCAAGGTGCTTGAGAACATGCCACAGGGAATCATTTTGGTATGGAAAGCATAAATTGGAAATATAATCTTTTTCATCCATACTTTCTCTACATTCTAACATAATTGAATGTATATCGATAGAATATCTGGCAGGAGGCACGGAAATGATTTTCTACTCTTCTGTAGAAAGAAATTGCTATAAAGTCAATTAAGAGAAGAACTGGAACTAAAAACAAGCAATTATGGAAGAGGAGATATCTGAATGTAAGAATAAAAAAATCTTCCCCCAAAAGACAAGGAAAGACAGGATAAAAATCTACGTCACTGCAATTGTTAACATTTTCACTCTAAAATTGTTTTCATTTCCAATTGTATTATTCCCTAAAGAAAACAAAGAGGTCAGTTGTAGAAAATTGATGAGAACATGCTGTCTTTAATAAAACGTCACGTCCAAAATTAGGAAAAGCAAAAGTGTAAGATACCTGGACATGTTTCTTCCAAGACAGTTTAGAGTCATACAAGGACATTAAGCCTATTTTCCCATTCCCTTTGCCTTTGCTGTCGTGGCTCTAAACACAATTATCTCCATTCCCATCTTTGCTCTTATGTAGAAAAAGGAAGATGAATATAAAGAGAAATATCAAGAAATGACTTTTCATGAGCCTCTACATCTGGGGCTCTGCAAAGTCTGGATTTTGTCATTAGAGCAAGAATGCAAAATATGAAAAGAGAGGAAATCTGCCTCAGCTACTGGAATTAGTCCAGTGGCTAGCTGAGGTAGCAGTCATTGTTTATTTATACTACAGTATCATTCAGCAGGCTTGTTCAGACTGAAGTTTTGTAATCTAATGTGCTATATAAGCACAAAGAAAGGTACCCTCTCCCAGGACAGGAAATGTAAGGCAAAATTAGTGCCCTGCGGATTTGGTAACCAGTAAGGCAAAAGAGAAAAATGGGGAGGCAGCAGCTAAAACACGTGTCAAAGAAGGGGCTAGCAGGACTCAAGGCACTATTTCTGCCTAAGATGATAATAACTATTTCTCTTAGACAGCTGATAATGTACATGGGTCTCAGCACACCGGCATTCAGCCTCCTTGTCTGAACAAAAAGAGACTTACACAGTGGGTGAATCTGAGCACAAGAGCTGCAGAGTGTGAAAGCAATGCAGCACTGAACCTGGGGAATAAGGCAGGTTCCAGAAGAGATTGTGTGTGCGTGTGCACACATGCACACGTAGTATGGGAGAAGCCATGTCATCATCCTTCTTGTGTTTTGTTACAAAGGTTTCTTTGCTTTTTTCTTCCATTTTTTTACTGACTACTAGCTCATCAACAATTGTACCAATCGCCTATGAGACACAGCACGATAGTTTAAGAGTAAGATAGGTTCATAGATCCTGTAGCATATGCTTTGCTTATTTTTTGGAAGAGCTGCACACCTGGATAAGACAGCTAAGACTGCTGGAGCTGACCAGGGCTTCATACCTCTTTTCTTTCTCTATATCTACAAAAAGGAAGGACACATTAAAACAGCCTCAGGGTGTGCTACTGGTCAGCTTCCATTTGACCCTACAGTCACCAAGTCTGCACTTATGCCACTGATCTTTAAATGGAAGCATGAACTGAACCGCAGAACACAAGAAAATGGCCCCAAACAACCAGCTCCATCATGGCTGAAGTAGCCATGATGCTACCAGTCATTAAATCCCCTTTTTAGGAATATTTATGAAAAGATGAGACAAAATTTCCCACTTAGTTTATTTTTAGCAATGAGCTTTTGAATACTATAAGCAGATAAACGTACAGAGAATAAATGGTCACATTTTGGAAATGATGCTAGATTTCATATGGCTAACAATTTGCTTGGAAAGTGGCTGATAAAACTCCTAGATGTAGGAAGGGAAATTGTAACTAGTTCCCTACTCAATTGTTTTTACTGTCAACACTGCCTCAGATAATATTCATACATTGCCCACTGAACAATTCCAGCTCTCCTTCTCAAAGATAAGCATACCCACAACCAAGATGTTCTCATAAAAGATTAAAATTCCTTCCCATATCAACAACAAGTCATTCATTTTCACAGTATTGCACTCTGGAATCTGAAAAAAACCATAAATTATTAAATGTTCTTGTGCTCCATTTACAACAGCAACTATTTTAGTTAATTACTAATTTGGGCATGGCTTAAAAACTAATCAGAAAATATATTGTAAATGTTAGCACTCAAATATATAAAGTGAGTTCTACCAGGTTTCTGCCAGCTCTACTATCAGAGCTTACCAGGGAAATCTGGTGGAATAATCCTTCAGAGGAATAACTGCTAATGTAAAAAAGACAGATTTGCAGATTATGCTTGGTAGTATAAAAATGGATCAAGATACTTAAGATACTATTTAAGTTAAATATGGCTTATAACAAAGATTGTGTTTTCTTTCCTCCTATAGCAGAGTTATTTTTATTGGCAGATACAGGAATATGGTTACATGCACTTGTGACTATTTCAGAAACCTGTGTGGTAACCCAATGATAAACTCCAATGAAATCTTATCTATTGACAAGATGAATAATTATGACAAGACACTTGTCAAAGTAACACTTTAACTTCATAACATTCCTGAAAGGGAATTCTTCAGACAGCCCTATCTGTATCACACCCTTTTACCAGCAATGAACCCAGATAAATAAATCACCTACTGGCATAAATAAAAGTACATGCTGGTTCACCTCAGGTGAGGACTGACAAGTAGGCTTCATCAGGACTTGACACAAGGACATCAAATTATGTGATTTGGCTCTTTTGTCCAACTTTCTATTGCAGTGGTGCTCTAAGGAAAAAAATGTCTTTTCACAGAGAGGACACATCCTGCATTGCAAGTAATGTTCACTGGAATGTATTCCATCCAGAGTTATCATCCAAAGCAGTGGACGTGTTAAAAAAAAAAAAATACTAGACAGCAACTTTGTGGCTTGACATGAAAGACTCTTAAAACAATCTGCTCTATGAATTAAACAAATATATTCAAACATCAAAGCAATCCTGGACAGCGTGGGGTTTTTTTACACCACTCTATGCAAACGGCTACTGTACTGAACTGGGCATTTGTTACTGTACCTCCTGAAGATGAGAAGGCTCTGGTACACAGGCTATGACCAGGCAGGGTGGGCAGAACAGTCTGCAAGCACCATCCCTTGTACTCCCCCAGGAATACTGAGGCTTTAGAGTGAATACTGGCAAGGGCAGTGAAATCTATTTCAGAAAACCTCCAAAATTTGCCTCCCTTCAGTTTTTTCTTGCCAAGACTCACTAAGATTCCATGCAGTGCTGATACTGCATGAAATATAGCACTGTGCAGGAAATAGGCTCACCACATTTATGGGAATGACTTAATTATCATTTTAGCTGTTACATTATTATATGGGACTCAGATATACATAAATCAGACATCTATCCAGCCCGTTCTTGCTCTCACTACAAATGGTGGAAGAAAATCAACTTTGTATCACAGATCTTAGACAGAAATGACATGCTTTATTAAAAATCCAGAGTATGCAACTCTCACTATGAAAGGACTCCTAACCCACAATGTATCTGTAGGCTCCTTGATTTTTCTTTTACAGGTTTTTCTTTTCAGCTCACTACTCTGTAGTACAAGAACTAAAATGATAATTTAAATATTCCCTGAATCATTTTGCAAATCAAGAGCAAATATGGGAAGAAGAAAGAAAGAAAGAAAGGAAAGAAAGGAAAGAAAGGAGAGGGGAGGGGAGGGGAGGGGAGGAGAGGAGAGGAGAGGAGAGGAGAGGAGAGGAGAGGAGAGGAGAGGAGAGGAGAGGAGAGGAGAGGAGAGGAGAGGAGAGGAGAGGAGAGGAGAGGAGAGGAGAGGAGAGGAGAGGAGAGGAGAGGAGAGGAGAGGAGAGGAGAGGAGAGGAGAGGAGAGGAGAGGAGAGGAGAGGAGAGGAGAGGAGAGGAGAGGAGAGGAGAGGAGAGGAGAGGAGAGGAGAGGAGAGGAGAGGAGAGGAGAGGAGAAAGGACAAAAAAATAATACAGGGAAACTTCCAGTGATTGAATAGTGAGACAGTGGGACAGTGGGCTGTGAATTCCCGAGGCCGTGCCTTCCTGCAGCTGTCCTGAGTACAGCACAACACAGCACATGGCTCATCATGCCTCCTCTGCATTTCCTTGTTGAAAGCAGAAACACTAAGAACAACTGCTTGCGAGCTTATCTCACAGGTGAATTTACCACATGTGCTGCTATAACTCATTTTCCACAGAGTTTACATTAGCTACATTAGCTCTCCAGCTTCTTTCATTTAGCCATTACCAAAAGCAACCAGTAGCCAGTCATGCCTATAGCATGGTACCTAACTGAGGCAAGGCCTGTCTTGGGACTACCCAGCTTGGAGATTCTCTGGGTGACAATGAAGACATGAGTATCTGACATGAGTTACTGTGGCATGTAAAAGTTTGTGCCAAGTGCACAACTGCTGAGAAAAGCCACCCTTGCAGAGTCATTGGCTCTCTCTGGATCCCCATTTTCTGCCTTATAATCTCAGGTTGGATGAGGACTGTCTTCAAGTGGGTGATCTGAGATTGGGGTTTGCTTCCCACAATCCATTCCCCTTGGTAGTTTCCAGTTACCACGTGCAAGGCAGATGTAGTTTCTGAAAACATCACAGTGCTCTAAAAGCACTTCCTCCCATGAGCCCCCAAGAAAAGTTTTGCTGTACCAGCAATTCTTATGTTCTGCATCTTACTGTGATGCCCGTTACAGTGCACCTAACCCACGCTCTGCTACTACAGCCTATACACTTTGGTTTTTATTTCCCGTATTCAAGCTATCAGCACCTTCTGTATCTTCTTCAGTTTTACCTCTAGAAAGATCTATGAAAGTCAAACAATTTTTTGTGTCACATTCATGACTTTTTTTATGTTGGCTGCTTTCTTAATCCATTTTTGTACTGACTTCAGGCTATTTCATCTTCAAGGCTGTCACGAGATCCCTGTTAGATCTGACTTATGATATGACACAGCTCATGAATTCAAGTTCCCCAAATTCCTTTACTTTAAAAAGTGACACTTCAAGAAACAGGGCAGAGGGCAGTCCCGTCTCTTCTGATGCTGGTGACCCTACCACAAGCTACAGTTGCATCATATCAAAGGATCTCTTTTCAGCAGCAAGTTACATCAATAAACTGCACTTTATAACACAGCTTCTGCTTCGGGGAACACGCACAGGCAAACAAGGGCTGTGACAGAGCAAACTCTATGCCAGACAACATAATTCACTTTTGTCGTGATCTGAAGACGACCCTGGTATCTTGGCATCAGCCACTACTTCATTTTGCTATTCCAACCCATGCACATCCAATAAAAAATCCCAACACCAGTAATAAATACTCCCAGAGACTTTACCGCTCTGTTACAGGTTCATTTCCCTCTCTTGTAAATGTTATTGGCAAGTTCTCCTTTTCCAAAATGCACTGCATTGCCAAACTGATGTAGAAGAGAAACACTTGCTTTCATATGAAACATGCAACCACAACATATAAATTGCTGGGTTCTGGGCAGAGACTACCACCCCTACTTTTGAACTTTCATTCTTTTCCTTAGACCCCAAAACTTCACTTTAAAACTGCAGCATTCTCTCTCCCCACCCCTTTTCTTTGTGGTTTAACAGATAAAGTCAGAAAGGGAGGAGGTTTCACCACTTTTGCTACCTACATAAACATAACATTATTCAGTTTTTCTGACACTTGCTGATAGGATGAATACAACAACTGAACTTCAAGGATAGCATTTTTTTGTTCTGCTAGTAAGAGTGCTTCTTTCGTTGTGGGCTTTGGTTTTGTTACATTGGGTTTTTTGTTTGTTTGTTTGTTTGTTTCAGTTCAGCAAATATCTGATGCAGTTTGATAGCTGTTCTATAAATTTTTAGCTCCAAACCTTTCCAAGAATATTTTTTCTATTATTTTTGCAAATAAAGTAATTTATAAACTATTAAGTTTGTATTGAAATACACCAACTCAAATGAATGTTAAATATTATATTACAATGGTGTCTCAATAGCATATACCAAGTAAGTATTCTTATAGAAATATCACATATAGTACACTGACTACTACATTTCAGATTAGAATAAAGCCAATTCAGCTTTTGTAGAATCACAGACTCGGAGAAGCAACCAGGTTGGAAAGGATCTCTAACGATCCCTCTAGTCCAGTCTGTCCAATTTGCTCCAAGCAGGGCTACTTAAAAGTTAGACTGCATAAATGATAAAGAGTTCCAAACTCTAACTTGTCAAATAATTGCTCTTTGTACACTGACATTCATTTAAGAACAGTTAAAAAGAATTGCTAATTGCATGTGCATGTGTGTTAGTATACACGTGCACTGAGGACCACCATGATAAATCGCTCTGTCCTGCAGCAGCATGGTGGGACTGGCATTGTCAGTATCCTTCTGCCGCTCCTACCACAGAAGAGACAGAAAGCAGGTAAGAATAGTAAAAGCAACTAGCCACCATGTATTCTCACTCGAAAAAAAGTGAGAGGCAGATGTTCTCAGCCTTCTCCATTCTTGGAGAATTAATGAAGCATCTCTTTCTAAGGTACAACACAGCATTTACATTATCATTTTATGATTGCTAGAATGACAGCTGTCATGATGTGATGTTACAACAAGTGGAAGCTTTGTTGCGTGCAGTCAGTTGGCAATGGAATACCATTAAACAAGTAATTAATCATATTTCAGTTTCACCCAAAAGTATAAAAACAATCGCCCATTAGATTAAACAACAAAGATTCATTTGTTCATTGCTGCAATAAGAAAATAAGTACCTTGCCCAACCAGCAAAAGAAAACTGAATATGCTTTTCTTTTGGCCCTAAACTCCTGCTAGCATCACAGGATGAGACCTAGTTTTATAGTTGCTTCCCAGTATTGTAATTGTTAGAAATGTCACTCAAGATGTATTTTATGTAGGAGCAACAGCACATGTTCCTGCCTGGCACAATTTGGATTATTCATGCCCATATTGCAGTGAATTTTGCAGGCTCTACAGAAGCACATTGAAATTGGCAAGCTTTTCAAGGCTTGATCTTACATTTTTCACTTTTTGCAAAAGAAGGGAAGGTACCCACATTGAGACATATCATGAACAGTGACAGTTATGAATAATTGATGTAATGGTCCAAGTACTTCAGATAATTGGTAATAACAAGTTATTTCTTCTACTCTGATGTTACTGGAAGAAACTAGGACTCTATATAAACTGATGCAAAATGACTAGATGATCACAGCCTAATTTAAACTTCTGCTTCTCAGATTGAGCTCACTACAGCAAGATGCAAATTTCCCTGTGATGTCAGTACTGAAACCTGCAAATGGGTTCTTTAGGGAAACAATCTCAATAGAATACACATCTACAGATAACCATGAAAACTGATTGATTATTACTCACGGGGATCTTACTACTACCGTTGGTTGTATTCAGAAAGTCATGATAAACATTGGGTGCACAAACAATACAGCACACATAAAAACTTCTAAGATTTCTGTTTATGCTGCTTCACTTGTCTACACAGTAGACATGAGTCTTGCACGGCTGTCAAGCCTAGACTTTCCTATCACTTAGAGTACAATACAAGCACTGAGAGAGCAGAGGAGGAATTACTCATAGATTTCATAAAAAGCAGAATCTATGTTTATGTAATTTTATATGGTTGAAAGATAAACACAGATGTTGCATTTGCAGATATCATATTTATAACACTATTTTTATCAATTACACTGTGCTTCAAAGATAGAAAAACACTGTCTAATTATTTGCCTTAATAGCCTGTACATACGAAAAAAAAAATCTTTTTGATTTAAAAAGGATTCTCCACAAAAGTAAATTTTCATGCAAGCAAAAATCATCAGACCAGAGAAAAAGATTACATAAAAATCAACTTTCAGATGATTAAAAATAGCTTGGTTTTTAAGCCAAATATTTTGAAGACTTTTAATGAATACAAAATACTTTCAGGCTGTCATCTGCACACAGAAATCTTGTTTTCCACTAGTTCTGTGTTTTGGATGTGTTCCAAAGCAAACTGGATAGACTCCTTTCTAACTGATGCAATGGAATGACCCTCAGCTTTTTCATCCATGGTAATCTGGTGTTTTAATATCATCTGGGTGGCAGAGGAATGATTTAGAACCCACTTCAGTTGTGGGTGAGAAAGCTTAACTCAGTGAAAGTAATATTTGGTACGGTTTGTGTCTTCTTCAGAAAATTACTGTGCACATGCACTTCCACAGCCATGGAGGACTCCAGTGATCATCTATTCCATCTCCCTGGCCAAGGCAGCTCAACCAGAATCTAATCTAGGCAGCTTCTTTGTTCCTAAAAACCTTCAGAGATTCTACCATCTCCTTAGTTGCCTTATATGGTGAAAAATAAATGAAAGCCTTAGATGTTCACCACAGCATTAAGTGAATAATAAACTGGTAATAAATTGGAAATATCTATAAACGGAGATTTGGCTGATTAGCTCAGACATAGACATCTGTTGCTGATGTTAGGTTTTAGGTCAAACGGAACCCATTCTAACGTTCCTACAGAAATGAAATAAAATACAAATCAAATTGCCCTGCTATGCCTAGCATGACCAGCACACTGTTAAGCTCTAAAATAAAAGGTTGTCAGGTTTACAACTCCGATACTTAACTGATTAGAGGTTTGTCTGCTTCTTTCCTGGATTCCTCTATTTTTAGCTAATTCTTCTACTTCATACGCTAAAATTCTTCTAGGCAGTGAGGTAACTTGTATTTCATGCTAACATTTTGTCTTCTAAAGCACACCTGAAACCACAGTTTTAAGCAGTAACAGTTTATTTGTCCTGGCTATGACAGAAGAATATCCGAATTTTCAAGCACTGGTATTTATGCTTCTTGTGATCTATTTCATTTATTTTGTATCTAATTCGAGTCTACAATAACTACGGACTTTTTTTTTTTTGCTGTTTTCCTGACTTCCCACTATGGTCATTCCTTTGGTAATTCTGCATGACTAGTTTGGCAATGTATTAATAGAACTTAATCTGTGTGAATTCATTTTCATCTTCAGGAATATGAAATACTCCTAGTACAAAATACTCCTAAAGATAAAGAAAGAAACATTAATTCTCAGCTGGCTGAAACTGCACTGCTGCAAGACATTATGGTATTATGTCAAGAGTGACAGGAATGTTCTGACTCATCTATGACATAAGTCATTAGCATTCATCACATCTAAGGTATATTCTAATAAAGATCTCTGTACTGCCTTGTCTACCTTCGCCCATACTACTACAGGAGATCTGATTCTGCAATGAGAAAATCCACTAATCTAGGTATCTTATTTTTCACATGGATTTGCCTTGACAGATCTTAGAAAAAAAACAGAAGGAAATCTCCCTGCTTAATGTGTCAGTAAAGAAGAAAAATGGGGTTTGCCAGTGATAATGACAAAAATCCAAATTTTGGGGAAGCGTGCTTTCCCCACAGATTCTCTTTGATGACTGTTTGCATTTTTTCCTCTCTATTCAATTTCTGTATTTTAATTTTTTTTTTATTTCTGAAAATCAAGCTGAACATTTTTGGTACAGGGAAGAGAATTTTCAAGATATTTTACCTCCAGTGCTGCACGACTTTTACTACAGAAAGCCTGCTCAGAGGTAATATGTAAAAGCTCAAATCACCTAACCTCTACTAGTGCTGAACAAAAGACCTGCTCATTTTTATATCACGTTCCCCAGTGCAGCCTGTGTCAGAAATGTTCCTCAAGTTATCCTGATGGATACACACAAAAGTTGTTTTTCTTAGCAAGCATAAGAATCTGTCTTGTAGCCCAATAATCCCACACTCTACCTGTATTTTACCTGTTTTTATTTCTCTCCATAGATTTACAAGCAGTCCTGTTTACGTGTTGCCATAACGAATTTCAGTTGGCCAAAAAATAGCCTTTTCAAGAAACATGTATCCAAATCAGGTGTATGTATGTGTCTTACTCTAACTATAAGCTTTATATAGGAAAGCTTTACACAGCCCTAGGACTTTCACAAAAGTAGCTGATTGAAAAAGGACAAAGCTTTTGAACCTGCGTATCTTCCTCTCTCCCTAGTGAGATCTGCACTATAGTACTGGCTCATAACACTGTCAGAGCAAACCTCACTGCACAGCCATCACCCACCAAGATTAAACTTGGGAAATGGTCCCTGAAGACACTGGCATAATGATGAGGTTTGTGGGAAAGGAAGGTGAGGGAGCTGGACACATCTTAGGAAATGAATCACAGCAGACCTAGAATGACAGCCAGCAAGCAGTGTGACAAAGCAGGCTACTGCTACCACCTGCTTTCTCCTCTTGGGTTCCTCTCTCTCCCCAGTCAACAGAAAAAGAAGCAAGCCATGTGCATGTGATGAACTCAAAAGAAAAGTTCAGGGAGGAAATGTGGCAAAGAAAACAGATTTCAAGATGCTGCAGAAAGGAAGCAGGCAGGAGGACTATCTGACCCTGCACTGGGAAGGGAATGCAGCCATTAGCTCCAGCTCTGCATTTCACCTGTGAGACACATCTAGTTGTACCGGCCACAGTCCATTATTCCAGAGGTTTATAGTTCCTTAAATACCCACCGTCAGGCCAGTGCCCAGGACTAGCATTCCAACCAGCTAGTCTGTCTAATCCTCTTCAAAATCCATGCTGTTTTTGCCCTCAGCAATCGCAAATGCAAGAGACAGTAGTCTGGACAGAAGAAATGGAACACTTTCTCAACTTTGCTTCTGCCTGCATTTTAAATCCCACAAGAAAAACAGTAAGAGATGAGAGCTGGTATTTCCCTCAATCTTCCATTTTATTATACAGTAATTAACTCACATTGATACGTTTGCTTATATAAAAACACCAATCTTTATTCCAAAAGGAGTGCTTAGTTTAAAAGTCACTCTGTGCACTGGGATCGTCAGACCATGACATGAGTTTTCCAGGGAACTGTTTTTTTACAGTTTTCCAGGGACTGGACCCTGCAACCCCATGTCTGCAGCCTTGCCCTGCTGTCACACTTTTGTGTAGTCAGATCCATGTTCCTGCTCCAAGAAGCCTCAGGAGCTGCCATCTTCTCTCATCTGCAGCTCTCAAGGGAAGCAAGTCCTAATAAATCAATGCAGAAAGGGTTAATGGGTGTCAGGAAGCATGCCAGTGCATCATAGAAGCTTGCAAAGTCATTAAATCAACGTGGGAAAAAAAAAAAAATGTCTCCAAAAAAAGGAAGAAATTGTGGAAGAGTATGCTTTACAGAAATTATAACTGATAAGAGATTTCAATTTCTTCCCAACACTCCAAATTTCGTGTTTCAGAACATTTTTCAGCAAAAATACCTCCAAAACCTGAAGATTCCAGAAACATGCATAATACCTCTACCGCACTCCATGAAAACCTGTTAACACCATGTTGGAGTAGAGCTGTTCTCACTTTTGTTACCAGATCATAAGCTAACTTGCTGTCTAAGAACACCCAGCCACCAAATAAAGCCAGGCAGACTCTTCACGTCCCCCCCGCCAAATTGTGTTTCTTTTTCTGTAAGGCTCTCTTAAGACTTCACCAGTCTCAGCCTCAAACATGGCATTTAAGGGCCTGATAGATACTTGTGTCCTGCCTCTACAATCAGAACCAATTTTATTGACACCTCTCTAACACGTGCCCTCCTAAAACTCACACTAAACACAGCAGAGAAAGACAACTCTGCAGCGCAGTAAAAGGTCTGACCCCATCTTTTTCTAACACTCCACCACAGCTGCACCCATTTGTACCACCACTGCAGGCACAAATACTTTACTTTTCATGGCCTATACATCTCTCTGGTCCTTATTTAGCTACTGTTAATTAGGACACACCTGGCACTTGTATCCACCATCCCATAGCACTGGTCTGGATGGCTTCTTAGCTTGCTTCTGGCACCCACCTTCCATTTCTGCATGCCATGTACTTGTGCCTGCCACACTTCTTCCTCTTTCACAGCAATACCTACAGGAACTGACTCACAGTAACATATGTACCAGTATTTATTACCTAAAGATAAATAGAGGCCTGTCCAGACACAGTACACACACCTCAAAAGCATGATTCTTTTGCTGCAGCCTCGTGGTGCCATGTCACACCCTCGTGTTGTCAGAGCCACCTCGGGTTGTGAGCTCCTTTGTGCAGGGAATAAGCCACTTCACTCGGCACTGCACAGGGCCTAGCAGACTCCAGCACCCTGCAAGATGGTACTTTGTGGTGTCAACCGAAGATCGTAGCTACTTCAGACAGCCGCCACCTCCACCCCGCGCACTGGGCTTAGCTGCGAGGCCGGGACTGACAGCACCGAGGGTAGACGTGGGAGTCCAGACAGCCCAGGGCAGCCAAACCGCGGTGAGCGCAAAGCCGGGCTGGCTGCCCCGGGTGGCACCACGCGCGCTGCTAGGGCTCTGCTGCCGCCCCGGTAGGACCCGACCCGTCCTCCCCGCAGCGGGCAGCAGCACCCCTAGCCCCGCATCACACGAGGCTCGTACCGGCGCCCAACGCGCTGCTAAAGGGGGCGGGCGGCGACGGGCACCGCCCCTGGTCTGTCAGCGGGCGGAGCTCGGGGACGGAGAAGGGGGCGGCCGCCGACAGGGTTGGAGCCCGCGCCGGGGGCGGGGCGGAGGTAGCGCCGGCGGCGGGCACTGCACCGCCTAGCACTAGGTCGGCGAGCGCAGCCGGGGTGAGCTGAGCTGAGCCCCGGTGCTCTGCGGAGAGCGGAGCCGAGGCGGCGGCGCGGAGGGAGGTGGCGGCGGTGCAGCCGCTGAGGTAAAGCGGGTGCCGCTGCGGCCGCCTCGCGTGGAACGGACCCGGGGGGAGCGTGGCGCCAGTTACGGGCGGAGGGCAGGGCGGTGCGGGGCCGTGTGCGGCCGGGCGCCAGCGGAGGACTGGCTGAGCGGGAGCCGTCCCCGCGACTTTTTCCCCCGTCCGAAGCGCCGGATTGCCGCCGAGCACCGCGGCGCCGCAGGCCCAGGGCAGGGCGGACGGACGGCGCCGTGCCCCGGCGGCGGCGGCGCTTCTCCCCCCGCGGCTCCGCGCTTCCTGGTTGAGTTCTGCCGGCGGTGCCGGGGCGCGGGGTGAGGCTGCGCTCTCCCGCGGCTCCGGGTGCCGGCAGGAAGCGGCCGGGAGGTCAAGCCGGTGGCGCCGAGCGCAGCGCCAGCCCGGCGTTCGGCGCCCGTCTCCGCGCCGGGGATAAGTGGCCCCTGCGGAGGGCCGTCCTGCGGCGGAGCTGCCCCGCGGCTGCACGCCCCGCAGCGGCGTTGCCCTCCTGCTCGGCGTTGCTGCTGTTGTGAATGGGTTCCCTGAAGCGGTCTTTACGCTGCCCGCTTTCTCGCATAGCTGTGCTGCCCCTTCGGCGGCTTTGAGATGCTTCAGAGTGGGACGTGCTTTGCAGGATCCTGTGTTAAGTTAGTGCCTTAGTTGTCCGCATGTTGTTCAGCGGTAGGGTCTCCACGGGCTTTAATGCTGTATTTGAAAGGCTGGAATTTGCTTACGGAGTTGCGTGTGTATTTTTTCTAATACTTCAGTGACTGTCTCGAGCATCATTTTCTTGCAGAGAATGCTGCTCGCTGTGGCATTGCCGTAGTTACCTCCTTCTGGGGAGCGGCAGCATCGCTAGAGATGTTACAGGTGTGTAGACACCTAGTGGGGAGAACAGGCGGGCTCCGAGCGCGGCGGCAACAGCTGGTGCTCCAGTGCCTCCCTTAGCGTGCTAGTTAGGTAGCCTGAATTTCAACCATGTAATAGCTTTGGAAGGAAAGTTACTGCTTTCCTGGAAGTATTTGGAGTAAGTATTAGGGGACCAACAATCAAGAGTGAGAGACGACAGTACAGCGAGGTATGGATCATTGTATGTGACAATTGAAAAGTGAAGAAAGTCCTTACTGCCTTACCAGAGGTGCGCAGTCCCTCTGGCTGGACAGCAGTAGCGTGGATCCATGGAGCAGAAGCTGTTTTTACTTCTCTGTCCCCAAAAGAATGCTGGTGTGGGAGGAAATGCTCAGGTACCAGCCATGTGGGACCCAAACATCTGAGCAGGGGGAGAACCTTTTAAGTCTCATTCCTTTTCTACTTGAATTTACACAAACCTCTTGCAACTTTCTGGTGAATGTTAAAATCTCAGTCTGTCAGCACGCATGACATAAATCATTTCATTGTGACCAGAATTCTGCCTGAAGTTGGGAATCTTTCACTGCAATCAAGCTCTTAGTAAATAAAAACCAAATGAACGCTTGATTCTTTTGCAATGCTTCCTCCTCCTTTTCCATTCCGCCCGCCAACTGGAAATCCAGTAATACATCATCTCAAATATAATAATGTTTCTTGCCTAAAGTGTTTGGTTTGGGGTTTTTTTTGCTCTACTTAGGATGGTCTCCAAGCTATTTATTTTAAGAGTAATTAGCTTAAATCAGTTTGAGACAAAATGTCTGAGGGCAAAGACCGTGTAAGCCCCACTCAGAGTAAAGAGAGTCTGTTTATAAAGAGAGTCTTAGCAGAGCAGAAAAGAACAGGAAGAACTTTCCAAAAGGGATTTTTGGAGACACTACAGCATTGCTGCTGGAGGAATGCTCTTTATCCATCCATGTACCATATGGCTGTCTGCAGAGTTCTTGGAGACACCGAACTTCACAGGCGCTGATAATATAAAAGAGTGCGTGAGTGTTGGATCAGTCAGAGGTTCAGATATGGGGACCCCGTACCTGGGGCAGTACTGAGCAGTGTGTATGGACCACAGCTGTGGCTCTCAGTCTTTGGTTTGGTGGATTTGGGGAGGCTTTGCTGCCATCATTGCATGGAGTTGTTCTAGAATGCAATTATGTCACACCTTTTGTTCCTACAGTTTTTGAATCTTTAAAAATGTCATAAACTCTTTCTTCTGCTATTACAGCATTTCAAATTCTGCACCGTCAGACCAAATGCAAGACATACAAATACTCATTTTAAATATCTGTCCATAAAGTTGCTATGATACATTTGATAATAAAAGATCAGAGGCGTAGGTCAAGTCAGTTAAATTATGCAGTGTTTAGACGATGTATTTGGTTAGCAGCCAAAACGCCTGTAGGCAGTAGGAATAAAATGAGTACTTGTAGCAGGGCACTTGTTGAACCCTTCTTGAAAAGAAAATATTTCTGAATATTTAGCGTAGTAGAAGAAGTAGCTTTTTAGCAGGTCTTGCTGTGTGCTGTTGGTTTTGATTGGAAACATTTGGATTATCTCCAGCATTTAAATCTAAGGGGTGAAAGTGTTTTGTTTCTTTGGTTTATGGGAGGAATTTGTGCTTTTGAAAAGATTTCTGTACAATTTAATTGATACTTGTGCTGTTGATTTTTGTTCTTCCCCCTTCCACTGCCTTTTTTTTCTTTTCTTTTTTTTTTTTTTCCTAATTCATGCCTATTCACTTTCTCCTGGTAGAAAAGCTAAAATTAAATATCAGTGAAACTCTCCTCATGTTAATTTCATAGTCTGTGATGTTTGGTGGTATGTGCTAAGGCACATAGTTGGGTTTTCAGAAGTGGCTACAGAAATTTCTCATTAAAATTTTGGTGGGAACTGGAGGCCTGATTCATGTGACTGGATTTGCAGAATTTTAAAACAAGTACTTGTGTGTAGGCTTCTTTAAAATGAGAAGTCTAATTGAGACTCGTATAATTCTTCCCTATAGCAAAACTGGTTGCAGTGGATGATAAGGAAGTTCTTCAAGAACTTGCAATAGTTTCTTATGTGTTCTCTTACGAGAGATGTTGTGCAATAAGCTGCATGGAATTATATTTAGACTCAGTAGACTGAGGAGAAGCCACATATGAGCTAGGGATTGGACCATACACTGAAAAAGGAAGCCTGTGTGCATTCTTATAAACACTTCTTAGCTTTTTCAGACAGTGTTCCTAGGACCTGCTGACTGAGACTTTAGAGAAAATGGTGTGGAAAAGAAAGGTCAGAGGTTCCCTTTTTCATTCCTGTCTGTTGTTGTCCAAGTGCAATGTGAAGAGAAGTGCTACAGAAAGAACTCCAGCTTTCTGTAGCATTAAGCATACATTATGTAGTTAATATTTTACCTACTGGTATTGCATAGTCCCCTCAGGTCCTCTATTCAGCTGTAGTTCAGGAGTTTCAATGCACTTTTGAATAGTTGGCACTTTCTGGTTCCCAGTATAGCATTTCAAATTACGAATGGGCTTGACTTTTTAAGGAGATAAAAATGAGTGGTCAAAATGATGTTTAGAAAACGTTCACTGTGTGCTTTTTCTGTATGCCTTTAAGCTACTGTTTCCTAAATTTAACTTTTTAGTCATATTTTTTCCTCTAAGTCAGGCAACCTTGAGTCAAAAAAGCCTGTAGTCTCTTGCCTGTAGTGTAATTTAAGTGTACACCCTGGTACCTTTCTCCTCTAGTGCTGCTTAGGTGGTCCGGGCGTGTCTGTTTCAGTTGCTGGTTATTTTTTCAATATTATGCTATAAACACGTTACAGAACATCTGGATGATGGGGGAGTGGTAGTGCCTGTCTTTTGTAAGAAAGTATAAGTATTATATCCATCAAGTAAAATAATTTGAGATGTATTGTTGCTCCTGTATATTAGAGAAGGGTGCTTCTGTCCAAGAGTTTTTGGGGATACAGGTTTTGGGTTGTGAGGTGATGCTTGCTTTCTGCATAAACAACAAGAGATTGAATACCCCAGCACTGAGTTCTGAGAGCATCAGCACTAATTACAGTGAGCTCCACCTCTGTCCTGACCTTTTGGCATGGGGTTGTGGCTATGTGTCTTCAGGGAGATAACTAGTAAAATCTTGCCAGGTTAGATGCTGCATTGACAGGATGCCTTATGGGCTTAGAGCAATCTCTGTCAGAGCCATAAGCCACAGAGAAGAAAGACAGTACACAGCAGCTTGTCTTATACTGTAGGAATAGAAATTTGGTTCAATACCTTCACAAAACACAGATTTGTGTATATATGTATTTTATGTGTGTATGTGAGGTTGCTTTCTTTTATGGATTACACTGTCTCTGCCGGGGTTATGGAAAGAAAGCTTAAATCATAACCAGAATCCCAAGTTCACGAGTGACTGTACCAGTTTTCTCTTTTCTTTCCAGGAAGAGCATGCGTGCAGTGTTCAGTGACAGAATATTTAAGGTACGTGCACGTCTATGGCAAGTTCATCAGATGGTGTGACTGGCTATGAGCATCAGCTGAAGTTGAGCATGGAGATTGGGAAGTTCCAGCAAGCTGAGAAAAGGAACTATTTGGAAGAGTTCTGCTAGACATAGAAGAAGTGGAACATATTCTTCTGCAACAGTAATTGACTCAGAATAAATACACAAATTAAAAATCATCAGCAGTGAAATGATAGACCCTGGTGCTTTTTGATTTTCTGGCGGATTTTATTACTTAGGCATTGCTATTGACATTTTTATTATCGCATTTAGTACATCTTGAATCTGTCTGTAAATTAGAATATAACTGGACAATTGCATTTTGATTCTGTTTAGTAACACTTTGAATGTTAAATAATTTGCCAAGATGAGTGCTGAAGGATATCAATACAGAGCTTTGTATGACTACAAAAAAGAGCGAGAGGAAGACATTGACTTGCACTTAGGAGATATATTAACTGTGAATAAAGGTACCTTACTAGCACTTGGATTCAGCGAAGGGGAAGAAGCAAAGCCTGAGGAAATCGGTTGGTTAAACGGCATTAATGAAACCACAGGGGAGAGGGGGGATTTTCCAGGAACTTATGTAGAATACATTGGAAGAAAAAAAATATCCCCCCCGACCCCAAAGCCTCGTCCTCCTCGACCCCTTCCTGTAGTACCAAGTCCTGCAAAAGCTGAAGCGGAGAATGAGCAACAAGGTTAGTACTGACTTCAGAAGGTGTATGTGTGTGTTTTTGTGTACGTCTGTCATATTTTTCAGATATTTTTGCTTCGTTGGCTTATATGACTGTGTTTCCATGTCTTAACACATACTCGTCAGTTTTTTTTTTAGTGCCTACAATCCATTCAAACAATTAAGAATTATATGTGCTTAAAATATTTAGCTTGTAAAATCTGTGGTCTCATGTGCTTTGTCTCAGTTACTTGTCACTGCAGTGCCTTACTGTGAAGTACATCTCTTAGATTTAAAGATATACTTAAAATTCACAACCACAAAGGCTAAAACGGAGAATGAATGAACAGGTCAGCATTTATTTAAGGTTTCTAAGATGCTGATTGAAATGGTTTCTTCGGTTGTTAATCATGTTAAAAATTTTCTTGGTCAATCTGATGGTACAAACTGCATAAAAACATCAAATTTGTATCATCTTATCTGCTGTTAGCAACAGACTTACGAACTTTGTCACAAAGGTTTTCATCTGGCATTAAAGTAAGAGCAGGTGTTTAAAAATGAATTGTAGAGTGATGAAGAGAAATTCGGGTTTAATTTCTATTTCAGGGTAGAGCATGCAGTAGAAAAAAATAACGCTTATATAAACAAGGGAAATAACTTCCTTTGTATAAACATAATTTGCTTTCTGACCCACATTTGCTAAGCAGATTGGGCAGAGCTCGGGCAGGATGTGATTGGAATTCTGTTAGTAGAAGAAAGTCTTAAGAATTGCAAAAAGCGGTAGATTTAAAAACAAAATAAGAAACCCTTTATGTGTCTACTTTACGTATGTTCAGATATTAGAGCTTTACACAGAAATAAGCCACGTCCATCTGAATCTGAGTTGTACATTGGTCTTTCACTTCCCAGAACTCTAGAATGTTTCATATTGCTTCAGCATCTAATACTTTAAATTCTCAGTGTTTGTAACCTTTGGGAATAGGAGTTGTCGTATGTGATCCTGACTCCTGAATAGTATCGTTGCATTCTGCCTTCTTCAAAAACAATTGCAACATTTTGCAAAGTTCTGTTGTCAGTTTATCAGCTTCCATCCCAATTCACTTACTGTGGTGTTATATTTAGGTGTGCTGGTAATCATCAAAGATAAAAGTAGAATTTTTAAAAATTGTATGCGGCAACGAAGCAGATAACTGGAAGAAGCATTTCTAGGTTGGTGAGGGCTTAATAATGAGTAGGCCAGAACTGTTTTGCATAGCAGTAGCCTTAAGTACTGAAGAAATGCTAGTTAGTGCATAGTATCTACATATACATCATCATTAGAGCAAAGGAAGGGGTCAGCTGGATGTGTGGCTACGTAGGTCGCACCTCCCTGAGCACTCAGCCTCTAGTCACACAAGTCTCATAGTTTCTCATTCGATTACTTCTGAATGTCTTTGCACTGGAATGAAATTTTTTTCTTCTTTGATAATTCCTTTCTTTAGATGCTATTATAGATCCTTTCTCTAGATGCTAAGATATTTCTTTTCTGTCTTAAGCCACTGGGATAGATGCTGAGATAGTTGTCTTCATCACATATAGCTGCAGAATAACCACTGCTTTATGTGTAGACACCTTGGTGTTAACAGGTTATTCTGAGAGGCAGAGAGCGGATGGAAAATCTGATTGTTCACATGTGCGCTGCGGTGAAGTAACCATTACCCAAGGCTTTGATGCACTTAATGCTTTAAACATCATTAGTGCTTTATAACTGGCTTGGTCTTTGTGCTCGTGCATGATGCTCATGTGCCACAGCTCTGTGTTGAGAAGTCTCAGTGTTAATCTTGCAGTTTCTGAGCTCCTGAGAATTGTATTTGTAACAGGCTGAGTTCGAGGTTCTGGCTGCTGAAGTCTGAAATCCTGGTGCAGGTTTGGGGAGGCTGTGCAGAAACACTCTTCAGATTCCTTGGGTTTAGATCATGCTCCCATCCTTAGGGACAAAGTCTCTCCTGACGTGAAGTTTACTCCTTCAGAACAGATTAGTGTTTTCATGCAATATGTTTATTTTTTAATAGTTCGGGTCTCTACAGAGTTTTGAAACAAGAAAGTGTTCTAATTTCTGAATTTTTTTAACCTTAAAGTCTGTCTGGAGACATCATTATGTTATGCACTGACGTTTTTAAGGATGAGCTTGCAGTCTAAACATATATTTTTCTGATTAAAAAAAAAAGTTCCCATAATCTTCTTTAATTGAAGATTTTAAACTCCCGTGTAAATGGCCAGGCATGTTCAGCACCAGGAATTAAAGAGAAACACTGAAATATGAACTCCAAATGGCTGAAGAGATGGGGTAAATTGTTTCTAAGATTGTGAATACTTCAAAGAAATTGGGAAAACTTAATTTTACTTGTGTCCTTTCACAGTTCTTTTTGCAGGAAAGAGCCAAGGCAGAGAGTGCTCCAAATGCTAGAAATAAGTGTGGGAAGTACAAGGAAAGAATACTATAAAAATCTAAATGAAGGTGGAGCCTTTTAAGTAAGCAGAATAGTAATAATAATAAAAAAAGATGCCTACAATACCAGAAGTGCAGGAGGAAATACAGTTCAGTTAAAGATAAGAATAACACAGCAATGCACATCTGACTTTCAAAGGGCTTTGCTGTTTCTGCATTTGAAACTTGGTTCAGGGATTAGCACAGTTAATATTGTCTGGCAGTCAGTGTCATGGGCAGTGCACCAGCAGATTCTTCCCAGGATAATACTTGTCTCTACACCCCAAAAGTATATTTCAAGTGAATTAATGAGTAGTATGAAACTTGCTTGACCAAATACAGTCAAGTTTATGTTTTCAGCATGTAATGATTTGAAACCGCTGTGTATGAATATGACAAATTAATGGGAAACTGGAAACAGACTCCTTAAATGTATCTCAGTTATTTGTAATCCATATACTTTTTTCTTTCTGTGAGAAGACTATACTGTACATACCATGTGTGCATACTTTGAATAAGAACATTAGGAAGTGAATTGCAAATTTTTAAGATTTTGTATACAATTGTGAGCTTTAAATGTTACCATATGCATAGATTTTTTAAAAAAATTATTTTCTAATCACATCAGTAATCTCCAGGACTTCAGTTATTCTGAATGTTTCTTCCCAGCCTTGTTAATTGTGCTCACTTGCTCATCGGTATGCACGTTCTTTAGTGTTGGATCAAACTTGCAGTACTTACCACCGCACAGCCAGGTGCTGCAGGTGCTGTGATACACGTAATAGTAGGCATCTAAACATCAGTGGGGCTGGTAACACTGGCAGAGCTGTCCATCAGGCTAGTGTCCTGTGTAGTCATACTCCTATTTACAAATTGGAAGGTCTTTTAAACATTGAAAGCTAATTTGAAAACAAATAAAACTGCTAGTGGTGTCAAGTTGTATTAAAGCATTTGTTTCCTTATTGTAGCACCTAGGCCAAATCTTTGTCCACGCTTCTATTTTATCAGTAACCCATTTAAATTGATTGAACCACTGATCAAGACCAAGCAGAGAACACTTGAATGATATTCAAGAACTGCTGCATTTTTGTCCATTTTTCTTTTATGTTTCTGAGTGAAGAATTAGAGATCATGTGAGTTTGTTTTGGTTTTGCTTGCTGTTTTGTGTTATAATTGCATCTGAAAATACATGAAAAAGCAGAGGTTTCAGTTTCAGACGTTGGTCAGGGCAGAGCTGTCGAGAGGTGGATTTAACCCACAGTCAGTGTGAGGCCATCGGCACCTGGCTTGCCATTTCTTCCCAGGCTACTGCCTGCACAGACGGACACCCAGCACAGGGTCATTTCTGCATTTCCTCCAGACCCCTGGAGTTCATGTAAAGCAGAACTCAGACTTGATGTGAAAAACTCTTTTATCTTTTTTTTTTTCTTTCTTTCTTCTTTTTCCCACATTGCAGCTGCGTAGTTTGATTCTTGTTTCCTCTGAGTTCAGCTGAGCCTTCTGAACTTTGATTAAGCTGATCTGGTACAACTGTGTACTTTGGTTCATACAGTGGTGCTTCTCTACCAGGTATGAGTGAGTGGATTTGAACCAGACTTCAATGTATAAAGCTTTGATTGACAGAAATATTTTTCTTCACTTGAGATGCTAAATTCCCACTTGTAAGTGAATGTCATTTTTGCAGAAGACAGACCAGAAATTTAAGAGTAATCTGTGTGTTCTGATGTCTTGGAGCTTTCTGCTACTTCCTGTGAAACTTAAGATGATTGTTTATGTTGACAGTACAATTTCAACTGTTTTAAAGCCTAAAAATAATCAGAAATTCTTCCTTCTTATGATGAAAAATAAATTTTAAAAAAAGAAAGTGACAAAACCATCAAAAAACAGCAGCTTTCTTTACTTTTCTCCTTGAACAGATACGGATCAGCAACTTAGACAAAGATAATGACAGAATATTTGGAAACTCTTTTCTATCAAAGACCAGATTGTGCAGTGTCTGACAAGGATCCAGTCTGACAGAGAGCAGAAAACCGTTTGTGCATGCTTGAAGTGAATGCGCTGCAGAATTTGTTTCTGTATTTAATTTTCCTATAAAATCAGTAGAGAGATGGAGTTCATGAAAATTACTTACATTTGTTAAGTAGGGGATATAATAGCAAGTGGAATGCAGCAAGCTGGGAGCCTTCGCTGGGAATGGAAGAGTCATCATCTCTTCTGATTCAAGAAAATGGAAAAAGGAAATCGGGGGGTGAAGTGATGAGTCACTATCTCATTTGGTGACTACATTTGCCACTCAATGCAGAGCCTTGGGCTTGCTCTAAATAGCCCAGTTTCAGAGCAAGTCTTCATTTGGCGAGCGTCATCAGAATGCCCTACAGTCACTAACTCTCAAAGCTGGTTGATTTTTGCTTGCAGTGAGAAAAGGGGCAGGTTAGTGCCAGAAATCCTCACTATCTACTTCATCATAATGTTTCTCAGTGCATGAGAAACTTTATATTTATAACTGCCAAATTACCATATTTCTGAAAACAAAGCTCTCACCACCTGCTTTTACCACTAATGAAAAAAAAAAAATTTGCAAGCTGTATTGAAGTGAGAAAGAGCTCTTTTATTTTGCAGTGGTAAGTGGCAAAATATTTTTTTGTGAACGCTATACAGAGCACAGGGTGATGCATACAAATGTTAGTTTGTGCTGCACATTTGAGACCTGGGCAAGTTCATGGCTGATGCTTGTCCCCATCTGCTGGTGGAGGAGAAAGGAAACAAGAGAAAGGAGGGAGCTTTACAGCCTTTGTCTCCCATATTGTAGTTGTGATGGAATACCATGTGAGAGAGAGTTTTTAGGAAAAATGTTTTATTTTACTTGGACAGACGTTATTTCTGAAGAAAAACATACCACTCGGGGAGCAGAGAAGCTCCTGCTGATCCTTGAGGATGACCAGATCTGGAAAGGCTTTGTATGGCTGATTTTTTTTTTTTTTTTTTTTTTTTTTTTTACTTCAGTTGTATCAATTAGTCTCAAAAAAAACCAAAACAAAACAAAACAAAAAACTGGAAGCAATATACTGTACAATTTTCTTGCTATAAGAAATGTTTGTCTGTTTTGCATTACACTCATTTTGATGCACTTTTCTATAGTTACAACAGAAGCATCATGTTGAGTGATTTTGTTGGCGTTTCTTTAGCCTTCTGTAATACAAAGTATTTTAATATATCTTACTGACATGAATGATCCTGGGGCAAGATGCAAAACAAAGCAAAGGTAAAATAGCTTGCTCCTCTCAATTGGATTTATCTTGATCTTTCTTCTCACTGTGATCCAGGAACATCTGAAAAAAGTAACTGGCTAGCAAATAGTTCTTACTTAAATTTGCATATGATAAGATCAGTTTGTGAGTTTCAGTAACACATGGTGGTTTGTATTTGCCAAGAATGGATCACTGCACCCTGAGCAAACAGCCATGCCCACTTAAATAGTTGTGTGATGCCATATAAACATACAGATTTTCTTGTGTGAAAGAACACAGGTGTTGTAACTACAGCTGGCTGTGTTCTCTTTCACATCTGTGTCTTGCCGCAAAGCTGCTTTCCATGATGAACATCCATGAAATCAATCTGAAGGCTTCAATACAAAGAACTGCTTTATTTTAATAGCTAAAAATGATAAGGGGAATTACAGGATTTTAAAAAAGAATTCAACTGGAAAAGGATGTTAAGTCCTGAGAACAATTTGGTGAGACTCTGGATACTTAGGAGAATTTAGAGAGAGAATATTAGGCTGTATTAAAAAAATGACTGTGGTTAAAGCTTAACTTCTACTCAAGCTTTCAGTAAAATACGCGTCTAAAACCAATTCTAGTTTGTCTTTCCATCCATGAAAGTACTGATTTTATTTTTCATGTTATATATGCATTTGTTATTTACACTTTGTTGTAGAAATTATCACATTCCTGAACATCACCTGGTGTGCTGGCAGGTGTAAATTTTCATGCTAATGTGTCTCCTTCTTTCATTCCTATTTTAATGGTGTCTGAAGTGGTCTAGAAGATAGTACTCAAACAGTATTCTTTATATTCTGTTTTACAAAGAGTTTACATGGTTTACCTATAAGACTGCGTCTGATAATAGTAAGTAGGTTCACACCTTTTTAGGTAATAAAGATGTGCAATCAAAAGTCCTCAGGACAGTTTTCAAAGCACACTACTGCTCTGAACCAGGGAAAGATGTGATTGCGTATGGTTCGTACTCTTAAATATCCTTCAGGACTATCTTGTATGTCAAAGCTACTGTGTAAACTGTAGCATGAATGATGAGAAAGGTCTTTAACAGTTCAGCTAGCTATCAGGCAGTGTGCTTTTATGATTCTCTGCATTTATTCATATGCGGTTGGCATTACTTGCAGACAGCAGAAGTGGAGGGCAGCTGCTAGATCTATGCTCTGTGATCCAGCTCAGAACCCTTTCTGGTTCATCAGTACAGATCAACATCTTCTAGTAGTTCTTAAGCAGCTATTACATATTTCAGTAAATAAGCAAGGCCTAATCTAGGCTGATTTTTCTGCAATTTTTATTGTGTATGGTGCGACACTGCACTGGAAGACCAGAGGTAAAATTAACTCTTGTTATCTTTTGAGATTTCCTTCTTTAAAAAAAAAAAAAAAAAAAAAAAAAAAAAAAAAAAAAAAAAAAAAAAAACACCCAAAAATATAAAGATGTTGCTCAGTTTCACCAATTTCAATTTAGCACATCATGTTGGTAGTTCAGGAGTTCTTTTCTTTCTCTCTTGGAGTTGCCTGATGCAGCATGTCTCAGCATTACTGTGCCATGGCTGCACTGGAAAGGGAAGAGAGCGATACAAGGTGAGCTCTGTGGTGCAAGGAGGAAAAACACCTTTCCAGAGGCTTGATTCCTTGAGTTTTGTCTTGTTAACAACTACAACTGCAAAATTTATTTTAGCGGGTAGGAGAGAAAAGTTTAGCATCTCCACCGATTTCATCCTAGTTCTCTTCATCCCATCTGATGATGAGCTGATGAGTATGGAGGATTAGTCTTGGTGAAGGGCTTCTAAATGGTATTGAACACTGCAGATCTGTGTTTCAAAGCCTATCATGCTTGCTTCTCAAGCAGTCTGTGTCAAAGGTGGAGCTTTTAATTTGTGTGGTTACCTTTTAATTTCCAAGCCCTCTTCCTAAGCTGCTTCTTGCTCGAGGTAGACCAAAGCACTTAAGTTATAAAATTAATGAAAGAAACCACTAACTATGCACAGTGGTAGATAAGGTTTCATAGCTGTGAGGCTTCATTATCTATGCAGAACCATTCCAGAAATATGCAGTGAAAGGCAAAGATTTGCAGTAATTTTCCTACTTTCACATGGTTTTTAACACTTTGAGGACACATTCCAGTCCTCTGTTGTTGATTTTTTTTTTTTAATTATTTTTTAAATAAGCTCTGCTTGAATGGAGAAGTGAAAAAGTCTGTTGCGTGTATGAACACAGCAGTGAATTGTTTCCTGGCTGCTACACAGCTGTTTGGCACAGGTGAGGGCTGACAGAGGCGACTGCGAAGCCTGCTGTGGTTTCCTGCTTGCCTCCCAATTGACTGGTGTGCAGTTGAGGGCTGTCTAACCTGCCCTGTCTAATCAGTCTTAGAGCTATAAGACTCCGGGGTGGGATGCTGGTGGGATGCAGCAAGGCGTATTCTGTGCACTTTTCTGTCACCTCTGCCAAGCACAGGTCCCAGAGTGGCCTATGTGGAGTGATGCATGGGTCTTCAGTGATGACTTGGTGACATTTGGGAGCTCCTCTGCAGCACAAATTCTTGGCTGACCAGAATTTATTACTTTGTGACTCTTAGTAGTAGTTCTGTCGTTTATTCTGTGCCTTGTATTTATTGCATTGTTTGCAATATATTCTTTCTCTTGAGAGAAATGTCAGAAAATGTTATCCCTTTACATTCTGAAATGACTTATTTTGAAAGTGTTAGAGTTGGATCTATACAGATTTTCAAGTATAGTAGAGAATGTTTTTTTGCCAGTCCAAATCTATTCAGTTGTTCTGAAGCCAGAATAATGTAGTTGCTCAATAGCCTACATAAGCAATTTTCTTACGGAAGGAAAGTTCCACTGTGAGCTAGTTCTGAGATGAAAAGTTTTTTTTTTTTTAGTGGATCTCACAGTCTGGCTTCTTCAATAGAGAAAGTGTTAAGGAACTCATACTCAAAACAGTAAGTAGCAAAATCTTCATATCAAATATCTGGAAATAAAGGACTTTTTTGTGTACTTAGTTAGGGGTCCTCAAGAGCACAGCAGGATGAATGTTTGAATTCTCCTTGCTCTGCTGAATTTATAATTTATTACTGTTGGTTGAAAGATCAGTGTGCATTCCCCACTGCTTTCAACTGCTTTTTCTAACTTCCTCTTGAGTTCAAACTTAGTGTGGACAACTCCAAGACCCTTTTGTTAGCCTATGTAAGCTGCAACCTTATCTCTAAAACAGGAGATTTTTACAATCCAGTATTACCGAAACGCTTTTTTTGTTACAGTAAATCACCTAGAGTGACTAGTGTGAAGTCCTTCTGGCTTTTGGGAGAATTCCGACTGTCTGCTAGAGGAACATTTGGCACTCATCTGTTGCATGTAATGCTAATAATTGCTTCGGACTGTGCTGGTCTCTGTGCTAATGAAACGTCTTTTATATTCCTGGTGTTAAAACTTGCACTGACAAGGATACTGGTCTGGGGGTTCGTTTCCAGTGATTTAAGATTCAGGACTATTGAGTTCAGCAGTTTAGCAAAAAAGGGGAAGACGGTTACCAACTGTTGTTTTTTTTCTCCAGATGTTTCCTCTAAGACAAATATCTAGGGTTTTATTATGACACAGAAAAAACACGCCAGTAAGATGAGAATGGTTTGGGTTGTTTTTTTCTGTTCATTGTTACATCTAACAACTGGTCAATCAAATACTGTGGTAGATCCTCTGGTAGTTCAGATGGGACATGCCTGTGCTTGTTAATGTGAGCTGCTCTCTTCTGAGCAGAGTTTTAGAGAGTTTTATTCAAAATCCTTTTGGATGCAAAGTAAAAATAAGATTATTTTAAAGTAATCTTCTTGTAAAGTACGCTTCTTGTAAATATTATACATGGGATTTTTGTTTACTTAAAAGACATGTTCATACAAGAAGTAGCAGGCTTTTCTTTTGCTTTCCCTAAAATTGGTGGCAAAACACATTCTGACTTGAGAAGGAACAGGATCAGGCCTATAGGCAGGATTTAGCAGTAGTGGGACAAATCTCACAGCTGTTACTCTCATTTCTCTCAGGCAAAATTCCCATTACCCTCAGGGTCTGGTGCACAGATGCTATAATTACTCCTAGCTCTGTTCTGAAAAGATTCTCCCTTTTCAGTATACCAAATTGCATTTAATGTAAATGTGTGTAAAATGCTACACGTTAAAGACTGATGTAAAGTAGGACAGTCTCTGGTTTTTTTTTTTCATGGATTTTGAAGACATGGAAGTGAAGTACTGTTAGAATCATCTTGTCTGAGTGCAGTCACAGGGCATGGAATTTCACTCCATGATTCCTGGGTTAAGCTCATAACATCCAGATGATTTTAAGCGTGTTTCTAATTCATCCAAACTTCTCTCTTTAGAATGTACTTAATGAAGGCAACTTAAATTTTACCTACTTAAATGACTCTTATAAAATAAGACTTGCAAATTTCGTAGCAGAGATGTCTTAATTGAGGGTGGAGGAACAGACATTTTGTAGTACTTGATTAGGACAGTACTGAGATTATTTTCGCCAGGTTATTTTCTGCCATTATATTCAGGCACATTTTACTGTCTTACCTCTGCCTGCATCGTACAGCTTTACCAGCTGGAATCCAGCTATGAGCATCAAAAGCAAAATAATTATTAGAATGTGAGTGCATGCATTGAACAGATGTGGTGATATTTAATCTTGTCTCATTTTTTCCCCTGATACTGAGAATTTATAGTTTCAGATTCTCCTTTGTTGTTAGTGTAAATGTTGTAATAGAAATGTGCATATTGGAAGGATGCATGCTTTAAGTAGCTTTTTCTTCACAATTTTATGTTGCATCTCTAATAATTTCTTTTATTGTGTTGTAGTTGTGATTTGCAGAAGGAATACAAGGAGTTTTCTAAATTATGGGAAATTATGTAGGAAATTACAGTACTTGGGATTTGACAGTAGTTTTCTGATACCAATTAGTAACTTGCTTACTTGAAAGATGTTTTTGGTACCATCTTTATTCTGCCATGCCATAAACTGTATCTTTATTTCACCCAGAGGTGTGGCAGTGCAATTTCATCCCAGTATGATAGACAAGAGATTTTTTTTTTTTTTTTCTGGATTATTCTATTGCAAGATTTCTGTCTAGGAAAATAATAGCCTAAAAGTTTGAACTTAAGAGGGTGTCAATATGGATGATAGATCAGTACTGGGGGAGATAGGAAAAAGACTCTTGACACCTGGAAGAGGAATTCATTAACTTAGCAGGCACACAGAGAACACGGGAAAGCTGTTCTGCCGTGGAAGAATCTGTACTGTCTTGTACCAGACCTTTCTGCCAAATTTGAAAAATTGAAAAATACACCCCATGCATTTCCATATGAAGTTGCCTGTTCACCTTTTGTATTCTTTTTTTTTTCTTTTCTTTTTTTTTTTTTCTTTTCTTTTTTTTTTTTTAAATTTTTCACGTCTTCTATATAGTGATATGTAAACTGTGGGACCATTACTGTCTTAAGTACAAACAACTCAAGGACTCTGAAGAACTGTGGCATTTGATCTTTGAAAACCAAGGGTATAGGAATGCATGCTCCTATGAAAACCTTGAATTGCAAAAATCATTTGTAGTGGGCTGTAGAAGCATTTGACAGATTACGTGCAAGTATATACATGTGTGTTTCATTATTTGATTGCCTTAGGAGACTGGTGTTTAAGTTGGCAGATCTATTTATTAAAAGCAAAGCTCGTCAGTTGGCAGGATTACAGAATGCCAGAAGGAAAGGGAGAACAAATGCTGAGAGTAAGAGAATAAGTAATGCACATTGAGAAGCTGTAAAGACAGGAAAAATTGGGCTTCATTGTGGTTCTGATTGTTCTTTTGGGCTCAAGTTGATAGCCAGTATGAAGTAAAAGCACGAAGTTATTTAATTTCAAGACAAATTCAGTTTTTTGGAAAATGTAGAGTCTTCTGTCAGTGTAAGTACAATTTGGTGCCCCTGTTTGGGGCCTGTCAGAAATCTTTCATTCTTGCTTCTTTTTTTTGCTGTCTCATATGAAAAAAGGGCACCTTCCTCTGAAACTCTGAAATAGAGTTCTGTCAGATGTTGGTGTACGTGGACACTTTAAAGCTTGGGAGTTTTGCTCTTAGTGTTGATTAGTTTGATTCACAACTGCAGTAGTGATTCCCAGTATATGTTAAGCTTCTGCATGTAATTTGATGATAAATAATTTGTAGCTGTTCTGCAAGGAAAGAAGCAACAGAAACCAAACACCACCACAGCCTTTTTCATAGCAGTTTAGAATATTCCAGGGTTTTGGAGACCAGACAAGCTGATTATGTGCATCTCCAAGGCGTCTGTACCTGTGGCTTACCACTTGCTCTTTCCAGTCACATCCCTTCACATTCTCCTGCAGTACAGATCAGAATATTCTCTTCGTGTTTTGCGTTTTTTGTTCTTGACTGGATGCTGTTAGAATAACCAGTAGTTTTGCCTTGTCTCTTAAGACTTCTCAGTTTGAGAGTGATGTTTGAAACGTGGGAAGCTGACTGGTGGAAAATTGACTTGATTGGTGGAGCGAAACTCAACAAAAAGAGAAGCAGAAGGGCTGTCTCCCCTGAGAAAGTAAGAAAAAAAAATATTTCCCTTTAAACGGGACCTAGATTTAGGTGATTGCTCAAATTGGTCTATCTGAAAGAGGCAATTAGTGGCACATTTATGGAAGGTTTACTATGAAGTGTTACAGCGCTTTGTGAGGCTGCAGTGTGGAGATTCTGAGTCCTGCAGGAATTACGTACATGCTGGGAGTAATGCTTAGATGAGTTAGACCAGTTGTCAGCTGTATTTACTGTTTCTGAAGAGTTTTGCAACTGTCTCAGTAAAGTTCAGTGAACGTGGATGAGCTAATTAGGACTCGAGTCTTCACAGATGTAACCGCTAGTTTAGAAGGGTAAAGCTAGAAGGGGGAATAGGTAGAAAGGTGCTGATTCTGATATATCAGGCAAGTCATGTGAAGTACCCTCAAAGACAGGGAGTCATAAGGCTATTACAAAAATCAGGTCAGTTTAAAATTTATTCATTCCTCTTCCTTCTGTTCTCGGCAGGGAGCTAGCTTCTGGAGGGATTCTCCATCTGGGAATCAAGTGAGCCATCCTTACGCTTCTTGGCATGGCCCACATTAACAAAAAAAAGAAAAAAAGGGAAAGAAAGATGTTCTTCTAAAATGTCAAATAAAAAAGGAAAGAGGTCTATTTTTCTGTTGGGGTCAAGTAAAGGTAACTACTACTCTGGTTCTTTCTTTTGGCATGATGAAGATGGAGGTATTCTTCTGGAAAAGGATAATAGAACAGATGTATAAGAGTTCATTTATTTTGTTTTATTTTAATTTTATTCTTTCTACCCCGGCAGCGTAGCAGGAAAACAACCAGTATGATATACCTGGCCTCTGTACAGAATAGCAGCCAGTTCCCAATCCTTGCTGGCCAACCCTGAAGGCAGCATACTCCTTCCAGCCTTTCAGCCCCACAAACCTCCACCCATTCCTTACTGAGTCATAGCTGGAAGACTTTTTTTTTTTTTTTTTTAAATTTGATCACATCTTGTGCAACTTAGGCAAGTGTTTTTACTTCTTTGTTGTGTCCCATAATCAATGTACTGGAACAACTAAGTGATTATAGCTTTAAGCTTTCTCTGTGACTATGTAGAAACACAGATTTATTGGTAGCATCATATTTTCAGATGCAGATAGCTTGTCTTCTAACTAACCTTATCTCTTGTCAGGAGCAGATGATGGACAAACTGTTTTGTTGTTTTTTGGAAGAAGAGGCCTTCAGAAATGCAGTATACTTGTAGCACTTAAACTCACAGCATGTTAGTGGCGTGTTCATTTATTTACTCAGTACTACCCCAAGTTCGGAGGGTCAGCTCAAGGCCCGATCCTTCAAATTTCTTCAGTGAAGTTGGGGTATACCCACGTCGGCTCTATGGTTTCCCTTGTTACAGAAAAGGCTAGAGCTGAGTGGCTGCAGGGAAGGAAAGGGAAGCAGCTGCTCAGGGTGCAGCTAGCTCACCTCTGAGCATTTGCAGAGGATAAAATGAGCTTCTGCCTGCCTGGCACAGCTTTGATTTGATCACCTTAGATAAAAATCACTGAGAACATGTCAGTTCTCAATCACATGCATTCATTTTTTTTCTATGCACAGCTCTTCTCCAGCTTAGGTATTCGAAGTTCTTGTAGAGAATATTTTTGCAGTTAGTTCAGCCTCTTCTATTCATCCTCACTCCTTCACACCGTACTTGTTTTCAAGAGGGAAAGCTTTCAAGCTTTTTTTTCTTAATTATTTAAATCTTAAGAAATGCCTTCATGCTGCAGGGTTGCACAGAATTTGCAAAAGGATTCATCTGATTCAAGTGCTTTGTTAATACTACAGGTTTTCTTACAGAGATGCTTTGCCTGTTTCTTCTAGTTTATTTGCAAATGACGACTAACAATGCAAATTGAAATCCTGCACTGTATTTCGTTACCCTTGACTTAAGTTAGTCTTTGGCTTGCAGATGAAAAGGTAAAACCATAGTAAAGTTTTCATGCCAGCTTTTCATTTACACCATCTTTGTTCTTTTCAGTTAAAAAAAAAAATCCTATAAACACATTTTTTACCGTACGAATTTCTGCAGCACAGTGTGCTAGGCCGTAAGAAAATAAAGTTCTTTGTCTCACAGTCAAAGCAGTCTCTGGCTGCTTTGTAAAGGTCCATGACATTAGTTCACCACTTTAACTACTAGGATCTAAATTACAGTTACTTTAACACTGCAGTGTGAATGAAGTTTGATTTATAGAAAAGAGGCCTATAAGTTCATGCATGAAGTGTCTATACTGCATATTCCATAACATCTTTTTTGTATCATGATTGCATGAATTAATGGGATTAGAAATCAATACTGGCATTACTATGTAGAGAAATATAGACAGGTGTATGACATGGGTCAGAAAATCTATTATGAACAGACAGAGAGTTCTCTTCTTTATACGAAATTAAAGATGATGGTGGGATTAACTCTCTGTAGCTCCAGTTCAGGAATTTCCAAGTAATGTTGTTGTTTCTGTATCTATGTCAGATCAGTGAATGGTTTAATGGCAGTAAGGATTAACCCAGTTTTACTTTCTTAAAAGATTACATTTCATCTAGATCCTTTTTTTTTTTTTTTTTTTTTTTTTTTTTTTTTTTTTTTTTTTTTTTTTTTTTTTTTTTTTAAGGAGGAAAAAATACTTGATTTGAAATATGTTAGTTTCCAGAAGTAAAAGAATTCCTTTTGATGCTGGATTACTGTTACAATTGTTTGCTTTGGTGTTTTGTTTTTTTTTTTTTTTTTTTTTTCCTTCCCCTGGGTGACAGCTATGTGCTCATTATTTTTAACTTTGTGTACTTATAAATGTTTCCCATAATTCCCAAAAGATGAAGGAACTGTTTTGGCTTTTATCTGTCAGCAGCTTCTGCCAGTGCTTTTATGTAAATCTTCCAGATCTAAACAACTTGACTTCTCAAGCACAGTAATACATATTATCTTTTCCTTGCCATAATGAAGAGCTTATTCTTTCCCTATAGACAGCTTTCCAGCAGATAGTTTGAAAGTGTTCTGTATCTCCACCACCTTAGTTTCTCCACAGCAAAAAAAAAAAAAAAAAAAAAAAAGTAGCAAAATAAAATATTGTTTCAAAGCAAAAAACATACTGTCCTGAAGTTTAATGTATTCTGATTACAGTGTGAAAATAAAATTAAATGATGCTTCTAAGACAGAATCATTATTACAAACCAGTGACAGCCTTGCATAAGAAAAAATAATGACGGTATTAAAAAAAAAAGAAAGTAGGAAAGAGTAAGGAACAAGGATCTGGTAAAGATGGGGCAGGTTGTTTTGGAGAGAATTCCAGCTTCTTCACTGAATGTCCATCCAGCAGCTGTATTTCTGTTACAAGGAAAAGATGCTGCAGGAGTACTGATATTAACCATCACTCTGATTATGTGAAAAGGCAACTGAGGTAGTATCTTGGTAAGTTTGTACTCAGAAGAAATTAGGGCAACATTTTTTAGGTGAAGAGGGTGAAATGTCTGAAAATACGGGACCTTGGCATTATCACTGAAGCTTTCCACATGGAGGTCTTTGATGTAGTCTTACCATTACATGCTCCACAGTCTTGCCCAGAAGAGGTCAAAGGTGGTGCTGGCTGGACAGCGAATTTTCAATTGCTTCTTGAGATGAACCTCAGCATTCCTTCCCTTAAAAGGTAGGAGCTGTCTCTTGTGATGACAGGAACAGACAAGTACCTATTTGCTTTTCCACTTGCTATGAAGAGCTAGAGAACAAGGTGTGGAACTAAGTGCTCTTGCATGATGTTGAATGTGAAATAATGGAGGACTCGGTTTTGAAGAGGAAAGTGAACAGGAGAAAAGGAGCTGTCTAGGAGATCATATGTCTGTATATAATCTAGTTAAAGCCCAAGGTAGTAAATACCTCTGTTATTCAAGTGGGTTCTATGCCTTGAGTGCACTGGACGCTGCATGTTCAAACAAGCAGAATATGTTCATGGGAAAAATGCTGAATCTTGATGTGGAAAGAAGAACTGGAATTTCACATGAAACCTTGCTTCATAGTTGTCTTAAGTTTTGAGCTCTTGACATTGTGATATTTATGCTTCTTTCATATAGTTTTGTTTCTGCTTGTGTGGTATAAAAGAAAACAGGGAGTTCTCTTGTGGAGTGACTGTAGTGAATTACTGTGTAAATCTGTGAATTTATATATTGTCTATTTAAAATAACGCACCCTTTTACTACAGTCTGACCTTTTTTAAATTGAGAATGCGTAAGTTACTAGAATATTATGGCTTTATATCTTTGTGAAAGTTTGTAGAAGGTCAGTAGAGCAGCTGATATGAGTTCTCAGAGATTTCTTAGTTAAGACCAGTAAGGTAGGCAGAATGATCACAAGTTTGTTCATGTTTTGATAAGGGCTTCCAAGCACTACCAGTATAGTACAATAATATACCAGTTTTGCAATGTGGGTGCTTATTAGCAATGATAAACCTGAAAGTTGTATGAAGAAAACCTATTAAGTAGTTTCCAGATGCAGATGTCAGTGGAACATGCTATCTCCCCTCTAACCTGTGCTGTCCACAGTACACATGACTATTCAGTGCATTATTTTTTCCTTCTTGATGTTGTGTACGGTTTCATATGAAATCATTGCCGTTAGCTGGAATGCTAGGTTTTTCACTGCCAGTTACAATGTATGATGAGAATTTGGCAGAACTACTCAAATTCTTCTGGAGCTCAGCTGTTTTTCAGCTATGGAGCTATGGAGCTACTGTCCTGAAGGAAGAAGGAATGTACATAACCTTCCTTTGACAATAAAGACGGTGTTTGGAACTTTGCTGGATCTAAATTCTTGGCTGTCCTTGTACCTCCCTCTCCTTGCTGTCCCCTCCATGATCTTACCCTGCCTTGTGGGTGTGCAGTAACTGAGTACTGTGTTCTCTCTAACTGCAGACTGCTGGCCTGGAGCCTGAAGATACCCATAGGATGCAAACTGTATGTGTTGTCTTTTTAAAATGTTTTCTCTGTTTTCAGAATCATGCTGTGCCTCTCTCACGCTGGCAGTAAGGAAGGCCCAATGCGTGTCCACAGCTCCCACACTGCTCAACCCTGGCTTCCTGGCTTATGGTGTGCTCTGTGCTTAGAAGCAGGAAGGCAGCTTATTTTACTGCATTCTTATTTACTTCATGTATTACTGTTTCTGTTTATCTGACAACACTTTAAAAGGCAGTTTAATAAACAGGTACTTCTCCCATCTTGTCCTCCAGCTCCTAGTGGGTTTGCTTTTGCAAAGCAGTTCAAACGTTATGTGTGGCATTACAGTGCAGTGTTCTGCATGCAAGGAGATACTGCACTTAGTATATTTTTCATAAGCTGTGCAGTTTCTCTTCAGCATAGGGCTACTTGCTTCTCTAATTTTGCTAATACAAATTGAAAATAGTTGTCGCCATTTCAAGTCTTGAATTCAGTTTGAAAAGAAGTACTGCGAAAGCTCACCAGTAGAGGGAAGCAAAGTATTGTCTTATAGAACAGTGTTAACTACTGGTTTTTTAAAAAATTACCTGTGCTTCAGTTGAAGCCAACAAAAAACATCTGTTGCCTTATTTATAGCTCCTATTTCTAAGAAGTATATTCTGTGGCAGATGAGAAAAGTGCTTGACAGCTCATAATTCATAAAGTTACTGAGGTTTAATCTGATAGAATATTATGTACAGAATTCCTGCCCAGTACAAGCAGTATCACTTCCCTTTCAACAGATGATAGAAATAGAGCTTTATGAAACATTAAATTAACGGGTGTGAAACATGATTAGCAGTCAGTGCTAGATGTATAAACTGTTGTGAAGGAGTATTCTGTACTGCTGTTACTTGGTGGTTTTATATGTTCCATATATTTATGTAGCTGAACCAGTCAGATATAGCTTTTTTTCTTTCCTTTCTTTCTGAGCTTTCATTTTGTTTTATCTTGTATGAGTTTTTTCAATTGTCAGGGCAGTGAGTGTTTATTTTCTTGTGTCAGAGAAGGGTAAGGAAACCTCAGATTTCTCTTGGGAGAACAGCTAAAGTACAAATTTTTATGTCAAAGTTTTGTGCTGTTTAGTTCTGCCATCTACTGTTTACAGATAACTTTATGGTACTCATCTGAAAGCGCCTTCGGCTATTTCCCCTTTGTTCGAATAGTTTCCCCTGTTCTCCTTACCCTGAGAATGGCTTGACATTACAAGAAAGGGATGAGGAGAGAAATTTATTCTTCCAGCTCCCCAAACTTCTTGCATAAACAGCATGCACGTGGTATTTTTATCAGTCGGATCATTGCTTGTATGTACGTGTAGGTGATAAACATAGAAGGTATCAAAGTATGTGACTTGTCTAGGTTAATGCACTGATTTAAACTATTGACTATGTATTTTTCCAGATATTTTGTTTGAAGTGAAGTAACATTCAGTTTTTATTCCAGCGTTTGTAGATTCAGTGGGTTGAATTATAAGTGGCCTGATCGTAATATTCATACATTTGTCTTCCTGGAGAAATGACTGCCTCATTCTGTTAAGTGCTAAGTATTTTGTAACAAATTACACCCATTTTTCTGCAAGAATTGGTTTGAAATGTTCTTTTTCAGGCTTGTAAATGGTGTTTTCAGTACTTGCCTCACATATACGATTCTGGAGATGCTGGGTTTGTGTTTTGATCAGTGTATTTGGATTGGCTGAAGTTCAGAGTCATGTTCAGAGTCATGTTCCACCTTTTGGAATAAAACCCTTCCAAAAAATCTTGTCCCTGTATGTTAGTCATGTAGGACCACAGAGGAAATAGGAATGTTTTTAAAAGTGATTTAAAGTCCAGAAGCATAGTAATGAGTATTGTTTCTCCATAAGAGTTTATTGTAATCGAGATGCCCAGAAAATATATTCTGCTTTTTTAGGTATTTCTTCTTTGCAGTTGAAAGAAAAAGAGGACTGACTGCAGATATGATAAACTATTTTTCTAGTACCAATCTGTATTTTTTGCAGTGGCTAAAATGTTCAGTATACCATTAGCAGAGAACATCTGAATTAAGTTGTCACTCCATCTTCTGGCACATAATGAATGCTTGCTGACTAGTGGAAGAACAAAACTGGGCAGGCAACATCTTTTAGAAGAATTTTCTGACAAGGTTTTTGAATCAGTATTTTTATTACTTTTCCTAGTTGTACACCAGTCATGTAATATCAACAGCATATACTTTCTCCATTTGCTTTCATAGCTGTATGATCATTTTTACAGTAATAAATCTTGACTCGCAGACATTTTTCTGTCTATGTAAAAATTGGGCTTCTTGTGAGCCTGTGTGCTAATAGTTCTACTGGTCAGAGCTTTTCTTTTTCTAGTGCTCGGGTAGTCTTCATCTCTCTGTGTTTCTCCTGGATCTAGTCTCCTCTAGCAGTGTTGGCTTCTGTGATATTCTGAGTCCACAGAGTCTGCCTGGTTGATGGCATCTGATAAAAAATAAAAACAAAAATAATAGTAAGCAGGCTTACTAAGCTACTCACAATGACATGCAAAATTCACCGAAGCCTAAAACTTTATTTTATATTTTCCTCTGAATATTGTTATTTTTAAAAAAATATATCTAATTAAAGTACTGGAAGAGACGGCTGAGCACTCCTGCCATTTTCAGTCATGTGTTCAGCACCTACAGGAATTTAATTGCAGTCAAACTTGAATTATCCCAGTTCACATGGAGCATGAAGAGAGGTCTTCTTCTCTTCCAACAGTTGCAGCTGAATTTACTGACTATTACAGTGCTTGATTTATCTGTGACACGCGGTGACATAAAATTCCTGGTCTTCACTCTCACTTTTGTTCATCTTTCTTCACCAAAGAACTTTTTGCTAGTAGCAGATAGACAGTTCTAAATACTGTATCTGCTTGCTTTCTTGATAAATGTCAAAATTATAGGTACCAAATCCAGATTAGTCATCAGATCTCAGAGTGAATTTCTCTGTGGTATTTGTAATTTGTAATGCCAGACTTGCCTTTTCCTGTCTTGGTTGAACCCAAAGCTCAGATCCATATGAAAACTTTCTCTGTAGCATCTAGATTGATAATTTTTTTTTTCTTCTCATACATGTTCTACCAAAAATTTCTGCAGAGGTGGCTGTTTCCTAAAACTATAACCAAACGTACAGAGGACTGTGAAATGCCCCTGTGCTAATCATTAAGTGTTCTGCATCCCTGAGTTTCATTTCATTCCCTTATGGAATCTTCCCACGGGAAGCAATATCTGTGCTTCCTGTGCTGTTGAAGGCAGGTGCTGAGGAAGTGGTAGAGTACACTGTGGCCCTGTGTTGGACATCTGTGTGGAGCATCGAGCTTCCCCATCAGCCTTTCAGAGGCACCTCCTGGTGCTTCCCAGGATTACAGGATCTTCATGGTTGTTTCCCAGAATAACAGCTTTTCAGTGAAGAAAGTAAGCTCATACCTACTCCAAAGCTTTCAGTAGTGAGTATGGGTACTGACTGTCCTCATCTTGCTGTATGTTATGCCACAGACAGTGCTGCGAGAAAAGGGATTTCATGTTTTTGATAAACTGTTTTTTCCTTGTTTGCTAATTGATCTCACTGAAGGACGTGGTCACCACTTGCTTGATGATGGCCGTTATTTCTGCATTTCTTATTCTATGCTAATTATGCAGTTCTTTTTATTTCAGTTCATTTCAGTGCTGGTCAAAGCATTCATGTTTGGACGAATCTGTGATTTGCAAACATGGATAAGTGAAAATCTTATGAATGTATACTTTAGTTTGTTAGTGGAAACAGTTGCACATGTATAAGCTGGTTATGATTATCTGAAGACCTGTGCTTGGAAATGTTAGACTTTTATGTACAGCTGTGTTGTCATCAAAAGCAATGTGTACAAACAGCTTTAAATGTCATCTCTTGAAAAATAACATACATGGAGTAATTGAGTCAGCACTAAGTTCAAATGTATTAGTATATAGTTCCTGTAAAATATCCAGAAATTGAACTCCAGCTCTTTTTCATGGTATTTATATAGTTACATTTTAAGCTATCATTTCTATGGTGTTTGTACTGTTGTAGTTTAAGCCATGTATATTTTTTAAATGTATTCATTTTCATTTTTCTTTCGGCAGTAATGAAGGATTTGGCTCAGAAACTTCTGAAGCCAAATTCCAGCTTTAAATTTCCACTTGCCATTGCCAGGTACTAATGTTAAAATATCTCTTTTTACTGAGAACCCTTCCAAAAGGTGCAGCTGTGGGCTGGTTTCATCTTGCACTTTGTAGCTGTGTTGGCAACCCTTGAACGTTAGGCATGTTCCCATCTCCCACACATTGCGATAGCCTTAATGCTGTTCAAGCCTGTCTGTATCAGGGAGAGTGTAGAGTTCACAGATTGGAGAGAATCCTGGCTTGTGGTTCCTCTCATTGGTTCTCACTATGGCAAGGTAAAAATAGAGCAAGTGGAAAATCCAGCTTTTATCATGTGTCATCAGAAGCTTCCTTACTATCTGGAGACATACTACTGGACTTGTGACTAGAAGGAAGACGTAAAAAGTGTATGACAGCTTTTCAGAACCTTCGTGTTTTGAAGAAAAAAAAAAAAAAGTAGTTGATTACAGGATTTGAGGAGAAAAAAAAAATGATTGCTTTAAGTGAAAAACTGATACTGGATTGTAGTAAAGGGATCTACAAAGTTGCTCAGATTCTTAAGAGTGGATTTGGTTCTCCAAGCCTCTGCGCTGTGCTACAGCATGCATCAAAACAGAAGATACATTTGAAATCAGGTACTGAATGCAGGTTGCATGTTGGATTTATTTCCTTGCCTTATACTAGAAGTGACTTATGTGAAAAATTTCTTTTCCAGCTGTAAATCTTCAAATATGCTGTATTTTCTTCATCTAGTCTACTTAAAGAGTATCTTGTATTCTGACTACAAGATTCAAATGGTTTTTACAAAACAAGTATAGTTTTCTTTACTTTAATCTCTGCTATTTCCTGTTGACATTTCGAAAATGGAGGACATTTCCCAAATTTGACTGTATTTTATGTAGACGTTGTAAATTGGCTTCAATTTTACAAATTCTAGGTCTTTTTTTTTTTTCTTTCTTGTCAGATGTGTGTTTTGTGAGATCTTCCAACTTGAACATCATTTTCAATTTTCTGCATAAGTTGTAGAGTTTAAAGTACAAGTCAGTGTGATGCAGTAACTTAGTTATAGGGGCAATGACAGTAATGAGTGGGAAATCCTAGAATAGGTAGATTAGGTAGTATTCATTCATTAATTGTCTACATGCTTACAAAGTGAAAGTTTATTCATTGCTGTTGAGCATTGTAACTGTATCTTTAGATGCATTGTTCTGACATTACCATGCCGAAGCTGCCTAGATTGAGGTTGGTTTGTGTGTATGTGTTTGTGTCCTTTTGCTACTGAGCTTTTACTCATCAGCTTAGTATTATGGGGAGGTGAATATCCTGGATTTTTAGTGAAATATGTAAATATTTTATGTTTCATTTATTTATGGAATAGATTCTCTTCATTTTAAAGGCTCTCTTTATGTCTAAAATTGCAGCAACATCCCTGATTGATAAAAATTTCCAGTTTTGGAGAAATTGAATGGGGTATAGGAAAGAAGAAATCAGAAATCTTGATTTCTATTTTAAAATTTTACTGCTACTTCAGTATTTTGATAGATGTGTATTTTAGGGTGGCAGTAGGAAATTCTTAATTTTAACCAATGTGTTTGCTCAATAGAGCAGATTTTACTTAAATACGAAGGTAAGTGTTTCCGGAAGCTTTCCATTGTCATCTAAGAATTATTTAAGAATACTGTGCAATAGAGGGATTCAGTAGCAGATGATACAGATGAGAAGAGAGGCACTCTACGATCTGTATTTGCACCATTCTTTATATCCTGTGGAGACAGATGCGCAGTATTGTGTGGCGTCTTTCTTCCTCCGCAGTGACTTCCTCCCATGAAGTCTTCACCTGGGATTAGATTCTCCTTTTGGTTTACTTCAGTGATTAAACTTCATTTATCAGGCATAGCCCACCCTCATGTTAAAAACAAAACAAAACAAAACAAAAAAACACCTTAAATCTATGGCAAATCGAATTATCTTTCTAAATACATCTTGCTTATAGCTACTTGCGGAGTATCCCTTGCCATCTTTTCAAGGCATGTTTTGCTACATGTGAGAAAGCATAGTTCTCTCTGCTGCCTGAAAGGAAGGGCAGCAGCTGAATATGCAGGACGGACCGTCCTTGAGCTGCTATGCTGTCACTGAAAGGTTTCAAATGTCTGTCAGACTGACTTCCACTCAGTGCAAGTGGCTCTTTCTCCTTATTTTTCTCTCATTTCTTTTTGCAGTTTCAATTTAGCTTGAAACACTGCCTCTAGCTGGAATTATGAGATGTGCATCTTTGTTCAGAGATGATGCAATTTCTTTGCTGTCACTTAAGAAGAAGTAGAGTACTTACTGTAGCTGGCTACCTAGGGGAGCAGAAAGTTAAGTAAAAGTATGTAAACTGTTCTTAAATCCTATTCTTGCTTTGCTGCCATGTAGGGATGTATTTTATGCCCTTAGCATTCTGCAGTGTATTAATACGTGTCATACTTCAAATATTTTCTTAGAATACCCTTTGATATGATTCTGATCTGATCTTTCAGTATTATTTCAGTAGATTTGCCCTTACCATAAGATAGATTCATAGTTTGGGGTCGAAAAGAATTCTGTGATCTGATCAAATGATCTTTCAGTATTACAGTATGCCTAAGGAGATGCTGCTTGGACTGCATAGTCTTGCATTTGAGACCAGCTTGTGTTTGATGAAGAAGATAAGATGCTAAGCTAAAGGAAGGCACCTGAAAGTGGTTTGAAGATGTAAGAGATGTATACATCATCTCCTTCCCTGAGTAGCTTGTTCTATATTAATTACTACATTTGGAGGTCTAATGGTCAGCTACTTCTTGATCAGCTACACTAACATGTCCTTTATTTTTGTGTAGGTTTTAATTGTGAAGTTATACTAACTCAGCTATCTGATGGAGCTCGAGAGTTTATGTCAACTCATTTGCATGTTTAAAATAACTATATCATCATAAAGAAGGAAGTAGTGTGGTTTTTAACAGAACCTATTCTCTACAAGGTATGCAGACAATCCTTAGCTACGCTGCTGCCTTTTATTGTTTTATCATAGGAATCCAATATCAACTTTTCCTTTATTTTCCTTAAGATTGTTAGTGTAACTAGCGTGTAGTCATCAGTCGTTTTGCTTGTCTTTTCAGGCTACAAGCAGAGCAGAAGAACTCCTTTGATCCGTAGGGTCTGCTCATTTTCTATGAGTGATTGAAAAGTAACATCAGCAGGCCAGGGATCTCCTTAGGCAACCCTTTTGAGTCTCTTGAATTCTCATTTTCTGGGCCTTCTAAGTTAAAAATTTTATGATTAACAGATGTTTTCTCGTGTCCTTCTCAGTTATGAATGGACTGGAAAGTAATTCATGATTGTTATTCAGGCATTCTGCTGTATGTTGTAAGGGCCACCTTCTACTATAAATTTGTAAATAATTCATTATCTTTCATTCTTCTCTTTAGTTCACTTCCAAAGTTCTTCAGTAATTTCTGTCTTTTTCACTTGCAATTTGTTCACATTTTTAGAAAGATATGTAATTAGTGAAAAAATTGTCTGCTATTTCAGTTCTGTTAAATTTTTGCATATTTGAAAGATATTAACTTAAAACTTTATATTTTGCTGTCATTTCTTTTTTCCCTTCTACTTAGTTATCATAATAGTTCTATTGAATCGTGCGCACGCATGCAAATGGATATGTGCATGTATACATTTCAGAAGTGCACCATTTGTTCTGATGAATTTAATTGAGCAGAGATCAGCACTGTTTAGGCAACTGACAAATTTTACCTCAATGGTTAAGCTCTGTTTATCAGCCAAAAGCCATCAAAGTATGCCGGATGTTTCTGGCAGCTGTTTAATAATAACTTTATGTAAACGTTCTTGTGTTCTAGGAATTCAAAAAGATTTCTTTAAAACTTTTTAAATTATTCTTTTGGCAAAAACAGTGCATTGAGAGATTGATCATCTCTCACACTACAGTGTTAGAACATTTGTTTATATAGTATGTTCTCTCAGCAAAGAAACCATTGCGTGAAGTCTGTATGGAGATGTTATGCAGGGTTATTTGGATCTGCAAAGTGTTCCTTCCTGATTAGCTCACCATTCATCCTTAACCAATAATTGTAGAAAAGAAAATCATTGCTTCAAAAATACCTACACTGTTGACACTGCTAGGCTTGAAGAATATCTGTGCCTCTCTGTATCTATATAATTGAGCGTCTTTTGTGAATATGAGCCTGTTTCTACTGCTGTTCCCACCTTTTTTACCTAGTGGATCCTCAGCTCCCATATGGTGATGTGTTTCTCCCTCACCTGGTATACACTGGATGTAAATATTTTAGGAATATTTTTTTCTTTCCTGTCTTGCATTGTGTTTCTGTCCTCCCATAGGTGTCAGACTTCTACTGTATTTTTCCTTCCTGTGTTAAATGAAAGGTGATTTTAGGATTGATGGAATTTGCTGAAAGAAAATGCTCAAAAAATACAATCCTCAAAATTTTTTACAGCTTTCTGATGAGTTTTGGAGCGTTTTTACTTAAGCCTGACAAGTGAGATGTTTGCACAGCCTTTTACAGCTGATAAGATGAACTGTTTACTGCTTAAAAATGAACTGGTTTCATTTTATGTCATGATTTTCATAACTGATGGTTGAATTCAAGTGTAGCTTGGCTTATTTTTATTTTTCTTCTTTTACAGCTTTTTCACTTCCGGATCTTACGGAGCAGTTTTCACCTCCTGATGTTGCTCCACCAATCCTCATCAAGATAATAGAGACAATTGAAAAGAAAGGTAGGCTGAGGAGTTATCCTCCACTTTTTATTTCTTGTGTGAGCCAAGGCTGCAGAATTAAATCCAGAATTGACATCTCCCTGTCCTAGAGCTGCTAAGGCATCACATTATCCAACTCAGATGAAAATAGTCTCGTTTAAGGTTTGTTGTGTTGGTTTCTGCTGAGAGGCAATTCTGACCTGAGCAAAGATAGAAGAAGAAGGGATTAGATCTTTTTTTTTTTTTTTCCTTTTCCTAACCCGCTAAAGTCCTAAGTCCTGATTGTGGAAGAAGCATCATGACCTTTCATTGGATACAGGGCCAAATAAGTAATTTTTTTCTCCAAATCAGAAAAAAAAAAAAAAAAACAAAAAAACAACAACACAACTGAATATGAAAAGGTTAGAACTGTTTTTATACTTCAGGAGGCAGATCTTTATTACTGCTGTGTTCTGAGACAGTCGGTGATAATTTTTATGGTTTTTTTGCTCTCCAACTTTTTTGTGTTGCATCTCTCTGTCCCTTAGAGGCTTTCACCTTTATGTCTCTGTCTTCTACTTCTTTTGCCCCCTCAGTCTTTTCCTGGCTTCTCTATGTTACTTCCTTCATAGTACTGGTGTGATTAGGAGCAGTGTTGCTCCTTCAGTGGCCTTGGAAGTGAGGAGATACGTGGCATTCTTACCAATACAGATTGCTGTCCCTGTGAATATGGGCTCTCACATAGTGCTGTGACACTGGAAGACTGTAGTATTTTACTGAATGAGGAAGAGTTTGCTAATATCAGTGAAAAGGGCCAGTGTTCAGCAACAGTTAGCATAACCAAGAAGGTTCCAGGAAGCACCAGTGACAATATTAGATTGCTGGCGTTCTGCATCCTTGGGTACTGTCTCATTTCTTGTGTCATCTGTATTTTCCCTGAATTAGCAAAATTGTAAACAGAATCTTTCATGTGCAAGCATTGCATTGATATTCTTTAGTCAAGTGCATTCTGAGGCGCACTACATGATGCATATGTCCTCTCTTATGATAGTGATGTGACACACCCTGTTTACACACTGAGGTTTTGGGCTCTACAGATTGTCAGTGGTAACCCAAGACTTGCCTGTTCCTTAGAAGAGACTATGTCTCTGTTAACTGTATAGAGTACCAAGGGGTGAGCTTGCTTGTGACTTAGAAGTCTCAGTTAAGTCTATTTAGGCTTAACACTAGTTAAGGTGTGTCAGAATTTCTGTCCTTTCCCATTCCTGAGGTAGTATACCTCAGGCTTCTTACTTATTAAATAGGCCAGGTAAAGGAAGATGTGTCTCCAGTGTTGCTCCTGCGGGTTGTTCTTTTGCTGTGTCTGTTGCCAAATCCTGAGCTTCTGTGTTCATCACATGGAGCGCTGCACTGAGTGAGGGAGTCTGCTGGGATCTCGGATCTTCTATGGCTAATTCTATTTGCAGAACTTAGTTTGTATGTACAAAGAAGTATATTACAGCCTTAAAAATCAATTGTATTTTGTAGGAGGATAGTGATGGTAGAATGTTGCTAATTTATTCTATATATACTTATTTGAAGAATACGAAAGTATGTTGTTACACGGCAGCAGTCACTGGAATATTAATACATCCCATCAATTTTGTTTTGAAGGTCTGGAGTGCTCAACTTTATATGTGACACAAAGCTCAAGCAGCTCAGCAGAATTAAGACAAATTCTTGAATGTGGTAAGTACAGCTCTCTTCCCTGAAGAACTAGGTGGATTTTAGGGTCACACTGATCCTGTTTTCTTTGCTCCCCTGCTCAGCTTACGTATAACTTGACTCTGAATAATATAATAAGCCAAATATAAATAAGAAAGATTTGTAAAGCTTACGCTTAATATGGAAAAGTTGGGGGTTTTTTTTGTTTTTTTTTTTTTGTTTTACTCTTGCAGGTTATCTTTTTATTCACTGCATCAGTTCCTCTTCCATAAATAATATTTTAGTCATTTGCTGGCCACCTGCTTGTTCAAGGGCTAAAAGTTCATCTGCATGGGGGAAAAAAAATAAAAAGAAAAGGGAGGTTTTGTGTTTGGTTTTCTTCTTTTTGAAGCAAGGGAAAGATGCATCATTCCTGTAGCGCTGCACTACTGGTTAATATTTTGTAAACAAAAGGCCAATTGTTTACATACAGTTCTGTACGTACATTTGTGGCAGGAGAAGCAATAGCTGAACATTCCCTGTCTGGTATGGAGATGATGATGGAAGGGAAAGCAAATGATTTGAGCCAGTGTTGCTGCAAAAGTTTGGGTTCTCAGGCTTTGGGCATTGAAGATGCAGTTACACTGCTAATGCCACATACACATTCAACTTCTCTGACATGTGCTTCCTTCTCTTTTGGTATTATGGTTTTTATACCTTATGCCAGAATGTATAGGTGTGGCAACACTTAACTGCACTATGAGAGATGAGGAAGTATTGTAGCAGCAGTGCTTCACTATGCTTTTGCAACCTGGTGTGCAGTGTGAGCTTGCTTTTTGCATGAAGAGGCACAAAAATACAAGAGGTAGAAAATGAAACTGGTTACATGCCATGGTGCCAAATGAACTAATTAAGCAACTCATACTTCTCTCTTCATTTTTAGTAATTTCAAGTATTAGCAAAATAAACAAAAAAATGATGCTTTGAGTTGACTGTTCTTTCAAATCAAAAGAGCATCTTCTCCTTTGTTGAATCTGGTGGGAGAGAAGAGGTACATGCATGAAAGCAGGGAGAGAATATACACATGTGGTACTAACAGCCTAAGCCTTATTTTTAGCATCGTAATTATATTTCAGTCCGCATAAATCCGCATTTTTACAGCATAATATGAGTGCAGATCTTAATTTATTGAAATCCCATGTTAGGTCTTTAAACTGGTGTATACTTTTATGAAAGATTTGTTTATCTCCTAAGATCAAGAACTTGTGGTTTACATTTATTTTTTTTTTAAATGTAATTAGGTTTGAGGAAAGGAAATCGGGACTTTTCTTGTTAGTAATGTAGTAATGGAGCTTCTTACTCTGTTCTCTTTAAGATATTACTAGGGTCTTCCTGGACAGGTCCAGTGTGGTGGGTGTCCAGATGCATGGATACAGAGAGATTGGATCTTTGCTGCCTACTGTCTTGATTTAACAGTGCGCAAGTCAGCTTTATTCACCAAGCTGTGAAGAGCATTAATGTGCTGTTCTGCTAATGGCTAAAGTACTCTGCATTTTAATTTGGATAACTGCCCGTTAGTTTCAACACAGTGTTATTTAGCTCCAAAATCAAAGCTGTCTTGCAGCTGGCCAGCTCAGTAGACAGAATAGTTAAGGTCTGTTTATAACTATACTCAAAAAGCTGCAGAGTAGCTCAAGTTAACTCTTACTCACACATTCATGTGTAGGAATGGGTCAACACTGAGAGAATCAGGACTTAAATTATGAAATAAACATTCTGGGAGCAACGGAACTGTTGAAAACTATAAGGAATTTGTAGTTGGTTAGGTTTCTCGGTGCTTAGTTGCTTTTGTAGAATGCATAGCCACACTGCAAGTTTTCTCATTATTTTCTCGAAAGGATTCTTTGGGATTAAACTCTGCTGCAGGCTTTCCTTTGGGGAAAACAGGAGGAAGGAGAAAGAGCACTGGGTGTCTCACTAAACTGTTTTGACTTTTTTCACAGAATGTGTAGGCACACCATATAGCTGACTTCTCTACCTCACAGTACAATTTGTTTCAAGCTGGCTAAGTATTTTCTAGAGTTGTTTTAGAGGAGACTTGACTAGCCTAAAAAGTTGTTCAGCATTGGTATCTCTAGATTCTTGTCCCAGATGTGTCTTTCTGTAAACTTTTGGGACTATACTGCACCAGACCTTTATGTTTTAAGAGGAAAATCAAACTTGCTTGCACTATTTCTGTTTTCCTATTTTTAATTTTGCTGCTGATATCCCTTGCTCCAGCACTAAGAAGTACTGGTACTCTCAGACCTTAGTTTGAGTCATAACAATACTGGAAGGATACCAGGTTTTACAAGATAAATCCCAACTGCTAGACAAAACAGTCAGCACCCAGTTCTGCACATGTGTATTTGTTTCCACTTACTCACATAAATATTTACAGGCATGGAGCCCCGAGTTGTTAATTAGTCATAATAGCACTAGCTGTCAGCAAAGAGCCTGCATTTGGGTAAAGCCTTGATTAATACTTACTTCTTACACAAAATATTTGTGGGTAAAACAGAGATCTGTTAAAAATATTCTGATATTCCATAACATTACCAACATAAAGCAAATTATTATCATGAGTTCAGCCTAGCACTGTGTATGACTGAAGGCCACACAGCAGTGGAAGTTATTTGTTTCATCAGATGTGAAAGGCCTGGGCACAGTGTTGAGCACTATATATTCAATTCTTAACGATGTGTTTTGATGTTTTAGATTGATTATTTCTTTTGAGTTGTTAATTATAAACCAGATATTAATTAGCAGTTCTGGCTTGTTTTGAGAGGGTAATATCATAAGTCTGCATTTTTCTTCTACTTGCTAATGTCTTAGAACTATGCTGTTCTTTCCTTCCAGATGCCTCTTCATTGGATTTAGAAACTTTTGATGTACACACTTTATCAGATGCTCTCAAGAGGTATCTCCTAGATCTGCCAAATCCCATAATTCCAGCAACTGTTTACAGTGATGTAATTTCTGTTGCTCAAGGTAGGAATACCAGATTATTTCAAATGTCAGAAAAAAAGCTTTTTTTTAGGATTTTGAGTTCTAGTGATCCGGTACATAACCCAGAGAACAAGGAAGATGCTGCACAACCTGGCAGTTATCTCAGAAAAAAAAATTGACACCTTTACTGTTTTTGATGGAAGCTGTTTCAGTTCAGATCTAGATCTGCATTATTTACTTATGTGTTTAGGTAAGCATGACAGAAAAAAAAAATATACGGGATAATGTAATTCTTTGCATTTTAGTTGGTAGAAGGACTACAAAAAAACGGGGGAAAAATCAAGGACTTATCTGTGTGCAGAAAGCTAATTTTTAACTTTTTTTATCAGTGCTGACAAAGTAAACGTATTAGAGGTCGTGGTGTTCTGCAGTATGTTGGGAGTTAAAAGATTATGAAGTGACAAATACATGCATGTAAGATTCACCACCTATGCTGCTGATTTCAAACAAACAGCTTACATGCTTTCAGCTCATCAGCGAAGTATTCTGTTGTATGTCTCAGGACAGGATATTGTTACTGGTAACCTTCAAAGTTAGAACAGCACCTGTGGGGCTTATCTAGTGCATCTCAGAATTACCCAATCATGTGTGACGCTAAACACAAGACAGACTTCTACCAGTACGCTCTGAACACATTGTGGTTTTTACCAAAATGCATATCTGTTTCCATTTGACTTCTGAATACTTGTTCTTTACTTTTCCCCAAGCATTTCACTTCTTTTCCAAAGAAGAAACAAATCTTACAGCACTAAGGAAGGACTGAATTTTTATTATTCTTTTGCAAAATCGATGCTTCCAAAGGAGGGAGATACTTTTACATTTCATTTGCTGAATATTCCCATGCTGATATCAAGATCCTTTTATCTGTTTACTTGTAGATGTGCAGAGCTCAGAAGAATACGCACAGTTGCTGAAGAAACTCATTAGATCTCCAAATATACCTCACCAATACTGGTTTACGCTCCAGTATTTGCTCAAACATTTCCTCAGACTTTGTCAAGCCTCCAGCAAAAATCTCTTGAATGCACGGTCTCTAGCTGAAATTTTCAGCCCTCTCCTTTTTAAATACCAGATAGCAAGGTACGTAGGACATCTTAATTATATTCGGTACCATAACTTGGCTTAACTGTATACAAAAGTAATTGCAATGAATTAATTTTGTGACCTGACTTCCAGCGGGGAGAGTGTTCTGGTAATTTTTTCCAATTCTTTTGAATAATACTAGGGTAAAACGTTTGCATTTTTCCTGTTTCTTATTGTCTAATCCATCTCCTACAGCTCTGATAATACTGAACACCACATAAAGATTCTAGAGACTTTAATTACAAGTGAATGGAATGAGAGACAGCCTGTACCAGGTAAAAGTTATTCTAATTTTAAAAGCTATATAGTGTCATTTTTTAATAGTAAAATTCAACTTAAGGACAAGTTGTTGCTTTTCTTTCTTTTCAAACAGTGCAAAATGCGTAGTTACAGAACTAAGTTGTTTATATTTTTCATAGTGATGTGTAACATCTGTTTTTATAAGGAATTATCTTTTTCATTAAATCAGCCTAATATCCATAGTTTCTACAGTCTTATGATTTTCATTCCTTTTTCATTAAAGAGAGAACATTAATTTTGCAATTTTAAGACGTGTAAACCAATAAAATGTGTATCAGACAGTGGAGGTGGGAGGAGTAAGTTCTGGAGATTTTATTTAATTGTCCTAAAACTTTCTTAGCAGTAGCTCAGAGATCATCTGAATAAGTCAAGGTTTTCCCTTTTGTTTGTTTATGTTATACATATATTTTTTTTTAATCCAGAGACTTAAAATATTCATTTATCAATAAACTGCAGAAAATATTAAAAACACATTCAAGAAAATTAGTTTATAATTGTTTTGGGGCTGTGAGTTAGCATCTAATTTAGTCAATAAACTAAAAAACCTTTTCATTTAAGCAGAGATTCCTCTTTTAAAATCAAATACTTGGTAGAAGCATGGCAGAGTTGCATACTGTGTACAAAGAAATTATGAAGGTAGGGACATTGTATGTGTGAGACTGAAGTAATTCCTTTTACAACTTATTAACAAAGAGTATCCGAGCAAAGGACAGGGACACGGTGAATAGAACATTAGGCATGATATAGCTCTCCCACCTCTATTCACAGTACAAGGTAGAGTTCATGACAATTGGATTTGTAGGGCTGCTTCAAATTTCAAAGAGCTGGAACACATCAGCAGAAAAAGAGCAGCAGAAACCTACCCTATTTCTAGTATTACACTTACGCACATTCTGTAATCCCCTCCGTCAATAAATGATTAATTTTAAAAACGTCTAACGCAAAGGTTTTTGTTCCTACTGCTTTGATTGGAGGGTTCTTCCAACCTTGCCAGCTGTATTAATTTGAAACATTTTCCTAACAGCTAGTGTAAATGTATTTTCAGGTAATTTGTAGTTCCTTGTATTTTCTTTTTCCTCAAAATAGGTTAGCAGGCATTTCCAGAACCACTCCGCATTTCTGTTCCTAATGTTTCATTAAAACCAGGAGAGTTCAAACTTTTAATGACTGCTTGCATTTCTTTATTAAAAATCTGCAAATAACTTATTTTTCTTTGCCACGCATTTGAAGTATTAAGAACGAAAATGCATTATTGAATCCTCTGTGCTTGACAGAGTTTGATAATAGCAGTTTTTGAAATTGTGTTTGCAGATACTTTAGCATACGTAGGTTTACATGGCTTGAGACAGTCATGTGTGAGATAGTCAAGTACTGTTTCTTGAGTTGGTGAGAGTTAGTGAAGTTGCACTGAAGAGATCACTTAGTTGCATATAGTCCCCAGTTGCTTCATGTGAGGAACGTACAAAAGTGAAAGGTGTCAGTGTTAGAACTACTAATGAGGAAACAGTCATCCTGAGAGTAACATTAGAGCACTTGAAGAAATATGGCTGTATTTATCAGATTTGGCACTATATTAATAATTAAGCATTAGTCATTAAAAACAAATACTTGTTTTTAATATTGTTTTGGGGTTAATTAATATTTTGTTATCGGTTGTTTATTTTGAGGGTCCTTCTGCGATTTCTCATAGGACAAAAATAGACCTCCTTCTCTTTGTGTGTGACAGTTTATCCTGACCAATGGAATATTTTCAGTAGAATATTTGCACATCTATTAATATGCTGAAAAGAGGTACAGATTTTCAAACTTCGCAGTCTGTGGTTAGCTTCTCTGCTCTTAGGCATGTAAAGCATTTGAATAAGTTCTGAAAGTTGAATCTTTACTGAATGCTAAATGAGTCTCCAGGATTAGGACACAAGTCTGTGCTCAGCACCAAAATTGTTTGGTGACCTGATTGTTTGCAGTGCTGTGTTTTTTTGTTCTCACAGAACTCTATAAGATGCGTTTTTCCAAATTGTGAACTTCAATTCACTGCAATGAATTGTGGCTTGAATTTCCATAAAAATGTTTAGAGACATTGTAATAAAGGAAGATCTTTAGCAAAGAGAATTTATTTGTCACATAAGCGTGACAAATCTTACTTGTTGAAAGTAGTGTAATGACAATTAAGCAATTACAAGTAAGCCAGTGCTGCCCGTTTGTTGTTTTTTTTTTTCCCTCAGGCTGAATGGTTAGCATTCTCCTTTATTTCTTCTTTCTATTATTCTAAAGCATGGATGAAAACATTCCATCTAAAATGAATTGCACATGAAGTTCTAGTTGTATCTTAGGCAGTGAATAGATAATGAAAATCTTGGCCTAGAGATGACTGATTGGAGTAGGGAGGAGACCTTCACAGAACTGTTGGTCTTTTTCATACCACTTCACCCACCAGTTGTGGTTCTAGCTTCAGCCCATTAGAAAGCACACTAATTGGAATGCTACCGTATATTGGGCATCCTATACAAAAGTGTTGCCTGCACAGCGTAGCACAAAAACAGGTGTTACTGCTAGGCCATTATTGGATTATTATTATTCATCAAACAGTAACTATGGTCTGAATTTCTTTTTCCCCTGTAACTGCAGCAGACTCTGTATTTTGTTGTTGTTGTTAAAGTAACATTTAGCCCTCTGCAAAGTTAAAACAGTGAACCTAGAATACTACTTATGCCTATGTTTGTAGTATATGAAGACACAGAAGTGTTGCTGACATGACAAGCAACCCTTTGTTTGACAGAGGGCAATGGGAGATTAGGAGTAGGTTTAGGGGGAGAACATGGAGCAGTCAGGGTCCTTCTGAAGTGGAATAGTGTAGAGTGGCTTTGGTTGTGTGAGAGGAAGTTGTATCCTAGGGCAGGGAAGTGAAAGGGAAGGAGGAAGAGGTGGAGAGAAAGAAGCATGGAAAGTCAGTGGTGGCATTGTGGGCAGGAGCTGGAAGGAGCTGCTGTGTGGCAGCCACCTTGAGTCCGCCTGTCCCCTTTTACTGTTGTAAAATAAGCGTGGAGAAGTGGGTTTTACTATTTGTGAGACCATAGTTAAGAATTGAAATAATGACTTACATCTAACTGCAGGGGATTCAGTGAGAATCCTGGCAGTATCACCACGGTGCATGCACTTTGCTTTTAGCTGTACAAAAGATCAGCAAGATTAGAAGACGGTAATCAATGCAGGGGAGTTTATAGAGACTCTTCCTTTTTTTTTTAATGGAAGTCTGTCTCAAAGCTACCCTGAACTATGCTGGTCAGGTTCAGCTCAATTCTGTCTGTAGGGTCTGAGAGCACAATGAGGAATGTATGAATCCTGTCCCTTGTTTGGACTTCTCATCCATTATGTCACAGGTTTTGCTGGGCTGTCGGCCACATGATTTGGTGTGTGAGCAGGGGCAGTACATCCCCTGGGAGGGCTTTGTACCTGCTGCTGTGCATTGGCTTCTCACCCAGCAGAGGGCTCCCCTTCTAAGCTAATGGAAGTCAGACTTCATAACCGATGTAGCCAAGAGCAAAATGCGTTGATAACGTCAGCCCTAGTATTGCTGATTTCTTGCATTAGATTTTGACAGTAGGACATACTTTATATTTCTCAATACCAAGTTGAGTGTATTTGGTAAAATTGAAAAGTGTGGCATTGTAAGAATTATTTACAGATTAATGTGTGTTAATTTATACTCATACGTAAGTGCATGCAAACCTGTCAGGCTTTTCTGCTTTGTGCATCATTTTATAGAAACAAATTGGTTATTGATATTGATAGGTGAGCACTGTGCTTAAGAGTGCAAAAAGAAGTATGCTGTTGCTTTCTGAAAATGCACATCTACTGAGCACCGCTCAGTGTGTTGAAATTTGAATTTGAATAAAAGAAGGTTCAGTTGTGTGAAAATGCTGGAGTGTGCATGTAAGAATTTATTTTTTTGAAAATGTGTGTGGTTCCTTCCGCAGTATGATTTTAGGCATTGATGTTTGCACAAGGCAGAGGAATAAAAAAAAAAAAAAAGCCTGGATTTAGGAACAGTCTTATCTTTCATCTATACCTCTATACCCACGGTTTTTAAAATGATAATTAAGTGAACCAACTTTGGATTGTCCTATCTTCTTTGAAAATATGCACCTGTATCTTGGCCCTATAAAATGAAAAGTGTTATCAAGCTCTTTTGTAATTTTTAGCAATAAATAGGAGGCAAATCAGTAGGAGCTACACTATTCTTGTGCTGTGGCTGTGCAATGCCATGCTTTAAGAAATACTGGTTACTGTCTTAATTTGCAGTAGTCTTTCCTTTTATGATGGCACTGCTTTAAATTATATGTATAACATAATTGTTCAAGTAGGCAAAGGCTAGAATTTGAAAAGTTGAGTGATTTTTATAGGTGAAGTTAATCTGTGAATTGTAAAACATTAAAATTGTACTGAAGATATTTGGGATTTAACAGTATAATGAAGTATAAGTGAATTTTGGTAGATACAGTATTTTGTAGCATAAAGGGATTTGGATAGGGGGAGTATTTGTGGGTTGACAATTTCAGTGCTATTTGACTGCCAGAAAGACTGCGAGCACATCTCACAGGACCCTGCTACCAGAAACTCTCAATTGTTTCCAAAAAGTGGGAGGAAAATACTCATCCCCTTCCTCCTTTCTCTGAATTGAACCCGGTGGTCTGCTGTTTCTCCTCTCACTTTGGATTTACTTCTTTATAAAGGTATAGCTGGCAAAGAAGTTAACTGTCATGCACAAAACAGAACAGGCTCTTCAATTGCTGCTCCATTCATTAAGAGGACAGATCTCCACCAAACAGTAAGGCAAGGGGGATAGATTTGACCCTCTCTGGGCAGTCCCTTTTCCCACCTGCCTGCTTGAAGTGAGTAACCCTGACACCCTGGCAAACATAGATACAGAGAGGTGTTTCCTCTGCTTTTTCCACTTTACAAGAGCTGGGTAAAATGCCTCTCAGCTTCATTTTGAGGGTTTTCATGCAACACCTGTATTTGTGATCCAGAGCAGGAGGTGATGCTGTGGTTGCAAGCAGGCTATTTAGCTTGCACAGGGCTGACCTGTGAAATGCAGCTCTTTTCAAGGAAAATTTTGATTCTGTTTTATTTTTCTGCAGAAAGCCACTTCCTGTAGTTAGTTTGTTCTTAGTGTGTCTCTTCAATACTGCACTCAGCAGCAAGTTGCAGAGCCTATTTAGGTCCTCTTACAATGGTCTTCTCGCTTACTTGGCTAAAATGAGAAAGTTAGCCCTGCATTGACCACTTGTTGGCTGATGACAACTTTTACTTTGAATTTGGCTCCCCTCCCCCACCTTAAATCCCTGGCTCAGCAAATATTTGAACCTGCCCAAGTTAATCATGAAACTGAGATCTTTATCTCTGAGAGACATGCAAGCTACTGAGGGTGGTGGTTTCTTTTTTTTTTTTTTTTTTTTTTTTTTTTTAAACCGTACTAAAGTCAGGTTCACTTTTTAATGATGAATCAGAGTAAGAGGATACCTTCTGTAGAGCACAGTGCTGTAAACAGTTGAGAAGAAGGCTGGGATTTTCTCATTGCATATTGCAGAGATTTTGGTGGAACAGTGGTTGGAAAGCAGAGTCTTCTTTTTCCGAATTATTGTCTGCTTCAGAGCAGTTCCCTCAAAGAAGTTTTTTGTTTTGCTTTTTTTTTTTTTTTTAATGAAGATTTTTATAAGAGGAAGCCAATTCTTCAGGTTGTTGGATTGTCTTTTCAGACTGTGTACCAAGGGCAAGCATTTGCAATGCGTAATTTACAAAGTAAGTGATTCGGAATTTCTTTCTGTTTTCTTCATCACTTTATGGAACTATTTTACTGTAACTGATTACCAAGTAGGGATTTAATAGTCTTAAAATATGGGAGTGAAGGTCAGCTACCTGTGGGTTACGCAGGGAAACGCCTGTGTGCCTCCTGTCTTTCCCTGCCCGCAAGCGAGCCTGCCTTCGGCTGAGCAGCAACCGCTTGTGCAGCACAGCAGACCCAATTCAGCCAGAGCTGAATCCGGGGAGAAGTAATTTCTCCTGAAAAGCTTCATTCAACAGAACAAAAAACATTGCTGATCCCACATTTGACCTAAGTGCAGCCTTGTAGTCTTTGTAGGATCTCTTTGTAACTTAATTTAAATAATTACCTTGGCAACTCAATGTTTAGGTAGCAGGTGGGCAAACGTCGGAGCGCGGTGTTAGGACTTGTGCATGAGATGAGTTTAAGTATCCTGTTTCACTTTGAAAATGGAAGGAATCTGTGTAGCATGTCTACCTAAGCAGGGAGGGGAGTCTGCTTCACAATGAATTTAAGCTCCTTAACATATAATGCAGAGCAACATGCGTTTTTTTTAACTGTTGGTACTCCAGACATGTTCTGATGTGTTAATTCTTGTATGAAGGCGGTGAGCTGGTAAGGGGAGCAGAAGGAGGGGAGATCTGTGTGAAATGCTTGGAAAAACTAGAAATTGTCTTAATTTTTTACTGAATATTTGTGAGATAGAGCACATTTCAGCTGCGGCAGGATTCCTTATGATGAGGCACAGATAGTTGCTACAGTTACCCTTTGTTGTGATTATTTTTGGTATCTGATTTTCTGCTGCCGTAGAGGATAGTGAGGATGAAGCACTTGGATTGCTTTCCACAGCACTCTGCTCTGGAATCAATAGCCTGTTCTGTGCGTGTTTCCCAAAGAGGTCTGACAGAGCGGCAGTCCATGATGGGCAGTTAGAATATTTCTGAGCACCAGGAGTACACGGGAGATGTAAAGTCAAGTTTGGAAGAAGATGCTGACAAGGACTCTTGTTAACTTGGTATTTCAGTGAGAACAGGGTGAAGAAACAATGTGAAAAGGTAAACTAAATCCTGCTGTATCCTGACAGACTGGCGTTCTATATTCAGCAAAATCATTTTTCAAGATCTTAACTCAATTTTTTTTTTAACTTTATTCCACAGTGTTGGAGAGCCTGGTGAATGTAAGGTTACAATATTTGATGTTTAGGTTTTGAGATGAGTTAGTCCAGATCAACTGGAATTGTATTTTATTATAAAGTGATGCTGGGGGGAGGCATCTATTGCAGTGTGTCCCCTTTATATAGTAATTCTGGGAACATCAGATCTGTGCACCCATTAAAATACAGAAATCTGTACAGTTTGAAAATGTATTTCATATATATATATTTCATTATGTGGATATGTACGTGCTTAAGTACATGTGTGTGTAATGGGCACATAACAGATACTGACACACACACAAACACGCATGCAGAGTCATGCTCTTATTCCCTTCCATATCTTAACATGTACAGAAACCCTCCAAAGCCTTTTCAGCAATAAACTCCAGGTGTCCGAGTAGGAAAATGAATCTAAGAAGTGACCTACCTATCCATAAAGGGAGCCGTGCTGTGTGTGAGCATGCATGTGTTGTGTGCGTGTGGTGTGTGAGAGCTACGTGCTGCAGCATATCAGCCTTTTGTCATCCTGCCTGCCTTGGACTGTACCATGCTGCAAAGTCAGGAAAATGAAATGGAAACAAGGGTGTGTGAGAAGAGCCCGCTCTGTCTTTTTGCTTGTAATACCAGGTTTATATTGCGGTTCTGCTAAATGCAGGTTCCTTCTGAAACTGAAATTGTTCGAAGATTAACGTAGAACAAAATGATGAAACAGGAGTGGTCTGGTGACATTATTTTGACATGATTGGCTGAGGATTATGATGTAATAGGTTACAGTGCAGCCCCTTATAGGTTTAAAAATGATTTCCAAGACACCATTACAAAGAGTGCCTGACTCTTTCCTTGCATCTGAGCTTACTCAGTGAAACTCATACAGATGTACAATACTGTTTGGAATATGGAAGAACTGGATATAGAATATCCTAAGACAGATATAAACTGTGGCACAGACTTGATGTTTTACATAGAAATGGATCCACCAGGTAAAACTGCAGTCTTATTATGGAAGACTTAATTCTTTTTTATCTCTATGATAGATGCTGAAAAATTCTTAGTGGATATGTAAGATTTATTTACATTGTCAGTGCTACAAATACTTTTTCCTTTTTTTCCTTAATAAGAATTGTATTTCAGTGCTTGTTTATAGTAACTAGTATCATAACGTGTAGAAATACCTGCCTGCTTGCTTACTTGATTTTTTTCTGAATTAACCTGTTTCTGCTTTGATTATTTTTGTCTGTTGTGAAGAATTTCATTTCTTTTGTAATTATTTTTTGCTATATTTGTTTAACGCTGTGGCTAAAAGGAGATGCTGTAATAACACTTCTATTTTCTGAAGCAGTGATTACAGACTGTTGGTTTGGATCATTTTAGAAAGAACTGATTTTTAAAATCTAACAATATTAATTGAATGCTTGATATCACATCATCTTCTCGTATCATATAAAAATACTGTGCTCTCTTTATTTTCATTGCATCATCTTTTGTAGCCAGTATAATATACATACAGGGATGTTCATAAGGAGTGTTGTACTTACTAAGAAACTAAAAGAGCTGGGATGATTTTTTTTATTCCTGACCCCCATATAGTCCCCCTTGCTAGTAAGTCAGGAGTGCTGCAGTGTCTTCCTCTGGCAGCCACTGGTATACGTATGCATCTTTGACATTGAGGAAAGAGGCTGTGGTTTTTAATCAGCCCTGGCATTTGGAAGACAATTTATTCTGAAGAATTCTAAGATTAATGCAATGGATATTTGGGTCACAGATGGGTTTCTTGAAGTGTTTTTTGGCAAATCATTGCACAGAATGCAGAGGATCATGGAAATCCAGTTCATAATATTAAAATGTACAGTACTGCTGTGGGTTTGCATTTTCTATTACTCAGCTTCTAGGTGAGACAACAGCATTACTATAAGATCATTGTGTAGGAGAAAAAAAAATTAATTTCTGCATGTTTTATTATTTACGGTTACCGGAGATAGTGGAAGAAGGTAAAACCAAACTTCAGAATATTTTTTTTTTCGAATGTTCTTATCAGAGAAGAAAGAGATAAGACGTTATATTTTGCTTAAAATACATTATTGGAAGACTAGCATACTTTTTTTTGAAACAGTACATCTATCTTGTTGAATTGTATTGTTTTCAGAAAAATATCTTCATTCCCTTGGTTACTTTTAAATACTGCTGGAGGTGGAATACTCCATAACTATTTCTTTTCTCATTCATGTAATAATCTGTAATTTCAAGGGATGTGTGGTCTTGTTTTCAATGAGTTATAATGAACTTTTCCCCCCTTTATTTGTAGCACTGCCTCCTAAGCCACCGAAACCTAATACTGTAACTAACAACGGCATGAATAACAACATGTCATTACAAGATGCTGAATGGTACTGGGGAGATATATCAAGGTAAATCAGCTCAAGACATGTAGTTCTCGTGTTTGACTTTATGTTCTTGCTGTGTTATTCTTTTTTTATGTACTTTGCATAAATACAGGAAAATTACAGTAATAAGAGCTATTTTTAGGATATTTTCCAACACAATCATATCACATTTGGTTTTATTCCAGACATGACTAAAAAGTTACTGGCAGTCCATTAGAATGTAATGCATGAAATGATTTGGTGATTGTTCTGTTATTTTAAGATAGCTGTATGAAATACTAGCATGAAAGGACAACACTGAGAAACAAGTATTTTTTTATCCTGTTTTTCGTCCAGAACCACAACTGTAGGCACAGTACTTAACAAGCCAGACTAACAAGTGCTATGTATTAGCAACATTTTTAACTGTACTATATATAGGTACGTTAGACCAGCACTGGCTGCTCTGATTGCGCAGGCTTGTATGAACAAGCAGAAGAACTCTGCAAGAATATGATTTTGTTTCAGCAGTGAGAGGACATAGAATATAGTGTTTTTGTATCCCAGTTGTTCTACAGTAATGGTAAATAAGTTTTTAAATAACTGTCTGAGTTTATATGGAGATCAAGTAGGCTTATAAAAGAGTTATTTTAAAACAAGAATTTGGAGCACAGAGAGATGATAATGGAGTGAGAAGTAACTGAAATGATTAGTTACTTTTGCTTTCATTTTAGAGAAGAAGTAAATGAGAAACTTCGAGACACTGCTGATGGTACCTTTTTGGTACGAGATGCTTCAACCAAAATGCATGGAGACTACACACTTACTCTAAGGTAAGATGTTAGGTCTGAAATATGTGACAGCAAAATGCAGTACTGCATTGAAAAGACAGTGTTCTTTAGGAAATAGTACTCCAAGTATGCCTCACTTTATAACAAACTTTATTTGCAGGAAAGGAGGAAATAACAAATTAATCAAAATATTTCACCGAGATGGGAAATACGGCTTTTCTGACCCACTGACTTTCAACTCTGTGGTTGAGCTAATAAACCACTACCGGAATGAATCTCTAGCTCAGTACAATCCCAAACTTGATGTAAAATTACTGTATCCAGTGTCTAAGTACCAGCAGGTAATTTGCTCTATTTTCTTTGTGTTCCACGTAGATAAAGGGAAATTATCGCAGACTGTTACAAAGAATTTCAGCTCTGTTAATATTGTAAAAAATAAAAGGAATGTGAAAGTGAGTATTTTTATTTAAAACTAGCTCCAGAAGCTGCTTATAAATAATTAAAACTTTAAATACTGTAGATACGTTATTAAGAAATAAGCTTATGTAAATAATAGATAGCCCACTCATTGCAGATGAAATACATCATTTCTAGTATAAACTGCACACTCGTTACGGAAAACTGCTTTTTGTCATTAATTTCATTTGTGTTTGCACATGGTGCATATAGTACATCTTACCTCTATATTGATAAAAGAGGTGTCACATTTACCATGTAAATATTTGAACTTTTTTAAGCAGTTCCGAAAATCTGTGCAGTGTGTTGTTGATTTATGAAATATCTTTTCTTCTGTTCCCAGGATCAAGTTGTTAAAGAGGATAGCATTGAAGCAGTGGGTAAGAAATTACATGAGTATAACACCCAGTTCCAAGAAAAAAGCCGAGAATATGACAGACTCTATGAAGACTATACACGAACATCTCAGGTAAGACATGTTTGAAACCAAAAGACTATTGTGTGTTGAGGAGAATGTTACTGTAAATTCATACTGCCATCTTTTTCCTTCTTCCTCCTCTCTTCCACTGCCTTTACTGTTGCCCAAAAACAGGAAAACAACATACTTAATGTGCTAGCTCAGTGCAATGGAATTGCTTACTTGTATTTGAACAGTCGCCACCTGCAACTTAACACTATGCTCAAGGGTGACACATGCATCCAAAGCAGTCACAAAGCTACTTTGATCTACCAGCACTTCTGCATGCTGTCCTCTTCTGTCCAAGTTATGGTTTTCAAGACACATATGCAAGGAAGCATTCTGTTTTATCATCAGTTTTGAAAAGATCTGCTTTCACTTATGCAGGCTGGAGAGGTGGCGTGTAGATACACTGATAGAAGGAAAAGCTGCTTCTATCCTCCTTTCATTTTAAACAATTACTAGCCATGTCTTGAAGCATCAGTGAATTAGTGCTGTTTTACACCACTGGAATCCAGACTGTTCCTTAAAGTTAGCAGAAAATAAGACTGAAAGTAATAGAAAAAAAACGGAGGTGTGCAGGCAACTTTCGTTTCATCACTACAAAGACTTAGGTATTGACTAGCTAGGTAGAGGCAGGAGGATGGACTAGATGACTGGAGATCTGTCCTTTCCCGTGGCTTGTAGTTTTTTTTATTTCAGAAAGTCAGCTGTACTTCTAAGCCTTGATACAAAGGGAAAATTGGATTGCCACAGGGCTTTAATCCTCAGAAACAAAACTTACTTATACAAAACAGAGATTGCATCTAGCTCTTTGTCTAGTAGGTTTTCTTTCCTGGAAAGCCTTATCACAATAGCCTCTTGCACAGATCCGATTTCTCTATTTTGTACTGCAGACAGAATACATTCTGGTAATTGGATATTGAAGTCATTGTTAAAACATGCTCAAGTGTTTCCATGATACAAGCCAGTAAATTATCCCTCTGTTTGATAACCACTATAATTTAAACAACTATTTTATTTTCAGGAAATTCAAATGAAAAGAACAGCTATTGAAGCATTTAATGAAACAATAAAAATATTTGAAGAGCAGTGCCAGACGCAAGAGAGATACAGTAAGGAATACATTGAAAAATTTAAACGAGAAGGAAATGAAAAAGAAATACAAAGGTCAGTATTTGTATTTGCAAAACCAAAGTAAGACTGCAAAGTTAAAGTAGATCAGTTGTAAGGAAAGAAGACTTCAAATGGGGTAGATGTGAACTGCAGAACATGAAGCTACATTTAGAGAAATGATCTGTTCTTTCAGTTGTCTTGATGAGAAAACAGAAGGTATAAAGGTTAAAATAAAACACGAGAATATAACCTATCACATTGTTCTATTCAGAATTATGCACAACTATGAAAAACTGAAGTCTCGAATAAGTGAAATTGTGGACAGCAGGCGTAGATTAGAAGAGGACTTAAAGAAGCAAGCAGCTGAATATAGAGAGATAGACAAGAGAATGAACAGCATTAAGCCAGACCTCATACAGCTGAGGAAGACAAGAGACCAGTACTTGATGTAAGTATCATTATGAATTAACAAGTTCTTGCTTTAATTTTTCTTTTTTTTTTAACTGGCATCCAACTTCTGTGACTAATAATTTTTGTTTGCAATTATTCTCCAGGTGGCTGACTCAAAAAGGTGTTCGGCAAAAGAAGCTAAATGAATGGCTTGGAAATGAAAATACAGAAGAGTGAGTATTCTGAGATTTAAATATTCCTGGTGTTTCAAATCATCTTACACAGAAGTGAGGTAGAATGTGTTTGATTCCAGGACCACAAAAGGGGAATCTCTAGCTTAGGTCTCTTGTAACAGTGCACACAGTTAACACATGGCAGCAGGCCTGATACAAATATTCAAAAGGACACTTTGTCAGACCCTACTTGGCCATTACTCAGGGAAGTGTGGATCAGGTTACCATAGCAGAGCACAAGAACTTAACCTGTGTCTTTATTCTTGTGAATGAAGTGAAGATTATAAGGTGTTAGTGTCTTAGAGAGATGCCATATGAGTGGATAAATTGTTCCAAAGGTCTTTTAGGTGCAGACAGACTGTTTCCAAATTGCAGTTGCTGATATTATGGCGTTATCCTATACTAGGTAACATCAAAATAGTAAGTGAAGTTGTTTAAAGAAAATCTTCATTTCCTTTGTCTCCGAGACTGTCCTTGTCAGTGAATCTGTTAAGTACTTAGATTTCTACTGACAAATTAAATTTTTAGAACTTGACTTTTTTTCTGAAGTTGCGAAGACAGTAAATGAGTGTAATAAGCAGCTGTAAAACCCAGAGGGGCAAAAAAAAAAAAAAAAAGAGTACCCATCTTTCCCAATGAATTATATCCATGTGAGATTGCTTATCTTGGTGGACTACTTGGAGATTCTTCAGAAAGACCGGTTGTAAACAGAGTGGGAGAGGCAGTGCCCACCACTGCAGGCTGCTGGCAAATAGGCTGCTCTTAAACTGTAATATGTTGAAGTGGTGGTGTCCACATAGCTGAAGCAGAGGCATCTTCTTTCACAATGGGTTTAACTCAGAGAATTCTTTAAAAGTCTGAATCAGCTTTGTAGAGGTGACTGTTCTGTTAGAGAAGGTCCTATTATATATTAGTACATGTTTTCTTCATAATCTGGTTATAAGAAAAGAGAATGCTCTACTATGTAACCCTTTCTACAAAGCCATCTTTCATATAAATAATTTATCTACCTGTACTACTGCTTGTAGCTTTCACATGCAGCAGATGTAATCAATATGTTGCATGATTTTTCACTGCTGACCAAGTGTTCTGATCTTTGGAAATAAAGCTGACTCAGTGGATATTGATTTCACTGGGCTGCTGTTTACCAAAACGTGGGACAATGGTAGAGGTACCGTAGTATTTGCAGCATATTCTGGAAAATAAGACAGCATCCTTTTTATGTCCTTCAGATCCATATGAGTATTTTTAAAAGAAACAAGGTCCGTAAGTTTTATTTTTATTCAGCAAGTGAAATGTATTACATGATTTACACCCCTAGTTCTGTCTAAGAGGTGACCTACTAACCAATAACTTAGTGTTTTCCCAAGTAATATGAAAGGTGGTCTACCTTATTCCTGCAGCACACGGCGTGTAGCTCTGCAACATGTTGCACAACAAATATTTTGTCGTATTTTGACAGCCAATACTCTATGGTGGATGATGATGAAGACCTGCCACATCATGATGAGAGAACATGGAATGTGGGAAATATCAATAGAAGCCAAGCTGAAAATCTCCTGCGAGGAAAGCGAGATGGAACATTCCTCGTTCGAGAGAGCAGCAAACAAGGCTGCTACGCCTGCTCTGTTGTGTATGTACTCTAACCTGTGAATGATTTGAACAACCTTTGAGGCAGCTCAAATGCTGGGCCTTGAGCAAGGGGTGTAGATATATATTTGCATATGCATGGTTTCCATTGGATCTTTAGGCTTACAAGCTGATCAACAAGTGTTCAGGCCATGAAGAAAGGAACATAGGGCACAAAACAACTCATCTATCTGCAGCTACTAAATCCTGCCTATCTCCTGTGTCCTGTGTAGAGTAGCCCAGCACCTGGGAATTCAGGTTAAACGTAGCCTTTTACCAGTATCCTACCATAGAAGACAAGAGTGCTATGCAGTGATGAGCATTTTAAGGTTTCTTGTCCACATCTTAGTTTCCAGCTTAGTTTTATGGTATGGGGAAACTAAAAACTGTTTGTATCTTTTCCTCTTTAGGGTGGATGGAGAAGTGAAGCACTGTGTGATAAACAAAACACCTACTGGGTATGGATTTGCAGAGCCATATAACTTGTACAACTCTCTGAAAGAACTGGTGCTACATTATCAACACACATCCCTCGTGCAGCACAATGACTCTCTCAATGTCACGCTAGCCTACCCAGTGTATGCACAGCAGAGGCGGTGAAGATCTTAATACTCTGGGTTGTTTGTTTTTTTTCTAAAGGAGAGATTTGACAACATTGAGGCCTCTGGAGGGAGAAGGCTCCTTTCAGTCTTACTCAAGAATTTGAGCTGCAGTGTCAAAGCTGTCTGTCTTCAGATGGGACTAGAGCTTTCCTTCACAACTGCAGTGGGAGAGATCACAGCATTAAGCTGTGAATGTATGCTTCTAATCTGAAGTGCTTTTTTTTTTTTCTTTCCCAATTGAGAAACGGAAAACACAAGAGTAAGAAATCTAACCTGATCTCCCTGCAGGGACATAGAGGCCTTTAACCATGGTGCTTGTTTACGACCACTTCTGAAGCTTTACCAGCTAAAACATTGGATTCTGCAAACACAATGTTTAAGAGGTCTTTTCATTCACTTATTGGAATTTCTTGGTCCCGACCTGGCTGGGACTTGGTGTTGCCGCACTCAATGGATCCAGACACACAGCATTGTGGATTTTTTGGTTTCTGGTGAATGACATGTAGCAGAATGGCACTTTCATTTATAAGGGACACTTTAAAGGACTTCAGTTACAGTATGCTGTTAAGAGAAATCGTGATAGTGAAGTGCCAGAAAGTGTTTTGCTTAGACGTTTAAAAATCCTGTTTTAAGAAAACAGGTCTTTCAATGGCATACAGTCTATAATAGTGTACATAGTGTTGGATGGCTAACTATCATTGATGGAAACTATCAGTACCAAACTGCTTCTCTTTTCCTCTTTCTGTTTGCTAAAAGCTGAATTCTTAGACTATGCTATGCAATACTGAATTTTCTTTAGGCTGTAGTCTTCTCTTGAGCATGTCTACAGGTTAAACTTGTTTTTCTTTCTTCTTTCCTTTCTTCCTTTTTACTTTTTTTTTTGCCTGACAATATTTTTTTTAATGTACAGGAAGCCACCAAGAGTTGGCTTCATAATTAAAACTATGAAATATTCTACAGTTTTCTTTGTACAGAATACTGAGCTACTAGCTCCACGTTTTAAAAGTTCATAATTTTTTTTTTTTTTTTGACTAAATATTTTGTTGGGCAGTGCCTGATAAGCTTCAAAGCTGCTTTATTCAATAAAAAGTATATGAACCTTACAAAACATCATGGACTCCAACAATATTGTTTCAGAGGCATCTTTAGAATACGGTACCATGCTGTTTGCTTTTTGAAGCATTTTGAACTTCTGTCATGATTGTCTTTGTATTTAGAAGATAAAGAATTGTGTATCCTTCTCTGATAATGACTGCAGAAAAACAGGAAAATTTGGCTACTGGGTTAGATAGGTTGGATTTCAGAATGAAATCATGCTTCATAGTAAATAAATGACATCTTGATCTACTGCGGCAGAATTCTTGTCAGCATGTCAAGATATTTTCATTTCATATGAAGGACATTTCTCTAAACTGTTGCTGAAGTTTGTTTTTTCATATTAATATTCTGAAAAAAGTTCCCATCTTTAGGTAGAACGATCGGATACAACATAGAGCGAATTACAACTGGAAAACCTCTGTTTTTTGACAGTGATAAGGCTTTCCTAATTAACACATTGGATTTGTTTTCATAACTTTGTAGACTGAGGGAATATCAAAGTGAACACTTTCATAATTTCAAGCTCCAGAGATTTTCAGTTATGGTTCAGTTAAAGGAAATTTAAAAAATTCAACTAAAGTAAACTTATTAGTAATTCTGGGGCAATTCACTGTGGATGGTTTGTGATGGCCATGTTTTGCCATCGAGGTGTCTCATAACAGCTCTGCTTTAGAGATACATGTGATGTGATTGGTGACTGGTATGCAGTGCTTCTTAAGCTATTAGAAATAATAAGAAATGTGCAGGTCTCCAGTAATTTTTATATTGTCTTCTATTTTTTTACATTATCCCTTCATTTATGAGGCTGTAAATCTTTTTATCTTATTTGGATTTTGTGCTTTATTTGGTAGGTTGTCTTTGCTTTCCTATAGATGTATTTTCTTGCTAGAATCTATATCAGGAAACAAGATTCAACCAACATTCATGTGTCGGGATAGTTACCACTTGCAAAATTATTCTGATTTTTTTTTTTTTTTCTGAATAGAATTTTAGTCTTCATGCCTTCCCTTCTGCATTCCACTCTTTTCAGGCCTCCCACAATAGAATCATGTAAATTTGGTATTCTAGTAACTTTTTTTACTGTGGAAAACACCAACAATTGCTCTAGCATGACGGTCATACTACTGGGCTTGAAGTTACAAATTAGCTCAATACACAACTTAACACTTGTAGCAATCCAAGGTATTCTTCAGACATATATTAATTTTTGAATGTTAAATATTTTACGAGTAACATTGTATTTTTTTTTCCTCTATAAGCAAAATATATGTAATCTGAATGGATGTTTCACTTTGTATTTCTCAAGAAATTTCATGGAGTTAAGGCATTTGAATCTGATTTTCCTCATATTAAGTAAACCTCTGCTGTGTCAGTGGGCCATATCCTTAGCATGCCCAGCCCAGTAAGGGATGTCATTTGTTCCTGTTGTGCTGTACTACTTCACTTCATCTGTGGTTCTAGCAGAGAAAAAATAGTGTGCGTGCAAATTTGGCACTTGCTTTTATTGCACAAGCAACAATGAGAAATAAGCACTATGTTGTGGGGATAAATGCTTAGGGCTTCATTAAGGGAAGTTCTGTCTACACAGGGTCTGTGCAATTCACAAGGATCACTTGCGCCCTCCAAGTGGGCCTGAGTGGGATTACTTTGGTACCTAGGTATTGTGTGGCCTCTGTATTTCCCTCCTCCTTAATGCATGGATCTGCATCCTGCCAAAGGCCCTATTCACTGCAGAGTTTGTCCTTAATATACCGTACTGTTCACTCCAGTTTTGATTTGATCTCAGACTAATAAACTGAAGAAAAAAAAAAAAAAAAAAAAAAGCATGTGGATATAACCGAAGAAACACATTGCTTCTGTGTTTCTATTGACGTGTACTTTTTCCACCTGATATGTCTGAAAGGTGGGAACTGTTTTGGTTCTTTTTTTTTTTCCAGTTGTTCGGGGAATTTTTAATTTCATTTTAAATCCCTGAATTATGCTGCACTGCAGCAGCAGTTGTGCAAGGCTTTTGAAAGGTATGAGGCAAAACACAGAGAACCAACACCCACAAGCAAAATTAGGAGTTTCTGTTTGGGGATATTGCATGTGTGCATCTTGTGCATATGCGCACACACTTGCTGTGTTTATATATGAATAGATCTCAGTATAGGTGCATTTTCACCAAATGTGATCATTTTGCTGAATTCAGTAAGTGATATCATTAATTTTGTGTAAGACACAAACGCACTAGACCTTCGTGGGTGCAGCATGTTTCCAAATGCAGTTTCTGTGGTGTTGCTTTTTCTTAAAAAAAAAAAAAAAAAAAAAAGCTTGTCTGTATAGTTCAGTTATCTAAAAAATCTTGTCAAAAAATCTGTAAAACCAAATCTTCAAATTTTCTATTTGGTGTCAGCTGTTCTGTAGTAAAGAAATGGCTTTGTCTTGTAATTGGCAATGAAATAATAATGCTTGGGAAAACATGCAGATGCTTCTAATGGGGAAAACTTATGCTGATTTTCACACAGTGCTTTTGCTATGCATGGTATTAAGTTGGGAAAGTGAATCCTGGTAGTATTTTTTTCAGGGTCACTTTTAGAAATGGGCAGCTCAAAACACAATGCCTCCCATAGGACGGGGTTCCAAAATGCAACATTTTATGTAGAATCGTGTTGTATTTGCTGACTGGAGAGCTAAACTGGACTGGGGGAGTTGGTAACGTTACATTGCGCTTGTCCTAATGAGACTGCATTAGCTGCCCAAGATGCTGCTATTTTTTTTTTTATTCTTGTTTTTAAAAATAAAGCTCTGTTCTGTTAAATGTCTTTAAAACATTAAGATTGCTTTGTTTTAAAATGGTCTTCAAGGAGGTGGAGGGTAAAGTGGGTTGTGAATTGCCTTCACAAGGCAACAGTGAAAACATGCCTCCTTGAAATTCTGTTCAAGCTATAGAGTTGATGGAGCTGTGTCTTGTTTTTAAGTTGCTTTAAAAATTGTAATAAGTCTTCAAGCAGAATAAAAGTTGTTTTGAAAAAGCTTTTCAGTTGTTGAGGCTTCAGTAAAGACTGAGATGTCTGTTTACCAGAACTGAATAAAGTAGCTGACTAGCTCCAAAATATTCTTGTGCCAGAATGATGGTTCTACTAGTTTCATACACTTGCAAGAGCAGTGCATCTGTCTTCTGCATTGAAAGCAAAATTCTGTTTCTTCTGAAATTCGAATGTGCGGTTACTGATATCCATCAAGATAGCCTAACAACATTAGCTAGAGGTAACTCACCACTCTTGCCTTCCCTTGCCTGTGAAAACTAAGGTGACAGTGAAGAAAAGGGAGAAGTTAGAGGCTGACATATGGTATTAGAATTTTTCAAGCACATCCACATCTTGCCTTTAGAAGTTCCCTGGGGAACCCAGCCAGTCCCTCTGGAAGAATAAGGAGATTCCTGTTCCCAAGTTTTGCATTCCAAAATCTGCCCATTTGTTGCTCACTGTAGTCACAATACCAGCCAACTGAGGTACTCAGGTACCACGGGTGGAAATTAGTAATTTTTACAACATAACCACTGGCCTTTACAGTTTCTTAGAAGAAACAGATGAAAGGCTGTACTGAATTTTCAATTCACTCAATACAGAGTGGGGTTAGATCTCTGACAAACATGTGCATTGCAGTTTTTGCAATTAGTAAGCTGATTCTTTTAAATAGACACCACGCTTATCTTTTTCCTGCTCACAAAGCATATATTAAGCAACACAAGCTCTTCGGTAAGCCAGAGAGATCCACATCTAAAAACAAGGTTATGGTTGTGAATCACACATCTCCAATTATCAGCTCCTCAGAGACAGTATGATTGGTTGATCATAATCTGCAGAAATGTACAGACCAGTGGCTTTTTGGCCTCTGTCATATGCTGTATTGAAATCACACTTGGCAGACTGAAAAGAATAGTTTTCAAAAATGTCATTCTGTTTTTGTTGTCTGCAGACAAAGACATTCCCACTTTTCTTCGCTTTCTTCCTAAGACTTTATGGTCATTTTTTCTTAAGGAATGTGAAAAGTTGCTTGAATTTATCTTTGTGCAGCTACAAGTTGATGTAATTTTTTAAAATGATTGGGAATACTTTCCAACTTCTGTCTGTCCCCAAGCCACTAAACTCCCATGAAGTCCCAAGCACAGGTAACTTCTCACACGTCCCTTTGAGTCAAAGAGAGAAGAAGGGATTTTAGACTTCTTGCTGTCCTGTGAAGCAATAGGTGATGCCTCCTCCCCTCTCAGAAGGAACACGGGACAAATGAAGACCCTCGCAGCTGTCTGTCAGGATTCAGGCACAAAATGGCAGGGATGAGCAAACTTCTGTAGCACAGCTCTGTGTGCTGTGAGGCCCACCTGCATTTGCAGCCCTCCTTTACATCTCCACAGGAAAGGACATCTGTGTTTTGCAGGGGTGCTCAGAGGGACTCTGACATCTCTGGAGTATTGAGGAGACAACTAATGTTTACAATGGCCTACGATGTCCTGTACAAGTCCAAACAGGGCTGCATCTGCTTCTACCTGGGAAACAAGTTGACTCCCTTCACCTTCCTCAACTCCATGTCTTGAGTGCCCAAGGCTGAGACAGGCACCAGCTACTGTGGGCTATGCCAGTCCCATGGAGATTGCCCTCAGCTGCAGTGTGGAAACTAAGGAGACTGTAAATGCTGAGGTCCTGCCAGCATCCCTGATTGGAAATGAGGAAGGAAAATTACAAGTTCTGCTTTGCCTGCTGGGACGTGGGGTCAGACACGCTTCTAGCCAGAGCAAAGTTGTACAAAAGTCACTGCACCCATCTTTAATGCAGCTGAAAAAAGAAGCATTAACTATGGGAGCTCAGCAGAGGATGTGGCTCTGACCTGTCTTCCTTTTTTTCTCTTTCATTTTCTTTCTTCTTTCTGTTTCTTTTTTCCTTCCCTCCTTTCTTTTTATGATCTTCCTTTTCTTTCTTTTTTCCATCCCTCCTTTCTTTTTTCCATCCCTCCTTTCTTTTTATGTCTTCCCTTCCCTTCCCTTCCCTTCCCTTCCCTTCCCTTCCCTTCCGTCTCTCTCTCTTTCTCTCTCTCTTTCTTTCTCTCTTTCCTATCTGTCTGTCTGTCTGTCTCTGTCTCTCTTTATGTCTGTCTCTTTCAAACTTCTTTGGAGGACTATGTCCTCAAATATATAGACTGCCAAAAATAGAAAGTCTGTAGGGGCTTTTTAGTTAAATAAGTATTAGTCAATCAGCAGCTATTCAAACACTGATAATCTTTGTAGGGACCAGCACTTTAACCTCTGTACAGCAATCAGATGGCCAAAAACATCCTGATAATTCTTTGAAAAAACAGGGTTTTATCCATGGCTCTGTCAGTCTCTGCCACAACACTATTGCACAAACGTATCTCATCGCTCCACTCTTTCTTGCATATTCAGAAAGGAGGAGTATAGGCCATCAATTTAGATATGTGCAAATATTGACAGAAGAAAAATTTAACAGGTAGCACACAAAAGAATCTAAAACCTGCTGTTCTCAGGACGTTAAGCAAACAGTATTGACAACACCAGACATGAATATAGTTAAGTCAGATAATGATTTCACTTTCATGTGTCTAGTTTTCCTAAATCCTTAGAAGACTGTAGATTCAGAAGAAAATGAATTCACACAAGAGAAGATTTGTTCCTCTATGAATGTTTATTTCTTTACACAGTTTATTTTCCCACAGATTTTGTGCTTGTTGTAAAACAAACGTTTTGTGAAGGTTGCTGGATTAATCCTTCTTCACCTATCAAGAAACCTGAGAATTTCAGCAGGTTTCTCCATAGGGCGCTGGGTGGAAGAACAAAACTAAAAGTGAACATTATGTGAGCCATGTGAAGGGAAATGTGTGTCTGGTTTGCATGGCAGAATGGTACACCACACTAGTCTGTTGAGCACCCATAGCAGCACTTTACACTGTTACTGGCTTTGGTCCTCCTGTTTCACTGATCTGAAAGACAGGTAAAGAAAGTTAGAGCAGATTTTATGTTGCAAGGCTGAATGGGAGTAAAGACCAGAGAGAGCAGGAAATGAAAATATGATAGGAGTGCAACTCCAGCAGCTGTGGCCAGACAAAGGGAATGGCCTTCTGCCTCCCATCGTGTCCTCTGGACAGGACACTGGCTGCACTGTTCTGAAACAGGGGCGCAAGTGCCTTTCACCTTCTCTGTCCATGCAGAGTTATTTTTCTGTTTGGTAAAGGCTGCCAGTTAAACATGGTGGCAATTTGCATGCTTGTGTATCTTGCAGCACTCGCTCTGGCTCTTCCCTGTTTCAGGAAAGCAGTGATGCTGAATATTTTGAGGTGGAATTCATTTCTAATTTTAAGCGCCTGAAAGAAAAGCTTGTCATCAAAGTCATCTGGCAAAGCTCTCATCACAGGGAGAGACAGGCAATTCCCTAGGGTGATTCACCCCACCTACCTCCAGCTCTATTCTTAGGATATGGTGAATCATGCTCTGGAGTCACTCCATTGACTGGAGGGGGAGTCCATGAAACGGTTGATGGCGGACATGCAACTTGAAGGCAGCTGAAGTTAGATGAGCACAGTCTCTTCCTTGCTGATAGGAGGTTCAGTTTGTATCTTTCCAGTACCATCTGTAGTATCTTCTGCTCCTAGGCATGACGATAAGGCATAATCAGGGGTGGGAAGATCAGTTGGTTTCTAGAATTTTGGTCTTTTACAATAACTGTGGAAGTGACAAGTTCAAAAACATGCCAGGCCATATCCTCCCTGGACCTGTAATGCTGGGCTCTATGCAAGGAAGGATACTGCCCTGCCAACTTTTCTGCCATCTCCAGAGAAAGTCCTGACACTGCCTCAGGCCTGGCTTATCAGCACCTGCCACTGGCATCCTAGTGCCTACCAACAGCCTGTGTGTGACAGCTGCAGACATCTCCTGGTGAATCATTTGATCTCTTGCCAGCCATGTGGTCAGCTGAAAAGGCATGGGTGAAGATACCGCAGGTATTCCCAATTGAGATTACTTTCTAGTCACTGTGCTTGCATTTCCTTTCTCATCCAGGGGAAACTTATGGAACTTAACTTTCTTTCTTCCCAGTTGATCCATAGTTGGGATCATGGGCTCTGATATTTTGATGAAAAAAATAAAAGAGAAATGACTTCAGTCAAATTACATCTAAGACACATGAGCTCTGTCACAGGCCAGGAGAACTGGTGGAGATCCTCCTTTTCTCCAGCTATTGGAAAACCCAAGGTTGTGGCAGAACCTATGTTTTTTGAGGTACAGCTTGCAGACCCCAGTTAAACCAAGCCTTTCAGTAGAGAAAAACCTAGCATAGAGAGTCTCCCTGTTCAGTGAAATGGAAGACCTGGCTTCAGGTGTGTCAGACTAGCTCCAGTGGTTTCAGCAGTTGCAGTGACAGGTGGGATTAGGGTCAATGCCAGGAACAACATTCTGGGGAGAAGTTTCAGGAAACTTGAGATGAAAGAGGAGAAGCTGTTAAGCAGAATGCTGTTGCTGTATTGATAACAGGCAATGTAAACAAGAAATCCCCAGACTGTCAAACAACCTATGAGCACCGGGAGTCCTCAAGACTTGTGAATAAGGGTCACAGAATGGGTTCACAGTATTATATGTACTTATGGTAAGTGCTGGAGGCTTCTGAACAAGAGAACAATCCTGCTAGGTGAAGACAGACTGGGGATGGCAGGTGAATACCTGTGCACAGCCACCCTCCTCCAGGGTTGTGTGTATTTCAGAGGGGAAAAGAGGATAAACCGATTTTTAAAAATGCCAGCTGGTACACAAAGACACACAACTAAACGACGATGCATTTTCAAACTGTGTCTTACTTATAACAGCATTTCTAAAAACCAAACCTTGCTCATAGTCTGCTTCCCGCAGTGTGCTTGGCAGGCGCAGTTCAGCAAGGCCTTTTCCTGGAGAAAATGCCTGTTATCTGGGTGGGCCGCATGGGCATCCAGCAGGGTGCGGCCATGGCCTGGGTTCACCTCATCTTTCTCCAGGACAAGTCACTGTGGCGTATGTGCGCTGTGTTGTTCAGCTCTGTGTGATGGCTCCTGGGTAATGGAGATTCAAAACAACGGACCATGTAGGAGGGGAGGGGATTGCCATTAATGCCTTGCTAAGAACTTGTTTTCACAAGAATTTTCTTTTTGCTCTCATATATGCAAGAGTACGTCCTCAAACAAAGCCCTTCTACAAACCTCCTTGCATTGTTTTTTCTTAGAGAAGACAATGAGCTGTGCAAATTCAAAAATTGTTATTCCCCCTTACTTTCATAACATTTACAGCAGTGTGAGTGTGCTTGCACCCTCAGCATGTCTGTGTTAGCATGTATCTGTGGCACATCTGGGCTCACCTGCCATCATTTAGCTGTAACATGGCCTCAGCTCTGAAGATAAGCTGACTACTAAGGCAGGCTACACCACTGATAGTCCTTGTTTCCAAATGCTCCCTCCCCATATTTTAAGCATTCATTTGTCCCTTGAAAATGGTAAAAAAATAATACATTGAAAACCAACAACTTCCACAGGCTTCTTAGGAAGCCTGGGAAATCCATGTCAATGATTCAGTTAAGAAGTAAAAAGCTGCACAAGTGAAACAGACTGGTGTAGGAGTTTCCCAGAAAAGATGTACTGGAGCTTTGAAAGTGAATCTATCCAAACTTTATCACTGTGTCCCATCATTACTGTATGTAACTGGAATTCCCATATTAGGTTTTCTTGGTTTATCTCCAGTCAAAAACAAAGACTGAAGCCTTTCTGACTGTATTCAAATCTTCATATTCCATTTGCTCACAGTGGTATTAGTTGAAGCTCTCCAAAGCTGCCCTACTCATACACCTGGCTTATTCTGTGGCATTGAGTCTGCAGGAGGAGGTGGTTTTATGCCCTGAAACACAATCAGGGCATGCCTGAATTCAGAATCTCAAAGAATGTGCTCCCATACTTGGTAATATATACCTTGGTTTATGTGCATCTAAGTCCATGAGAATGCATGTTCTTTTCTTTGAGCAGCCACCTTCAAATCCTACTAGCTCACAAGAAAACATTATCAGAATTTTGGCAGCTTGTCTTCTCTGATTTCTTTAAATATCAGCTCTGCTCTGTATGATCTTCAGATTGGACTGGTGACTGTAGGCTCCTCACCAAAAAATTATGGATGCTTATATCTATCAGTCCCTGCATGTTTGAATCTGCCATCTGTATGCAGGCTTTCACCTGTATAGCTTTCAAAGCAAGCCTGGCTCTGAAGTTTAGCAAACTGATTCTCACTGAGAGACACTGGATTTATTTATCTTTTTAATTTTGATCTAGAGAGCATTAAGAACCTAAATTCCCAGCCCAGCATCTTTATCAGTTTAAAGTTATTGGTGTATTTGTTAGTCTTGACGCATCTGATATTACGTAGCTACTTTCTCATGTCAGATAAATGGTCCACTCTGCAATTGAATACTGTCATTTTCGATCCATTCTTAGCAAATAATCTGATCGTGAACCTTGAAAGAGGCCAGGAATGTAAGGCTCAGCATACGCACTGGATGGTTGATCTCTATAGAATAGTTCTCCAAGGACAATTCTCCTTTAAAAATCCTGTCCTGTTTGATACGAAATCTCTGCAAGGAGCTACAGTTTCAGCAGACATTTTTCAGTGTTTGAAATAAGAAACAGGACTCCACTTTCCATCTAATACAGCCTGTTAGCCAACAGTGATCATGCAGGTTGTCACTTAGCATGTGTGAGTTGTAGAAGAGTCTCCTGTGAGCAGTAAGTCAGATGTCAGGCATCCTATGTGAATTCTTTCCCTGCCTGGCTAAAGGATTAACTTCAATCCATCGGTGGTTTGACTCTGTATGAATAAAATATTCATTGGGATAAAGAAAATTAATTAAGGTGCCCGGTCATTCTGGCACTCACCAGAGACAAGAGAAGACCAAATTTACATCCTTGCTTTAGTAGTTAATCCATATATCAAGCTTCTTGAAAACCAAGCAGACTTAGGCTGAGATACATCATTGTGGCTACAAAGGTGGTGTTTGCTCTCAGCAGTTTGATTTCCTGGCCCTTCACTATTACAGCTTAAGAATTGACATCTAGGTCAAGACTACTTTTTGGTTAATATTCACATTTCAAGGCCTAGTTGGCTGTGATGTGAATCTGGCTTTGGATTCTAACAGACCAAAGTTTGGGAGGTTTTTCAGCCATGAAAAACAATCTCGTGCATTTGCAGAGATTACAGATGTTCTGTTTTGAACAACTTACAGATACAACTTAAAGATAGAAAAGAAAACCAAACCAGATACGACTGCGACACAGAAAACAGACTGGACTGATGTTTTCATTTGCCAGGGAAGGTCATGGAACAAATCCTCCTGAGAGAGATCACACAGCTTGTCCACGGGATCAGGCCCAGCCAGCACGGGTTCATGAAAGGCAAGTCGTGTTTGACCAACCTCATCTCCTTCTATGACTGGGTGACCAAACTGGTAGATGAGGGAAAGGCTGTTGATGTAGTCTACCTAGACTTCAGCAAAGCCTTTGACATGGTCTCTAGCAGTATCCTTCTGCGGAAACTGGCTGCCTGTGGCTTGGACAGTTTTACCCTCTGTTGGATAAGGAGCTGGCTGGAGGGCCGTGCTCAACGGGTGGTGGTCAATGGAGTGAAATCCAGCTGGAGACCTGTTACAAGTGGTGTCCCCCAGGGGTCGGTACTGGGGCCCATCCTGTTTAATGTCTTCATTGACGACTTAGATGAAGGGATTGAGTGTACCCTGAGTAAGTTTGCAGATGACACCAAGTTCGGAGGTGGTGTCGATCTGCCTGAGGGCAGGGAGGCCCTGCAGAGGGATCTAGATAAGCTGGATCGCTGGGCTGAGATGAATGGGATGAGGTTTAACAAGGCCAAGTGTCGGGTTCTGCACTTTGGCCACAACAACCCCAGGCAGCGTTACAGGCTTGGGGATGAGTGGTTGGATGATTGTGAAGAGGAAAGGGACCTGGGGGTGTTGGTTGATGCTCGGCTGAACATGAGCCGACAGTGTGCCCAGGTGGCCAAGAGGGCCAACGGCATCCTGGCCTGCATTAGAAATGGTGTGGCCAGCAGGAGCAGGGAGGTGATCATCCCCCTGTACTCAGCACTGGTGAGGCTGCACCTCGAGTACTGCGTTCAGTTTTGGGCCTCTCACTACAAGAAAGATATTGAGGCCCTGGAGCGTGTCCAGAGAAGGGCAGCGAAACTGGTGAGGGGTCTGGAGCACAAGTCTTACGAGGAGCGGCTGAGGGAGCCGCTCTGAACAGATTGTTCAGTCTGGAGAAGAGGAGGCTCAGGGGAGACCTCATTACACTCTACAACTTCCTGAAGGGAGGTTGTGGTGAAAAGGGTCTGGCCTCTTCTCCCAGGCAAATAGTAGGACCCGAGGAAATGGCAAGAAGTTGTACCAGAGGAGGTTTAGGTTGGATATTAGGAGAAACTTTTTCTCTCAAAGGGTGGTCAGGCACTGGAATGGCTGCCCAGGGAGGTGGTGGAGTCGCCGTCCCTGGTAGTGTTCAAGAGGCGCCTGGATGAGGAGCTACGAGAGATGGTTTAGTAGCTTGTGGCACTGATAGGAATGGGAGGGTGGTTGGACTGGATGATCTTGCAGGTCGTTTCCAACCTTGTGATTCTGTGATTCTGTGATAACTGTACAAAGTACAATTGTACACTCAGAAATCAGAGCTATTTCAGATCTTTGTTTTTTGGTTTGGCTCATTGTTAATTAAAAGCTCTATAGTACTTACCCTTTTGGATCAGAAATGAACACTTGACAGCAGCAGTGAAAGTGTCAGTGAATATGTTAGAAGTTTTTATGGCTCTAATAAGGTACCACAGCTTAACCAACTGCTAACTGATTAGACGCTGAAAAACAAGAAAGACTCTTGGGTCTCCTGTTTCAAACTTCTCTCGAGACCATTCCAACTGCAGCACAAATTCATGTGAAGTAGAAACGGACACATGGGGCTATGTGTGCCTAAAATCTCTCTGGGTTCACTGACTCCATTTAATCCCAGCACAGGAATCTCCCCAGAATTATCTCTAGTTCCTATAGATAGCTTTGGCTGCAATTCAATTTTGCCACTCAGTGATTAGCTCTGAACTTCTTGACTTGAAGACATACATATCTCAGTAAAGGAGTTTTCCCCTATCATTTACAAGGGAGAAGAATTAAAGCTCAAAAATTGTAAGTGAGTGACAGAATTACACAAAGAGCATTCATTAAAGAATATTCAGTGCAAGAGGGTCACATTAAAAATTCTCTCAAGCAAATATTTCAGAGAGCAAAGGAACAACTATTGAAATGCTGTTCAACTAGCAAAATGGTGATCATACCTGTGAGACAACTTATTTGACAACTTTTTCAATAATTTATCTAGCACTGATGATACTGCATTTGTAAATTTGTGAATTTGGTCTAGTATTAAATGGGGAGGTTGGTGGCCCTGCATGTGGCAGGGAGGTTGGAGATTCATGATCCTTGAGGTCCCTTCCAACCCCGGCCATTCTGTGATTCTGTGATTCTGTGTGAGAGAGTGTAAATTATCAGCTTCATTTAATTTTGTTGCCACTAGCTTCCGTGGAGAACCTCTGTACTGATGTCATGGAAACCTGTTTCCCTGTGTACCTGATTGCAAGAACCCAATATATCTGTTGCAGTGAAAAATAGAATTCCTCTGACAGTTAGAGGACTTGACAATTCTTACAGATGCCTGGGTTTCTGGATCTCTTTGTACACTGAGCTATCAACTTGAAATATTGTTCCCATCATGATGTTCTCAGCTTTTGAGTTTAAGGACTTTCTTTTTTTTTTTAAACATTCTTCTGCACTTTCACCTCCCTGCCTAAATATTCTCTAGGGGAGGGAGGTCTGGTGCAAATTGTCAGTCTGATCAGCTTCTTGGCTTACCTTGTTGACAGCATTTACCTTCAGGCTGCGACAAAATGTTGATGGGAGAGCAGAGTCACAGAGCCTGATGAAAACATATTCTTGTGATGGCTACCTGCATCAGGAAGGTTTCTCTATTTCTGTCTGTTTTGCTACAGAGACATCTGTAAGTTGGTGAAGAGGAGTCAGCTTCTTCGTTAGTGGTAAGGGCAAAGGGAAGTGTACATTTCCTCCTGTAAAATGCAGTATAAAGACTTACTTTTATTATTAGTAACAACGATATTATTAATATTATTAATATTGTATTTAATATAATACAATACAATATTATATTATATAAATATTAGTATTGATGAGATGCATTAAAAAGAGTGTGGCCAGCAGGTCGAGGGAGGTGATCCTCCCCCTCTACTCTGCCCTGGTAAGGCCTCATCTGGAGTACTGCGTCCAGTTCTGGGCTCCCCAGTACAAAAAAGACAGGGATCTCTTGCAAAGAGTCCAGCCGAGGGCCACAAAGATGGTGAAGGGCCTGGAGCATCTCTCCTATGAGGAAAGGCTGAGTGAACTGGGTCTGTTCAGCCTTGAGAAAAGAAGACTGAGAAGGGACCTGATCCAGGTCTATAAATATCTGAGGTGTCGGGGGCAGAGTGGCGAGGACGGACTCTTTTCAGTGGTGAATGGAGACAGGACAAGGGGAAACGGCCGGAAACTGCAGCATAGGAAGTTCCGCACAAACATGCGCAAGAACTTCTTTACAGTGAGGTGACGGAGCACTGGAACAGGCTGCCCAGGGAGATGGTGGAGTCTCCTTCTCTGGAGATGTTCAAGACCTGCCTGGATGCCTACCTGTGCGACCTGCTGTAGGGAACCTGCTTTGGCAGGGGGGTTGGACTCGATCTCTGGAGGTCCCTTCCAACCCCTACAATTCTGTGATTCTGTGAATACTATTATTGTAGACAGTCATTGAGGATAATACACTAAGTTACTGTCACTGCTGCCGCATGAGGCTGCACCATGAGCACCACGACAGAAGTCCTGCACCTACTTTTCTCATGCTGGCAGTGGAAATTCACAGCTCAGTCTGTTGCTTTGTCACACAATAATTGTAAGAAAGCCCACTTATAGTACCCAACCCAAAGAAGATCAGTTCAGAAATTGGTAAATAACATAGCTGTTTCAAAGGTAGTGGAAATCTGAGGCTATGTTTAATTGTGGTTTCCACTCACCTAAAAAGGGGACCTTTGACATCGGCCCTCACATCCTTCTCTCTAAATTGGTGAGGTATGGATTTGAAAGATGGACTGTTTGGAGGATTAAGAACTGGTTGGCTGGTTGCAGCCAAAGGGTTGTGATCAATGATTCTGCATCAGGGTGAAGGCAGGTCACAAGCGGTGTTCCCAAAGGGTCGGTCTTGGGACCGGTGCTCTTCAACATCTTCATCAGTGACACAGACGATGGCATAGAGTGCACCCTCAGCAAGTTTGCAGACAACACCAAGCTGAGCAGTGCAGTCGATATACTGGGGAGAGGGGAAGTCATCAGACAGACCTGGACAGGCTGGAGAAGTGGGCCCATGAGAACATAATGAGGTTCAGTAAGGCCAAGTGCAGGGTGCTGCACTTGGGTCAGAGCACTGCCAGGTATTTATATAAACTGGGGGAAGATCTTGAGAGCAGCCCTGCACAGAAGGACTTGGGGGTCCTGTTGGATGAGAAGCTGGACATGAGCCAGCAGTGTGTGCTTGCAGCCCAGAAGGCCAACTGTGTTCTGGGCTGCATTAAAAAAGGGGTGGCCAGCAGACAGAGGGAGGTGGTTGTCTCCCTCTACTTGGCTCTTGTGAGGCCCCATCTGCAGTACTGCATCCAGGCCTGGGGCCCCAGTACAGGAAGGACGTGGAGCTCTTGGAGCGGGTCTAGAGCAGGGCCACTAAGATGGTCAGAGGGCTGGAGCACCTTTACTTATGAAGAAAGGCTGAGGGGACTGGGCTTGTTTAGCTTGGAGAAGAGAGGGCTCCGAGGAGACCTCATTGTGGCCTTCCAGCACTTGAAGGGAGTATATAAACAGGAGAGGGAACGGCTGCTTGCATGGGTTGATAGTGATAGGACAAGGGGGAATGGTTTTAAACTGAGATAGAAGGGATTTATGCTAGCTATCAGGAGGACGCTTTTCACACAGAGGGTGTGTGCTCCAGACACACTCAAACAGGTTGCCCAAGGAGGTTGTGCATGACCAACCCCTGGAGGCATTCAAGGCCAGGCTGGATGTGGCTCTGGGCAGCCTGTTCTGGTGGTTGGTGACCCTGGACATAGCAGGGGACTTGAAACCAGGCGATCATTGTGGTCCTTTTCAAGCAGGTAATTCTATGATTCTATGATTATGTGAAAAGCAGATAATAAAACTAGTAAAGGAAACAAATGAAATAGCAAAGGTTGTTACTGTCGACTGGCTGCTCCACTGAGCAGGGAGACAAGCTAGCCTGGGATGCTCTAGTTCAGAAAAGAGGTTATTGAGGAAGTGTGGCAGAAGTACTACTGCTTCTGAAGGACAGAGAAGGCAAACAGAACACTTTGTTATTGCTTCTCAGAACACAAGTCCATGTACATCAAACCAACTTAACAGGTGGCTGATACAAAACAAGTGAATGCAAATAATACATTGGTGAACTGTGAAATTCTAAGACCCAGAGAATAGTAAATACCAATTCATGGCAGTCAAATCCATGAGGGCTACTGAGCTCAAAAATGCTGCTACAACTGCCAGACAGTGAAATTCTTAAACTGGGGGAAGGTGGAATACAATCCAGACAAGTGTTAGTGTACACAATATTTATACTCATCTTTCAAGCAGTCTGCTACTAGTCATAGTTACAGATACTAAGACACAATGACCAATAATTCAATCATACACAGCTCTGTTGTTATGTTGTGTATCTCTATGCTTTTTGAGAACAAAAGTGATGTTTTATCAAGAAAGATATTGTTAAGAGAACTAGAAGAGCATCTGAAAAAAAAGTTACTGAAATAATGCAGGTATGGATTGTTGAGAATTTGGGGGTTAGTTTCAGTACAGCTTCAGCTGGAATGTTCAGCTCCACTTGTTTACTTGGATTCCTATCTTCAAAAAAATGTGTGTGTGAAGGGGAGTGGGAGAGGGGGGGTGTATTCTCCTTTTGCTTTTTACCAGAATTTTGATTCTAATTCATATTGTATGTTACTTTACTGTTTTTTTGTTTGTTTGTTTTTTGAAAGTCTGCAGGAGCTCAGGACTGGTCTAGCAAAAGTTCTGGATAATCTGGCAGAATTCCATCTCCACAGGAGGATGTGAGATTCACATTTAAATTCTGGAGTGAACAGCACTATAGTTACATATTCTAAAATTACACCAAGTAGTTGTCAACACAAATCTTTTTCGATCTTTTGCTTTGGAGGTAAATGGAAGCTTAATTTCTAGTATTTCTCAGCTTTTGCAGAGACATTCTAGGAGGCTCAGTTTTAAACAAGATTAAACATGTTCACAGCTGAAATCTAAATGGGTTCTGCATCCTGTTGAAATGTTCTGCTAATGTTTGATCCTTAATACAGTCTACACTCTGCCCACAGCAAATGTTCCTCCCAGCTGCTGTTCTTTCCAATTAACAGAAAGGGGAAGAAGAATTGAGGTACTGTTCTATCCAAACGTGTTGAAGCCAAGAGTTCTGTAGCTGCCATCCAAATGCAATGGCCTATAATAGATTGGGTAATTGCCTGCCCATATATTCAGAACTCATCTTGCATGAAAATAACATCCACATTTTTAGAAATATTTTCCTGATCATTGAGTGCTTCTAATTTCCAGTCACTCAAATAAGCTTTCTCCTCCTTTCCTTTTTGGAGAATTCACCCTGAAAAACGAGGATTTTTTTCCATCGTTGTCCACTGTTCAATCATAAGGATGATTTTCATCTTGAAGTGAAACATGGAATGCAAAAGCCCTACTATCATGCCAGATTCAATCTGTTCATCCACAAATTACCATAGGTAGGTCCTTACATTTCCATCTGATGTACTTCAAAATTTGTATTGCCTCTTGCCATTTGCCTCTTTCATCATTCTGCATTACTTGAAAAATTAGGAGTAGAATGGAATCTCTTTGTTTCTAAACACTGAAAAAAAAACACCCAAACTCTTTCAAATCAAGACTGTAATAAATAAGTTTTTCCTCCAGCTTTTAGCTGCAGTTATGTAATTCTCAGACATTTTCAAAGTAAATTCTCTCTATTCAGTTGAACATGAGAAAACATCTAGAACTCATCAATGTCACTAGCTGAAGCTGTAATAGGAGAGACAACATAACAATGTTTGATCAACTTTGTCCTGTCTGATTGTTCAATTTCACTCAGCAGCCTTACAGACATTTTTACTTTATTTTTGGCCTTGTGAGTTAATACAATTAGTACGAATTTTCAGAAGGCTAGGCTTTTTGCCTTTCAGACCAGAGCCTTTTCCTGTGGCCATCTGAGTAGTACAATTGACCAGTGCAGTGTACTAGGCAAGCATGAATTCCTCTGAGTATATTCTAAATTACCCAGTGCAAGTTTGTGATTGCAATTGGTCAACACTCAATCTATACAAAATTAAAAGTGAAAAACTATAAATACAGGCATAAGGGGAAAAAAAAAAAAAAAAAAAAAAAAAAAAAAAAAAAAAAAAAGAAAAGAAAACCTCTGAGTGATAACAGGAACATTTCGATAGGCTCTATAATCAGCACACATCTACTTTTAGTATCTGGGAGAAATGATCAAGGATGTTTCAGAAAGAATATTCTAATACCGTCACTGTACTATTAGTTCAGCAGACCAGTATCACCACCAGACCCATCAATACCAATCTATTTGCATTTGTAGAAGTAATCAAACATTCACAGGTCCAGCGCAAGCACAGGCAATTAGGAAAGATACGATGGCCCAGTGGCTAGAACTCTCACCAGGGATATAGGAGAACAAAGTTCAAGATCCCACTCAGGTACCCATTTAGTTATGTATATACCCTAAAAGACAGTATTTATCTATTTAAATAGCACTAACAAGAATCTCACTTTAAAAAGTCCTGTTCCAAGTATCTATCAGCATCATGGTAAGAGTATATTGCATTTTTAACATTGTTAAAAAGATGCTTTTTATTCTTAAACTGACTTGATGAAAGAAGCTCATTAGCAATTAGATATTCCATTAGCAGAAGATTCTCCTCGAGTTTTCTCCTATCAAAAACCAGGAACATTATTCATATTTTTTTTACTTTCATGAAAGAAGAAAGATGTTTCTTGTCCCTTATGTAGCAAAATAAGTTATATCCCAGCTGGGAGGTTACCTTGACTCAATGCATACCTCTCCAATGATCTCTGGGAGGTAAGGAAGCCAAAAACTGTTGCATGGGAATTTGAAGTCACGTGAAGCAGGCAGCATTTGGGAAACTATTCAGCAGTGTGGCATCAACTTGTCTTATCTAAGCAAGGGAAAAGAAAAAAAAAATATCCAACAAGAGAAAACGTTTATGATTTTAAAAGCTCAAGGTCAGGGGGGAGGAATGAAGAGCTCTGGCCCCAGAATTGAGCCTGTGAAGGAAAATTTGTTACAAATCAGCTTAGCTAAGTAATAATTTTGTGAGGATTACTGATGGAACAGCTAACAGCAGGATAATTTGATTAGAGACATGGAATTAGATCAAGGGGCAGCTTAAAATAAACTGCTTAGATATTTTAAAGCTCTGAGGAAGAGAAAAGACTGGGAGAGTCTTTGCTCTGCACATTTTTTGTTAGATTTTCAAAGAAAGATTTGAAGATTCTCCAGCAGTAGAAGCTGTGTGGAGGAGGAATTTGTGTGAGTGAGCATGAACATAAGGATTGGAGCAGAAGGAACAGACCTCAAAGGTTGGTGCAGAAAAATCTGTTCTATGGAAGAGGGTGTTTCATGAGATGTGGTTGGCGAACTGCCCTGTGCACATGAGGTGTTATTCAAGAAATTGTTTTCTTAGCATTAATATTGTGTTACTGATGCTGATTACTTCAAACTGAACTACTGCAGCAACAAACAGAAGGTTGTAGCTGCAGTATCCTTGCTGTATAGTTGGGATGGTTTTACAGCCATAACAATACCTCAGTCCACTTGTATGTTTAGAAACCCTGAGTCTGAATCAGTAACAGTAACTATGCCACTGTCACTTTCTTGAACTGAATCTAAACACACGAGAAAACTGAGGCATAGTTTTTAGTCTGAGTTTGAAATGATCATCCAAGAGGAAAAGTTGCATTCATTTGTCTGTACCAAGATGCCACGTGCATTAGGAATGATAGGAAAATGTATTTCTTGTACAAATTTATTCAAGGAAAACAGAAATATTATTCCTATTCAGTTTGACTACTCAGAAAAATCTCATTCACTGGAAGTCAGAGATTCAGAAAACATGTCTTTGATCATATACTTTTGATTCTTCTTTAGGAGCATGAAAGGTGCAACTAAGATAACTTAAGATGACTGAAAAGCACAATACAGTAAATAAACAGCTAACATCTTACAAAATTTTGAGTTGTTGTCTATTAGGCCTTTATTTCACCGGTGTGAATGCCACTGCAAACCTTCTCAAGAAGCTAGATAGTGAAGCTGTAGGAATATCTATCTGCATACATATCAGTGATGGAAATGTCTGTTAGGAATCCGATTATGCCTGTGTGGTCTCCTGCATTGATAACAGTATGTGAAGAGCAAAACAAAGTTTGAAGATGTATTAGTGCTTTGTAGCCTAAACTTCTCTGGACTAACTATGGGCAGCCAACAAGTTTTTGAGTGTATCAGTCTGAAGACTAACATAGTTTCTGAACTGCAAGAAGTGCACTGCTTGAGCAAATGTTAGTGAGAAATGATGCTTTTTAACCTACTGAGACAAGATCTCTAAGGAAGCATAAACTGAGTTCAAAATGGAAGGAAAAGTTTGTGTTGAGTTTTTTTGTTTGTTTGTTTTTTTGTGTTTTTTGGTTGTTTTTTTTTTTTCCCAATAAAGCAGTCAAGCACAATCCTGAATGGCTGCGAATGTTGCCATAGCTGTGATACAAGCATGGTGAAAAAGCTTTTTGCTCTCCCCGGCAGAGGTTCTAGCCCAGCACTCAGCTATAGCCATAAACAACCACTGAAGCACAACAGCCTTTGTAGTACTGCAGTGTAGGAAAGCATAGAAACCTGCTGTTTTGTATCTGACATTTATAGGACCACCATGGATGGATGGTACTCCTAGTGGGAACTTCTTGTCCAGCCAAGCCTAGTTCTCTGTTGTAGAAGGGCAAATTGGAGCATTATCTCAGCACTGCAAATGAGCCTGCCTGGGATGATGTTTTTCACACTTTAGACCTTTCAATCTCTGCCCAACAGCAGATATGCACTTCTCTACCTGCACTGTTTTGGAACTCAATTTGCAGTGAGCCTATTGGCTCAGCCTCCCCAGAGGAGACATGCTGAGCACCTTCTGATCCTGCTGAGTTCTTGAGATTCAAAAACATTTAACTCCACTGGGAACTATAAACATTTGCCAAGCTCTACAAAACAAAACATTGAATGGATGTATTTCTATTACGTCTCTGCTAATAGCTACACATAATGTCAGGCCAAGAACAAGTTTGCTGTACAGTTATTGACTGAAAACCATAGCTAGTTTTTAGAAACCTTCCAGTATACAGTTGTCAGCTCTCTGCTACCTCTCTGCACTCAGAATTCATCATCCACAATACAGACAACACTTCCACTTAACATTTTATCTTGAAGAAGGAGAAGTTTTGCATTTCAAACTGCCTGACTAAAAAATTTTATTAGACATTTCAAAGGCTCTTTGAGGTTTCTTCCCATTATGCCTAGAATAATGTAGGTAAAAAAAAGAGGTGAAGAAAGTTGTTCCTCTGTTACAGCCAATCTCTTCAGTAGGCCTCATTAGTTCTTGCGTACACTGATACTCAACACAACATCAAATCCTGGAAATATTTTCTGAATATGGACCATTATTCTATAACTGTAGAGACAACACTTTACTGTACTCTCAAATGTCTCTGCATCCACTCCTACTCCACCTCAGCTACATGAGGATGACAACACATATTTGCATAGAAAAGAAAGACAGAGATACTTTTAACTATCTTTAAAGCAAAACCTGATTTCTGTTTTCTAGAAAAGAAGAAATTGCTACTTTCATTACAATGCTTAACTATCCTCCTCTGTTTTGTGGAATATCAAACACCTGACAGCATGCTTAATCTCCTGAAAATCCAGGAACAACCAACACTTTCTTCTTTGACAGTGTGAACTTTCTTAAATGTACCTCTCACACCATAGAATCATAGAATCCTTAGAGTTGGAAGGGACATTTGAACATCTCATTCAACTCCCCTGCAATGAACTGGGAAATCAACAGCTAGATTAGGTTGCCCAGGGCCTGATCCAACCTCACCTTGAAAGTCTCCAGGGACAGAGCATCAATCACATCTCCGGGCAACCTCTTCCTGTGTCTCACCACCCTCACTGTAAAAGATTCTTTCCTTATATCCAATCTAAATACACCCTCTTTCAGCTTGAAACCATATCTCCTTCTTCTATCACCACAGGCCCTGCTAAAGACTCTGTCCCCCTTCTTTCCTGTAGCCTCCCTTTAGATACTGAAAGGCTGCTCGCAGGTCACCCCGGACCTTTCTCTTCTCCAGGCTTAACAGCCCCAGCTCTCTCAGGCTGTCCTCATAGGAGAGATGTTCTTTCCTTGGATCGTTTTTGCGGCCCTTCTCCGGACACAATCCAACGGGCCCATGTCTCTCCTGTACTGAGGACTTCACATCTGGATGCAGTACTCCAGGTGAGGTCTCACCAGAGCAGAGTAGAGGGACAGCATCACCTCCCTCACCCTGCTGGCCACACTTCTTTTGATGCAGCCCAGGATACGGTTGGCTTTCTGGGCTGCAAGGGCTCATTGCTGGCTGACATCCAGCTTCCCATCCACCAGTCCTCCCCAGTCTTTTTCAGCAGGGCTGTACTCAATCCTTTCATCCCCAGCTCCTGTTGGTAGTGAGGATTGCTTTGACCCCCAGGCAAGTTCTCCATTTGGATTTGTTCAACCTCATGAGGTTCACCTGGTCCCATTGCTCATGCTTGTCTAGGTCCTTCTGGATGGCACTGCATCCCTCTGGTGTGTCAACCACACCCCACAGCTCGGTGTCATCCACAAACTTCTGAGGTTGCACTTGACCCCTCTGTCAATGTCACTGATGAAGATATTAAAGAGTATTCGTCCCAGCACTGACCCTGTGGGATACCACTCATCAGTCATCTCCATTCAAAAATGTCCAGCATTAAGTAGTAATCCTTTCCTCTATCTCCTGCAATAGCCTCATAAGCAGTGTGTCTTAAGTCATCTTCTCAGTAAAACCGGTGTTGTAACTACAGTTCTCATCCAAGTCACCAGTCTGTTGTCATCTACTTCTTTTTCATTCTGGTCCTCATCATGTAAGGAAATGTTCAGAAAGATTGAGCCATGTTTCAGGAGTATCAGCTCACTGAAGATGAAATTTGAATCTTCATGTATGAAGGAGAAACACCTATAAAAACTTTGAAGAATGTTTCTATGCATGTATTTTCACGACTGTGCTTATCTTTTAGACAACTTTCCATTTTTTTCTTACCAACACATCTTGCCAATTTGCTTTATCTCACAGCTTTAGAAGATTTGGAGTGCTTAGTGTCTTTTGGTTGTCTACCCCAAGGCCATTTCAGAACTGCATTCTTTATTTCAAGCCCCTAAGACCTCACCTCCAGCAGCTTGTTCAAAGGGTTCTTGATATTTCTGAGGGGTTTGTTTACCTTCAATAGACACAGATTTATGCCATGAACTCATAGTGAAGACGTTTCTTATGGCATAGGTTCACAATAGTACAGCGACCAGCAGATGTGGGCTCTCCCAGAGCTGCTTGGACTAGCAGAACTATTTGAATGATCTTTTGGGCTGTTGAATTTTGAAATTAGGAAACTAATCTGCTGAGGTTAAATTAATTCAAACTTAAAAAGATCAGGTTTAATTTGTTTAGGAATACATATGTACTCATAAGACAGGTCTTTCTATACTCATTTGGCTTTGTTAATCTCCAGAGAGGTTACATTATTGCAAATCACAGTAGAACAGTACTAAGTATTAAGGTTCTGCTCTTTGAGACATTTTATGTATGTGGCTCACTAAATGCAATGAATTCCATGGAATACATTTAAATATTTGTAAAGATCAGACATAGAACTGTAAAATTATGGTCTAATTTATGTACTGTAGTATATATATTGTCACTGACATTACTAATCTCTCTTAAGTAATTTCGCCAGAGTGCAATGTGACAGAATCTGGGCTTCTCCTTTAAAGATCCAAGAGAGAGTTAGAAATATCTGGGATGAGGTTAATTGCCAGAAGGACTGTCTATGCCATATAATATCCTGTTTAAACAGGTAATCCTACTGGTCTATTCTCCCTTGCTGACATCAACACCTCAATTTCCAGGTTAGTTGATAGATGAGAGTTCACAAATCAAAACCCTCTAGACAGTCAGAACTGGGAGGTGAAAGGTTAAGGAAAACGTAAGTATAGAGAATCCTCACACCAGTCATCTCAGTTCTGAAATACTTTCTTCCTGTTTAGATTGCATAGAAATGCAACTCCAGGCAAATTAGCAGCTCTCTCTGATAAGACAAATCTCCTTTGAGAGCAAGGATACTGTGTCAAGAGTTAGCTGCTCAGAGTCCAAATGTTCTTTCCAGAGGGTTCTAGGAATTCAAATCTTTCCAAACCTGTCTGCAGAATATAGGTATTTGATTAATCTTTGCTTGTTCTGCTGTAGATAATGCACAACTCAGAAAGAAGCTGGTTCTACCTTTATTTGAGAAGTAGGCACATCCCTAAGATTTCTTACTGCCCAGGTGTGAGAATCCTTCTTTGTTTTTTTGGCTCAAAGCTTGCTTCCCGAGGTTTTTCTTGTGATAAGACTTGTGATAATCAATATCACTTTGGGAACATTTGAAAGCCCCTTCCTCCAGATGCTTGCCTCCGGAAGAGAGAGCTCAGGAGTGTTCACTGGTGGAAGATCTGGCCTGTGACTGAACAGCTCCAGCTTGGTATGAGAGACTGGGGGATGATGCCATTGTATCCTGTGAAGGCAAGGTACAAATTGGTGCCTCCCTGCTCCCTCTTATCTGCTGGAAAGGCCAGGAAGATAGGAAAAAAGGAATTTCCTGCTGAGGTCCCAGAGCCAGAAGCTGCCACTCCAAGGGGAGTTGACTCAACCATCTTGGGTTTGAGCTGTCACTCCAGTGACAGCTGACTCAACCACTTTGAAACCATTGAAAAAGGGCCATCATTGCCATGGTCACTGTCGTCGTTGTCGTCGCTGTCATCAACAGAACAATGCCTGACAACCCACCACTACTGAAGATCAAAGACTGAACTACTAACCACGCTGGATCCATGGTGGTGACTATCTCCCTCTTACTGCCTACAAAGACTCCTTACTTATTCTTTCCAATCTTTTCTATCGCCCTTCTTCCCTTCCCCATTACCCTCATTCATAATAGTGTCTGTCTTCCCCTTCTCCATTTGCCTAATTAAGATTTGTAATAGATTGGTCAGACCAACATTTGAACTGTTGTTTCTTAATCTCACACCGAGTATATAGATAACAGAAGAATCTCCTCTCCCTCCTATAAATTGGAGCGAGACACCAGGTCCACGTTTTTTTGTTGTGTTGGTTTTGTTTGTTGTTGTTGTCGTTGTTGTTGTTTTTAATTTTTATATTGCAGTTCATACAGTCTTCAAAAGCTTAGCTCTTGCAGACAGGAATAATGGCTTTGTACCTCAGTGTCTCAGTATTCCTAAATCCCTCATCTCTACATCTCTAACAGCTCATACAGGCAGTAGTACACTGTGCCCAGCGCCAGGACAAGAGGCAGCAGGCACAAACTGGAACATGGGAGGTTCCCTCTGAACATCAGACAGCACTTCTGTGATATATGGGTGACAGAGCACCGGCACAGGTTTTCCAGAGAATGTGGATTCTCCTCCTTAGACATATTCCTCAACATGGGGCTGGACACCTTGTTATGGGTGTCCCTGATGGATATGGGATTGGACCAGGTGGACTCAGAAGTCCTTTCCCAACTCAGTCATTCTGGGATTCAGTTCCATCATTGTCTGAGAGTCAATTATGGCACATTCCTACACCATAACACCACTTCACATATTGATTTCATGATCATTTGTTAAAGTCATGGAGCAGAGATGGAAGCAAGCCTAATAATGTGACACACAGAAGTTCAAAAGTAGAATAATCTGTATTTGTCCTGCCTACTACAAGGGCAGCAATGCTACAGACTGAGCCTAAAACATCCCAGAGTCACTGCACTGATGAATTTCATGAACCCTAATAAATTACCTGACTCCCTTTTGTGTGCTTTTCTTCATCATCCCAGTTAAGAAGTCTGCGAAAATAACCCCATAAAAACTTTGTTGCTTGTTCTTCTGCTACAAGAAAGTAGTAGTTATCCACCTCCAAAGTCTTAGCCTTGGGGTTTTTTGATCCCCACCCTGAGGCTTCAATTGCAATTTCTGTAGCAAAGTTTCAGGCATAAGACAGGCCACATAATTCAATTGATGGTCTTCATCACTGATTTTCCCAAACAGCTTTTACAGTAACTGGTTTTACTTGCATAGTAAAAGCTAAAATAAAAGGTTGCATTTATAGCTCATTGCATCACCAGCCACAGCAGCAGGCCCCATTAACAGCCACCTAGCTCAGGGAGAGCTGCAGTCCCGAATGCAAATCAGTTAAATGAGAAGGACTGCATCTAATCGTAGATAAAATTATTTGACATTGTCGAGGTCACAATTGCCTGTCTGTTTTGGAAAGATATTGCTATCAAATTTAAAAGACTTAAAAGGTCAACTGTATCTTTTTAGGAAAAACAAGGTTAGGGAGAGAACAAGAGAAGGTGATTTAGCTGTGTGCTTCTTAGATTATGATTTTCATAGATTATTCTAGCAATAACTCAGAGAACAGGCAAGAAATAACAGTGCCTGTTTGTTTTCCCCTTACACCTGGCTTTCTCTGCTGCACACTGCAGGCTATAATCAAGCTTCAGGAAAACAAACCTGGCATGCTGCTGGTGGGACCAAAATTTTATAGGCCTCCATGGTGAAGGGGAGCAAAGTTTAGAAGGTTCTCACTAGGAATGAGTCAGCCGTGAAAATCTTTTTCCCTAGACATGAAAAGCTTTGTTTGAACCATTATCAGAGAACAATGCCAATGTCATATTTCAAGTGCAGAACAGCAGTTAATCCCTTATCGAGGAATTATAGCAGTTGCAAAAACAAGGAGCCACCAAGTGAGACTGGAGCGCTTCTTACAAGTGGGGAATGAGAAGATTAATTTCTTACATAGTCCACTTTTCAATATGAAACAAGAGGCTGAGAGCCTGTCTGGAGATACATTTCTTTTGAATTAGCTCAAAAATGAGATGCTTCTCAGTGAAACACACAACAAGCTTTCCGAAGCAGGGCTTTGTGTTCTTTTCTTTTCTTTTAGGGATTAGTTCAAAACCATCCATGCAACAACTTCACTTTTGCTCTATTTTGGGAGAAAATAATGGCATGAACAACAAGAATGTTAGCTTCACCTGCGGATAAATTAGACCACCGAAAAAAAAAGCTGTTTCCTTTTTAGAAATGTGTTCTGACAGGGACAGACTGATCAGCTGATTCCTATCTGAAGCAACATGACTTAAAAATTCTTCCTCTGACTTTGAGTTCGCTAGTATGTTTTATAGCTATCTGGCTCAATCTCTGCTGACATACAGACTGCTGAAGATTGAGCCTACTGAACTGCCTCAGTTGCTTCTCAGCACCTTCCAGTATGGCTAAGGGCTGTTGGGGCTCAGTTAACTTCTAGAAAAATAGAAAGTCCAGACCTAATCTTCAACTGCATCTTGAAACCATTCCCACTAGTGACAGAGCTCTGATCTTTATGCTGTGAGGACTGTTTTCAGGATGCTGATCACAGTGCCTTGATATGCTTGATATGTGTTGTGTGCTTGCAGCTGAGTGGGAACAAGCTGCCAGAGCACATTAGGCATGATAACTGGTAGGATGTAGTTTATGTGCTTTCAAAAGACCCTACCCTAAAGAATGTTACCCTTCTATCTTACTAGAATATTTCAAGACAGCCAGCTAAGCAAAAATAATAATAAATTTCAAGAAGCCACACACACAAGTGCAGTTAAAAGAGTTCAAAGAAAAGGCATTTAAAAAAATTCGTACAAACCACAAAGCAGACAGAATTTTACCACAAAAGAGAAAAGTATCTGAGTGCTGCAAGATTTCGCTATTACTATTCATTTTACCTGACGGGCTTTCAGGTACTCTGTTAATAGATGGCTACAGAAAATCCCAAGAAAAGGTAAATGTATCACTCAGCGAAGGAACTGCTTTTTCCTCTTGCATTGTTTCTCTATATCACCACTTCAGAGTGTGAAATTACCAAAGCTGTAGATATCTGTAGTCACATAAACTGGGCCCAGCTTCCTTAAAGTGCGCTGTCTTGAACCAGGAAGTTGGCAGATCAGATCTTTCTTCTCCCTTTAAAAAATCCAGAATAAAATTCCAGAAAGTCTTTTACATAACAAATACTTCCATTTCCCTACAGTAAAGCAATCAACAGTATATTGACTTCTGTTTCTTCTGTTACAATAATCAAAACAGCTACATAAGGCAAAAGCAAGAACTGCTCTGGTTTTCTCTGATCAAAATGCATACCAAAAAATCCCTATGAAAATCATCCCTCAATGGCTGATAAAAATAGAACTGCAATTTATGCTCCCAAATACTACCTTTATCTTAAGGCTCTTAAGGAGAATTTTCAGTAATGATGGCTGATTTAGATGGATTCCCAGGGTGCTGGATCATTGCGGATGACATTAATGGTTTAAGGCTCCCTGAATTTTGATTGATTGCTGTAATCTGCAGAAACTATTTCAGGACATAGATTTATTATTATTAAGCCTATAAAATGGTGTCAGGGTCAAAGCAAGCTGATGATTTGTGTTGTGATGCAAACATTACACAGGAGAAGATGAAATCTTTTAATAAACATGAAATTCAAGAGCGAATAGTGTTTCATCTTCTTCGAAAAATCTGTAGCCAACTAATACAGATTACAGCAGCAGGGTCTAGGTTGAGCTGAAAAAAATAACCTTCAGCATCATGCTGAGTCCATTGAGTGTTATTCTACCCAGTGACTTACGTGTTTCACTACGTTAAACCACACCCCTCCTTCCTCATAATCTATCAATATAATCTCATTTGATAATCTTGATTTTATGAAACATTGTGGACCAAAATCCATCTAATGACATGCAGAATTTTAAACTTGTCTTTCATAGAGATTATTCCCCAACTGGGCTCCTTGTCAGAGAGAAGGGAGGCTGAACTATCCTCTAACTGCATTAGAACATAATCAGAGAAGCCACAATTGAATGTGGAGACCACTGTTTTTTTCCTGACTTCGTGTATACTCACAAGCAGAAACAGAGCAGCTGGTTTCTAACATAAAGGAGAAGCAGGGTTATAAGAAGGTAATTCATTGAATTTCATGGAAGAGATGAATATCCTTGCTTGCTTTTCTACTTGTCACTGGATTGAAAAAAAAATAAATAGATGTGGGACTAGTAGTACAGCCAAGAAGAATGGAAGAAAGATATGCCCTCAATAATGAGGAGTCACATGGATATTTCACCTTGGCCCAGTCTGCATGCTTGATGGGATAATAGGTTATTTATGCAACTGAATACCTTCAGGCAAAAATATATTTTCTGCAAGTAACAGGACATCTACTGAAGCACCAAAAAGTGCACAACATTTAATAATACAATTATTCTGATGGTTCTAATCGATTAAGGATAGAATAGGAGACTACCAGCAAGTTCATAAAAATCATTATGTTTATTTCATAGATTAATGTTTTTGTGTCCTATTATGTAAAAAAACATTGCCATGTCATTGTTATTAGCTGTTATTATTTAACACAGCCTGCTGTGATAAACATGATGAAAAAAATACAGAAGGAAAAAGCCACCTTGATCCCTGTAAGCTTACAAAAGTAATTTAAGAAGTAGAAAGAATTAAAGAAACTTGATATAGGAAAAAAAAAAAAGTAAAGCACTTGCATTTTGCAGTTGCCATACTGTTTTATTTCCACAACAGATTGTGCTTTCACGTGAATATTTATATCTGCGCTATGTTTTATGTCATTAGAACAGAGCTGATGCAAGCTAGTGGAGGAGGACAGGAGAGAAATAAACAAGGCAGGAAGTACAAAGGTTAATACAGGATACAGTGGTGACCAGCAGCTTTCACAGCACGTAAGCAGCCTTCTGGAAGAAAAAGCAATGCCAGAGCACAGGGTTTAGAAAATGGTGAGTTAAGAAAGCCCAGCCTGAAGACTGGGCTGCTGAGGATGAGTGTGTAGACAACTACAACTGCGTTTGTTCGACAGTGAGTCTCATGGAGGTGGGATGTAGAATAGGATGGAAGGGAATGATTGTCTGGGTAGGTTGCATCTGCACTAGTTAGCTTGGTTCAGAGGTCGCAAGAAAAGGGAACGTGTTAAAAATGGCTATGTGTACCTTCAACTCTTAATCAAAACTTCAAAAGGGTTATATAAAACCAAAGTGTTAGAGAAAATAAAATCAATTTGAGGAATATGTACACTTTTAGGAGGCTGTTTTAAATGATAACATTCTTTTGGAGCATTAGTATAAGTTGCACCATCTTCAGGAGTCTGTTTAGAGGGTGTCTTTCATCGCCTGAAAGTGCTCAAAGTTAACTGATCCATCCAAATGCAAACAAAGTCTTCTTGGTTGCTTGAGCCAAGTCCTGCTTATTTAGCTCTGGATTCCTTCTGTTTTCTCTAATATTGTTGGAGTCGGGCTGGAGCACTTGGAAGGATAGTGCTCAGGAGTATATGAGGATCATAAGCAGCTTGTTTGCAGAAATTCGCTCCAGCACCTCTGCACTCTCACATTTGAGAGTCTTGTCTGTTAGATCTTCTACAGAGTGGAGAATTACGACGCTAAAACTGCTTGGATAGGATTTGTTACCAGTCTGAGGTCAGAAAGGTGAGAAAACAACTCCGATTCCCTTCACAAAGAGTCTGAGAAAAACTTAAGAGGAGCTTCCGTGGAAAATATGAACGTCTACGTTCTTCAGAACAAGCTTCATGTCCCATGTAGATGATAATGCAAAACAGATATGTAATAACGACTAATTAGAAAGAATAAGCACTTTAGGTCAAAATTAAAGAGTGGGTATTATTAGCAGTTGATGGTGTTGCCAGGCTCTCTAGTAATCAGTGGACTTCTGGGGTAAAGAGAGGAAAGGAACAAAGGTATTTGTATTGACTGAAGGATAAATGAGAAGGTGTCTATTTAAAACTGAGTCTTGTGTCAGCCAATCTTACCAAAACTAAAATGCCAGTTTTGGTGTAATGCTGTGGATGTATAGGCTGAAGTCTCAGGACACAGATACGAATACTCCAAATGCTTAGATACTCAGGACGTGAGTATGGACACAACTACAGCTCCAACTGTGTCTCAGGACACAGCCATCCACTGAACCATTAGAAAACACATTAAGTCACTTTGAAACCAGACATCATCAGCTAGCAATCAGCAACCAGCCAGCTGGAGAGAGCCAATATGAAAGGTACCTACAGATGATGAAGTTGACTAGTCGTGAAAAGCTGAATCAATTTACTGCTAATCTGAGTCTGGGACTACGCAGACTTCTGCCTGTCTCTTCCATAAGTTGCTTTCAACAAGAAAACGGAAAGAAGCAGCCTGAAAAACCCAATAAATAATTAAAATTAGACAGTAAATAGGTAAGTACACTAATACGAAAGGATGTTAATACAAATAAAGACATTTGAAAATTATTTATGTTAATTAAATTTGTACCATATGAGGACTATGGAAATGCTAAGCTTCGTTTTCAGCCTGTTTTTTTAAGGCAACAAAGAAAATACTGTTAAAACTCTGTATCGTCAATGACTTTTGAATAGATTGTTTGATTTCTATCAAATTTGGAAGGGTAGCATGAGCTGAGTGTGTGCAGTTTTTTCTGTTTTCTGTTCAAGAGCTACCCTATCTGTAGTTCTCTAGTGGGATTGATCTTCGCTTTCTCTTTAAACCAGAAAAAAATATATATGTTTCTCTGAAAAAGGTTTCTTATAGCATACTGGATAAGGAATTAGCTGGATGGTCACACTCAGAGAGTTGTAGTCAACTCTCAACGTCCAAGGGGAGACCAGTGACAAGTGGCTCATGTCCAACTGTACAACTGGATGTACAGCATCCAGTGAGGCTGTGGATGCTCTCCTCCCTGGAATCATTCAAGGCCAGGCTGGATGGGGCTTTGAGCAGCCTGATGTAGAGGGAGGTATCCCTGCCTATAACAGGGGTTTGGAACTAGGTGATCTTAAATGCCCCTTCCAACCCAAACCATTCTGTGATTCTACAAAGTAGAGCCTCCTATTTATTTGCATGGAAATTACTATGCACTCACATGCACTTTACGGGATGCCATTTTTTCTGCATGGAGAAATTCAATTCCACCCCTTTGCTTCATATACACTTCTATGTCAGACACCATTTTGTCAGACTGCCCCTCTGCTGCCATCTGTCACACAGCAACAGAATGTAATGTAATAATTAATCTGTCACCTACACATGAAATTATATATATAGTCCATTAAAACTATGTATAGCTAAATATGCCAATTCATACACATACAGTTGATTGTTTTTGTATAAACTCTGCTATTAGCCTAATTAACTGTTCCGACCTGATAAATGCAAAAGTGTTTCCAGAGCCTTCAGGTGGCTGCAGGGCTGGCTTGAACTTTTTAGAAGCTAATTTCTTCCTTCTCTCAGCTCTAGGGTGATATGTTTAGTCTGTGCAGACCTGGCTGTAGAGCCAGCGTTTTCCACTGGCTCCTTCTCAGAATGCTCAGGAATTATGGTAACTTCTGCATCTGAACGAGCAAAGCATTAGTTAAAAAAACTCCACACTTCGCTGTTTGTCCACCCCTCTGCATTACAGCCAGAAAAAGGGAAAATCTTCTCACGCCTGCAGATGGACTTAGTAGTAGAGCATTGAACAGATGCCAGATCTTTTGAGTCACAATCCAACTAAATAGCTACTTTGGCAATTTAGCTCAATGCAAAAACCATTCAGCACTGCTAATAAGTTTGTTGAAGAATGTTTGGAAGCAAAAGGTAATATTTGCAAAAATTGTTTATTTTCAAGGTTACATTCGCCACCACATCAGCAGTAAAGGCAAAGCAAGCAGGTTGCTGTTATCTCTTTAAGGAGCCAGATATCCCATACCTGTGTTCTCCCTAGCATCTGATAGCAAGTCATAACTAGTGGTTCCTGGGAGCTGTATCCCAGCAATAGCACACCACATGCACCACAGCATCCTGGAGGCACTGTGATACAGTGGAGTTAGCTGCAGCATATGAGAGAGAGACAGCTCTAAAAGTAACTCCTAAAACCCAGAGTTAAACAGGACTTTTGCAATAAGTGGGTAGTTCCCTCCTAAGAAGGTCCAAAGGGTTTTCAGTAGACAAGACATCCACAGCCTCACTGGGCAACCTTTTTCAGTGTCTCACCACCCTCACAGTAAATAATTTCTTCCCAATATCTAGTCTAAACCTATCCTTTTCCAGGTTAAAACCATTTACCCTCATCTTGTCATTACATGCCCTTATAAAAAGTCCCTCCCCAGCTTTCCTGCAGGCCCCCTTCATATACTGGAAAGTCGCTATAAGGTCTCCTTGGAGCTTCCTCCAGGATGAACAGCCTCAGCCCTCTCAGCGTGTCATAGTGGAGGTGCTCCAGCCCTCTCATCATCTCTGTGGCTCTTCTCTGGACCCAATCCAACAGCTTCATGTCCTTCTTGTGTTGGGAACCCCAGAACTGGATGCAGTACTCCAGGTGGGGTCTCACGAGAGCAGAGGAGAGGGGCAGAATCACTTCCCTTAACCTGCTGGTCACACTTCTCTTGATGCAACCCAGGATATGATTTGCTTTGTGGGCTGCAAGCACACATTGCGGCTCATGTTGAATTTTTCATCAACCAATATCCCCAAATCCTTCTCCTCAGGACAGCTCTCAAGCCATTCTCCACTCGACCTGCATTGTGCTTGAGATTGTCCCAGTGCAGTTGCAGGACCATGCACTTGGCCTTCTTGAATTTCATGAGACTGGCTCACCTCTCAAGCCTTTCCAGGTCCCTCTGGGTGGCATCCCTTCCCTCTAGCATGTCAACTGCACCACTCAGCATGGTGTTGTCTGCAAACTTTCTGACAGTGCACTCAATCCCACTGTCCTTTTTGCCTACAGAGATGTTAAATAACACCAGCCCAGCCAGTCCCAGAGGAAAGCCACTCCTTACTAGTCTCCACTTGGACATTGAGCTGTTGACCACAGATCTCTGAGTGTGATCGTCCAGCCAATTCCTTATCCAGTGAGTAGTTCATCCATCAAATCCATTTTTCTCTAATTTGGCAACCAGGATGTCAGGAGGGACCATGTCAAATGCTCTGTACATGTCAATGTAGATGATACCAGTTGCTCTTCCTATATTTCCTGTAGGATTGTCTCTGAACTGTCAGTAGAAAAAATAGTCCGTGCCTCCCTGAAACAGAGTAGAGACATTAGTGTCCAGATCTGGACATAAACTTCTGTCCATTAAACTAGCTGAAGGGGGAACTGCGCCCTTAATAGAGGACATCAGCCTTTCTCCATATAGAATCTGCCTCTTTGTGCCCACTTCTAAGGCAGACAGAGTGCAAGTCAAAAGAACTACTGATCTGCAAAGCAGAGAAGGGTTTAACATGAAGGCAGGGTTTTAACAGGAAGATGGGGGTCATGATGGATGAACAGCTGCACATGAGCCAGCAGTGTGCTCCAGCAGCCCGGGAGGCCAATTGTAACTTGGACTGCGGGGAAAAAAAAGGGTGGCCATCAGGGAACGGGAGGTGATTGCCTCACATGTGCAGTACTGCATCCAGGCCTGGTGCCCCAGCACAAGGAAGACATGGAATGTTGGAGCGGGCCCATAGGAGGGCCATGAAGATGATTAGAACACTGGAGCACCTTTCCTATGAAGAAAGGCTGAGGGAGTTGTGATTATTCCACTTGGAAAAGACTCCAGAGAGATCTCTAGCATTTAAAGGGAGCTTATAAACAGGAGAGAGAGTGGCTTTTTCCATGGTCTCGTAGTGATAGGAAAAGGGAGGAATTACTTTAAAGTAAGAGAGGGGAGACTTAGTTTAGCTGTTAGGAAGAAATTCTTTACTCAGAGGTTGGTGAGGCACAGGCTGCTCCATCCCTGGAGGCACTCAAGATCAGATTGGATGTGTCCTGGGGAGCCTGAGCCAGTCGGTGGCCACCCTGCACATGGCAGGATGCTGGATGTGGGGGTCTTCAGTGTTCCTTCCAACCCAAGCTATTCTGTGATTCCATGATTCTCGGGTTCTATGACAAAGAATGATTAGGCTGGGAAGAAAGAGAAGCTACTAGCAGTTATCTACCCTCATCCATCATAAATGAAGAACTTTTGGTTCCAGACTGAAATTATGCTGATAAGCAAATTAAGAGTCCTATTGCTGTTGATGATAGGATTTATATATAGCAGAGGTGTGCTATGTGAGTTACAGGGAACAAAGGAAACACACCTGGAACAGAGTGGTATCGAGATCTGCAAGCATGTCCTTGACCACACGGCAAGATTCCATGTGAGTCACACCTTCACTGAGGCAGTAGTGGTCAAGCAGACCCAGAGCAGATGCCCTGGCTGATGGGGTCTATTTCCATCAGACAAGGAAAAAGTCTGTCAGGATTGCTGTGACCTTGCTTTACTGAAAAGTTAGATGAGGCAGAAAGAAGAACTTCTTAAAATACTTCAAGCAGGAAAGTACCAGGCTTGCTCCAGCTGTTCTGTACTGCCAGAAATGTGGGTTCTCCCAGAACAGCAATTCTCTTTCCATGCAATATCTGCAGATAAATAAATTAGACAGTGAGTAAGGTAGTTCCTGTGTTCCTTTGCTGGAGTATAAGAACAATATCATTTCACAGTTTTTTGCAGTCTGCCAAAACATTTACCCCTATGGATAAAGATACTTTACTTTAGTCCAAACTCAGACTTCTCCAAGTTCAAGAAGAATATACTGATTCTACTAATGCAAAAGTGGAGACTTTTCAATTGCACATGTAAACAATTAACAGGGTTTCTAATAAAAGTTCAGTGGGAGTCATATGGTTGTTTCAGAGTCACATCTAAATTATGTCTTTGTGTAATATAATCTGTGTCAAGTGCCCTTGGGCAGGAAGCCATTGTAAGCAAGCTGACTAGCTGTTTACCTTGTTCCTTTATCAAAACGCCTTACCAAACTAACCAATTCTTCATTTGCCTGCAAGAACTGTAAAGAAATATAAAATGGTCTACGGGAATAAATTAGACTTGTTAATCATCCAGAAGGAATTAATAAATTCCCAATTAATAACTTCCCAATTAAATCAGCCTATGTGTCTGCTTCCAGACTATCCATAAGAAGATCATAATTAGCCCTCATTTACCTTTTATTTGCATTTTATCAATAAGTGTGTTGCAATATTCTGTGAACTGCTTCCCTGCACTATCCTGCTGACAGGACTCCTGTAAGTTCTTCTTTTTCCAGAAGTCTCTCCCTCTCTCCTGTCAGCAGCACTCCCCTTTGCACGCTGAAATCCTTCAGTCTCCCTTTCTGTGCTACTTCAGGTATTTTAACAGGAGCTTTCAGCAGCTGGTTGCTGCAGGCTGCAGGGCATTTTTCTCTTCTCTGACTCCCTGGTCCACAGTGAGGGCACAGAAGAGCCTGAAGTAGCTCTGAAGCAGCTGTAATGAAGAATTATAGCATCTTATAAAGTTTCTGTGCAGGCTTCTTGCTCAAGGAGACTTATCTATGAGTGAGCTCTATTGAACCAGGTGAGGCCCTAATAGTCAGCATCCTCCTTTTGCTTCTGTATATACCCAGATGCTTGTCTGGAGGATACAGTTCATTTAGGAGGATGCCATTTGAAGTTTCCTGATTGATTTGCCCTGCAATAAGATATCCACAGGCAAATTTCCAATCCCAGGCAGACGTCTACAACTGCCAGTCTGTGCAGTCATATCCCCTCATGCACATAGATTTGCAGGGCCATCGCCATGCTGTGATGGCAGCTAATACTTCTAGAAACATTTTCCTTCCTTTTCCCAAGTTTTAGTTGAATCCATTAAAAATTTTCCAGCTGCATATTACAGATTGCTCTGGAAATTTCTGCCATCACTCCTGTTACTGACTCAAAATATGTGTCTGAGTGTGTGCATGGTGTGTGTGAACACACCATTACCAATTTGTATCATCTCTCTGTCAAAGAGGGGAAGATGGAAACCTACAACCTGGAGAACCTATATCTCAAGTCTGCTTCCTTACGTGCATATTTTGATGCTCACACAAATTTTCATTGAATCATAGAATCTGGAGAGTTGGAAGGGACATTTAAAGGTCATCTAGTCCACCCCTCCTGCAATGACAGGAAAATCAACAGCTAGATTAGGTTGCCCAGGGCCTGATCCAACCTCACCTTGAAAGTCTCCAGGGACAGAGCATCAATCACATCTCCGGGCAACCTCTTCCTGTGTCTCACCACCCTCACTGTAAAAGATTCTTTCCTTATATCCAATCTAAATACACCCTCTTTCAGCTTGAAACCATATCTCCTTCTTCTATCACCACAGGCCCTGCTAAAGACTCTGTCCCCCTTCTTTCCTGTAGCCTCCCTTTAGATACTGAAAGGCTGCTCGCAGGTCACCCCGGACCTTTCTCTTCTCCAGGCTTAACAGCCCCAGCTCTCTCAGGCTGTCCTCATAGGAGAGATGTTCTTTCCTTGGATCGTTTTTGCGGCCCTTCTCCGGACACAATCCAACGGGCCCATGTCTCTCCTGTACTGAGGACTTCACATCTGGATGCAGTACTCCAGGTGAGGTCTCACCAGAGCAGAGTAGAGGGACAGCATCACCTCCCTCACCCTGCTGGCCACACTTCTTTTGATGCAGCCCAGGATACGGTTGGCTTTCTGGGCTGCAAGGGCTCATTGCTGGCTGACATCCAGCTTCCCATCCACCAGTCCTCCCCAGTCTTTTTCAGCAGGGCTGTACTCAATCCTTTCATCCCCAGCTCCTGTTGGTAGTGAGGATTGCTTTGACCCCCAGGCAAGTTCTCCATTTGGATTTGTTCAACCTCATGAGGTTCACCTGGTCCCATTGCTCATGCTTGTCTAGGTCCTTCTGGATGGCACTGCATCCCTCTGGTGTGTCAACCACACCCCACAGCTCGGTGTCATCCACAAACTTCTGAGGTTGCACTTGACCCCTCTGTCAATGTCACTGATGAAGATATTAAAGAGTATTCGTCCCAGCACTGACCCTGTGGGACACCACTTGTCACTGATCTCCATCCAGACACTGAGCCATTGACCACCACTCTTTGGATTCAATCATGCAGCCAGTCCTTCTTCCTTTGAACAATCCACTGATCATGTCTTTCCAATTTGGAGAGAAGGTTCCTGTGGGATACTGTGTTAAATTACTGAAGTCCAGATAGATGACATCAGTGGCTCTTCTCTTGTCCATCAATGCAGTGACACCAACATAGATGGCCACAAAGTTGGTTAAGCAGGATTTGCCATTGGTGAAACTATATTGGTTCTCCTGTATCACCTTGCTGTCTTCCATGTGCACTAGCATAGCTTTCAGAAGGTTCTGAGGAGGATTACTGAGGGTAAGTATAACAAATACCCACAGTAAATGTGCTATTGAGCTGTGGTACTACTGAGAATGAATAATGTCATTCACTACAATGCTTGCATCACCCCTGAAAGCAAAGAAAAATCATATGGGAGCTGGCATATGAAATGAGTGCAACATGCTTGTTCCACTGCAAATACAGAACTGCACCTATGATGGAAAGGTGGATGGAGAGTCTGCATGAGACTTCTTTTAATACTTTGGTGCTCGTAAGCATCAGTTCCATTGCATTTGTTCCATACAGACTCAAGCTGTAATCAAGAACTTAGCTGAGGAAACCTATGAATGGATAAAGTTCATTGTGCTATGCATGTTGTGAGATGTGACCAGCTGGTGAAGATTCAGACTGGGGGGAGATCCACCTTCAGATATTTATCTGATTTCAGATTTCTTTGCTGAAAATGTCCCTAGCCTGAAGCTGGAGGCAGTTAGTGAGAATTATAACATATTCTTGCCTAAATATCCTCTATCTCATTCTACTGTATTTTTTTCTACTGTTTCCATGGAAATGGGAGGGAGGAGGTCAGACGTATGGTATGGGCAATTGTTTTAAAAGGTGCCTGAAGGGCTTTGCTATTCCCTGATCTCATTTTTCTCAAAATGGAAGTGGGAATTAAAGCCAGATACTCATTTTTTGTTATTTTTGGTGATATTCAATTTAAATCAGTAATTTCAGGAAGCCGAGTCCTTTTGCTTCCTTTTACATCTAGAAAGAACATCGCTCTTGAAGGAAAGCTATGTGATGTGAATCCCTAGGGTCCACTCCTAAACATGTTACGGTCTTGTCACATGTACATCACTACCACGCAGGGCGTAAAAATCCCAGTCTAGAACAAACATTCTGTATGTACCTGGGAAAGGGGATTCAAGCCTAAAAAGTCTACTTGCCCACTGTAAATTGGGAGTAATATTTATCTTATGCTTTTTTAAGATAAAACTACAGTTACATTTGGAAAGCACTTTGAGGCCCACCAACTGGAAATAGCTCTAAAAAGAAAGCATTTACCTTTTGCTAATAGTAAGCAGAAGATAAAGGTATTATACTGCTTTTTTAAATTATTTTTTCTTATTTTATGGTCATGCTGCTAGCTTCCATTTCCATGGAAACAGGCTAGAGAGACATTCTGTAGCAACGTGCAAGCTGCATTTGGAAATGATGTGTAGATTTTAGCTGCTGGATGTCAGCTCATAGCTGTAAAAATCAAGACACAATGCAAGAGAAAGAGGGAAAGGAATGGACAAAGGGAAGAAGAACCAGAATTTCAAAGCACTTGAGAACTCCTCCTTCCTAATGTAGGCCACTAGCACTTTGTGTTTTCCCTTTCCATTACCACCTTCATGTTCCAGGCCTTTCAAAAAGCACCCTGTGTCTGTTCTTGTACCTAACCTGTTTTCTATTATTTCTGTTATAATTAGGCAATATTTTGTTGCCATGGTGCTTCAAGGCCCCAGAAAACTAGAGGCTTTCCTATGCAAGAAACCACGCAAACTTGGAGAATGAAATATTTTTATAATGTAGAGCAGAAAAACGCAGAAAAGGTAAAATGATTTGTCTGTAGGCACATACATAGGTTAGTGTCAAAATAAAAACCGGCTCTATTAAACCCAGTGCAAAAGAGCCATATTTTTCTCTTCCCATTGTATGTAGGTCACTCTGAATTTGAGCCCCTATTTATTTCCATGGAAACTACAACAGAGACAAAGAGTACAATAACACTACTTGAATGTGAAAATTTCCAGATGACTATTTTTTCAACATAATCATTAACCAGTTCATGCAGATGAGCTGATTGAGACGCTCTTCATTTCATGGTATGGCAGCTGTGCATGGCTGTCCAGAACATGACTTGTCTTTCTCATTGCTATCACCGCTCCTGAAACATACCACCACCCACCTCACTGCGCTCACATCCACTGTTTGGTCTCCATCAACACTAAGCAAGCATCAGTGAATATCAGGGGATAACATTTTTTCCACACCTTTGCTCCATATGCACATCCATATCAGACATCGCTCTGTCAGACAATGCCTCTGCAGCCATCTGTCACACAACAACAAAGTACAATGAGGTATTACTGGTAAGGTTCAACCTCTGCTGCCATACCAACAACAGTTGGTTGTCACCTTTCCACTGAATTCCCTAATCGCCCACCTTCTTTGCCATCAAAGATGTCTGAGTTTTCTTTGTTGTCACACAGCTACGTCTTATAACCACACAGCTATTTCTGAATGAAAACACATGATTGAATCATTACAGTTTAATTAGTTAATTATAAATTTTGCCTTCCATGTAAAATATATGATATGCAACGCAACATAACTTTTGCAGCCCAAAAGGCAGCAGTACATGTTGCAGATATGTGCATCAATTTATTTGCAGTTATTGATTACACTGAGGAAGGTATTTAGCCCTAATTCTGCAGGGTCCCTGAGATATGGCACTTTAACTCATCTGCATTATGGTAAGCAAAGAGCATTTGCAGGAGAGAAGACATACAATGAACAGCCCAAAGGCAAGTCTGATAAAGGAGAGCTATCCTAATCTTTCTGATCATATGAGAAAGGATTATATTTGGGCCAATTTGAAAGTAGGAATGGCTTTTTGGAGACTCTAGTCATATGCTGAAGGCTTGATTAGACTCAGGAGATACAAACTACAAATTACAGCATTACACTGTCTAGAGCCTCCACTACAAGAGCACAGGAATAGCAGGACGGGAAGCATTACTGTGAAAGCCTCTCTTTAGTGAAATGTGTATTAAAGGTTGTGTTTAGGGGGAGAAAAACAAACTCATTAATTGCAATCAATGTGTTTGTTCAGCTTTTCTGTTTGGGTACTCTCAAACCTAAGTAAGCTCCAAATCTCATTTATAATACGCCTCACACACACACTTTATCCTTCCATTAAACTCTTGTCGTCTACGTATGGACCATTTCAGGCTACAAATGGAAATCTGAAGCACCCTAAATGTCTAGCCAAAGCCATAATCTTGTTATTCTGTAGATACTCGAACAAGTAGGTACCCAGCATTTCTCTGTGTGCTCAAAAAGGATTGATATTTGTAATGCTGTGGCAGGCTCTAAATCTCCTAACATAAAATAGGTAAGCACCTTACTTTTCAATACATCACACTAAACAATTATTTGTTTTCTCACAAAAAATTCTAACAAGTACTACATATATATATATATATATACATATATATATATGCATATATATATGGTTATTTATTTAGTGCTCCAAGGCTCTTATAATCATTTGCCGTTCTTCTTTATATACTTGCTAATAAGAAGAGAAGCACAGAGATATTCAGGGCATTTTATACTACAGGAGGAATGACTGAGGGGATCTAAATTCATTTTATGATGTGGTACTGCCACTTTCATTGCCCTAAAACTAAGCACAGCAACATATCTTTTCCATATTTTAACCACTTCATCCTTCTTCACCCTAACACAAATGCCTTCACCATTGCACTGCTGAAGTGCACCCTCTGGAAATGCCACACTCCTCTTTGGACCATGGCACCTAGAAGTTGATAAGGAATTATAGACAAATACCAGGATTGCTATCACTGGAGAGCTATACTAAAACCAATCCTGCAGAAAGAAAAATCAGGCTAAATCACAAAAAAGGAAAATAGAACAGAGGGCATGGAAAAGATTACCAGGATCAGACATCCTTCAAATGTTCTCCAAATCCTCCCTGGTGAATATGTTGAATGAAAGATGTCTCTGTTCTGCCTTTGCAGCAGTTAAATTCATTCCTACACTCCAGACTATCAAGACCTCCACATTCATTCCATAGTCCTCCCCATTCTTTCTGGAAATCAGCTTTGCACTATTGTGGACTGTTAAGCAAATACACCAGGCATCCCTGACATCACAGAAGCCCTCTCCACACAGCAGCAACCACACAGAAAGCACACCAGAGATGTTTTTTCTTCTCCCAGACTTCAGCACATTAACAGAGAACAGCATCATAGAAGTGCTGAAAGAAAGTAGAGTCACCACATGTAAATTAAACCTATTCTAGCCATAACTGATGAAAAATACCTACAAGCACCATTACTGACAGAGTTTGTCAACATTGCCATAAGATACTTCTCAACAGAAGCTTGATACTTCCTGGCAGTACTTTTTGGATCTGACTGGTCCTACAAATTACACTTGGATCCAAAGCACTTCTGAGTATCATGATTATGAAGTAATCAAAGAAATACTTTATTACATCTTTTGACGACTAGACAAGCCCCTGAGGCTAACTTGTGGTGTTATAACACTTTTCATAGCAATTACAGGTTAGCATCTGCATATGGTCCAGAAGCCATACTTTCTTGTGGGATTTAATATTCACCATGATTCAGAAACTGCTCAAAGGGTGGAAGATGAAACTTTTGAAAGAAATAATGGGAAATGGGTGATCTGAACAAAGGCAAAGTGGAAGTAATAAAAAATACCTAAGTGACAAACACATAGAAAACAACCATACCACCTGCCTGTTCATCAACAGTGTTTGCTCCAGCAGCATCAGAATAGATTACAATTCAGCAGGATGTCTGATTCCTCAAGGCCATTTTGTTTGGCTAAATACTGAACGTTAGATAAGGAGGAGTTTCAGCCAAACAGCTGCAAGTACTGAGTGCTTAGCTTCTAATGGCAGCCCCAAAATGCATTTAACATCCCATTTAGCAGGCAAAGGAAAATGAACCTCCTAGATGAACACAAGTATTCCTACTGCAGCATAGACAAGACTCCTCTTCCAACTGGTGCCACCTGTTCCTTGCCATCTCACTGTGCAGTGGATGTTCCAAAGGATGGTAAAGAAAAAAGTTCAGGGAAATGTGAACGACTTCATCATTTTGCATATGTCTAATGTAGATGACTTCATCCCCCAAAATAACCAGTCACAGCAAATATTTTTAGCAAGTAAAGAATGTTCCTGAATACGGTGATTACAAGACAAATGGCATTATATTTAATATATAGGTTATGTCATTTCTGCTTCCTTAAAATCTTTTATCTTACAGCACAAAGGCTTACACAGAAGAACATACAAGAATGACAAACTATTCTTCTAGGAAAGTTGTACTGGCTTGGGGTCACATCTGAATTTCCCTTTCTTAAGCTGCAGAAATAATTTTTAAAAATATTTCTTTTTAGAACACTTGTATGTGTGAATAAAAGGCATTATCTGAAATCAAATGGTGTTCATGTTTTCAGAATGAGAATGAAAACAAAACATGAAGAAGACAGGGTGCCCAAAATGGAAAGTTCCTTTGCCCTTACTTCTTGTGCCAGTGCATCTTCAGAGTATGACCTCTCATCATCAACCTGGTCCCCAGCAACTGCTGTTATATCCTCTTCTGCAAGGTGACTACATTCTCAGGAGCATCTAATACACCCTGGCATGAATGTCCATTTTGTGAATTATCTGTGAAAGTCTGATCATCTTGTTCCTTGCCTACTTCTTATCTGAACAGCTAAATGTGCAGAAATTTCCACAGCACGCATGGCATAGTCAGGTGTACTTATTGCATAAAGACAGCTCTCAGATCATTATTCAATTCCAGGATCTGTTCCCACTGAGTACAAGGTAACAGTTCTAATCTTCTTCTCTTAGGAGCCCTTGGGAACTACAACCAATTCTGAAGACTTAAGTTTCTGAGGAACACTGCCCTCTTTCTGCAAGGAGATAACAGAGAAGGGGAAGTTAAAAAAGAGAGAAGAGAAGAGAAGAGAAGAGAAGAGAAGAGAAGAGAAGAGAAGAGAAGAGAAGAGAAGAGAAGAAGAGAAGAGAAGAGAAGAGAAGAGAAGAGAAGAGAAGAGAAGAGAAGAGAGAAGAGAAGAGAAGAGAAGAGAAGAGAAGAGAAGGAGAGAAGAGAAGAGAAGAGAAGAGAGAGAAGAGAAGAGAGAGAAGAGAAGAAGAGAGAAGAGAAGAGAAGAGAAGAGAAGAGAAGAGAAGAGAAGAGAAGAGAAGAGAAGAGAAGAGAAGAGAAGAGAAGAGAAGAGAAGAAAAGAAAAGAAAAGAAAAGAAAAGAAAAAGAAAAGAAAAGAAAAGAAAAGAAAAGAAAGAAAAGAAAAGAAAAGAAAAGAAAAGAAAAGAAAAGAGAAGAAAAGAAGAGAAGAGACCAAATAAAAGGCAGGGTTCAGCTTACAAACCAAAATCATTTTTCTTTGTTGTGAAAATCAGATATCTATTACCATCTATATTCAAAGCACAGGTCTGACTAGCTCATCCAAGAAAAACAACACTGTCCCTGATGTATTCTTTCTCTTCTGTTTAGGATGGCAACAACTCCCCAAAGCTGACAGCTGACAGCTCCCCAAAGCTGACAGCCTGCCTCTGCCACCTCAGTAGCTTTCATGACCCAACATGCTCACTGCTAATGCTAAAAGTACAGCTGGCAACAAAACTAGAAGTGGGATCCAGGAAGTGTGGGAAGGTCCCGGAAGGAGCCAGGAGCCTACTATGAATCCTTCACCATCCTGGGTTTAAATCATTCCAACTTTCCACTGAACTCACAACTCTGGTAATGTTGTTTTTATAATGGAATAAATTATCTGAAATGTTTCCTACAGTAGATTTCCTAGTTTAAATATTTAAAAATCGATTAAGTTTCTTTCTGCTTGAAGAACTGGATCCCTGCATTATTAAAAACATTCCTTACACTCCTTATTTGTCTTCACTTCCTTATTTAGGTCATTGGTTTGGGATTCTTTTTTATCTCCCTCAGCCTTCTTTGTTTTAATCTGACTCAAATTGAGCGTGTAGGGATGAAAGATGATAGCAGATTCTATGCAGTCTATCAGATTTTACTAAAGGATTTGGCTAGCCAAATCTTGGTCTTCATGAGGAGAGCACGCCCCATCATGCTGACATATAACAGGTTCCCTAGGCAGTCAGAAGCACATGGAGAGAGAGTAAGAGCTAATCAGTGCATTTATTCTTTACAACTCTGAAAAAATATTTTATTTAAAATAAGAAATCTACCTACAGAGCATGTGATAAAAAACCTTAGACATAAAAATGTTGGAGTTTCAGAAAGGCACAGAGGATCACCGTAGTGATGACAATACCAAGAAGAACAGAGACTCGAACAATCATTTCATGATGATAAGTCACATACAGTTAGTCTCTTAAAATGACCTTCTTAATGGTTTATGAACACCAGTTACTAGCGGCCTTACAATCTACCCGGTGCTGGAGCAACAAGAACCTATTATTGAAAAAGCTGCATATTTTCTTTATCACAAGAAACTGTTGTCTGATGGCTTATGAGCCAGGAAGATGAATCAGATGTTCCTGCAGTCTGTTTCTATCCTTGTGTGACTGAGGGAAAACCACTCAGCCTCTCTGTGATGTGATTTTCTCAGCTGTGGAAAAGGCAGAACTTTTTGTGGAACCTGTTTGTGGAGGGACAGACAGTGCAGATGTACATTTTGCAAAGTGCAAAGTAGCAGAATGGGGAGCTACTTTCATCAATGCATTTCTGTAAAGATTCGTTCTGTTACTTTACCACTAGCAACCTTATCTGCCAAGTTCTGAAATCGATCACATCAAACCTACTGTGACCGTAAGCACGTCCTTATGAAGATAAGCTTGGGGCGTGCTTCCAAAGGAAAGAGAGACAAGCTCACCTTCAATTGCATGTCCTACACCTATCTTTTTAGGTCTCTTACTAACTATTTTAAATTGGAATTATTCCTAGAGAAAGGTAAAATGCTCTTCCCTGCTAGGCTGTGTGTGCTGTAGCCCAGATGGATGCATTAACCTCCACACCCATACTTTAGTAGTGCAACTACAAGAATCTGTGGGTCACACAGCCCATCCTTCAGCCAGCCCCAACCCCACGCTATCATGGCTGTAGCTGCCCTGCCAAGTGGCCCAGCCCAGCCCTGTTGCTCACAGCAGCCAAACAGCAATGTGTGATCAGCACTGCCTGAGCTCAAATCAGGGCACAGGAAGGGCACATGGCAGTGCCAACTCAAGTTATGGCAAGTTATTCTAAACACTAGCTAAACATAGTCCTGTGAACAACAGAAAATGTACAATCTTGCTTCCCATTCTGATAAAATTTGACAATAGGTTTCAAGATTGCAAATAAAAAAAAAAAAGGTATATTTGTGACTCTGTTTTTATTCAACATAAATATATTACATGCACATTTTCAAACTGAGTGTATAGAGTTGCAGATATTCAACTCAAAAATATTATCTCTTTATCAAATTTCTATAATCCCTCTTATCAGCGAGAAATGTCCCTCACTTCACAATCACACCTCATTCATGTCACCACTTTTTGACAATATGTACATTTATGAAATACTATTTTCAAGGATGAAGCATGGGAAGAGTCAAATTTCATCAAAAATCTCTTACCAACACTTTAAGACGTCACTAAGAGTTGCAACCTACTGCAGTTGAACTGTATCATATACTTAGGTGTGGCCCAATACAATTTCTCTTCACTAAGTGCATCCCAAGCAAGCCCAAGGTTGAACACTTGTGGCTTACACTTATTGGGACTCTGTTTCAAAAGGTTTCTCAATGCATCTCTGGGGCAATGCTAGCCGTTATGGGTGGCGCATACTGAGCTGGAGGCTGTATGACGTGCAAAATGAAGGAAGTCAGTCTGGTGTAAAGTAAACACAGGTTAGATTAACATAACTTACTGCTTATGTACTAAGGCCTGCCGTAACATCTTTTCTTGGTTACAGAGAATAGATACTCAAACAGATCAAGGCTTATCAGGCCCTGCAAGTAATCCCTCTAATGCCTTGTGGTAGGAGGATGTACATCCAGTAGAGGTACACCAGATAACTCGCTCATCCCACATACATCTGGCTCCCAGAGCAGCAGGGAGTGGGCCGTGGGCATTGTTTGTTAAGCTGCTTCTTCTCCATTAGCACTACAGTTTGTACCTAGCCCTGTTTTTCTGTGTCTTCTAACTGCCCATCAGCAACTGACTATTTTAACTGTTATTGCTAGGACCTCTTGAAGCTGCAACAGCAATCCTGAAGAGAAATGCAGGCGCAAAAGAGCAGATGAAAGTTTTCATGTGGAAAGGAAATGAATAATTGCTCTTGCATAAAAACAAAGCGAGCTATAAATCATACCTACAAGACAAGCAGGAGAATTTGCAGAACAAAATACCCCCCAGAACAAACAAACCAAAATCTTACAGTCACTGGAAGTACAGCCAACTCAAAGAGCACCTCGATAGGCAGATGCAAGAATTCTTCACATCATGATCATCAGCTGTCTAGCAAGAGACACAAATAAGAAGTAAGCCGATCTGCCCATAGAAATGGAGGCAACAGGAGAGCGTTGCAGAGCTACTTTGACCTTGAGAAGTTGCCCCCTTTCTCTATGTGCTGCAAGGGCAGGAAGAATAAATTGTCTTTTATTGGCTTATCCAGCTGACTGGAAGATTTAAAGGATCACTGCTCTTTTTTTCCTACATGTTATTTTAGCCACTGCAAAGCAAGAAACATGCAGATACACTCTCTACTACATGCCTCTTAGCTGTATGTATAACATACATGTGGCAAACATACTACACAGAACAACACATCATTTCACTTCAGATTGCTTCATCTAAAATGGGATGTCTTTGTGAAAGTTTGTTGAGAAAACAAGTCTGTTGTTCAGAACAAGGTGTAATGGGCACAAACTGGAAGACAGAAAGTTCCATATGAACATGAGAATAAACTGTTCTGTGAGGGTGACAAAGAAAGCACTGAAACAGGCTGCCCAGAGTTTCCTTCTCTGGAGATATCAAAACCCACCTGGATGCTTTCCCTACCATAGAGAACCTGTTTTAGCAGGAGGTAGACAAGAAGAACTCCAGAAATCCTTTCCAACCTCTATGATTCTGTGAGAGAGGGGGTCATAGTGTCTGGAAATGTGCCTCATTCAACTATATCAAGGAAAAGCTACCCAGTTACACACAACCCTGGCAATGCTATATCAAATGTCTCCCCTTCACTTGTCCTTTCTCTCTTTTTATTTTTCTAGTGATTTCATCTGATTGTGGTGCCTTACAGACACTGGCTAACCACTTACTCCTTTGTGTCCACTATTCACTTTCAGTGAACCACATTTATTGCTGTTCTCTGCCTGTAAGAACATCACAGTCTGACCCTTTGTGCTCATATTTTGTTTCAAGTTTTTATTAATTTGAATAAAAGATGTATTTTACTTTCTGGGTTATTGATCAGTTGTGTACAGTTCTTGTCTTGGGATAAAAGGATGTTCAGTGAAAACTGCACTGCCTCTTCTCACACAGAAAAGGATGGAGACCATAATTGCACATGACACTACATGCTTCTGTGATTCCTCAGTGACAACAAAAGCAAATCTAAGTAGATACAGATATTGATAATATTGTAGCCTATCTATTCTCAGTCTTATTGAAGCAAATCATTCTCCATTCACAAGGTCCTCCTTCTCACAAGCATTTCTGGAGAGCCAGTTCTATGCAGCGGATAGCCATGTGCTTTCACTTCACATGGAACTGACTGGCAGCTAAAACAGGTCATCTTGTTACCACTGGGTTCATGGGAATTCTTCTTCCACAGATGGATCATTATATAATGGCTTTATTGCAGAGTAATGTATGATTACTATTCTTGAGACACTGAAAAAATCAGATAATACTGCTTAGTCCTAACCAGTTATCAGGCTTTGCTGCAGTGTGTTGGAAATCCTTTACATAGCAGATGTATAGGACACATGTATATATAATACAGATTGTATCTAACATCAAAAATGCTAAAAGAAATCTGCTCACAATGGGAATGAGTCTCAGAGGATTTAGAAGCAAAGTTGTAGACACTTTCTAAGAAGGAAATTGTCTCCTTTTAAAGGAGGACTAAGGGATCCCAGAAAGAAACAGATCCACTCAGGGACAACAGGGGCTGTAGATAGGCTTTCTGAAGGTCTGGAAGGGAAGGATGCTGAGATGTCACAAGGTCATGCCAGGAGGTACCTTGCAGGAGCTGGGTCTCCCTAGGACTGCCTCAGCACAGGCAGCACACTGAGGACCACAGCTGAGAAGCCGCAGAGCTCTCTGCTGGGAGACCCAGCCCACTGAGTCAGGATTGTGGTCAGAAAGGGGAACAAGGCCTGAAGACCTGCCAGCAGCTTGCTGCTATCAGTGCTGCAGAACATGCTGCACCTCAGCAGCACAGTGCACGCACAAAAGATGTGGAGAGAACAGGAGGCTTCTGCGTCACTGCTGTTTGGTGCAGGGCTTGAATTCGCATCCCTATGCAAGCACTGTGGTTGCTGAGAGCTGGTAGAGAGCCCATCCTGACCGGAGATGTTATGCAACCAGAAAATGCTATCTTTTTTTGTTCCAAGCCAAAGCTAATGCAATCACCAGTGCTGCATTTTTAATGTGGAAGCAGTTTGACCCTGTGCTGTACTGCTATCCCTTACTTGTTTAGTTTCAAAAACATGCTTGGATTGGAGCTCTGCAACTGGAAAAATAAATGTAATCCCTGAGGCGATGATTTTACATTCACAGGACCTCCACAAAAACCTTACTGCCAGAAACCGTATGTAAGAAGATCTTGTTTACCTAGGAGGTTGAAAACAGCCAGTGTTTCAGGGGCTGCAGAGAGATCACAAGGCAGCACAGTTAAGCTCTCACCTTAAGCTTTCACCTAACCAGTTATTTCATAACCTTGTACCTGGCACCAGCCCAGCAGCCAGCTCCATACTGCATCAGTGTGGCATGACCAAGAAATCACAAAACAATCCTGAATTACTGAAATAAAAATTTGATATTTTCTACACAAATCTAGCATATCAGGTGCTACTATGCCTCCTATCTCTATTTCATTTTTAATACTTAGTACCACCAAGTGACAACATTGAGCTAATGTATTTCTCTTATTTATATCTTTAAAAACAAATTACATTAACATACTATCTAGAAATGCTACAGTGCATAATATCTACTTTCCCACTTGATTATTTTATGGAAGAAAGCTGCTACTTAGGGCTTGTAGGTACACTGATGGCAGAGTCTGTTTTCTCAGGCAAGCAATCTGTTTCATTCTTTTTTCATTCCTGTATAGGAAATTGGAAATACTTTTGTCCATCTCATGCATATTTCAGAATTTCCTCAGTCTGTAAAATTCTCATTCCAGTATGGTCCTCTTCATTTGGAAACCATAAGTCGTGCTTAACAAGCTAAACATCAGACCTGATGTGAACTCATTAACTAATGTGACCTAAGTGGGGTTGGCATCGTGTTCCCTCCAGAGCTGGCAGCAGCAGGTCACATTGAGTCTGCAGAGGTCTGCGGAGCCCAAAAGCAAAGTGAGCAAAGCTTTCCTGTAAAACAGAGACACATTAACTCAAAGTTCAGAGTACAGAGAAGCCGTATGAATGGAAACCTCTGATTAGGGATTGCAAAAAAAAGAGGTTAATATTTAACCAGCTTATCTGCTGACAAAACATTGCCAAAGATCTTCTTTAGGTTGTGATTTCTACATGGTATATAGCACGCATCTCAGGACAATTTTGGCCAGCCCTTTCTGAGCTGAGCAAGAGCGTAAAAGATACACTGTCAAGTATACTTTGTATAGATCTAATTTGGCTGATTTCAATTCTATCCCTGTCTTTGGTGTTCAATAATGCATATGAGATATCTCTTCTTTCAACTTCAAGATGAAACATGGAGATGGAAATGGCTTAAAATGCTTTAAATTGCTGAAACCTTGTGTGTGTAAGGTTAAAAAAAAAAAGTAGATAAATAGTTCTGAGCAAACAAATTAAAACGCTGCTGAGGTTGGAAGGGAGTGCCTTTGGAGACAAACGTGTACTGCTGCAGGTAGCCAGGGCTGCAAGACCAAGTGCTTTCTCACCCCAGGCACTAAGCCACAGCACACAGCCAAGGCATCAGAAGAACGGCATAAGGCCATTTTGGATCTTATAGGATTTCACTGCATCTCTAGTTACTGTCATTTTATTTTGCTGCCATCCTTTTTATCTTATCTCACAGAGTGTTGCAGGAATGGAGCTGAATTAAAAACTTGCCATGTCAATTCACAAAAATTGCTTCTTGCTTCTGGATCAGCTGGTTGGGTCTGTTGTGCCAGACTGAACCAGGCCATGGGAAGTGGATAAATGCTGGTTGGTCTGTAACAAAAGTGGGCTGACTCCATTCTATGTGCATTTATTCTACATTGCATTAGCAGGTGAGATTCTGGACCAAGGCTGAGCACAGTTCGCAGTGACAAGCTGTCCGGAACTGCAGCATGTTCAATATGTCTATACTCAATTGCTCCCTTCTCTTCTTTTGTAAGTAGAGTTTCTTGTCTGGAAATGTTTGGAGAAGCCTTTTTACATTGCACAGACTTGTCATTCAAATTTTTTTTTTTAAATGAAAAGAGTTAACCATTTGCTGTGTCATGTTGAGTGGGTGCTATGGTAGCAGTTAGAGGCAAGGTGCTGAAGGGCCCGCACCAGCTAGGCATCAGTGTTCACAGGGAGGTGGCAAAAAGGCCCATCCCGAGCTGCAAGCATTTACTGCCAAGGGGATGCTTCTCCAGGACAGTGGGGAGGAGAGGGAAGATCAAAGATGGCACGTGGGAGAGATGGGGTTTCTTTTCAAATCATCAATGAAAAAAGAGGAAAAACACATTGAAAATTGAAAATCACTTCAGGAAACATGCTCTAGAAAGAAATGAAATAGCTTTTGGTTAGGCTTTCAATTTCTGCCTTGATATGAAATAGAGAAAAACTGAAGGCTTAGAAATTCCCAGAGATCGGGACAAAAATATGGTTTTTAATATCTCTGTGTCATGACCTCAGACAAGTGCTACTTATTTATGATAGCAGCTGGTTATGGCATCTTAAGTTTTTGATTCAGGCCTGTATCCCTTGGCAAAATCTGATCTCTATGCCCTTGGAGCTGGCCTGTGAGGTGGCAGGAGGAATACGCCCTGCTGTCAGCTCCAAGGGAATGTGACATCACTTCTCCCTGCAGAGCAGAGAGGGAAGCATTGGACCTTCCTATAGGCAAATTTAGGGAAGGGTTCATGTGCCAGTATGTGGTGAGTGGTGTCAGTGTAAACAGGCACTTCCAACCTGATAGCATTCAGGACTTCCCAGGAAGATGTAGTATGGAGCACGTGATCAGAAGCACTGGAGAAATTCCTTAAAAAATTACTAATGGCATTTGTTTATACATCCTCTTGAATATAATTTTCTGTTTGGAATATACAGTTTTAAATCTTTATTTAGTAGGGATAGGATCTAAACCTGAAGTGATGCTGCTGATATAACAATCTGATAAAATGAAAAATCTAGAGTATTTTATTTTTCATGTCTTCAGCAAATATTTTCTGTGAATTAATGCATCTACAGAACGTGCACTGTGAGCCACTTCAAGGATTATAAAAAACATTTTCCTTATATGTAGGCCCTGTTGAAGACCCCTTCTTACAGACCCCGTTTAAATACTCAGACTGCCCTCAGGTCTTCCAGGAGCTTTCTCTTCACCATTTTCATAGAATCATACAAACATAGAATGATCTATCTTGAAAAGGACCACAATGATCATCTAGTTTCAACCTCCTTGCCATGGGTAGGGTTGCCAGTCACTAGACCAGGCTGCCCAGAGCCTCATCCAGCCTGGCCTTGAATGCCTCCAGAGATGGGGCATCCACAACCTCCTTGGGCAACCTGTTTCATTGCATCAACATCCTCTGAATGAAAAGCTTCCTCCTACTATCTAACCTAAATCACCCCTGCCTCAGCTTAAAACCATTCTCCCTTGTCCTGTCAACCCATATTCCCTGTTCCAGGCTGAACAGCTCCAGCTCTCTCAGCCTGTCCTCAAATGGGAGATGTTCCATTCCTTGGGTCATTTTTGTGGCTCTCCTCTGGATGTACTCCAACAGGTCCATATCTCTCTTGAAGACTCCACATTTGGATGTGGTATTCCAGGTGATGTCACTTCAGCACAGTGGAGGAAAAGGATCACTTCCCTACACCGGGATCTGTTTGGCTGGCTGCAAGGGCACATTGCTGGTTCATGCTCAGCTTCCTACCCACCATTACCCCCAGAATGTTTTTGGCAGGGCTGTGCTCCATCCTTACATCTCCCAGCTTGTATTGACAGTGGGTCTCAGCCCAGGTGAAAGACCTTGCACTTGGATTTGTTCAACCTCACGAGACTCTCCTGGACCCACTGCTCAAGCCTGTGTAGGTCTCTCTGGATGGCATCTTGTTCTTCCTCACGTGTGTCAACTTCACCACACAGCTTGGTGCCATTGGCAAACTTGCTGAGTGCACACATGTTCCCACTGGCAATGTCATTGATGAAGATACTGAAGAGCACCAGTTCTAGTACTGACCCTTGAGGGACACTACTCATCACAGATTTCCATCTGGACATTGATCCATTGACCACTTGGGAAGAATACAGGAATGTTGTCAGGGTCTGCAGGGATGCAACGAGGAAGGCTAAAGCCCGCCTGGAATTAAATCTGGCAAAGGGGATAAAGGATAATAAAAAAGGTTTTTTTCAAGTACATTAACAGTAAAAGGAAGACTAGGGAGAATGTGGCTCCCCTGCTAAGTGACGGGGGTGTTCTGGTAACGGGGGATGCTGAGAAGGCAGAGATACTGAATGTCTTCTTTGCTTCTGTCTTCAGTGAAAAAGCTCCCCCTCGGGAATCCGAGACCCTGGAGGTTAGTGAGAGGATCTGGGGAATGGAAGACCTCCCTTCTGTCAGGAAAGAGGTGGTCCGAGAGTGCCTAGGCAACACCAATGTTCACAAATCCATGGGACCTGATGGGATGCATCCACGGGAGCTGAGGGAGCTGGCAGAGGGGATTGCTGAACCTCTTTCTGTCATCTTTGAGAAGTCTTGGAGGATGGGGGGTGCCTGAGGACTGGAGGATAGCCAATGTCACTCCGGTCTTCAAAAAGGGCAAGAAGGAAGATCCAGGCAATTATAGGCCAGTCAGCCTCACTTCTGTCCCTGGAAAGGTGATGGAACAGCTGGTGCTGGATGTCATCTCCAGACAACTGGAAGAAAAGGAGGTTATCAGGAGTAGTCAGCACGGGTTCACCACAGGGAGGTCGTGCTTGACCAACCTGGTAGCCTTCTATGATGCTGTCTCTGGCTGGGTGGATGGGGGGAGAGCAGTGGATGTAGTCTACCTTGATTTCAGCAAGACATTTGATACTGTCCCCCACGACATCCTTATAACAAAGCTGAGCAAGTGTGGGATAGATGAGTGGACAGTGAGGTGGGTTGAGAACTGACTGACTGGCAGAGCACAGAGGGTCGTTGTTGGTGGTGCAGAGTCCGGTTGGAGGCCTGTAACTAGCGGTGTTCCTCAGGGGTCTGTGCTGGGTCCGGTCTTGTTCAACATCTTCATCAATGACCTTGATGAGGGGATAGTGGCCACCCTCAGCAAGTTTGCTGATTGTATGAAGTTGGGAGGATTGGCTGACATGCCTGAAGGCTGTGTTGCCATTCAGCAAGACCTGGACAGGCTGGAGAGCTGGGCAGAAAAAAAACGGATGAGGTTTAACAAAAGCAAGTGTAGAGTCTTGCATGTGGGGAGGAATAATTCCATGCACCGGTACAGGTTGGGGGATGAGCTGCTGGAGGGGAGCTCTGCGGAGAGGGACCTGGGTGTCCTGGTGGACGAAAGGTTGGCCATGAGCCAGCAGTGTGCCCTTGTGGCCAAGAGGGCCAATGGCATCCTGGGATGCATTAAAAAGAGCGTGGCCAGCAGGTCGAGGGAGGTGATCCTCCCCCTCTACTCTGCCCTGGTGAGGCCTCATCTGCAGTACTGCGTCCAGTTCTGGGCTCCCCAGTACAAAAAAGACAGGGATCTCTTGCAAAGAGTCCAGCCGAGGGCCACAAAGATGGTGAAGGGCCTGGAGCATCTCTCCTATGAGGAAAGGCTGGGTGAACTGGGTCTGTTCAGCCTTGAGAAAAGAAGACTGAGAGGGGACCTGATCCAGGTCTATAAATATTTGAGGTGTGGGGGGCAGAATGGCGAGACCGGACTCTTTTCAGTGGTGAATGAAGACAGGACAAGGGGAAACGGCCGGAAACTGCAGCATAGGAAGTTCCGCACAAACGTGCGCAAGAACTTCTTTACAGTGAGGTGACGGAGCACTGGAACAGGCTGCCCAGGGAGGTGGTGGAGTCTCCTTCTCTGGAGATGTTCAAGACCTGCCTGGATGCCTACCTGTGCGACCTGCTGTAGGGAACCTGCTTTGGCAGGGGGGTTGGACTCAATTATCTGTGGAGGTCCCTTCCAACCCCTACAATTCTGTGATTCTGTGATTCTGTGATTCTGTGACCACCACTCTCTGGGTATGATCTCACAACCAGTTCCTCATCCATCAAATAGTCCAGTTGTCAAATTCACGTTTCCAATTTAGTGTGTAGGATGTTGTGAAGGACAGCGTCAGAGGCCTTTATGGGAATCCAGATAGATGACATTAGTGGCTTTTCTGTTGTCCATTGGTGCATTGTTCCATTGGTATATCATCGTAAACAGCCACCAGATTGGTCAGGAAGGACTTGCCCATGGTCAAGTCTTGCTGATTGTCTGGTATAACCTTCCTTTCTTCCACATTCTTTAGCATAGCTTCCAGGAGGACCAGCTCCACGATCTTCCTTGAGACAGATGTGAAGCTGACAGGTCAGTCAGTAGTTTCCTGGGTCATCCTTTCTACCCTTCTTAAAAATGGGACTTCACCCGACTGCTGTGACTTCCTCAGATGGTTCACTTACAGTGAACATGCATATTCACTTCCAGTGAGAAGGACACCATTCTGTCAATCCCCACCTTCCAACTCACCCACTGGAAGGCTCCTAAAGAGCAGTTACCGGTGAAAGCTGATACACAAAAAATTGTTGAGTATCTCAGCCTTTTCCTTGACCACTGTTACCAGCACATTCACCAGTGGGAATATTCCTTCATGGAACTGCATTTTCTGTTTGATGTACCTGTAGAAGCCTTTCTTTTTCCTTGTTGCATCCCTTGTCAAGTCCACTTCTAGTTGGGCTTTGGCCTCCCTGATCCCCTCCCTACACAGCCTAGCAGCATCCCCATACTCCTCCCATAGTACCTGTTCTTACTTCCTCTGCCTGTGCATTTCCTTCTTGCCCTCCAGTTTGACCAGCATGTGTCATTGAGATGACTTTTGCAGTGATATGGCTGCATTTACTTGTGATGTTGTCATGGTCCATTCATGTCATATTACCAGTCTCCAGAGGCAGACTATGCCTCATTCTGAGCATTCACTTTCAACAGAATGACTGACACAAGCACTGGCAATTAGTTGTTTTATGTAACTTATTCTAAGACTCTTTATAACCTCTATCTTGAAACTGCCTCATAACTACTTTGATAGATGTTTTCTATGTCATTCAGTTGTCCGTGTTTCTTTCAATTTTATGATGTCATATTTTTGGTGAGCTGCCATGCTTCCTGTTACAACGTTCCTTCCAAGAAAAGAAGCCAGCTATGTGCATCTCAGTCCTCTGAAGTATATGTTTAAATGCCAGCCTTTCAGTACAGATAGCATGTGCTGAAATCTCTCAGAAGCTGATAATAATGGCTTTTTAAAAATCTAGTGAATTGTTCTTGGTTACCTTCTTGAAGGCTTCCCACACTTGAGCACACTGGAGGTACTTGTCAAGTAACTTCCACACAGGCATTCTTGCCAGCCCTTGTTCAAGTTTGACCTCCAATATAGAAGGCACTTACTGTCACTTCTGTAGCATCTGTCATATATTTCTGTACACACGTCAGAAATTTGAGGTGGGTAAGCCATATCTGAAGTATGAGCTAGCTATATCATGTGGAGGTTACCATACATCAAAACTGAACAACAGTATGAAAGATTTCTTACACAGAGTTTTGAGGAAGGGGGAGGTGCATGTAGCTGATTTACAAATGCTACAAATATACAAATGCAATAAGCCCTAAACTACCGGATCCCTTTTGTGTGGATATTCGTTTTAATACTTCTGTCTTCCCAACGTCAGGTCACAGACCATGTGTAATCAGAAGACCTCTGCATGTAACAGCACTCCAAACTGCACTTCTGCTGCCCTGGATGGTCACTCACAGCAGCCTTCACCAAGCTGTCATTGCATCTGTGTCACCAAAACATCATCCACTATGATGCAACTTCTTAAGAATCCTGTTTGTGCCTCTTTCTTGTAACACTGAAAGTCTTACCCTCAGTTTTTACCCCAAATATCATTCTTTGCCATTTCTCTCAACCTGATGACGTCCCAAATATGGTGAAGTAGCTCTCATGACGTTTATTAATATCCACTGTTAGCTCTGGTTGACAACATGTTTTGTTGATGTCAAGTCAGTTTATGTTTCTCCTTTTGCAGGCCTTTGATGCTGAGCTCTTTTTAGTGTTTTGTTTGAAGCAACTGAGTCTCTTGAAAATAGCTTGCCTAGTCTCTCAGTGAGTACCATGCTACTTGTCCAGCTCTTGGCTTCTTTGACAATACTGTCTCCTTTTCCATTCTCTATGTGGCTCCCATTGTTAGCTGTTTTGTTCGTGTCAGGAAAATGATTTTCTCAGAGTCAGACCCTCTAACAGCCAAATTGTTTTATCTATTATTGCATGTAACAAGTCTGGAAGATATCCCAGTCCATGAAAAAAAAAAAAAAAAAAAAAAAAAAAGGTAATTTACTAGCCGTTTTGCTTCCTGGGTGGAACAGAAGATTTAGTTCCTCCTGCTACCCCTTCTGTTTGCCAGTTGTCTACAAGAGAAGCATTTCTTTTGGTTTCAGAGGTTGCTAGGGCAATACATTTTAATAAAAGCAGAGACTCCTTTGTTCTTGTTCATGACCTGAAATTTCAGCTTATCTCTTTCTCTTCAGTATTCTGCTTTTAAGTTACACTTGGTTTCTGGTTTTGTGAGCATCACATCATATGATTTTGATTTGCTTTGTCTTGCTGCAAATTCACTTTCTTTCCTTGGAAAAGGCATAGGATGCCTTTGTGACATAACATATTGAGCCAGTGTCTGGTTTTTGGCTTCAAGTCTATTCATGAATCCTACCCTTCTCTGTTATCTGGCATTCTACCAATTTTTACAGACATCTTTTCATTTGTGGGTTTTATGGTTAATAGTTTCCTTCTCCAATTTCATAGAAATATAGAAACATAGAATGACCTATCTTGAAAGAGACCACAATGATCACCTGGTTTCAACCCCCCTGCTATGTGCAGGGTCACCAACCACCAGACCAAGCTGCCAGAGTCACATCCAGCCTGGCCTTGAATGCCTCCAGGGATGGGGCATCCACAGCCTCCTTGGGCAATCTGTTCCAGTGCATCACCACCCTCTGTGTCAAAAGCCTCCTATTATCTAACCCAAACTCCCCTGTCTCAGTCTAAAACCACTCCTCCTCATCCTATCACTATCAACCCATGTAAGCAGCCATTCCCCCTCCTGTTTATACGCTCCCTTCAAGTACTGGAAGGCCACAACGAGGTCTCCTCGGAGCCTTCTCTTCTCCAAGCTAAACAAACTGTTTGTCATAGTAGAGGTGCTCCAGCCCTCTGTTCATCTTAGTGGCCCTCCTCCGGACCCGCTCCAAGAGCTCCACGTCCTTCCTGTACTGGGGCCCCAGGCCTGAACGCAGTACTGCAGATGGGGCCTCACAAAAGCCGAGTAGAGGGGGACAATCACCTCCCTCTGTCTGCTGGCCACCCCTTTTTTAATGCAGCCCAGAACACAGTTGGCCTTCCGGGCTGCAAGCACACACTGCTGGGTCGTGTCCAGCTTCTCGTCCAACAGGACACCCAAGTCCTTCTGTGCAGGGCTGCTCTCAAGGAGATCTTCCCTGTTTGTATAAATACCTGGCATTGCCCCAGCCCAAGTGCAACACCTTGCACTTGGCCTTGTTGAAATTCATTAGTTTCACATGGGCCCAGTTCTCCAGCCAGGTCTGGATGACTTCCCTTCTCTCCAGTGTATCAACTGCACCACTCAGCTTGGTTTTGTCGACAAGGCATGCTGGCTGTCTCAGATTATCTCTTCAACTCGTGTGTGCCTTAGCAAGATAATCAGAAGGATCTGTTCCATGATCTTCCCAGGCACAGAGGTGAGGCTCACTGGCCTGTAGTTCCCCAGGTCATCCTTTCTCACCTTCTTAAAAATGGGAGTAATGTTTCCCTTCTTCCAGTCATCAGAGGCTTCAGCAGACAGCCATTAATTTTCAAATATGATGGAGAGCAGCAGTTTCTCTCAGAACCCTCGGATGGATATCATCTGTCCCCATGGACTTATATAGATTGTATTTCATGAAGAGGTCTTGGACTTGTTCCACTGTTACAATGGAATGGAATTTGCTCCTCTCACCCATACCTCAGGGGTGAGGGTCCTGGCAGATATGGGGAGCCTGACCACCAGTAAAGACTGAGGCACAGCACTTACTGAGTTTTTTCTTACTTACTTAGTTTTTTCCATGTCTGAGGAAGCCAATTCTCCCTTGTTATTTATCAGAGGGAGAACACTCTGCTTGGTCTGTCTCCTCCTGCCTACATAACTGAAGAACCCCTTCTCGTTATTTTTCACACCCCTCTCCAAACAGCTCCATCTGTGACTTGGTTTTTCTGATCTTATTTCTACACATGCAGACAGTGTTCCTGTATTCTTCCCAGCCTGTACAACCCTGATTCCACTTCCTGTACATTTCTCTCTTTTCCCTCAGTTTAAGCTGCAGGTCCTTAGCCATGCCGATTGCTTGCCTCCTCTGCTCGACTTCTTCTGCTGGGGGATGGAGAGCTCTTGTGCTCACAGGAGGGTGTCCTTAAAGAGCTGCCAGCTCTGTTCTGTTCCTATGCCCTAAAGGACAGTTTCTTGAAAGGTCCCATCCAGCAGTTCCTTTAGCAGCTGGAAGAGTTTGCATTTTGTGTTGTATGGAGATTATTTACGTGTAAAACCCCACCTCTTGGATGCCCTCTTGCTTTATTGATCTCATTCTTTCACTTGCTTTGTTTGTTTTTCTTCATCACGGTATTTGGGATGCTTTTGTCCACACTGTCTCCTCTGTTTTGGACATTTTCTTTCCATATTCATTCCACTACATTTTCTGGCAATCCCTTTCCTTACCTTGTATTTGCTCTGTCTTTGGATGTAAGATTGCCCACTAGCCTTCTCAAAATTATAAGTAGTTAATATATATAGCTGTTTGGGTCACTCTCCTATATATATATATATATATATATATATATATATATATATATATATATATATATATATATATATATATATATATATATATATAAGATGTATCCTACTACATCCTGTCTATCAATCTAGCGCAAATTTTTCACCTCTTATGAACTGCTTCGGACATTTTGCATGCTCTATCATTTGATCAGTCCCTTGTTCCCTTTGTCTATGAATGCTGCAGTTGAAAAGACAGATATTTTATGTCTTTGCGGAGTATGTTTTTGAGCTTTTCTAGGATTTAGGACAGAGCCTCCTTGACTGCCACTCCTGCATGCCACTGATGCAGATGACGGCCTTTCCCATCACACTAATACTAGAACTGGTTCTTTATTTTCCTTTTTTGTTTTTTCCTTTTTGTTTTTGTTTTACTCATCCTCTTGCAATCATTTGGTTGTCCCAGTACAATCGAAGGAAAATAATTATACTGATAGAACTGGTGAATTCATCCCTTTTCAAATGCATCTGTTTGGGAACACAAAATTAATTGGTCATTATCACAATAAATATTGTCTTTGTTTGAAGAGGACTGCTTGAATTGTTGGGAACTTTTCCTTTTTTTTTTTTTTTTTTTTTTTTAATTCTATCTTCTTAGTCTCTGATTTGTTTTCTCTACTGGAATGTCTTCTCTCTTTGTCAGCTGTACTTTCTTGAAAAAGGGCTATGCTTGAGTAAAGACCACAGTCCCCTTCTTCTCCCTCAAGTGAGTGACCAAGTGGCAAATTGCTACATCTTTATAAAGCAAATGAATAATGATTTCATAGAATTATACATCTTATTCAAAACACTCCAATATGCTCCGACTTACCTATGGCCAGTTATTTTATGCTATCAGTAATTTACAGTATCTCACATGGAAATTGTTTTGCCCCTTTGCCTAAAGTATACTGCATGTATAGCTGTCTGTAGGCTATGTCACAAATGCAGGAGGCAACATTACATAACAATTTTATCCACTTTGTTCTCCTTGAAGTGCTAAAAAATGTACCTAAAATTCGCTGAGTATGATAATAAAACAGTATAAAATGTAACTGTCTGATACAAAGGGAAGCAAGCTTTCCCAAAGAAGCTGATCCCACTTTGTGGAAATTTTTCTATTTCTGGGGCAAATGTGTTTTACGTAAACTGTTTTCCAAATCTCTGTAACAGATCAAGTTGCGATTAGACTGATGTAGATACATTCACATAATGCAAAGAATTTCTCCTACATTTCTTCTGGGTAGAAAAACATTAAGAGAGCCCATGGGGCTGAATGTATTCAGCATCACATTCCTGAAGAACAGGAGAAAATGGACTGGTATTCAGTAATATATAATTCCTAGTGCTTAAACCCTAAACTTGTGTAAGGTGCTGCTGTGCTATTGAAGTCAGCAGGCTCAGCGGTCCAACAAAATCACTCACGCTCTAAGAAGTCACCAACACAGCAGAACATCTCAAGGAAACATTCTTGGTTTTGCCTATATGAAACTCTAAATACCATCAGTCCCTTCTGAGTTCTGAAAGCATGTGTTTTCTTGCTGGGCTAAACTCCTCATCTCCTTACAGAAGTCCTAATCTTCTTGCTAAACATGACTGTAACCTAGTGCAGTCTTGCTGGCTGCTCATTAATCGGCCCACCAGACATGCTCTCTACACACCACCCAAGCCCAGTGAGCAGATAAGCACATTTGTGTGAGACTGCAGTGTATGGTCACCTAGTACAACAGAGAGGTTTCCTGGGCTGGTTCATTTTTGGTTTAAGTTAATTTCATTTTGATTATTTATGTCATGGCACTGTTGTTTCAGCTGCACAGGAAGGAGAAGTTGGAACATCTTCCCACCAACATCTAGCATCCTTGTCTGAGCAGAAGTCCATGGTGGAACAAACCTTACTCTGCCTTCTGAGACTATTTCCTTGTACTGGAGACTGTCAGCATTCACCTTCTGCTTAACAGCAGGAAAAAAAAAAACATTGGGGTACTTAGGGCATGCAATTCTACGCCTGTAAAATTTGCTCTCAACAGTCTACAGTTTGAATTACAAACGCCAAATAATAATAATATCTCTACTACTTTTAGATATTGATCCCTTAATCTACCCTGTAAAGAAAATAACAATTAGTGTAAAGAATATTGGAGATTACAGCTAAACCTCAGGAGCCTTCTAGCTACAGCAGCCAATTGGGAGACAGGCTTATATTCTGACTCATAACCCAAACAAGCTCCTGAATGTGCATTGTTCATGGTAATAGATGAGAATGCTCTGGAGGAACAGAGCCAGGAAGAACAGTACTGAAGGTAGATAAGGTCAGACCAATTCTGGTAATATAGGCTAATTAGTAAATCAGAAATGGAGTGTTTCAATAATGTAGGCTGCATTGCATCAGAAAAAGGAGAGACAGTGTACCACATGTCATAGAGGATGGAAAAACCCCAAAGGGATGAAGTCAGAACTACTGAAGAATTACCTTTACTTAACTGTTGAGGGGCTAGGAATGTGACCTGTCTCAGACAGTTTTATTCACTCAGCACTTTTTTCACTGTGGAGACCAAAAAGATTCAGAGTGCAGTTTATCTGGAAAAAGAGGAGCTGAAGGATGTTCTCTGTTAAAAGGACATAGCTGATGTTGGACAAAAGATTAGTCAGGAAGTTAACACCACAGCTAAAGCTCTAGGCTCACTTAGAAGAGATTTTTCAAGTCTAAAGAAAGAAAGAGGATATTTAAGCATTTGTAAATGCAAGCTGACGTGTTCTATTCTAATGGAGAGGATAAATATTAATGTCATTGTCTGAAGGAAGATAAATTATACAAGTTATATCATGAATCCATATCAGATATGGAACTGTAGTGGAATTCCAAGGTCACAGCCTGAACCAATGGGTGAGCTACGTGAGTACACAAGTGCCTGGAGCGGGCAGGGGGTGTCTAGAGCCACCCCTTCTGTCTCCACAATACTTCCCATGCCATCTGAATCTGCACAGGTCCCCCTTTTCCCCTCGCCTTCTCAGCTGTGGCGCAATGGTACAAATGGATGAGGGTCATATTCCTCAGCTCGTTCCTTTCTCCAAACTGTTACCAGGAGGGGTGAATGAATTCCTCTTGAATATCTTTTCCTATAGCAACTATTTCTCAAATAAAGGCTCTGTCATTGCCTTTGTTTGCTCTACTGAGCCAAGCATTTTAAAGAGTAAAAATATACTACTAAAAGAGGATTTTCAAGAAAAGTTAAATTAAATAAAACAGTAATTAACAAGTTATTTGTCTTTGCCTTGCATGTCAACAGGCTTGACTTTGCAGAGAATAGCAAAATTTCCTTTGCTTTAGATTGCAGTGGCATTTTTGCGAAGCCCTCATGTGTGAATGATCCCTGTCATACAGCTCCTCATACCCATGTCTGTAAAGTCAGAAAGACATTTTTTAGGTTTCCGTTAAGAGATGACTCTTACATATGTATGGAGCTATTGGGAGAGGCTGATTTCACTATGATACTACCTGCTTTGAGTTCTTGCAGCATCACAGACATGCAGCGGTGCTCATCCTTCATGTCACTGCCAGTGGGGTGAGAGCTGCAGGTCCTGTTTCTAGATCAAGATCCCAGTGGCTGAGCAATGCTCTGTGCTAAGGAATAGTTAAATGTCCATCTCTTCTCCAATAAATTCATATTTCTTTCTCATCAGAAAGACAGGCTAGAAAGCCCTGGAGACAAGGAAGACCATGCTGAGTGAAGAGTGAGATTACAAAGGGTATAAGGAGCTCAGTAGGAATAGGTGGGAATTACAGGATTTTAGAATGGTTTGTTCAAAGCTTTTTTTGGGGGGGGGTTTTGGTTTTGTTTTTCTTGGGTTTTTGTTTTGTTTTCTTTTCCTTTTGCTCTTTGCTTTTAGTAGTACCTATGTAGCATCAATTATTAATAAAAGGTGAAATAAGGAAATTACTTCATAAAGATTCATTCTCAAACCACTTCCTTCATTCTCAAACCACTAAACATTCCTGAATCTTCCCCTTCTGCTCCAGCTATCCCAGAAAGTCAAAACTGGGAAAGTCAAAAAACAGTTTCCAGTGCTTTTAGTACAGTAAATCTGCAGACCCTTTTTAAGCTACCCCCTACCTCTTCTCCCTCTCTTCTTGCCTATAGCAATGCTATGTGGCCTTTCCCTTAAAATTTATAGGCAGTTTAGACCTACATAAATCAAATAGATGCTATCTAAAGCAGCCTTAGTTTAGATTTTTTGTTGCAAAATGGGAACGGGCTGGACCCATATTTAATACAGAAACACGAATTGAGAGGAATTGTTTTACAGTATTGACCTAATGTTGATCTCTATTAAAGTTGGCAGAGAGGGGTTTTAGACTAGTTTTTGAGCAAAATGGATGATTTATTGTTTCATGGACGCTGTCCTGATCTTAGTAGACTATTCATTCAAATAACTAGTGGAGAAAATGTGTCATTCTCATTTTGCAAGGAGGCAGTAAAAGATTTCAGTGGAAAAGCCTTTTTTTAAGAACGTCCAGAGTGACAGTATTTGGGCTGCAGCTAATCTAACCAGCTACAAGCTCTTGACTGTGATGGGTGCTCCAAACCAGGCCATAGGGTTTTCCAACTGTAAGAATGCCTTTTTCTTAATCCTTTTTGAGGAAATACTCACTAGCAGGTGAAAGGAGGTAATGTGACAACCAGCCTTTCTCCCTTTTCTCCATGTACATTTTGTATTCAGGATGCTAAGAATAAACGTGACAAAAAGCTGCAATGTGGAATAAGTAGAAAGATGTAAATTTTATAAATTCCAGGAAGACTGAGTCATAAGTTTCTCCCTGGGCAGCACTATCATTTGGATGTCTACCTGCCAGCAAAAAGAAAAGCACAGATTTAGAACTGGAAAATCAGATTCAAAAGAACTGGTCTTCTCAAATAGTAAGTTCAGAGTAATAGCTGTTCCTGACAGTTGAGTTCTGATGCTTATGGACACATTTTGGGTAGATCTGTAGAGCCTTTAGGGATTCATAAAGAGAGCTTGTGGCCTCTGATCAGCTGTTGAGGAGTTACTCATGCCACTCCTCAAGACCAGAGCTGACTGGCTGCAGCAGTACTTAAAACAAACCTTGACTTGGTCTCAATCCCAGAGCCCCTTGTATTTAGTCATCTTCATGTCCCTGAAGCACCAACTCCTCATTATTGTTACCACACTCTGCACAGAACCATGACAGAGCACTTGAAAAAATGGCTCTATACTCAGTGTAGAACTGATCACCGGCCTATTGTCATCTCATCTGTACCTGCACTTCTTGGCACATGATGGTGGAAGACCTTTATGGGGATGACTTCACCTTGGTGGTCCCCCGCTGGGATAGGACAGTCCTGGATGAAAGTCACCACCTGAGAAGGGGCAATTCTGGCTCCTAGATCACTCCTGCTTTTAGTTTTTTTCCCAGCACCTTTTGATATGCTAAACACTCTGTTCTGTGACTGCAACCTATGACAGTCCTTTCCTCACATGAAGGAGGTTTAAGGTTATGGAGACTAGAGTCTGTCATTGTTGTAGTGAATATATGAATTAGCTAGCCTCAGATGCAAAATTTAGAAGGCTATATAGCCAGCCACCTCTGTGGTGCCTGGTTTGAAGCTTAGAGTCCCTTGGGTTTCACATCATCACACATCAACACCTCCCTTCTGGAGGTGTCAGAATTAGTTAGGACATTGGTTTAAGAACTGAAAATGTTTGTAGATATTAGCTATTTGCAATGCCACTCTGCAGAGGCTATGTGCTCACATAGTCCACATTTGATAGACTATATCAAAGAAACAAAGTTCTCCTTTTTTTTCTTCTTTTTTTTCTTCTGTTTCACTGATCACCTTCATGTCCATGCTCCAATCCAAGTTGGCCATAAAAGACAGCTCTGTCTGGTTGCTGCTTGTAACTATGTCCTAGCAACAAACTGAGACTGACTTACCCAGCCTGAGCTCCCACATGCTCGAAAAGTTTTGCTCTCCCTCTGGAGCACTGTCTTGGTGGGGCTGTGGGAAAATGAAGATCCAGTGGTGAGGTAACTGGACTGTTTCCTCAATTCCCAGTCTTTTGCTTTAAATGTTGAGGACAAAGAGATATCTGGACTCCTAGGTCTACTGAGCTGAAGACACAGGTGCAGTCCCAGACCAGAGGAACACTGAACTTACTGTAGGAGAGGTGAGCCAGTGAAGACCTTCTCAACAAAGAAAGAAAGCTGCTTGCACATTTATGTGGAGTTGCACCAGAATTTTTAGTATTCAACTTTGGACAGGCAGTATGGCATAGCTCACTGCAGCACTTCCATACTGCACTGAGCTGCCACGTTATCTGGTGAGAGCCACCAGAAGAGTGGAATCTGGAGAGGATCTGGAATGTCTTTGGCCTCTTCATTTTCAATCCATCCTTCTGTGCCATTGCAGTAGTGCTAGCTGTTCTTAGCATATCGAACCAAGAGAAAACAGATTATTTAGCAAGAGAGGCCTGACAATAACCCACAAGCCTGACAGTTTTATCTCAGGAAGGCAGCATTGTGTCATGAACATACTGAATGTGGAGGAGCACGAGACTCCTATAGATAAAACTGAAAGATTGTTGGACAGAATGGTGAAGCCTTGCACAGCCCACACCCACACTGGATGTGTGGACAGTTTGGGGAGTGAAGTCTTTCTCATCAGCCACTTTTGAGTTTTCACTTGGGATAAACTAGTTGGTCCACAAGAAAAAGATGATGAAGTGCAAATTAGCTTGAACACTGGGTGGGCTAAGTCATAAGGGTAGGGCTATTTCCAGAGCAATTTATGCAGACATGCCTTCTTTAATATCCTTCACCCTTGGAAAATCTGGAGATTCCAGTCTCTCAAAAAGCAAGCAATACCATAACTGGAAAAATACCTTAGCCATTCCTGCTTTGAACATTTCTGCATAAGGAATAAGATGAAAATATTCCTTTAATTGTGTCCCAAGACTATGTACATATATGGAGTCCTTCTCCTGAAGAGCTAGTAGAAATATTACCACCCTCCCTGCACTGTATTCATCTGGGGATTTCCAGGAGAGCTAAGACTTTTCCTTTCACTGTCTGAGTCCACCCAGTGATGCCACAGTTTCCCCATGATTCAACTGCATTCCTGCCACCCTCCTGACTGGACCTTGGGACATTCATTAGCCCCCTCTGCACCTCCTGGTGCAGCTGCAGTGGCTCAGTAGCAATGCTCTTGAGCGAACTCACTTTCCAGCACTTGATTAACCTCCCAGAAGCCTACGTGACTATGTGAACCACAGACCCTAACCAAGGCTGCTTCGTGACCCCGATCCTGACTTTTCTATAATTGCATTTCCCATCTAATTTCTTACCGTTTCATTCGCAACAATGAGAGCTGCTCTAGAGTCCAGCATCTGTACCTGAAGACTCTTCAGCACTGCATGGTGAGGTGCTTTTCTCCCATGTCAGCTAAAGCCAGACCCTGCCCTTAATAAATTGTTTCCTGACTCTGTACACTTGGCTATTTGTTATATTGGAGGTTATTATTCAGAACCACACGGTGTATGCCAATCATTACATTTAAAAAAAAAAAGCAAGTACAAGGTATTCAAATGTAAGAACAATAACCTTTGTTAAAAAAAGAAGGCATAGCTGGAGCTGTTATTCCAATTAAAGGACTTGTAAAATTCAGCTGCTGGTTGAGAAGTGCAGGTGGCATTTTCTGAGTCATTACTGAGCCAATTTCCCAGCATGATGTGAAGGGGTCACTGCACTTTATCACAAAGAAGAGAAATAAAACTGATACCTTGATCACATGATACTCATTAGTTTTGAAGTATAAATGATAGTTATTTTCTTGGATGAACTCTGTAGACTTTTTAATGACTTTACCTTTTTTTCTAGTAGAATCTACATCTCAGCCTAAGTTGTAACTCTGATTTTAAAAATAGAAAGTTGAGGTAGTATGTCCAATACTGCTGTTACCTGCAGCAGTCACCACTTAATGCACAACTTTCACTACAGGAAGTGGAGAATTCTGTTTGCTGGTGCACCAGAGGAGATACCACATTACTGCAATTACTGCAAAGTGGCAAATGTTATTTTAATGACACACTAGTCATTTTCCAAGGGTCAAATCAATATCTTGATGGTTAAAATGAAACTACTTCTATATTACTGAGAACATATATATGACTTCATAGACAATACTCAGAACATTGAGTTGAAAAAGGGTAATCTCCCTGACGAAATGCTACAGACTTCCAAATTCATCTGCAGTGCAGAAAAGGTGTATTCATTTAGGTAATGCTAGAAAACAGCAATGAAATGGAGATAGCTAAATATTCATTATACTCAAGGTTCCTTCTGCAGCTTTTTAGTATAAGCAGTAAAAGGTCACTCTGTCTCTAATTGAATTGCTCTGTGTTGTGCTAATCTACCTAATGTCCTGTTTGCAAATATAGCATCATCTTAGATTCTTTGCACTGTGTGAGCTAACATTCAAATTGTGTTCTTTATTGCACTTGAGCATTTTGTAATTAAGTAACTGTGATAGCAGAAAACCATTGTTCCATTTATAGCTTTATATTCCTATGAATGGATTATTTTTTCTGAAATCTTGCCTAAAGCCTTATGTTTCTCTCACATCTTCAGAATTTTTACTTGCAAAAACCCTCCACTATTTGAGCCTGGAGACGATCTCTTGTTGATGGTGTTAGAGACTTTTGAGATTAAGAGTCCATTTTTGTTCCCTCATCTCAGAGCAGGCATTATACTTACCAAGTACTTCCAGAGAAGAGAGAGCTATGCTGTGGATTAAGATGGGATTGTTTCTGACCTGTTCACTAATTTTTACAGAATATGTTCTTAGGAGCAGTGCTGTTTTTGCAGATGTTCTGTTTTATTTATCTGTTGTATCTGTTTTAGTTCTTCCTGGTCTTTTCAGTTTTTTCACCTCACTCTGGTGGCATCTCTGGCCACTGAGATACCTAGGATTTCTGTAGTGAGGAAAATATTAGTTAACATCCATATGAATGCCAGCCAGGGACCCACAAAAATAGACTTGCTCTATCCAGGAGAACGACAAGGTATCCTGCAGGAACCTGCTACTGATGTTGGTTTATGATCATTGCTGAAGAGAGGACTTGTGTGTAGAAGATACAATGCTCTTTCCTGCTGTGAGATGCTCTTGCGATTTGTCACCATCATTTTAGCAGTTCTAACATCACTTTTTGCCTGACCTTTTCCCTAAGGACTCCCCAGATTTTTTACCCCGTGTGAAGATCAGTAGTCTACAGTACGGTCTTGCTCTTATAACTGAAAGGCAATGCTTCACCAGTTTGCTGCCTCATGGGAAATTGCTTTGGTCAGGCATGTCGTCAAGAAAAGGCAGGAAATCAACAGGCAAATGAACATGCATTTCTGGAAAATAATTATTAACAACATCTTTACTTGTATCTGTTCAGAACACAGTGAAATGACTGGGAGCACTTTGAAGACTGTGTCATGTTCAAAGCTGGAAAAGCACTCTAATGTAGCAGAAGAAAGACAAACCTACACCACTAACCTTCTCATATGGATAAACAGACAGAAGTAATCTTCAGGTCAGCACCTGCATTTCAGTGTTCATTACATAGGTTAGATTAGAAGTAGCTCATGAAACTGGCCTTGGGTTTACACTAAAATTATTAAGGTCATGGCCAAATCTTACTGATTTTTATTTTTTTTTAATAATTTCATGGTTTATAATTTCATTAAGAGTTGGAAAAGTAATATCTTTTTCAGTGCCTATAGTTATTCTTGCAGAGTGGAATCTCTCATCAACTGATTGTCATGTAATGTTTGGCATACCAACTCTTCACCAAAAGGCAACGTTTGTAGGAGTCCTTCATTTGCCACTAGAAATTTTGCTGTTGCTAGGGAGCTGCTGGATTCTGTGATGAGGAGGTAAATTTGAGCTGAGAATGGACAGTATTTTGTTGAAAGAGGGAGGGTGGAAAGGTGGTGCATGCAATTGCAAGCTTAACATTGAGAGATGGTATCAAAATTTTATGACCTTTTATTTCAAAAGCTTGCAGTTCAGCTTAAAAATAATGAATAATACTACCAAACTCAGTGGAAAGAAAGAAGACAAGACAGCAACAAAAAGTTCTCAATCATGAAAGCTGCAATATACAAATATTGTGGGTTTTTGAGAATGTACAATCATGTTGGAAACATGAGATTTTACAGAAATAATAATTTCAGAACTATATTACTGTTCTTTGTTTTCTGAATGTTTACTGATTTGAAATCACAACAATGTACAGAACTCAGTAGGTATTGTCCTTGACTTACCTGGTAGGTAAATAAATTAGTAGCGTATACCTACAATCTGTGCAACCAAAATCTTGTTCTATAGTTCTGAGTTACAAAGCAACAGAATCCAGTAAGCATTCAGAAGAGCTTCTCCAGCTTTTTAATATGAAAACTTTTTAGAAGATTGTTTTAGTGGTATGCAGTAGTTACAGCAAAAACTTAGAAGTGAATAATAAAGCTGGTATACAAAAAATACTTGTGAATTAATTTCAAGTGCAACGGTGATTAAACTATTGGAAGGGAAATTAAACCCTCAAATTCATTAAAAAATTAATTTTAGCAATTTTTTGTTTCACTGGAATTCACTGATGCAATGTGATTGAAATGCACTCTCATGTAAACGATTTGCATGGTCATCCAAAAGCTGCTGTCTTGTTCAGTTTTACAGTGTGAGCTGAAAGTGCAACTACACCTTGCCAAGTTACTCCTTCCCCACCTACAGAGTGCACGTGTACTTCGTTGTCTGCTCATAAGAGGTAAGCAGCTGTTACAATAAAAGTAATAGTTAAAATACAGAACTTGCCTGCCAAATGCCAGTAACTCTCCAAGTGTCAAGGAGAGCAAACATTTCATTAAATTTTGTGTGAGAAGAAACCAACCTGAATTAACCCATAACCATAGGATAATTGTGAAAATTAGTAAAGACCGCCTTCATGCCATCTGGCAAAATTATGAGGTACTTTCAGATCAGAACATTTTTATCAAAATTTTCCAGACAAAATTGCCTTCTTCTGAAATACACTTACAGCATAGCAAAACCTAGTACACACAAATGCTTTTGAAATAAAATCTTGAAAATCTTCCAAAGAACATCATCAAGCCAGAATATGTTTGGAATGCAATCATCTTGTTAACTGGTAATTTTTTTAATTGTTTCTTTTCTATATTTCTTTGCAAGTCAGCAATTGTATGTAATAGTATATAATAAAGCACACATCTAAATAAATGCAAAAAAAAATATGTATTTCAGAAAAAATGCCAACACACTGTAATAAAAATACCTAAAGTTATATTCACATTTCCAAAGAAACAGAAATGAAAATGAAACTTGAACATATAAGTTCTAAAATGAGGAAGCTGAATGTCCATTCCTCTTGTTTGAGCTGCCCCTGCAGCTATCAAAGGTCAGCGTGTTTACTGAGTCCTCTGTCAGCATCACAAACCCACACAAAGGAAAAGAGCAATGTCTAAGAATTTGTTCGTGTTTGAAAACTCATGTATATTCAGTCACCTTTGACTTTTGTACTCACTTTCCAAAGACATTTGCACATTTCGAGTGTTACTGTCGTGAACACTCCAGGGAAGCAGATGAGAATCTCTCACATCTCTAAAAATGTTAGAAATATAAAGTTGCAAAAGAACTACTTGTAAATAGGAAAATATTCTGAGAAGCTGTATTTCTTAGGATTCAGAAGTATCCTTGAATCTCTATTATCCAGTTGGCAGTGTTTTGTGAGTAGTCAGCTCCTCACAGGAGATCTGTGGGTTTCCTGGGCAGTGACAGTGCTGGATGGAGTGAGATGAATGTGTGGGGGTGACAGACAGCAAATGCCTGCAGGGATGTTTGGCGCATGTATAATAGTGTCAGGGAGATCTGTAGTAATTCATGTTTAATAATAAGAAATAAGCAATTGTCAAACTCATTTGATTCCTAAGGTATGTATGGGCAGGAAATATCTGAAAAGCATCCGAAGAGCATTGTAACTACCACAGGGAAGGAATATTTTAACTGAAATACAAAATTCACAACTGGAGCAATCTTTTCTTGCTATATACTTAAATGTTAGGCTCTCTTTAAAATTGCTGGATTAAAAAGCAATTTCTTAAAATGAAGAAGCATTCCTTGGAATTCATGCAATTGTTCAACAGCATGTGATTAAGTAAATTTATCTGGCATTTTGGTAGATAGAATATACCTTGCAACAGAGAAGGGTCTCCACCAACTACAGCAGCCCTACAGGAAGGACTTAATAAACTCTACTGTAAAAACATCACATCTCCTGGCAAGTGTAACATGGTATGAGATAAAGATATCAGACAAAAGATGATTTTTCAGATTCCTAGAATCATTTGAGTTGGAAGGAACCTTTAAAGTCATCTAGTCCAACTACCCTACAGTGAGTGGGGACACTCACAGCTAGATCATGTTGCACAGAGCCTGGTCCAGCCTGACCTTGAATGTCTCCAGAGACGGCGCATCCACCATATCTCTGAACAACTTGTTCCAGTGCCTCACCAACCTTATAATAAAAAGCCTTTACCTTATATTGAATTTAAATCTTCCCTCTTTTAGTTTGAAGTTTTCCTTGTCCTATCACCACTGACTCTACTAAGGAATCTGCCCCCTTCTTTCTTTCAGCCTCCGTTTAAACACTCAAAGGCCACTCTCAGGTCTCCCCGGCGGCTTCTCTTCTCCAGGCTGAACAGCCCCAGCTCTCCCAGTCTGTCCTCAAAGGGAAGGATCCCATGGATCATTTTTGTGGACCTTCTCAGGGCATACTCCTACAGGTTTAGGTCTCCCTTGTATACTTAGGGCTCCATATGTAGATGCAGTATTCTAAGTAAGTTCTCACCAGCATAGAGTAGAATGCTGGCCACGCTTCTTTTGATGCAACCCAAGATCTATTTGGCATTCTGGGCTGTGAGGGCACATTGCTGGCTCATGCTCAGCTTCCTACCCACCATTACCCCCAGAATGTTTTTGGCAGGGCTGTGCTCCATCCTTACATCTCCCAGCTTGTATTGACAGTGGGTCTCAGCCCAGGTGAAAGGCCTTGCACTTGGATTTGTTCAACCTCACGAGACTCTCCTGGACCCACTGCTCAAGCCTGTGTTGTTCTTCCTCATCTGTGTCAACTTCACCAGACAGCTTGGTGCCATTGGCAAACTTGCTGAGTGCACACATGTTCCCACTGGCAATGTCATTTTGATGAGGATACTGAAGAGCACCAGTTCTAGTACTGACCCTTGAGGGACACCACTCATCACAGATTTCCATCTGGACACTGATCCATTGACCACCACTCTCCGGGTATGATCTCACAACCAGTTCCTCATCCATCAAATAGTCCAGTTGTCAAATCCACATCTTTTCAATTTAGTGTGTAGGGTGTTGTGAAGGACAGTGTCAGAGACCTTACTGAAATTCAGATAGTTGACATTAGTGGCTCTTCCCTTGTCAACTGATGGAGTTACGCCATCATAGATGACCACTAAGTTGGAGTCACAGACTGCTAGGTAGGAGTTGTCCTTGGTGAAGCTACGCGTATTATCCTATATCACTTCCCTCACTTTCATGTTCAAATCCATATATAGATTTGATGATTCTCAGATGTCTCTTTCAACCCCCACGATACTGTGGTTATGTGTTTCTGCGAATCTGTGAATCTGTTTCATGGTGCTTTTCCATGTTGTAATCTGACATACTGACACACTGGACAAGTACAGCTTACTAATATTGTTGTAAAGTTCAATGTAGCACTAAAACATCCAGTGGAAATTGCACCCATATGAATTACAAAAGGTCACAGAACTATTCCTTTTACTGCGTTACATACAAAGCAGCTACCTGCTTTTTCTTGAACAGTCTCTCACACATGAACATGGAAACCATAAGCAAAACGTTCTAGAGAACCCATAAGAAATATCTTGTTCATATTTTTTCCTACAGTCTGAGGAAGGCCTTGTACAGCACAACAAGAAGAGGCTAACTGCAATGTGTATCTCATAAGAAATGCTTTCTCAGGTTACAGAGCTGTAATGTAAAGCTGAAGTTTTAGTGCTCACTGTTTCTTGACACAGACTCATAATCACTGCACTGTAATAAAAGAATTGCCAGTTTTTCTTTCCTTTCTGACAGACCTCATATACAGTTATATTTAGGTGTCAGCTTAACACGTCAGTCTTTTACTGTAATATTTCAAGTCCTCAGCTTAAAACCCAAAGTAAAACTTTATCAGATACTGAGAACAGTTCAGACTACATACAGAAGAAAATCATAGAGATGTTCAAATTTTCATCAAACCGCAGCGGTGAAGTGTGAAAATTCAAGAGCAGGGTCAGAAGTGAGCTGAGAGGAAAATCAAGCAAGATCAGGTGCAGTATGCAAGTCTGTACAGATTAATTTTGCTTCTTAAAAGTAAAGGAGAGACCAAAAAAACCTCAAATCTATTGTTAGAAACTTGTTTCATTTGCAGCCACAGACTTAAAGCCTTAATCTTCATGACAAGTTACAAGAAGTTTTAATAACTATGAAATCTCTTTATAAATGTATTTTGTTCTAACTGAGCTTTATACTGCAAGTAGAATTTGAGATGAAATCCTATTAAGAGTTAGTTTTGCTTTTCAGTTCGTCATATAGGAAGAAAATGTAGTGAAGCCATTCAGGAAAATCACTTGTCTGAGGGACAGGCATCATGTTCACTGAAGAGACACAGTAACACAACTTGCCATTCCCCAGAGGAATAACAGAATTTCAATTGCTGGGTGAGAATAATTTTAGTACAAAAAAGTAGTGTGATGAATTCAAGGATTTTGATTTAAAAAGATTAATGAACAACTGATAAGTTGACAAAAGGAATAGTAAGAATCAAAATAAATGGTGACTAGTGCAAGCCTTGATCTATGGAATTAATGAAAACACAAATGAATTGAACTACAAATTAAAAAATCGAGTAAATGGTCCAATGAAAAAAGTTATAGTGACCGTTACTCACTCATTAGCCCTCCTTTTATAAAAACTAGCAATAACCTGCTCTACCAAGGACATGTGATTTTGCAGTTAAGAAGCCCCAGCGGATCAGGATGGCTCTTGATTTTGTAACTTCATACATAAGTGGAAAAAAAAATCCCATTTAGTGGAAAATTTGTTTTTGTTTTCTAAACATTTTCCACTCTATTAGACTTTGAGATTTTTGAAAGAAGGATTACATCCTGTTCACTCTGTACAGGGCCTAAACCTACAGTGTGTTGAGGTACCTCAGTGAGGTTGCTAGCCAGACAATGCAGCACACACAGGAGGGGACAAACAAGAAGATGATTCCAATTGCAGTGTTCCTCTCTAAATATCATGACCATCCCAACAGAGTCAAAGGTCATAAACAGTTCTATTCTTAATCCATCATCATTCTTCTGGAGCAATTCAGAGATGAACATAATATTAGCACAGAACAAACATATCTATTGGACCTTCGAAAGGTGGATGCCTGCCTAAGGCATCCCTGGACAGCCTTTGAGGCACTTACGCATTTCTATTTCTAGCTGAGCAGCATAATCACATTATTTTGAGAGGACTGCTCTGTTTTCATGTGTAAAAGCAGAGAATCTACACAATGCCTGCATTGGCTGGAATAGACCTGCACCCCCAAATGCAGGTATGTGGGTTTCTTTTCTGTGAATTTTGAAGGTCGTATGTAACACATTGCAAAGCCCTTCTTTCAGTAATATGTAAAAGGAATAAAGTTGATAATATTGCCAAATTCATGCTCCTGGATTAGAAAAAAAAAAAAAAAAAAAAAGTAAGCAGAGAATAAATATAAAAACAATGAATAGAGAAAAGAAAGGATCGTAACCTGTTTTGCCTCCTGTATTTACTCTTGCATTTTGCAGTATATCCTGAGATAACATGATATGCTTTCCAGAGTTTTTATTGTCCTGGGGTACAGTCACCAGTCACCAGTAACAAATACTTTTAATGAAAGGAAGGAAGAACTATATTAATTTGAGAGGGAGCTCTCAAACACAAAATCATTTTTATGTATGGATACCATAGCTACTGTTCTGTTCAGTTGGACTTCCTGGGGTAGATGTCCAGTGAGTAGCAGGAAAGAATTTCGTAAGAGCCATGATCATCAAGGCCCTCTGACTTTCCCTTCAGCCCCAAAGAAGAGAAGTCTTGGGGACATAAACTGGCATTTGGGACTTCTGCAGCCTGTCTGTAGATATCCAGGGATGCAGGCTGATCTCTCTGTGGCAGGCAGAGACAGGTTTTCATCAAATGGGCAATGTTGTAATGTTGCACCATGAGGCAAATGTCCCTGGCTGCTCTCTGCTCCAGCCCCAGCAGAGAACCTCGCTTTCATTGCATTTTCCCTCAGTGGTCCAAAAAGCCAATTTCTCTGCTTTCTCAGCTGTATAGTGTAAGCTGTCATGTGGAGACATAACAGCAATAGCACAACATCCTGGTAACTCATAGTACGTTTATGGCTGCTGCTGTCATGAGGTTATCTGCTCAGTAGGAGAGACTTCAGGTATAGCTGAGCTCCTGTGCTGGACAAGTTTTCATGCACCAGCTAAAGCACAGTGTGGTCATGCACTCTTGTTTCAAATGCAAAATCAGACATTTTCCACTCAAGCTTAAATTAGCACCTTTTACTCTTGCTTCAGGCTAACACGAAACATAATTTGTTATTGTGGCTCAGCTGACGCACATGAACTTGCTCCTCCCAAGAACTGAAACCAGTCCCTGAATCCTGAGTGGGCAAATGTACAACCTCAAAGTGTCTAAATAGTTGAGATGATGCTTTATTGGTTTCCTCTCGTGCAGCAGCTGTACAATTGCAGGGTAGAAGCAGTGCTCAATGCAAGGGTCTGTGTGAGAGTTCTGGGTGAATCTTTCTCATGAGTAACTGTTGCTCTTGTGTTTACCCTGGACACATAACACATTCTGGCTTTGTGGGCAGCAGGAAATTTACCTTTTAAAAACATTGCAAGGTAGAGTCTTATATTATTCACTTGTTGGTGCTGCTCTCACAGATTTTTCAGCCTTTCTTGTCCTAGAATCAAACAGCTGAACCATCAAATTTCCTCCCAGAACAAATGACAGATAGTGCTTGATTCTTCAAGATTTTTGGAATCACAGAGTCACAGAATGGCTGAGATTGGAAGGGATTTCTGAAAGTTACCTAGTCCAATGCTCCTGCTCCAGCAGGGACACCCAGAGCAGGTTGCTCAGGACCATGTCCAGGAAGCTTTTGAAGAAATCCAACATCTACTGCCATTAATTCCTTAAACTTTGGAAAAGTTTCAGAATTTCTGCTTGTTTTACCTAGATAGTGCAAGTGTTCTGCATCATTTTAAAAAGTATTTTTCTTTTCTTAAAGTATATACCACCCACTTATTGAGTTTCTATGTTGACATACAAGAACATAGAAAGTATTAAGTCACAACTAAAGCTACTTGGAAACCTCTCTCTTGAGGTCTTTAGCCTTACACACCATGCTTACCACAAAGCAAGAGAAGGAGCTGCTCCTTTAATGTCCTTATAAAGTAACTCTCCATGAATCCTTCAGAAGTGGAAAGGGCATTTCTACACAATTTCTAGTAAGTCAGAGATTAGAAGTACAGGACAAAAAGCTTGCTCACTAGGGTAAATCTTACCTGTGCAAATCTCACTTTTATCTATGGTGGTAAAGCCTGAATCATCTGACTCTAAAGGGAAAATGTCCAGTATTTCCATAACTTTTTATTCACTACCAGCTCCTTCCCCATCTGCAAAGTGTTATGTCTCCTCCAATTTAACTAAATAGTGATAGATTTTTCCTGGTGATATCTTGTCTTCCTGCACAGATTTTGCCTTTATTTTTCTCTTTGGTACTTCTGCAAGATCTTCTAGTCCTAGAGAAACTCCTACATCAGTTGTCTTTTTCTTCTCTAGTTGTCCCTATATTCTGAAGTTCTTCCATCTCTCCAGTTCAAAAGTTCAGTAAAGTACCATCAGCAAGAGAAATTATCATAGGCATAGTCTTCAAATGTTGAATGGATGTCTCAGGAAACATACAGTCATTCAATGTGATATCATCAGTCTCTTGTGAGTTCTCCATCCCTTAGACTGAGCTCAAAAAAGTTTTCCTCTGCTGTGACAGAAATGCACAATGAGCAAAAGATGGGGAACAAGAAGGGCAAGAGATGAAGAAGAGGACCAGGAGTACATAGGGTTTTTTAAGTTGCTTGAATAAATGTGTGCCTACCTCTGCATCTTTACAGAGTGGAGCATGTTACAGAAAACTGGTGTGATCCCCAGCTTTGTACACAGAAACATACACAGTAGACAGAACTTAATGTAATAGATTTAGATAAGAAGATAAGAAGCCAACTTCTCTGACTCACATTTATCTGTGGCAGTGTGCTTCCAGTGTAAAACTCTTAGAGGTACTTGCTTGCTTTCAACTTGCTGATGCATTCAGCTATTTACTTCAAATGCAAGAGATACTTATGAAAAGACAACAAATCCTATAACCTAAAAATGAACCTCCCATCAGCTCTGACGTTGATAATATGTGCACCTAATGAAGAGAAAACCAGCTCATAAGACTAAAATACCAAAGGGTATGCATTGACCCTAACCTTAGGAGTCTTTGCATCATACAGGGAAAGCTTGTGTTGTGCTGTCAGCATATGTTTACATCTCTAAAATATTTTGTAGCAAGGTCTGCATGGGATTTGCCACATTATTACTGTGAGAAAACCTCAGAGAAAGGCATGAAGGGTAAACCACAAACTGTGCTATTTCTGAAACTCTTGTTCTGTGTTAATTTCTACCTGCCTGGAGGAAATTTTGTTGACCTTTCACGCACTTATCTCAGTGCCGGTCTCATTCTCAGCAGCTCAACTCTCTTCTTCTGAGGGTCCCTTTGATTCTTAAGAATATTTCAAGACCACCTATCTATCTATGGTCTCTTGGATTTTTATTTTATTTTATTTTATTTTATTTTGAGAAATGCACATCATTTCTTATCTCGAGACAGAGTTCAAAGTAACAAGAATTTGCATGGTTTCTCAATTTTGTTTGTATGTTACATGTAACTGTACTGACTATACTATTTCTGCTGCTGGTTAAAAGCTTGTGTTGAGAGACAGAGAGATTAGGAAGGCTGGCTTTTTTTATGCTGTGTTTAGATAGGTTTTGATATTACAGGGGAAGAGCTGTTGTTCTCTGATATAAGGAACTCCCACCTGTGAGTTGAATGTTTCATGATCAAGCAGTGTTAAGTCTCAGAGATTTCTTCTGATTCACTCAAGTTGATCCTTGGATTGAAGGTTTTCATGGAAAGCAAGTTCAGAAGAAAGTAATTTCTTGGCTCTAGTCACATGAATCAAAGGGTTCAGAACAAAGAAAGAATAGATTTATACTGTCTTGTTCTGTATTACTGCCAATGACATGCACACACTGGAGATCATTCCCTCTGTTCATTCTCATGGAAACCCATCAGCTATGCCTAAACCTAGAATGGGTATGGAAACGCTTTGTTCAAGCTGGTAACTACTTCAAATAAATGTTTTCAGTTTCCATATCTCTGAGAAACACAATTGCTTTTGTCCACAAATCTCCCTAAAAAACATCTGCAACTATGAATCTAAGCAAGTGCGATGATGGCAGGTGCCTAGATTAAAGACCAAGATACAAACAATGATGGTAGCATTGCTGCCTTGATATGTGAATCGAGGGAGATTTTCAAAGCATTACCTAGAAGCTGGTGACTTGGCAATGAAGGTAATGATAAGACTCATAATCACATAGTAAACTTAGTAAAGAAAGGAGAAAGCATAGATACAAATTAAAAGCAAACAAGCAAACAAACAAACAAACAAAAAAAAAACAGGGTGTTCTCACACAAATGAAAGGCAGAGAAAAGCTGAGATTGCTGGAATATTTGTATGTAGGTATGTATGCCTATTACAAAGAGTTCCTATGTACATATTCTGCATGTTCAGTTACAGTGGAGATTTGTTCTTCCCCTGATTATCTGGATTTTAATGAGAAACATTTGGAGAAGGACAAAGTGGCACATTTTAGCTTTCCACTTCTCTTTAAATTGTTCTGGAAATTACAGAAGAATATTTATTTGGAGAGTAGGGAGCACTTGTTTTGGATGACATATCTCCCACACATAAATTTTGAAGGAAGCAATTTGAGATGTAGAGCAACAAGTGCAAATGAGTTCATTAAACTGCAATGCCACTAAGAATCTCAAGAATGACTCTATCCCAGTTACAAGTAGGTCATCACAATTACTCTCATCATAAGACTGAACCTGACAAGAGTTCTGGATTATGGACTTCAAAGAGCCAGGGATTGTGCCTTCCTTCCATACTCACTCATGATGTGCAGATGTAATTGCACTAAAGTTAGGATAATATGCACTGTAATTGATTATACATCCAGTCTGTATGCGGATTTAGGAGGAGGGTTCCATCCTACAGACATTAATTAGACTGGCAAAGAGAGCAAGGAAAAGACTACACAGTCCTATGCAAACAAGTGAAACATGGGTATACAGCTGTCAGCACAAGGTTGGAGCATTAGCATTCCTGCTCTTCTCATCATCTTTCTTATGAAGCTCTCTGTACGCAGCATGTGCCATATTTCTTCAGCATTCCTAAGAGAAATTGTCTCTCTCATACACAGAAACTAACATACTGGTATAATGGCAAGCCAAGGGCTAATTTCTTCTAGATAGGGGAATTTCAGTCCTCATTAACAGAAACTTTGCCTTCATGCATTGTGGCCAGATGGGAACAATGCAACCAGGTAACAATCAAGGACTGAGGTTTGGAAAAGGCATTCATGGCTGCATGTGTCTAAGAATAACTATTAGGCACTGGTCCTGGAGTCTGAGGGCCTAAAACTCTTTCGCTGGGCTTCTACTTCTAAATTGAACAACTTCTCAGGGCTGTGGAGTTCCAGACTGGTGCAAGCTAGTTTTACCCACTCACATTTGCTCAAATCACAGAATAACAGAATCACCAAGGTTGGAAAAGACCTACAAGATCATCCAGCCCAACCATCCACCCAACACCAATAGTACTTACTAAACCATGTCCCTCAACACAAAATCCAAACATTCCCTGAACACCTCCAGGGTTGGTGACTCCACCACCTCCCTGGGCAGCCCATTCCAGTGCCTGAACACTCTTTCAGAAAAGCAGTATTTCCTAACATTCAGCCTAAATCTCCCCTGGTGCAGCTTGAAGCCGTTCCCTCTAGTTCTGTCACTAGTTATCATGAGAGAAGAGGCCAACCCTCAGCTCACTACAACCTCAAAAACCTGTGAAAGAATAGCTTGTCCTTATGTTTTAGAGCAGCTGAGGACTGATCAGCCCCATAGGCCACAAAAGATGTGCAGGCCATGTGGGCAGTATCACTGTGGTACTTTGCCTTAGGTCAAACTGGTAGAAGCATGCTTTGCATTCCCACTCCTCAATTGCATGAGATTCATGTTGGTGATGATTTGCTGGGGCATAGACCCAGCAATTTGCCCAGGTACTGCGAGTGATGTCCATAAGCTGGTGTCCTAAGAGCTGCCTGCCCTATGGCTCTTGGCCTCAAGCTACTGTCAGCTTTGGTGCTGCACAGGCAGGGATTGGTATTGCTGTACAATGTCACTGTGTTTGTGGAACTGATTAACAAGGAGTGAGGGTAGATTCCACAAAAATGTATGATACCTCCCTCAGAGTGAGCATTTCTGCTGCCAGGGATCTTTTAGTTTTTTCCTCCTGTGTTGAAGCTGTGATGCAAACACAATATTATTTTCCTGTTACTTAAACACTTTAATTTATATTGATCAAAATGTACTTTTAACAGAATATTTTACAGGTACAAATCAGACTTCATTTTAAACAGAGCAGTCAGCAGCAGTATTCCCTGGCAAGAGGGCAGATGAACCAGACAGTTAACTGCTACAGTGCAATCTGGTTATCTACCATTTTCTACATTAAGATCTGAAGCTAATGAAGAGTGTTGACACTTCAGCACTGAGCAATGGAGAACACATGTCTCATCTTCTGTTACAACAGAGAGGGAGCTCCAGAAGGATCTCACAGGGATGTACAGATGTCGGATGCCTGTTCTAGTTGGAGGTGGCCAAATGATCCCACACACAATGTGTGAGGACAGGACAGGACAGCTAAGTTTACCACAGTCACCACTGCCTGTGTAGAGTAATATTCTGCTTAGATTCTGCCCACTTTGGATTTTGTCTGTTAATTAAACTTTGCAGCTTTTAAAATAGCTAGAACTGCTGACTTACATAAGAGCATATTCACTGTCATATAGCCCTGCAGATAAATAACCAGCCTGCCAACCTCAGAGGAGATGGACATGGCAGCAGGAACATTGCTTCCAGTAACACTGGCTGGAAAATCTCCAGGTGATTTGTTTTCCTTCAGAAAACACTGATTTGATTTTAAAAGCCAGCAGGGAAATGACTTGTTCATAGTTTTCAGTGAAAAACTAGTGATGCTTTTTACAGGACTAGCCCGTGTGGTTTATATTGTGTTATGTCTTTACCTAAAAGCTAAAAAAAAAAAAAAAAAAAAGAAGTCAGATAAGGCCTTTCTGAAATGGAATATATCCCTTAAAGACAGACTTGACATTTCTAAAATTAAATGTCTGAAGAAAAATTTGTTTTGTTTGTCTTTTGAATTTTGTTGTTGAGCAAGGATAACAGGTTGGGTTAAGGTGCTGAAAGTCCTCCTAGGGTAGAGGTTTTGCTTCTAGACTGATTCTAATCCATGTAATGCAACACAGCTGTGGAACAACAACAACAACAACAACAAAGTAAAGATTTTGCAAAGAAGACGACTAGGGATTTCCCAAGAAAGTTAAGAGTACAGGGATCCTGGGTACAAAATGGCTACCAAAAACATCTTGTTTCTCTATCTAACTGACAGGGTATAATTAAATCCTTCAGGGGATGGGGTGTCTATGTTTGCACAGAAGGTTTTCATTGTACTAATGCCCAACTATCATAGGAGCACTTCAAAGTTCAGTGTAAAATGGAGCAGCAGTCTCACAGTGACCTACTTTCCTCTTGCCCACTAAAACCTTAAAACCTCTCCCATAATTCTTGTTTTGTGAAAAAATACAACTTAGCCAACTGTAGAATACAATAGTGTCAGAATGAGGAATTCTGAAATAGTTTGCAGTTGCTTTGGAAAATGCAAAGAACTACTGAAATAAAAAATATTCAAAGGAAATCTAGGCATTACTTCCCTTCAATGATTTTTTTCTTTTTCAGATAGAGAACCTGATAGTTCATTCATTCTTTAGAGATGTGAAAACACTGAACACTCCCACATAGGCATTCAACTGAAAGCAATATCTATCTTTTGGTCAAATGCTTGAGATGATTACAATTAATGTGCAAAGTGATATAGACACTGAAGGCATTCAAATTCCAATTGCTCAGACACAGAAAAAAAAGCCCTAATTCCTGGAGACTCATTGTCTTCCTTCCTTGAAAGGACACAGATGAAAATACTTAGGCATGTTTAAAACTGACCCACATTTCAATAACTTTGGTTTTTGGTTTCTTTTTTTAGCCAGTGTTCTGGAATCAACAATGTTGCGTCTTTTCTGGATCCTGAATGGGTCCAGACTGGTTCAGTTGCACTGATGTGAGCCAGCTTCAACTCCCTGTTGGTATTTGATCCAGCTTTGCAGATATTACCAAGGCACTCCACTGCCTCAAGAACCCAGCCATCTTCTGAAGCAGCACAGACTTTTCTCTGTATTTGTGGCATGGTTGATTCTCAACCTAATCAAAAACTTGTGGATTAGTACGCACTTAGACTACGTTAACTGCTAATTTGTCTTCCTCTACTAGAATTGCCTACATTGGTGGCACCCAACTGACATTACCTGGTACTTCAACTGGTGCTGAAACCTAGTCTCTGTGGTCATTCTGGCCATCCTTTCCTCATGGCTACCCTGATCCCTAAAAGACTTCATCATCACGAAGTTGTTGCAGAAGAAGCAGCATGACAAAACGTAGAAATTCATAAATGAAAAATCCAATATGACTCGGCTTACATACCAACTGACTCTCTATTGTCTATAGTGCAATACAAAATCTTGCTGACCCTACAGCTTATTGCCAGGCTGAAAATCCCAGAAGTATTACAAATAAACTCAGCACCAGAGGTCTAAGATTATTCATTTTAACAATCTTTGCTGTCTTGAACTCCTGTCAAGATCTAGACATCAAACACAAGTCGATTTCTATCATCATCCTTGACTCTGTAAAGTGAGCATCTCTGCATTCATCAAGCACAGGCCCTTACTGCCTTTCACATTTTCTTTCTCTGACCTGATCTCCAAATGATAGTGGATAACAAAAATTTGCATCTAAAATAATAATAATAATAATAACTCAGTTCACTTTTATGAGAAAAGGAAAAGATCACTGTATTTCTTACTTCTAAAAGAAAAGGACTTTGGTGCAGCCTCAGCAACCTGAAAGTACAAGGCGGTACAGGACATTAGCACCAGAGCAGCTCAGTGGGGACAACCCTAGTTGTGTTGAGACCAAGACCAAGCACACTGCAACTTCTGTGCAGCTAGGCCTTTGCCTGTTCTTTCTCTCTTTCTTTTTTTTTTTTTCTCTCTTCTCTTCCTTTCTCTCTCTTTCTTTGCTTCATCTCTGGGGACAATGGACCAGATCTCCAGCTGGTACTGCATAGAGGAATAAAGTGAATAAAAATGATTTGTACTGTGACTTGCACTGATAAAGGCCTGGACCTCTGTGATCCAAAGTGGCCCCTTTGCCATTTTTTCTACGCCATTTTTTCTTGCAAAATCACAAGCACCTAATTGATAGAGTTTCATTCTTAGCTCTCAGTCATCTGGATTTAAGCAAGCTTCATGCTATTATACTAATCAATTATTTTTCTCTTTTAATCGCTTGGCCATGAAGCAGACAATAAAATATGTGCAGAAGGAGCTGCAAGATAAGATAAGATAGAGGCTTAAACATTTTTCAAATTAATCCAATTGCTTTGTGTTATTTGATGAGATAGCATGTTTTTCCTCTTTTGGCTAATGAAACTACGGCTTCAGAAATCCCCAGATCAGAAGGGCATGCTTAGCCCTAGCCCCAGCCCCAGTCTTGCTGACAAAAGTTTGAAAGTTAAGCTTGAAAGGGAAGGTGCCACTGAACTTCAACAGCGCTTTCCCCAGCCATTTTTGTCTTTAGGCTTCAGACACTAATAGGATAGAAACAACAAAAGTGGGGTTTGGGGAAGGTAAATGCAACATAGCTCAGAGAAAAGAAGAAGTGACCAGCAGTGACAATCCCAGCCACTTCCCTGTGGGAGGGGGCATATTTAGGTGGTGCATGGACAGAACACCTCTCTTTCAAAGTGACTGATGGCACTGAGAGGTGACTTATTTTATTACACTAGTGTATATCATCTTGCATTGACTCCAGATCCCAGCTCAGCAATCACACATACTTGGATAGTTTACAGGGTCTCTACCAACAAGTCACGGTTTCTTTACGGCACAAATGTGGGCATTTGCTTTTCAGCACCTCCGTGTAACTTTACACATGGTCTAGGTTTATTTTGAATCGAGGTGCTGCAGCATATATTTTACAGCCGTCCTCAAACTCACTTCCAGGAAGGGATTCCTACTGTCACCCCACACCACCACGTCTCCACTGAGTCTGCTAAGGTCACTGTGCCTGAACTTCAGCAGGAAGAGCATGCGTTCAACAAACTGATCTTCTCTGCTCTTCTTTCAGTGCTAGGACACTGGGACTGCAGGCACATTTACTGCAAGCTCCCCTCTAGTTTATTCACTCATACCTATCTTAGATGGGGTGATACCCAGGTGTCCTCCCAACTGTAGGTTTCTCCACATCTTAGAGTAGCTTTCTACATGCTTTGGACACTGGTTCCTGGCTGAAAATAAGATCAGACTTTCATATCATGGCCTAGAAGCACACTGCATCTAGTCTTAAGGACCCTTGGTCATTCCTCTCAAAGCACAGTATAAGAAAATCAGCATTTCCATGTCCCAATCTGGCCACGGGTCTCTACAGTATTTTGATAAATTGAGATAAGCACTAGATTCTGTACTCAGAATTAAAGATAACTGTAGTTATTTTTATTAGAAATAGAAGGAAGAGAAAGAATAAGAAAGGTAATTAGCATACTCTTAGAGTGACTGAAGTTTAAAGAAAAACAACCAAGAATTTCCAAAATGTAAATAAAGATACAGAATAATTTTCTGTTCAGGTAATTTCAAAGAAATCTTGGCATCTCTTAGCTGTGTTTGTGACTACTGTGGTCTGTCACACTACAGGGGAGGTGGAGCTAATGAAAAAAACCTCCAGCAGATTAGAAACATACTGAAAAACAGGACCAGACTTTCTTTTGCATATATTGAAGCCACTCTATTCATCGTTTAGAGATGCAGGCCTCACAGTCCCATCCCCTCCTAATCAGAACTATCAACATATCTATGTCCATAGAAAAATGAGGACCACTGAAGTCAACTTGGTATCAACTTAATCAGCATTCATGGTGGCACCTCCTATAAACCACACAGATAAAGTTGCCAGTGGCAAGGCAGTGCTATGCAGTGATTCAGGATGTCTTGCTGGGGGCAAGCTGTGATCAATAATTGGAGGGTGAAAATGGATTGCACAGTCTGTGCATGCTGAGCTGCAAGACCTGGAAAGCTCCCGTTGGCACTGGTCTCCAGCTGTTCTCTGCTCCCAGGCTGGTGTGTAACAGTGGCAGGCTGAGCATCTGCCTATGTCCATGCTGAGTTTCCATAGCACTTCTCCATAAATTTCAATTGCGCACATGTATTTTTCCCCAGCACTGTTTCCATCTCTGGCTCTGCACTGCACCCTTTCTGTGCTGTGTCTCAGTCCTTTCCTCCACCATCTGCTGCAAAGAGCTCATTTGTCAAAGGGACAAGATCTCTAGGGGCTGAAAGGAAGGAGCCCGTCAACACTGCTTTCATCCCACCATGTGTGTTGGCAAGGAGCCAGGAGCTAGCTAGCCATGGAGGACTTCGCAAGGCCCATTTGTTTAAATGCATTTTACACTACATGATTGTCAAGGGCACAGTGTCCTCGTGTCAATGGAAAGGGGCCCACCATGGGAGGAAACCAGACATTTGAGAATGTCACATCTGCTGGCCAAGGGCAGCCACCTGCCTGGGTTCTGTAGGTGCAGGGGGACTGTGTACAGCCTTCTGCTCCCCTGGCCCTGGCTGCTGCAGGCAGCACAGCCGGTGCCAGCCTGCTGCAAGGTGCACATGACTGTCAAAGCAGAGGGAAGCAGCACTAGGTGAGTTGCTGGTCATGCTTGGAGCTGGCTCTGCCCATCGGCTGTGTCATGGTGGCTGTGGTTTGGTGATTTTTTGTTGTCAATATTCCACATCAGAACATCATGTGGACCGGTGGCAGTTAAAGAGTTTCCATTGTGTTTTCTCTTTGTTAAAATTGCTAGCTCTCTGCCTTTCCCCTCTCCCAGAGCACACACTCCAGGGCTGGCCGGGTCACGTGGCAAACTGCTAGTCCCCATTCTTTTTTTTTTTTCCTTCTTTCCATTTTTTATTTTTACTTTTATTTTTTCCTTTTTCCCAGGGCTTGTGCCCCCCCCCGTCACAGACTTATACCTAGGGATAACCCCATGACAGCTGGGTGTGTTACCAGCCTTCTCCGTGGTGCTCCTGCCTCGATCTGTCATGGGCTGAAGAGCAGGCAGGCAGGAAAAGGATTCCTCCCATCCCCTGCACACCCTCAGTCATCTCATTGCTCTTCAAACAAGGTGGGAGGAAAGCCAGTGCATTCTTCAGGGTGCATTCTTCAGGGTGACATCCTCAGCTGTTTCTGCACACCACCTCTCCCTTAACCTGTAAAGAAGAACCTGGAGTGCTAGTTTTGAAAGATGCTGTAAAAAGAAATGCAAGAGGATGCTCCATGAGCTACAGATGGCTGCTTCATAGCTCTGAAAACCCTGAGTGCAAATCCTGACAAGGGAGGCAATGTAGACTGTAGATGTGCAGCTGTAAGCTTCAGCACCACCGCTCTTGGCAGAAGCAGGAAGGTGGGGAAAGGCAGGGACTCACTTTCCAGCTGCAAACGACTGGGCTGGCAGAGCCAAGCACTCACCCATCACTGCCTGCCTCAAAGCACTGATTTTTTCATTTTTGTTTTTTTAATTATCTGTTTTCCCCAAGACCTGCCCCATGCTCAATGCATTTCCACAGCAATGAGACAAAGCTCAAGGCTGGGTAGGAGGCACATTTCAGAGAAGCACTGAATGGGAACAGGCAGACCTGCCAGCAGAGGGTGCCTGAGGGAGAGTGAAGAGTAGTAGGGTAGAGCTGTCAGGAGATAGAATGCCACAACCAAATGACAGCTAGAACTACAGTCACACCATTATGGCCAGGCACAGGCTGTGACCATGCACACCTTGGGAAGAGTTATATGTCAACATAAATATTCTCCATGTGCATTTGTATTCATCCAGAGCATGAATTTCAGTTTCAGAAATTCAGTACCAAGGAATTCCTCACCGAGGCATGATGGAAGAAGAGAGATATAGGGAAATCTGAGAGTTCTAAAAATGATATAAACCAGTCACAAGCCAGAGTAGAGTGAGTACATGGCCTACACCCATCCAGGACACAAAACAAATGCTTTACATTAATTGGGAGAGAACAGAATAAGGCTCCCGGCTCCCCAGCAAGACAAGGCAGGAGCTTCCAGTCCTGATGGTCTCTGTGAATGTGTAATGCTCTGTTCCTTGGAGCTGATTATTTCAGACCCAGAGACCAGATCAATGCACTTTTTCATGCTTTACAGTAAAAGGAAATACTGTGCCAAATCTCATGAGTCAGAATCAGTGTGAAAAGAGAAGAGGCAGAATAGAGGAAATTTATTATAGGTGCGAATTCCCCTGCTAGCATCTGGGGAGCCCATGTGGGGAAGAGGCTCAGCTGGTATTTGGACAGTGAGAAGGAGCGGGCTTGTTAGCTGCTGTCAGAGATACACCCTGCTCCCATCAGCATCCCACTGGCCCTTCCCCAGCCCTACTTAGCCCTGCACAACATGCACCGCTCGTTCCTTGTCCTCCCTGGCTCTGAGGAGCGATTCTTCCTTCTCATTGTCAGCAGCTGAATGGGCAGGCTGTGCAGCAGGGCTGAGTCACAGAGACGTGATGAAAATGAGCTGGAGAATTTAAAATGCCAGCTGCCACCTAATGCCAAGTCAAAATTAATCAGAATCCTTGATCACTATTGTGATTGCTAACAGAGAAGTGTATGTATATTAACTTGGTTTCCTCTCTATTGTACAACACGCCCTGGGGTTGTATAATTCACAAGTAATTAAGTTCAGCAAAGATTACTGAAAAACAGAAAAGGATGCCAACCTAACTCTCTTTTATTCATCTGCCAATGAGGCTATGGATAATTAACCAGTCAGCTTTGCTCTAACTCTCATCCAAGCCAAATAGGAGGGTTCCATTTTGAGTTCATTAAGATTTGCCTACATAGGCATGAGGGGGAGAGAAAAAGAATACTCCTCTTTATGGTGTTAATTAGGATAACACAGGCTTTGGACTAATGTTTAGATCCACACTGATCTTCAGGAGCTCTCCCCAAAGACATTTTGGTATGCTAGAACTATCGAGTAGGGCTACCTGGCACCTAGTGGCTCTCCAGTCAGAGAGAATAAAATTTCCAAAGTTTGATCTTAAAATATCTTTATTTAAAACACACTGTTTGACAGAATATATATTTCAAGCTGCTCAGAAAATATATCCAAGCTCCTGGAATTTTCACTCTGAGTTGAGGGGATTTTTGCACAATTTCAAAACAGCCAAAACTTTTATTCTGAAATCTAACTTAAGACATTCAGAAATAGGCATAGTAGTTAGAAGATTAGCTACTTAGCTCTGATGCTAGTGAAGGACACCACATGGCATAAAGGATAACCATCCTTCCATCTGAGTCTCCATCATCTTCTCAGGAGAACATGATGCATCCACATTTATGATAGAGATCTACCTACTATCCTATCTCTGCCTATGACTGTTGGGAGAAACTGAGGAAAAATTGGCTTTTTTTTTCACCCACAGGTCTACCACTGATGCTTTGGTGACTTCCTGAGCCACAGCTAGTACATTAGGCTCGATAGCTCTTCCCTGGGACCTTTTCCAACATCATATAGTTGTTCCTTTTTTGTTATCCCTATTTTTGTATCTGTGGGCCTTAAACATACTATGGCAATGATTTTTGCAGTCTAATCATTAACTGAGTGAAAAAATAGTCCCTTCCCTTCCCTTCCCTTCCCTTCCCTTCCCTTCCCTTCCCTTCCCTTCCCTTCCCTTCCCTTCCCTTCCCTTCCCTTCCCTTCCCTTCCCTTCCCTTCCCTTCCCTTCCCTTCCCTTCCCTTCCCTTCCCTTCCTTCCCTTCCCTTCCCTTCCCTTCCCTTCCCTTCCCTTCCCTTCCCTTCCCTTCCCTTCCCTTCCCTTCCCTTCCCTTCCCTTCCCTTCCCTTCCCTTCCCTTTTCCCTTCCCTTCCCTTCCCTTTTCCCTTCCCTTCCCTTTTCCCTTCCCTTTTCCCTTCCCTTCCCTTCCCTTCCCTTCCCTTCCCTTCCCTTCCCTTCCCTTCCCTTCCCTTCCCTTCCCTTCCCTTCCCTTCCCTTCCCTTCCCTTCCCTTCCCTTCCCTTCCCTTCCCTTCCCTTCCCTTCCCTTCCCTTCCCTTCCCTTCCCTTCCCTTCCCCTCCCTTCCCCTCCCTTCCCCTCCCTTCCCCTCCCTTCCCCTCCCTTCCCTTCCCTTCCCTTCCCTTCCCTTCCCTTCCCTTCCCTTCCCTTCCCTTCCCTTCCCTTCCCTTCCCTTCCCTTCCCTTCCCTTCCCTTCCTTCCCTTCCCTTCCCTTCCCTTCCCTTCCCTTCCCTTCCCTTCCCTTCCCTTCCCTTCCCTTCCCTTCCCTTCCCTTCCCTTCCCTTCCCTTTTCCCTTCCCTTCCCTTCCCTTTTCCCTTCCCTTCCCTTTTCCCTTCCCTTCCCTTTTCCCTTCCCTTCCCTTCCCTTCCCTTCCCTTCCCTTCCCTTCCCTTCCCTTCCCTTCCCTTCCCTTCCCTTCCCTTCCCTTCCCTTCCCTTCCCTTCCCTTCCCTTCCCTTCCCTTCCCTTCCCTTCCCTTCCCTTCCCTTCCCTTCCCTTCCCTTCCCTTCCCTTCCCTTCCCCTCCCTTCCCCTCCCTTCCCCTCCCTTCCCCTCCCTTCCCTTCCCTTCCCTTCCCTTCCCTTCCCTTCCCTTCCCTTCCCTTCCCTTCCCTTCCCTTCCCTTCCCTTCCCTTCCCTTCCCTTCCCTTCCCTTCCCTTCCCTTCCCTTCCCTTCCCTTCCCTTCCCTTCCCTTCCCTTCCCTTCCCTTCCCTTCCCTTCCCTTCCCTTCCCTTCCCTTCCCTTCCCTTCCCTTCCCTTCCCTTCCCTTCCCTTCCCTTCCCTTCCCTTCCCTTCCCTTCCCTTCCCTTCCCTTCCCCTCCCTTCCCCTCCCTTCCCCTCCCTTCCCCTCCCTTCCCCTCCCTTCCTTTCCCTTCCCTTCCCTTCCCTTCCCTTCCCTTCCCTTCCCTTCCCTTCCTTTCCCTTCCCTTCCCTTCCCTTCCCTTCCCTTCCCTTCCCTTCCCTTCCCTTCCCTTCCCTTCCCTTCCCTTCCCTTCCCTTCCCTTCCCTTCCCTTCCCTTCCCTTCCCTTCCCTTCCCTTCCCTTCCCTTCCCTTCCCTTCCCTTCCCTTCCCTTCCCTTCCCTTCCCTTCCCTTCCCTTCCCTTCCCTTCCCTTCCCTTCCCTTCCCTTCCCTTCCCTTCCCTTCCCTTCCCTTCCCTTCCCTTCCTTTCTTTTCTTAGTTACTTTCTCAGTTCACTTTTTGTACACAGAAAGGTGGCTAGCCTACTGCCTCTTGAGCTGCTCTCCCTGCCCAGCCCTGCTTCACAGGCTTCTGGTACAGGAACAAGTTGCACCTTTTTTCAACAAGGAGGGCTTGAAGTCCATCTCCAAAATGACATTTTTCTGCTTCATTGCATATGTATCGTTTCTGTATGATGCCATGAAAATCTACTGAATTAAAGCAGGTTCTGCAAAGGTCCAAACCTAAATTTCCCCAGGGAGCACATCTCATGTTGGAAAAATGCATTCTGTTTATTTGTACTGCCTGATGCACCTTGCCAGTGGCACGAAGCCATCACAAGGTTAGTACCCGGACAGAGTGCTGTTTTAAAATGTTCTGAACATAAGTGAGTCAGTAGTCGTCTTTCCAGTCCTAATGGGCTGGCTGTTTCAAATTAAATTGAGTTATAGCAGGGCCCCTAGTCCACATCAGAGGATAAGAGCATGCAAAATTGAATTGGAAAAATGGAGTCAGTTTGCATTCCTCCTTATGAACATGCAGACAAATCAGCAACTCAGAAATTACCAGCTATTATTTTATTGGCAATTCATACAGTTTAAAAATAGCCATGGAAATTTGTACCCAGGCCACTATCTCCCTTCAAAATCAGCTAACCGTTACTGCAGCGAGCCCAAGTGGCAAATTCCTGTTGCAGCTGTTAAGCTGGGGCCAGAG